>NC_143192.1:12902500-13502500 GCF_051530095.1 Phoenix dactylifera
TAATGAACTTATAAATGAAGTATCAATTTAACTTATAGCATGCTCTAGATAATTGCTTGTTAATCATCAAAATAACACTATCATCCTCAATCTCCCCCTTTTTGATGATTACAAAATAAAGAGTATAAGCCTATTGATACTTGTCTTTAAAATCAGTTTATAAAAGGGATTAAGTTGCTGAATTTCAGCTTTTCATATATCCTTGTGAAATCTCCCCCTATATCATTCAAATGTTGCCAATTTGACTTTTTGAATTGCTCCCCCTTTCATTTATAATTCATTAGCAATGAAACTTCAAAAATTTGAGATAAAATATGAGTTTCAGCTTATGTATCGGGGTGCTAGAGGTGCGTGCCAAATTCTGAATTTTTATTTGCCAAATTCTGAATTGTGATAGAAATTTTTGATTTGATGATTTTCATTGTTACAAATTGCTCCCCCTTAAATGTATAAGCTTTCTTATATGATTTCCAATTTGTTTGCCCATTTATTCCTCTTTTCTTAACATACTCTAAACACTATTTTTACTTCTCCCCTTTTTGTTATACATATCTTTACTTCTCCCAAAATTAATACTCTTTCTTTACTTCTCAAATGAAGTGCTCTTTCTTTTCTTAAATTGAATACTCTTTCTTTTCTTCTCCCCCTTTATATACTCTTTTCTTCTCCCCCTTTATATACTCTTTCCTTCTCTTCTCCCCCTTTTTGTTATCATCAAAAACATATATATGGGAAAGGATGCAATAAGGAACAAACTTCAGACTTCATTGATCAAAATAGGAACATTTTCATACATTAATGCCCAAAATAAAGATAAGTACAATGTTCCTCAATCAAGATTTAAAGATATAAGGGAAAAAACAAGATACATATGGGAAAAAGCAAGATACATATGAGAACTAGATATCTAGCCTAGGCTCTAAACATAGATCGTGAGACTCTCTCGGATTGCTTGGCTACGGCTCTCTCGGGTCCCATTTCTCCAAGATATTGAAGTAATCTACTGTTTGGAGATGATTGGAGAAGATTTGAGAGTGGGAAATAGGGTTTTCGGAAGAAGACAAAGGGTAAACAGAGCCCTAGATGAGCTCTCGGGCCCCCTTTTAACAGTGGGGTCCCGACGTTGGGTCGACTCAAGAATTTTCTTGGGTCGACTCAACGTTGGGTCGACCCTTGTTCTGGGTTGGGTCGACCCAAGTGCAGAACTTGGTTTTCTCTCCCTTTTTGCTTCTAAAAAGTTTTCCTCGCTTTTAATCCTTATAAGCTCCTTATGGGACATTGATACATGAGTAAGAAATCTATAGATAACAAGTTTGACTCATGTTTCATAGATTTTTAGAAATTGGAGGAATGTATCATGAGACTACTTGCTCCCTTTTATATTTCTTCAATAAAAAGGATCACATATACCTAATTCTCTCCTTAGCGTGCAGAATCTATCTTCACTCAAGGGTTTTGTGAGTATGTCGGCTAATTGTTTTTCAGTGCATATATGCTCAACACATATGTTTCCATTTTGCACATGATCCCTAATAAAGTGACATCTTATTTCTCTTTGTTTGGCTTTAGGAATGAGATATTTACGATGTAAGCCGGAAGTGATCTCTAAATGTAGATTCCAAGGATAGTTTTGAAATCAAGTGTAGATGGAATCTTTTTCAAGTTATTTTAGGGAGTATCAAGAATAATATTCAAAGAAAGGCACGGATGAAAATCCAACATTTTTTTTTTTAATATATTAAGTATATAGCAAAATGAGAGCAATCTAATTAATTTTCAGAGTATAGTATAAGATCAAATAAAGATCAAACCTTATATACTTGAAAAACATAAGATTATGTTGAATCCTTAATTCTTAATGACTTTAAAGTTCTTTCATGATATAAAAGTATTGGGGCATAGACACCAAGACATGAATTTATGCAATGTAGGATATATAAAATTCAGGGCTTTGAAAGTTCTTTTAAAGCTCTCTTAAAGACTTTCTTTTACTTCTTTAAAGATCATAGCATCAAAATCAATTAAAATGGATTGGCTCAGGATTGAAACACTAAAGTGCAAGCCAATAAGAGATCATTAGTGGATTCCAAAGTAAATTTTCAATGCTAAGACAACTGGAATCCTTTTCACTTAGTTTTCAAAACAAGTGGTTTACAAATTAAGTACAGATAAAAATCCAACTTTCAAAAGATATTCAATGAAGCACAAAGTTTAATACCACTTTACATTTAGTATTCTTTCTCTTATCTTTAGTTGTGAATTTACATGATTAAGTTCTATATGATCTCTCCCTCTGAAATTTTCTTTCTCCCTCTTAATTAATTAATCCATAAAATTCAAGGTATGCATCAAATTAAAGTAACTTTAGGATAAGATACTGAATATCTAAAGCTCCCCCTTAAAAGATGCATTCTTCTTTAATTATTCTTATCTTTTGTTGAATTTCAGATTTTAATGATAAACGTGAATAAAACTGAAACTTTATGATATCAAGAATGTAGAGTGATCTAGAATTATTCAAAATTTATAGCAATCACTCTTTTTAATCTTTTAAGAACAAGTTATGCTTCCTCTTAATCTTTGAGAAAATGTACTGAAATATTAATCAGAAAATGATTCATTTGAAGCTCAAATTCTTTCAAAAGTATTTACATTTTCTTTCTTTTAAGAATCATTTGAGTGAGCTGAAATATTTCTAGACTTAAGATCATTCACTCTTTTCTTAAAAATAGTTTTTTTTTTGATGGAAGCATTTAATTATGCAGGAGTGTATATTCAAAGTATTAATTTCTTAGTCATAGTTTTTCAGCAATGAATATATGAAGCACAATAAATCTTTTCAATATTAAAATAAAATCATATATTAAAAATATTTGTTTGCAATCAAGATCATCAAAAGACACATCATTCAGACCAATATTAGTACACTTTGAAGATAAGAAATGATATGTTTCAGATGCGTATCGGGGCAAGCAATCAAGGCATCAAAATTATTCTATTTTTCTTAAGCTGTAGTTTTATCTAGAAATTCATATTGAGTTTAAGCTTTTATACAAAATCAGATTCTGAATTTCATAAAGATTCTCAAGGAGGCTTTCAAAGTTGTAATTTGAGATATGTATCTTCACATTGTAGCTCATCTTAAATCATTAAGATTGAAAACACATATTTCAAAAACATTAGAGCACATCCAGAATCTTTGTAATTCATATTGAATTTTGGTACAAATTGGAGGACATTATGTACTAATGTTAGGCAAGTTGAAAGATAAATTATAATCAATTCATTCTGCCTAATTTGCAAATTCAGATTATCCTTTTCTTCTTCTTTTTATAAATATATTCAACTTTCAGATTTCAAAGGTGATCATGAACGACAAATCTAAAATTTCTTTCAAAAATATTTTTAGAAAAATTCTTCATGTAATTTTTCAAACATTCAAGCATTGGAACCGATTTAATAAGAAATTTTATTTTTGATCAAGAGAGTACAAGAGAAATCCAACATATCATTGATGAGTATAGAATACAAGTAAAACAATTTTCATTAGGCTTTGAGGCACAAGTTATTTCGAAGTCAAAGGTGAAGCAAAAACTTGTATACAAAGTTAAGGCCTATTCCAAATTATGAGTGTTATAAAGAAAAATAAATTTGCTATTGGTAGAAACATGTTTCAATCAAATTATTCAAGCATGAAGCATTTCAAACTGAATATTGAAAATATATAATTCAAAGTATGCAAAACATAACACGCATGTCATGGATCAAAATCAATTCTTTTTCAAATAAAAATTTTTTTTATTTAAATACAATTTAGCACTGATTTTATCCTTAAGGTGTGTTTTCAAGTGATTGAAACTTCATTTGATTTTTCACAATCTTCTTATATATTTTCATTTATTTATCATTCATTCCCCAAATTTTTAATTTCTTTCTTTAACCATTCAATGAACATTTTGATTATCTTCATTTATTTTTCGGTTTTACTTTTCTATGCTCTATATTCTATTTGCTCCCTATCCGGTGGAGTTGGAAGGGGCACGAGGTACTACCACTAGCCTCCCTCTTGTGCCGTCCCTAATATGCCCTACACCGAATAGTTGGGTCAAATAGTGTCGGGTACTACCACTAGCCTCCCCATTGGCACCATCCCTATAATGAGCAATGTAGAAATGTTAAACTGTTCTCTTTAGCAACAAGATATTCACTCCAAACTCTCCCTAGTTAAATATAATTAATTACGGATTTTATCCCTTCCAAAAGAATGTTCACACAAGTCTCACAAATATGCTGAATATATTATGCTTGCGCTGCTTTTACTTAAGATTGGAGTATTTACTTAGCTTTTACTTCTTCTGAGCAATGTTCATTTTCTTTTTCTTTATCTCTCTCTCTCTTTGTTATTTTCAAGTAGTTACATGAAAGAGCAGAATAAAGAATTAATCTAATATGCTGCATATAAATATATATCATGCAAACAGCATTTTCATTATGCCCAATGATTCATAGCTTATCACAAGTTATTTTGAATTAGAAACTTGAGGCATAAACTTGTGTATTTCATGGTTATGCATTATACAGGCAAAAGTGAACTTCAATTTAATCATACCATGAAACAATTATCATTAGCATGAGAATGAAGCATGATATCAAGAAGATTAGCAATTAAATGTTTAATCATGCTACCATATAATTTTAGACTATTAATTTTGCTCAACTAACTCACAAGAGAAGGGTTTAGATTACCAATGCATTTAGCATTCTTCAAGCCAAATACCTTTTAGATTCTTTACACCCTTGGCTGAAGAAAATCTCTTTTTTTTTTGTTTGCAAGGGAATGTTTATTGTATCTTTCATCGAGGTGTCCTTCAAGTTGAAATTTCTTGCTCATAAATCCTGTATCATTAATGAAATCTTTTTCTTTCTTGAAGGAAAGTCATTAGTTTCTTCAAGATACAAAACATTCATACAATATATTTCTTAGCTAGATGACTCAACATAAGATATGACAATAATTGAATATTAAGTCACTTTACTCAAGAGATTGTCTAAATATAAGCACAAGTCACTTGAACTAAAGAGATAACTTCATTAAGTAAAATGGTTCAAGGACAAGCATGTGAGGCAATAGAAGGATTCATCAAGGTAAAAAAAAAATTTTATTTTCAGAATTAATTTAGCTTAGATTCTATTTGCTTAAGATAATTATCAATAAGATATACAAGTTGAGTTTTAATCAAATTATCTTAAACAGTTGTTTCTATCAAAAATTTTGATTATGATTTAGTTTTCAACACTAATAATCATGTTTCAGGGAGTTGAGCAATCTTCTTTTAGAGCAATTAGGATTTTATTTTGACTTATGAGTGATAGTTTAAAAGAATTAATATTCATGCTTTAAAAGATTTTTATGATCAAGTTAAGCATGACATGTTACAATTAATCAGTAGAATTTGAGATAATTTTAGAGAAAGATATTAATCATGGATACAAAGATTATGCTCAATGAAGTTTTAACATGAAGGCATGAAATCAGCATCTATCATTTATACTAGAGAGAAAATTTAGATTTTGAAAACTTGAAGGAGAAAGTTATATATATTCATTCATTGTTTTCTTATCATCATGCAAGCACTAGAAAATTTCATGCTAAGATCGTGTAGATAAGATTTGTCATACATACAAGGCATTTAATAAATATTCAATAGCCTAACTGAATTTATAAAGTTAAGCATATCAAGACATAAAATGACAATTTAAATTACATTCACAAATGATGAAATAAAATTTATTTATAAGTCACGTGCCATGGCACCCAATTAAGAGTTTCACATGAGTTTCAAGGGCTGCTTTGACACATTTGCAAGATAATCTCAGTTTTTCATTTTAGGTACCCAAGCTTGCTTGGGTCTTTGGGAGTTAGTGCATATGGTTCCTTTTGGAATCCAAATCTGTTTAATTGTAATAATTTTATCATTTGATTTGCTTGTATTAGAACCATAGGTAAAGTTTTTATGCCCAATCTTTTTATGTTTGAAATAAGTTATCTTATTTGATGGTTTGCTTGGCGAATTGATAACCATTTTCTTTAGGGGTTTATTATTGAGCAAAGGAATCCAACCAAGTCTTGATTTATCAAAAACAGCATGTTGGCTTTCAAACATCGTTTTTAATCTTTCTAAACTTACAGTGAATTTGTTAATAAAAGATTTCAATTGGTTAACTTCTTCACTTAAGTTTTGATTTTCTTTAATTAAATTCTGATTTTTCTGAATCAATTCTTCCGAATTTAATCTTAAGCGTTCATTCTTAGAGTTTAATTTGTCTCTCATTTTAGCGGAAGAATTTCTTTCTTCTGACATTTCCAGATTTATCTTTTTAAGATTTTTATTTTTTGTAGCTAATTTTCTACATTCACCATACAAATCATGAAAAGCATTTAATAGTTCATCATAAGAGAATTCTTCCTGAAATTCATTAGGTGTGAAATCAGATTCAGATTTTACCTTATCTTCTTGTGCCATAAAGCATAAGTTAGTTACCTCTTGTAGTTCTTTGGAGCTAGTATCATTATTGTTGCTCCTCACTTCCATTTTCTTGCTTGACTCTTCCTTGGTCAAGGCTTTCTTGCTTTTTATCTCTTTCTTCCTTTCTTCTTGCTTCCTCTTCTTCTTTGTCTTTAGGAAGCTTTTGAATTTTTCGGTGTTTGGGTATGGATCCTTGTTTTCATCACCGAATTCTTCATTTGTTGTTCTTTCTTCCGGATTGGGAGATTCAACATCGTTTTCTGCAGGCTCACTGTTAGTATGTAATTGAAGCACATGTGAGCTAATCTGAATATTGTCATAGATATTTTCTAAAGTATCCCAGATTTCCTTAGCAGATAAGCATGCAGAGATTTTATTAAATTCAGTTTCATGGATAGCACAATATAGTATGTTCATAGCATTAGCATTCAATTGTGCTAAGTCTTTTTCATTAATAGTGTGAGAGAGTGAGTGAGGGCCTCTGGTAATGATGTACCATAATTCATAGTTTGAAGCTTGAATGAATATCCTCATTCTAGCTTTCCAATAAGTGTAGTTTGTGCCATTAAATAGAGGTGGTCTATCAATTAATTGTCCCTCTCGTATAGAACATCCCACTTGGGTTGTCATGATCTTTAACTCTTGATTGTGAGATCAATGGGTACTATTAGAGCACCTTGCTCTGATACCACTTGTTGCCCAAGGTGACAATCCAAGAGGGGGGGTGAATTGGGTTTTTCTAAATTTTAGTGCTTTTAAAAACTTTCGTAATTAAATGCGGTGAATGCTTTCATAAATTACTTGAATGAATTAAACTAGAGTAAAGATGAAAGATAATGCAAGAATAAGCATAAGAACAAGCACAACACAAACACAGCGATATATAGTGGTTCGGTGCACCCCAAGGCACCTACGTCCACTCCCCAAGCGTCCCCTTGGGAATTTTACTATAACCCCTCGGATTACAGTAGGATTGTTTTCCGGGCTCACAATCCAAAACCTTGTTGGTTTTACGGGCTCACCAACGAACCTATACACTTGGTTTTCCGGGCTCACCAAGAACCTTGTTGGTTTTGCGGGCTCACCAACGAACCTATACAACTTTGGTTTTCCGGGTTCACCAAAAACCTTTGTTGGTTTTGCGGGCTTACCAACGAACCTTTGTTGGTTTTGCGGGCTTACCAACGAACCTTTACAAAGTGTTTAAACAAATGAAAAGAAAAGATTTAAACTCCTAGATGAGCATATAAAGCAATATGAACAACAAGAAGAGTTAGAAAGAAATTATCGCTTTGAAGTCGCTTTGCTCTTCTTGGTCAAGGAAGCTTCACTCTTCAATGGGGGAAGGAGCTCTTAATGCCTCTTTGAATCTGCTCAATCCCTTTCTTTGATTCTTGAATGAAGCTCTTGATGAAGCTTGTCTTGCTAGGGTTCTCTCTTGAATGCACTTGATGTATTTTCCCCAAAGCTTTCTTCCTCTGATGAATACTCCCTCTTAAATACTTCTCCAACCTCCAAATAGTCCTTTCTGACCGTTGGATTGAAGAAACTAGCTGTTTATAGCCGTTGGGAGTCCAAAAAGCATTTCTGCACAACTAGCCGTTATGTTCAGCCCGTGTTTGGGTCGGCTCAACCTGTCCTTGGGTCGACCCAACCTTCACTTGGGTCGACTCAAACATTCCTTGGGTCGACCCTCTCAGAAAACACAGAAACTTGAAATTCAGCCTTCTGTTGCCTTGGGTCGACCCAACTTTTCTTTGGGTCGACTCAAACCTTGGGTCAGCTCAACATTTTTCTTGGGTCGACCCAAGGTCAGCTTCAGAAAATTCAGAGCCTTGAATTTCAGCCTTTCTTCACTTGGGTCGACTCAACCTTTCTTTGGGTCGACTCAAGCTTGGGTCGACTCAACTTCATCTTGGGTCGACCCTCTCAGTAAATCCAGAGAACCATTTTTCCTTCATGTTTTGAGGTTCTTGAAGTTTGGGTCGACTCATGCTTACCTTGGGTCGACCCAACCAACTGTTCATCTGTGCCATTTTTGCAGGAGTGTGCCAAATGATTTCTTGATGTGCCGGGGTCGACTCAAACAATCTTTGGGTCGACTCAATCCACACTTTGCTGCATTCTCAAGATTAGATCCATCCAAATGAACAAGAACATATATATATTTTCAATTTAAACAAATATACTGAGAGTAATGAACTTATAAATGAAGTATCAATTTAACTTATAGCATGCTCTAGATAATTGCTTGTTAATCATCAAAATAACACTATCATCCTCACAATCAATTGCTAAGCTAGAATTCCAAATGGGTCAACTAGCTAATGCATTAAACAAGCGAGAGGAAGGTAAGCTTCCAAGTCAACCAATGAGTAATCCTAGGGGACAATATGTGGCTCAAGAAACTCGACTAAATCATGAGCAAGCTAATGCTTTGACTACCCTAAGGAGTGGACGTATAATAGATAATAAGGTTGGGGAGGGTAACAATAAGGAAGGAGAAGAAGAAGAGAAGAATGTATCACATGAAAACCCAAAACCTTCTTCAGCTAGTCCACCATCTGCCACAACCCACATTCCAAAGGCTCCATTCCCTGAAGCACTTAATGCACCCTCTCCCTTTAACAAGAAGGGAACTTCATTAGAAGAGATGATGGAGGTCTTCAAACAAGTTAAAATCAACCTCCCACTCCTTGATGCCATCAAACAAGTTCCCTCCTATGCCAAATTTCTCAAAGACCTTTGCACCCAAAAGCGAAAATCTAGGACACATGTGCCTAAAAAGGTCTTACTTACTGAACAGGTAAGTTCCATTCTCCAATACAACACCCCTCCAAAATTCAAAGATCCTGGCGCTCCCACTATTTCCTATGTCATAGGAGATAACTCCATTGACCGAGCACTCTTAGATCTAGGGGCAAGTGTGAATCTTCTACCCTATTCAGTCTATGAGAAATTTGGGTTAGGTGAATTAAAACCTACCTCGGTGTCCTTACAATTGGCTGATCGATCTGTGAAGATACCACGGGGGATGATTGAAGATGTTCTTGTCAAGGTAGGCAAATTCTATTTTCCAGTAGATTTTATCGTCCTTGACATGGAACATGTGCCCAACCTAAAAAAACAAATCCCTGTGATTCTTGGTCGTCCCTTTTTAGCGACAGCTAATGCATGCATCAACTGTAGAACTGGGGCAATGGATATATCATTTGGGAACATGAAAATTAAATTGAATGTGTTTCATGCCGCTGACCAACATATGAGGGAAGACGAGTGTTGCCTAATTGACGAAATGGATGATCTTGTAGAGGAAGCCCTTCCCTATATCTTAGCCGATGACCCCTTAGAGGCATGTCTGGCCCATTTTGACATTGACAACTTTGATATAGACAAGGCCATAGAAGAAGTTAACATCTTACTTAACAATCAATCTCCTGTGAGTTCCCTTCCTTGGAAGAGCCGACCTGAACCTCTTCCTCCCATTGCTATAGCGCCACTTTGTCCTTCCATTGATTCACCACCTAAACTTGAGTTAAAGCCACTTCCAACAAATCTTAAGTATGCCTTTCTAGGACCAGAAGATAGCCTCCCTGTAATTATCGCACCCAACTTATCTACTGAACAGGAGGGTAAACTTTTGAGGGTGCTAGAAGAAAATAAACATGCCATAGGATGGTCTGTAGCCGATTTGAAAGGGGTTGACCCCTCTGTTTGCATGCATCGAATTCATCTCGATGATGATGCAAAGCCCACCCGAGAAATGCAAAGAAGACTCAATCCTAATATGAAGGAGGTAGTCAAGAAAGAAGTGGTGAAGTTATTAGATGCCGGAATCATTTATCCAATTTCTGATAGTAAGTGGGTGAGTCCGACACAAGTGGTACCCAAGAAATCAGGTATCACTGTGATTGAGAATACGGAAGGAGAATTAATACAAACACGCACAACCATGGGTTGGCGCGTGTGCATTGACTATAGAAAACTTAATTCAATGACTAGGAAGGACCATTTCCCTCTACCTTTCATAGATCAAATTTTGGAATGGTTGGCTGGTCAAGGTTTCTACTGCTTCTTAGATGGTTATTCTGGATATAACCAAGTACCCGTCTACCCGGACGATCAAGAGAAGACCACCTTTACTTGCCCATTTGGGACATTTGCATATAGGAGGATGCCTTTTGGACTATGTAATGCACCCGCAACTTTTCAACGATGCATGATGGCCATCTTTTCAGATATGGTGGAAAACTTTCTAGAAGTGTTCATTGATGATTTCTCAGTTTTTGGCCTATCTTTTGATGATTGTCTAGACAATTTGACCTTAGTTTTGAAAAGATGTAAGGAGACCAACCTAGTACTAAGTTGGGAAAAGAGCCATTTTATGGTTCAAGAAGGCATAGTTTTAGGACACGTCGTGTCCAAGAGGGGCATTGAAGTAGATAAAGCCAAAGTCGATCTTATTTCCAATCTTCCTCCACCAAAAACTGTGAAACAAATCCGATCATTCCTTGGCCATGCTGGTTTCTACCGTCGCTTTATTCAGGATTTCAGTAAGATTTCCAAACCCTTGTGCAATCTTCTTGCCAAGGACACTCCCTTTGTCTTTGATAAAACATGCGAGGAGGCATTTGAAAATCTTCGCTCGAAATTGACCACTGCACCTATCATACGGCCCCCTAATTAGACCATTCCATTTGAACTAATGTGTGATGCATCCGACTATGCTATTGGGGCAGTCTTAGGGCAACGGCTAGATAAAGTACCTCATGTCATTTACTATGCT
The DNA here is from genome assembly GCF_051530095.1 of Phoenix dactylifera. Lineage (NCBI taxonomy): Eukaryota > Viridiplantae > Streptophyta > Magnoliopsida > Arecales > Arecaceae > Phoenix > Phoenix dactylifera. Next base: position 12,913,814 of record NC_143192.1, read on the forward strand.
AGTAAAGCACTCTCAGATGCACAATTAAACTACACCACCACTGAGAAAGAATTGCTAGCGGTAGTATTCACACTAGACAAGTTTCGATCTTACTTATTAGGATCCAAGGTTACCGTATTCACTGATCATGCTGCCCTTCGAAACCTTCTTGCAAAGAAGGATACCAAACCCCGTCTGATTCGATGGATTCTTTTACTACAAGAATTTGACCTAGAAATTCGTGACAAGAAAGGAACTGCAAATGTCATAGCGGACCACTTATCTAAGATTCTTCTTGAGCCCTCTTGTAAAAATACCTCACCCTTACACGATTCTTTTCCAGATGAACAATTATTTGAGATACAAAGAATAAAAACGCCATGGTTTGCAAACATAGTGAATTACCTTGCCATAGGATGAATTTCTGATGATCGGTCAACTCAAGATAAGAACCGATTCTTTTCACAAGTAAAGTTCTATTATTGGGATGATCCTGATTTATTCAAGTATTGTCCCGATCAAGTCATCCGTCGATGTGTCCCTGAATGTGAATTTCAAAGTATTCTTTCATTCTGCCATTCACAAGCTTGTGGGGGACATTTTGGGGGTAGAAAAACTGCAGCAAAAGTTTTACAAAGTGAATTTTATTGGCCCACACTTTTCAAAGATGCCCATAACTTTTGCCAAACTTGTGAACGGTGCCAATGGATGGGTACCATCTCTCGTAGAGATATGATGCCTCTCAATCCTATTTTAATTGTAGAAATCTTTGATGTCTGGGGTATTGACTTCATGGGCCCTTTTCCACCATCCTTTGGTTTCGAATATATTCTGGTAGGGGTTGATTATGTTTCAAAATGGGTAGAAGCTGTCGCCACTAAAACTAATGACCACAAGGTTGTGATTAATTTTTTACATGAAAACATCTTTTGTCGTTTTGGTACACCCCGAGCCATTATCAGTGATGGGGGATCTCATTTTTGCAACCGATCTTTCGAGGCTTTGGTTCGCAAATATAACATCACCCACAAAGTTGCTACCCCATACCATCCCCAAACGAGTGGACAAGTCGAGGTGTCCAATAGAGAGTTAAAACACATCTTAGAGAAAACGGTACGTCCCGATAGGAAAGATTGGTCTCAAAGAATAAATGATGCACTCTGGGCTTACCGTACCGCCTACAAAACTCCTATTGGCATGTCCCCCTACCGATTAGTTTTTGGTAAAGCTTGTCACTTACCGGTAGAACTTGAACATAGAGCTTTCTGGGCTATAAAAAAATTTAACTTAGACATGGCAGTAGCTGGTACTCACCGAAAACTCCAACTAAGTGAACTTGAAGAATTGCGTAATGAGGCTTATGAAAATGCTAAAATTTATAAAGCAAGGACTAAGGCTTTTCATGATAAAAATATTAACCATAAGTCCTTCGAACCTGGTCAAAAGGTTTGGCTGTTCAATTCCAAGTTGCGACTCTTCCCGGGCAAACTTCGCTCTAGGTGGGATGGACCATTCGTAGTGAAAAAGGTTTCTCCTTATGGTGCAGTAGAGATCCAACACCTCAATGGTGGACATGTTTTAAAAGTCAATGGTCAAAGGTTAAAACTTTATGTAGACTGTGTTGCCGACGGGCAATTGATCGAATCCCTTAATTTAACGAATCCTGTTTATCAAAATAATTAAGGACCCACTGTGTCTGGCTGAAGACAATAAACTTAGCGCTTGTTGGGAGGCAACCCAATTCTCTTAGATTATTTCTTAACATTGAGGACAATGTTAGGTTTAGGTTTGGGGGTATTCATCTTGATTTTCATCAAAAAAAAAGTTAAAAAAAAATAATAAAAAAAATCATCTTTTAAAAAAATATATAAAAAATTAAAAATATTTTTTTTAAAAAAAAATGTGTTTATTTTCATAATAAAAAAAAATTATTAAAAAAAGTTTTGTTAAAAAAAAAACCTAATTTATATACATTTATGCGAGAATGATAAACACACAAGGTATATAAAATCTAAAAGCCCAATGACTAGTGGGAAGTAATACAAATTTAAGTTCTTTTTATTAAGTCTCTCTTAGGGAGTTGTAAGCTAATTAATACTTTGGAATTTTACTACACACTGGCCGACCCTTCTAAGGTCTAGGCTCGACATTATGTTGATAGTATAGTAGCAACCTTGGACCCTGATGAATCATACTTATCTAATCCAATATAAAAAAAAAATCAATAAAAATGGATTTAGTCAGGAACATCGAAAAGGGCTACCTATTGTCAAAGATCAAGTGGGCTTGTGATGAGGACTCCGAGCATAAGTCCATAGGGGAGTCTTGATGCCCGACACCTTATGCCAACTGGTGTGAGAGTTATCGACTGATTGCTCGTTACACGGAGAAATCACCACAAGAGTAAAAGTGCACAATTTATATATCTTTCTTAAAAGAAAAAGAAAAAAAAAGAGAAAAAAAAAATGCTGTATTGACCGAAAAGACAATAGTGTGAAAGCCGTCGTTGTAAAAATTCGAGTAAACTGGAATATTATAGATAAAGCCCGTGAGGTACTAAAGTAAACATCCACAACTCTCGAAATTCTGCAGATAAGATGATTTTGAATCAGTGAGTAGGTTCCTTCGACCAATCCTTGGAAACTACTGGTATTAGCAATATTTTGGAGATCCGAACTCTTAGCTTGGGTACGGTCCAGATTTCACCGAGCACTCCAGTATAAATAAGTCTTACAACTCCCTAAAAGGAAACTTAATGACTTTAACTTAGATTGCATACTAACCTAGAATTTGGGCTGACTTAGTAAATAAAATCGTGTGTGCTTTAAAATTCTTATCATTTATGTATCTTAGATAATAATAATAATAATAAAAGAGAGTTTTTGAAAATCTTAGCTAGTATGCATTTGGAATTCGATTTTCACTTCATAGATCAATCGATCTAATAAAAAAATAATAAAAAAATAAAAAATAAACAAATAATAATAATAAATAATAATAAAAAAATGATTTATTGAAGTTTGTGGGTATCTTCACTGAAAACTCTCACGAGACTATAACTCGTCCACTAGGGTAACCTAGGGGTTTAAAGCCATGTTGCATATGGTAAATGCAATCGCGATGCCTGCGAAAGTGAGTTAGAGTTGTTCTTTTCTAATTTTATTTTGCTCGAGGACTAGCAAAACATAGGTTTGGGGGTGTGATAAGTGCTGATTAATCTATAATTTAATATTCTTTTTCCAGCACTTATCAATGTTCTTAAACGGATAACTACTTGTTTTACCATGAAATTGAATAAACAATGAAATAAATTTAAATTATGGTAAGAGGTAAATAATACTTTTCTTAAAACTAGGGGTGGCAATCGGGTCGGGTCGGACATAAACGGGTCGGGTCAGATGTAAGTCGGGTCAAAAAATCATAAACCTGAACCCGACCTGTTTATTAAACAGGTCAGAAAATTCCAACCTGAACCTGACCTGTTTATTAAATGGGTAACCCGACCCGACCCGTTTAACCCGTTTAATAAACAGGTAACCCGTTTAACCCAACCCGACTCGTTTAACCCAACCTGACCCATTTAACTATTGGACTTAAATTAGATAGTTAGCGTATAAGCCTGAACAGTGCCAACATAATTTATGATAAATCCACCAATATTAACACGGTCGAGCAAATTTTTTTTTTAAAAAAAATTTAACCAAAAATTAAAAAAAAGAAAACACGGAGAGGAACAAGGGGAGGAGAGAAATTAACTGATTACAATTTTCTTATTGAAAAAAATAAAAGAAAATGGAAACGGGAGCCCTCAAAATCTCTGATCTAGGATTCTAGGCGCCATCCCTAAATTTTTCTCTCCGAAAATCATCGACGGCTTCGATTCGGATGGGGGGAAAAATCTGGAAGCCCTAGCTTTCGCCATGAATCAAACCATAAGAAGTAAAAACCAAACCATTTCCCTCCACCGGCATACCTGCTGCTCCGCAGTAGTCGCCGCTTTGAGGAAAAGATAGAGCACGCTCACGTCCTCCGCCGCTTTGAGATCCAAGATCCTCAAGACAAAGAAACAGAGACAGAAAGAGATGGCGGAAGGAAATCAAAGATAGCATGACTATCCTACTAGCGGAGAAGGGGAGAGAATGCACGGATAGAGCGGGAGGCGGAGGCCGTCGTCGTGGAGAAGACAAAGCAGTCACCATCCGCCGGCAAGTCGCGAGACGACGAAAAGCCCCAAGAAGGCGGAGCCGCGGAAGCGACGTCCCAGGAACTCGTCGAGCCGCCGCGGTCGCCGTCGACGGGGAGGCGGAAGGAGTCGGCAAGGGGGAGGAGAGGGCGGAGGCGGAGGTCCGGAGGAGAGGAGACTAGGAGAGGGGAGAGGGACTGAGGGAATAGAGCTCGGGCGGCGCTCACAAAGACAAACCCTAAATGGCTAAACCTAAGGAGAAGCAACGCCTTACGGCCTTAGCGACGCCTTTACGATCCAATCAACCTCGCGGTGAAAGGCTGAAAGCAGACGGTGGACCGTGGACCTCGCGGTGAATGCAGGCCGAAGCGGGGAGTTGGGCCGAGGCAGTGAAAACGGGCCGAGACAGGGAGTTGGGCTGGCCCTTATTTATCAGCCCAACAATTAAACAGGTTATACGGGTTAAACGGGTCAGAAATTTAAAATCTGTATCCGACCCAATTAATAAACAGGTTAAACGGGTCAACCTGTTTACGACCCGAACCTGTTTAAGCCAAACCCAAACCTGTTTATGGCGGGTCGAACACGGGTCGGGTTGGCGGGTCGGGTCATATTTTGCCACCCCTACTTAAAACAGACTCTGAATTTGTCTCTCTTTTGGTTATAATCTTTCATGAAAACATATAAGGAGGAGATTGTGTTGACCCGATTTGGTAACCTAATGGAGTTGTAATCAAGCTAAGGCTATAATTAAATGGGTTTTTGGTCCTGATTCGATCGAAAGTTATAATTAATTATGTATGGGGCAAAGGTTTGATTAACCCTTTTTATTAGGTCACGGTCCGGTTTTTAGTCTTGTCTCGTCGAGTTCGATCTGAAGCAGCTTAGCAAGAATTAAATGACAATGGGCTCAAGGACAAGTCAACCATCATGACCCACCTCAAACCCAAAGTCAATTTCCAACCAATTCGTTATCTGCCTTCATATAAAATTTATAATAATAATAACTAAAAATTCACGATTCACTGTTCATATAAACAGTGTCCCGTTAAAACACTGTTCATATGAACAGTGTTATAAAAAAAAAAATAAATTAAAATGCCGAGAACACTGTTCATATGAACAGTGTTCCGTAAAAACACTGTTCATATGAACAGTGTTCCGTAAAAACACTGTTCATGTGAACAGTGTTAGAGAAAAAATAAATAATACATAATAAATAAATAAATAACAATAAAAAATAATAATAATAATAATAAAAGGGGCTTGGCCACTGTTTATCTTCTTCCCCCCCTCCCCCGCAGTGCATCCGGGCCGTTCCCCTTCTTCCTGTCGACTCCGCCTCGTCCTCCACCTGTGACGCAGCCCGCAGCCGAGATCCAGCTCCGCCATCAAGCCGCATTGAAATTCCGGCGTCTCCCCGTTGATCCCGCAGCCACCCACCATTCAGAGCGATCCTCCCAGCCGCATCAACCGCGTGCCATCCGCCGCCCGTTCCACCTCCCAGCAGCCGGAAGTCACTCCTCCGTGATCAACGCTCACAGCAGCCTCCTCCGCCTCAGCCCGCGGTAGCCTTCATTGTCATCCATCGCACCATCCCGCGATCCGCCTAGCCGATTCAAGGAGCGTCCTCAGCTGTCCAAATCCGGATCCACCTCCCACAATGCAGTCCGAAAATGCCTCCTCTCAGCCCGCGCCTCCTTCATTCCGCGATCGATCCCGGAGCTCCAGCGATCCCACCAATGCAGCCTCCGCGTCCGGACATCCCGCGACCACATACCCCGGCTCCTCCAGTGATCCAAGCCGTCCGGATTCGAGGCATACTCAGCGGCTGCCCTCCCCCTCTACCGCGTCCGCCCTCTCCTTCCGCCCATAATCCAGCCATCCACGCAAGCTCAGGCGATCTATAAGAGAGAGGAAGAGAGGGAAGAAAGGGGGAGCTCGGTTGAGAAGAAAGAAACAGGGGAGAGACTCTGTTTCGGTGAAGAAGAAGAGGAAGAAAGCCGAGAGAAAGAAATTAAAAAAAAAAAAGAAAAGAGAGAGGGGAGGAAAGAGAAGAGTTTGTGATATTTTGGGAAGAATGAGAGGTGCTCAATTTCATTTGAAGATGGGAGGTCATCCGGAAGCCATGCTCGGCTAAACATCTAATCTAGGGCTGGATGAAGCCCTAGCAATGTATCAGGGCATTGTAGTTCTTATTTTCTTTATTATTTTGGAGCTTGTTTAAATTCTTATCTTCAATGAAATATCTTTTTATGATGTTTAGATTTTGAGCATGCCATTTACTATTCATGTTTGCTAAAGTAGTCTAAGATGATCCATGCCTAGGAAGATGAGGTGTGCTGCATCCTAGATTAGCATACTTAGGTAGACACTTCATGCTATACCAAAGATGGATTTTCCTAACACTCTTTATGTTTTTATTTTAAAAGGCTTGTAGCCAAAATTGCATGCCTCTCCAAAAGATAAAAATTAAGAACACAATCCTTGATGCAATGCTATGTGGTGGATTCCAAACCCTAGATCTATTTACTCTGATAAATTCCAATCCGTACTCATAGTTTAATTTAGTTAAATCAAGTTAGCAAATCCTTCTTTTTGATTTATTTTTAAAAGAAAAATAACTTATTCTTCAATCCCTGTGGACCGACACCCGTAATCACTATCCTATAGGATACGTGCTATTGCGTGGTTTATTTTTGAAATTGAAATAACCGATCAATCATATTCCTACGAGTTATCCCACCTAACTTTTGACAACGCTCGCAAGCTTTGCAAAAGTTATGGGAATCTTTAAACAAGGTGGGCCAATAGAAACCGCACTGTAAAATTTTTGCAGCCGTTTTCTTAGCAGAGAAATGACTACCGCAAGCTTCAGAATGACAAAAGAAAATGACACTAATAAATTCGTCATTAGGTACACATCTTCTAATAATTTGGTCTGGGCAGTATTTGAAAAGATAAGGATCATCCCAGAAAAAATTTTTTATTTCAGTCAAAAATTTTCTTTTGTCTTGTTTATTCCAATGACTTGGTAGTTCACCTGTGACTAGAAAATTTGCAATGTCTGCAAACCAGGGTGAAGATGTGATCTCAAACAGTTGCTCATCAGGGAAAGTGTCTTTTATGGGTGAATTGTCTAAGGAATCTGGAAGAGTCAGACAGGACAAGTGATCAGCTACTACGTTCTCTACCCCCTTTTTATCTCTTATTTCTAGAAAAAATTCTTGGAGCAGAAGGATCCACCTAAGCAAACGCGCCTTAGCATCCTTTTTTGAAAGAAGGTACTTAAGGGCAGCATGGTCAGTGTAGATAATGATTTTGGATCCAATCAAGTAAGACCTAAATTTGTCTAGTGCAAATACTACGGCAAGTAGTTCCTTTTCCGTAGTGGTGTAATTCTTTTGTGCACTATTTAAAGTCTTACTTGCATAGTAGATAACATAAGGCTTTCTTTCTTTTCTTTGCCCTAGAACTACCCCAACTGCATATTCACTAGCATCACACATAATTTCAAAAGAAAGCGACCAGTCAGGTGGTTGCATGATGGGAGCAGAGGTCAGCAAACTTTTAAGTTTATCAAAAGCTTTTTGACATTCTTCAGACCACACAAATATGATTTTCTTTTGAAGGAGATTACATAAGGGTTTAGATATTGAGCTAAAATCTTTAATGAATCTCCTATAAAATCCTGCATGACCCAAAAATGAGCGTATATCTTTGATAGTTTTTGGGTTGGGTAAGTTAGCAATTAAGTCAATTTTAGCCTTGTCTACTTCAATTCCTTCAGATGAAATGACATGCCCGAGAACAATTCCCCTAGTTACCATGAAATGGCACTTTTCCCAGTTTAAGATTAGATTCTTCTCCTCACACCGAATTAAGACTAGTCTTAAATGGTCCACACAGTTTTCAAAAGAGGAGCCAAAAATCGAAAAATCATCCATGAAAACTTCCAAAAAGCGTTCAACCATGTCGGAGAAAATACTGAGCATGCATCTTTGGAAGGTTGCAGGAGCATTACATAATCCAAAAGGCATTCTCTTGTAAGCAAATGTGCCAAAAGGACATGTAAAAGTGGTCTTTTCCTGATCTTCAGGATCAATTGCAATTTGGTTGTAACCTGAATAGCCATCTAGGAAGCAATAATATTTATGACCTGCTAACCTTTCTAAAATTTGATCAATAAAAGGTAGAGGAAAATGATCCTTCCTAGTGACAGAATTAAGTTTCCTATAGTCAATGCATACACGCCAACTAGTGGGGACCCTAGTTGGAACTAATTCATTGTTGGCATTTTTGACTACAGTAACACCAGATTTTTTTGGGACCACTTGGGTTGGACTTACCCATTTACTATCTGAAATTGGGTAGATCATACCCGCATCCAGAAGTTTCAGAACTTCTGCTCTAACCACATCCTTCATGTTTGGGTTTAATCGACGTTGAGCTTGACGAGAAGGTTTGGCATCAGCTTCTAAGTGGATTTTATGAGTGAAAATTGAGGGACTAATTCCCTTGATATCAGCAATTGTCCACCCTATTGCTCCCTTATGCTCTTTGAGAATTTCTAATAATTTTAGTTCTTGACTTTGTTCGAGTTGGGATGATATGATCACAGGAAAAGTCTCTTCTTGACCAAGGTATGCGTACTTGAGCTCAGATGGCAAAGGCTTTAGCTCAAGTTTAGGTGCTTGAACACTAGATGGTAGAGGACTATTGTTGCGTATGGGCAATTCTTCAAAACGAGATTTCCTCCTATCTGTATCCAACAAAGGAGCTGAATCTAATATAACACTGATTTCTCTAAAGTTTTGGTTGATATCTGTATTTCCGAAATGAGTTAGGCATGTTTCTAAAGGATCAGAAGAAAGAGATGGGACAAGAGCATCCTCTACAATGGAGTCGATCAAATTAACTCCATGAATTTCATCATTTTCGTTATCATTATCGGATTGTTTACAAATGTTAAATATATTAAAATCTATAGTCATATTTCCGAATGACATTTTCATTATTCCATTTCGACAGTTGATCAAAGCATTGGAAGTAGCTAGAAATGGGCGGCCTAGAATGACAGGTATTGGAGTGGTACAATTCATGACAGGCTGGGTATCTAATACTATGAAGTCGACTGGAAAATAGAATTTATCAATTTGGACAAGTACATCCTCGACTATTCCTCTTGGTATCTTTATAGATCGATCGACAAGTTGGAGAGTAACCTTGGTGGGTTTTAATTCACCAAGTCCTAACTGTTCATAAACTGAATAGGGCAATAAGTTAACACTTGCACCTAAATCAAGAAGGGCTCGTTGTATCCTGAAGTTTCCTATGATGCAAGATATAGTAGGACAACCAGGATCTTTATACTTAGGTGGGGTGTTGTGTTTGAGAATAGCACTCACCTGTTCAGTTAGAAAAGCTTTCTTTTGTACGTAAAGTTTTCGCTTTATGGTACAAAGATCTTTTAAAAATTTGGCATAAGATGGGATCTGCTTAATGGCATCTAATAAAGGAATGTTAATCTTTACTTGTTTAAAGATTTCCAGAATTTCTTGGTCAGGTATTCCCTTTTTAGCTGCAAACAAGCGCTGAGGAAATGGAGCAACTATCTTGTGATGCAGTATTGGATCATTTTGTTCATTATCATCTTCATCATTCTTTTCAATAGATTTTTCAGGTTTGTCATCTTTTGTCGGAATTTCTTTATTAATTATTTTTCCACTCCGAAGGGTTGTGACAGACTTAACTTGCTCAAATTTAGGTTGGGATGAACTTGCTACATGGACCTCATGTTGACCCTTTGGGTTAGATTGAGGTTGGGCTGGAAATGTCCCTCTTTTCCTAACATTAAGTTGAGCCTCAATTCTACCTACAGAATTTTTAAGTTCTTGGAGTGATTGCATTGTATTCTGATTTATTTGAGTTTGTCCTTGCATGAAGGTTTGCAAAGTATCTTCAAGGGATTTCCTATGTGGTGGCACATAAAGAGTAGGAACAGAATTTCCTTGAGATTCATTGGCAGTGGGTCCATGTCTCCAGTTAAAGTTAGGATGGTTTCGCCAACTAGGATTATATGTTTCTGGAAATGGTCTTTTATAAGTATTGGTGAAATTTGCTTGATCATGCAACACTTCTTGAAAAGCAGGGATTGTAGGACAATCCTTGGTTACATGTGCATTACTCTCGCAAATTCCACATATACTTTCAACAATAGTTTGTGCTTTTCCTATATTGGCTTTGCTTAATTCCATGGCTTCAACCTTCCTAGTCAGATTAGCAATTTTTACATTGACATCATTATCATCTTTAATAAGATAAATTCCTCCTTTTGCATTAGGTGTTATTTTTGATTTTTCATTTTTATCTGTTGTATCCCAAGCTTGTGCATTTTCTGCTAAAAGATCAAAATAATCCCAGGCTTCATTTGGTTCCTTACTCATGAATTCACCATTACACATCATTTCTACAAATTGTCTCATATTGGAGGACAAACCATCATAAAAGAAACTAATGACCCTCCAAATTTCATATCCATAATGTGGGCAAGCAAGTAGAAGGTCCTTAAATCTTTCCCAACAATGAAAAAATGTTTCTCCATCTTTTTGTGCAAAGTTCATGATATTTCTTCTAAGTGTGTTCGTTTTATGTGTTGGGAAGAATTTCTTTAAAAATTCTCTTGTCATTTCTTGCCAGGTAGCTATGGTCCTAGGCCTTAAGGAGTGTAACCATGACTTAGCTTTTTCCTTTAAAGAAAAGGAAATAACTTAAGCTTAACTACCTCTTTAGTGACATCATTGAAATGAAGTGTTGAACATACTTTATCAAATTCTTTCAGATGCAAATAGGGACTTTCAGAATCAAGTCCGTGAAACTTTGGGAGTAATTGGATTATTCCTGGTTTCATGTCAAAAGCTCCCGCAGCAGTAGGAATAACCATACAGGATGGGGTACTGGTCCTAGTGGGTTGTAAATAATCACGAAGCATTCTAATAGGTAAGTCATCTTGAAATTCATTATCTCCCTGATTACTACCATTATCTTCCATTTGATTATTTGAATTTTGAACAATTAAATTTTTATCTTTTGATTCAACTCGAAATAATCTATTCGTTTTATCTCTCTCCCACAACAGCATATACTAAGTTTTTTTTATTTTATTATTATTATTATTTTTATTTTTTTATTTTTTATTTTTTATTTTTTATTTTTTATTTTTTTTTAACACAAACACCCTAATACAGTAAAACAAAAGTTTAATTAGAACATGCATTAAAACATCACCCAACAATTTCTAAGGTTTTCCTAAAAATTCTAAACAGCTCCTAACTGGGTTGAAGAGGACACCTAAGCCTCCAATCCGGTCTATTAACCTTAGTCGACCAGGTAAGCTCCCAGGTAAGTGGAGGGGTCACGATGCATGTAGCAAAGGTCCCACTTAAAACCCACTTTCCTCGAACAGAAACTATCTTCCTTTAATCACTTAAAGGGACAAAGCTTGCCTAGACATCGACTAGATAACAGAGCGAAATTGGTGCAACTTTCGGTGGTCTTCGTCCTATTGAGCTCGAATATCCTTAGGGGCCAACGTCTAGTTGATTTTAATTAGGCTTAGGATATTTATGCACTTGGATGATTTTTGGACTAAGGACGAGTGATGAAATCCCGACCTTATCTTTTTAATGGGTTCAGCCCTTAGATTATTTTATGCAAATGCTTTATACTATATGCAACAATCAAGAAGATTTTTAACATTTTATGTCATGACATTAAATTGCATTTGAATAGTTGATCAAGCAAACTAGCTAAATTTTTTTTAAACAAAAATAAAATTCTAATCTAGGAAAAATAGGACTATTATGAACAAAACAGGAAAATTAATTTAAATACTCACGGCCGGAGTTCATTCACTCCGGGAATCCAAAAATGTGATCATGATCTTCCTCGTTATTGGTCCTGCTTGTATCGTCCTTGAATCTGAAAAGATTTGAAATTTCAGCTGTGTTAAAAATAAAGAAAAATTGAAGAACTAGAAATAAAGAATTGAAATTTTCAGCCTTGTTCTCGTTCACACGTTGCAAATCTCCGGCAACGGCGCCAAAAACTTGCTACAATTTTAATCTTGCTCTTTTAAAAAGAAAAATTAAATGTAGAATACCCCAAGTATAGGGTGTAGCAAAGTAATATTCTCGATGAGTCCGAGATCGAATCTACAGGAATTTGACAGTGAACAAAAAAACTTAAGGCTAAATAATATTCAGATTTAAAAATATAACTAAGGCATTAGGATTCAGCCTAGCACTTAATCATGCTTTTCTTAAAATCATCTATTAATCATAATAAAATAGATTTAGTTTTATGGGCAGCATTACAATAATTCTATTTTAAACTATAGGGATTTCTAAGCATCTGTTATACCCGGAGGAAATAACAAATCAAAGAAAATATTTAAGTTTGAAATAATTTCTATAAATTTACTGCACCATAAATTAAATCAAAAACATTAAAATCCCATTGATGATTAAATGAAATACATGAAGAAAATGCTAGGCTTTTCCTTAGCCTTAGCTAAAAGATATTTAGCTATCCATATGAGATGCAAGCAATTTTATAAAAGGGATTAGCATAGAGTAAATAAAATAAACATAAATCCCCTTTTTTTTCTTTCTCCTCTTAAGAAAACAGGGTGCTCTGTTTTCTTTCTTTGGCTTTTCTCCTCCCGTTGCTTCTCCTCCTTCTCTTGTTCAGCTAAGAAGATAGATCGGAAGAGGGAGCTTCCTGGTTCCCTTGGCCTCTTCCTCTCTCCCTCTATCGCCCGAACTTGGATGGATCCGGCCTTCTCCCTTACTGTTTTATTCCGTCCGGCTGGGAAAAATGCCGATAGATCCTCCTCTTCTTCTCCCGTCGGCTGGTTCTACCTCCACCGGATGGCTCCTCCTCGCTGATGCAAGCTCAATCCCCTTTTATAGACACCTTCACCGGATTGGAGAAGCTGGAACGCTGCTGGGACCACCCGAATGGATGGGGAGCGTTGAACATGGAAGCGACACAGGCAGATGGCTTGCGGACGGTTTGGTTTCGTTCCTTGGCGGATGAGATGCCACGATGCTTGGATGGGAAGCGTGGAACGCAGCTGAAACGCATGGATTTGAATGCAGCTTGGAATGATCCGGTTGGGAGACGTCTCGGTTGCTTGAAATGTTACCGAAACCGTTGGATTTTGTTCTTGAAACAGGGGAGACGGAAAGGGCGCTGGAAGATCTTCTCAATCCGGTTGCATGTGCATGGAGGTCCACGGTCGGTCACGGATGCGTGCTCGAGCGGATGGGGGGTTGCTGAAATGGGATGCAAACGGTTTGGCTTCTTCCCTTTGCTACCGTTGGGAATTTGTTTTGATGTTTGAGTATAGCAGCTGAATGTTCTTGAAACAGGGGAATCCGAAACCATGAATGAAATGTGGCTTGAATTGAAGAGCCGGTTTGGCTTAGGTCCCTTGGGTTTGATTTAGGTCCCATGGAGGAGATGCCATGATGCTTGGAGAGCCACATGGACGGTTTTGATGATGCTAGGAAGCTCCATGATGCGGGCATTTGTGCTAGCTGAAACATGTGGTTACAGTGATATGGATTGCATGCGAATGACGGGCGACGTGAAGCTCAGATGAGACGCTAAGGATTTGTTGAGCTCGGAACGCCAGGCTTTGGGCTCAAACCCAGCGTCATTGGGTCTTTTGAATTACTTGCACTTAAACACAAATAAAACATTAATTAATTAATTTTATCAATTGGATGGTTCTAGTCGGTGAGCCTGTGAAAACCGACCGAGTTCGTTGTGATCTCGCGAAAACAACAAGTTGGGTTGTGAACTTGTAAAACAACCGGCTGTAATCCAAGGGATTATAGTGAACTCCCAAGTAAAGCTTGGGAAGTGGACGTAGGAGCAACGGTTAGCTCCGAACCACTATAAACTGGTTTGTGTTTGTATTGGCTGCTGTCCTCTCTCTCTCTCTTCATTCACTTCATCTAGTAACTTAACTAATTTACTTGCAATAGATTTAGTTAATTACTAATCATAGTTTTTAATTGGTCGAGAATTAATCCAAACCCAATTCACCCTCCCTCTTGGGTTGTCTTCTTGGGCAACAAGTATGTTTGTTGATGGAGTATTTTCATAGTTATGCAAGTATCAAGTATGTTATGCAAGTTGATGGAGTATCAAGTATCAAGTATAATGCAAGTTGTTAGCCTATAAAGAAAAATTTAATGAGAGTGTAATGCAAGTATAATAGCTTAATGCTGTTGTTAGCCTATAATGAAAAATTTAATAGTTGTGCAAGTATCAAGTATGTTTGTTGATGGAGTATTTTCATGTGGATTATGGTTATTTGTTGCAAAATTTATGAGACTTGTATATTTTTGAACTGCAGGCCTGCAGCTGAGTTTTTTCCCCTGATAAAGAACACAGGCATAACCCATCACATTTCTGCAGCTGAGTTATCAAAGACATTGGCTAAACATATTTAAATATCATATAAATAGCAGCCGACCAAGGGAATCAGGTGAGATTGTCTTTGCTGACAGAAGTGGGCATTCAATTCCAAGAGTGACGTATCTTTGCTCTTAATTACCAAAAAAATAGCTGATTGTGAATAGCTTTTGCTTCGAAAACTAAAACCTCTCATGTTTAGATGAATTTAAATGAATTAATTTATTGTGTTTTAAAGACCGCTCCACGTGATATTTGATGGTCTTTCAGATTATGTTGTTCAAATTGGATAGATACTTTTTTAATTGTCAGTGCCTTCCTTTCCATTTTCTTCTTTAGAAAGACCATCAGTAATATAGCTCAAGCCATACCTGAGCTGAAAAGTGACATTTTTGCTTTCCCAGTTGACCTTATTACCCATTTATGTATATTTGTTCACCTTTCTCAAGATGCCTCTTATTTCTTCAAATTGATTGAATGGTCTATCTTGGCATTCCCTCTATATTAAACCCATAAAGGTTTTATCCAGACACCAATTAGCTGCATGGTTTATTTTGACTTTAGTATTGAAACAATAAAGGTAGCAACAAACTAAGCATATCTCACTAAATGAAACAAAATGGGCTCGGGCCGGGCTCGTGATCGAGCCGGGCTCGTGATCCAATCGGGCTCGGGCCGAGTTTCTGTAAAACTGTTCAGGCCTAGGCCCGGCCCGAAGCCCGGAAAATCATTTCAGGCCAGGCTTGGGTCGGGGTGTGGCCCGGCCCGGCCCACTTCCAACCCTAATCTTTCTATTAGCTGGTGGTGCAGTCTCGTAAAAAAGTTCAAAATAAAGTATGACAGCTGCTTCAACAATGGAGGCTGAGTTATTGGCATGTTATGATGCTGTTACACAGGCTATTTGGCTGAGAAACTTTATCACGGGCCTACAGGTCGTGGATACTATTTCAGGGCCTATAAGTTTATTTTCTGATAATTTAGCAGCAGTTTTCTCAATAAAGAATAACAAGATATCTAATAGAAATAAGTACATGGAGGTGAAATATCTTGTTATAGAGAACAAATATGATGACCATAAAATTTTAGTTCAATATATCAATATTGTGCTTATGTTGGCAGATTCTTTGACCAAAGCAATACCCTAGGATTGCATAAGGAGCATGTCTGTCAAATTGGTCTATCTATATACATTGATTGATGTACCATTGTTCACATTTCGGATGGCTGTAAATCACATTTATTGTATTTTCTGCTTTAATGAATTCATATGGCGTATGCATACTATGATAGCAAAAATTGTTGACCAGATAAAGGATTTCATAAGAAGTTCACTCATAAGGGTGAGTTTAGTGATATAGTAATCATGGAAGGTTATACGCCAATCAAGTAAGTATTGTTTCCGCCATGGTTCGTATTATTATTCTCAAAATAGTCAAACATAAAGTTTGCCCAAATTGATATCATAATATAAAAATTATGCATAAGAATTTATAAAATTCAAGTGCTAAAAATGTTTCACTTGTCAATATGATCCAAGTGGAAAAATATTGGAATCCTGTCAAGTTGTGGCCCACATTGACAAATGGCGTCAATATGGTCCAAGTGGAAGATTGTTGGATCCCGTTTACTTAAAACCCACATTGACAAGTCTCTTGAATTTTATAAATTATGATTATCATGAGGGTATTAAGGAAATTTCACAGTGATGAAGAATCACCTTGATGGGGGGTGACTTTTCACGGGTGTAACCACCCGTGGCAGTTGGTCTCTGGAGAAAGTCTGTAAAAGCCTTTGGGGATCCCTTCTCTAAATACACGCATATAGAGCTCTCTCCAGATAGATCATCTACTAATCTCTAATTATTAGAGATAATTGCTGTTGCAGATCAGACTTCACAGATCTTAAAGCTCATCATGGATTCCATGACTCAAGGTATGATCTTAGATCTATTTTTAGTAAAATTTATATTTCTATCATATTCTAGCTAATTGAAGATGAAGACAAATTAAGCGTTTGGTATGATAGAACATTGCGCATTGTCACTTTAATTGAGCAGTTGGTGTTGGTCAACAGAGTCCATACACTCAATCAAAGTAAATAAATAAATAAAAAGAAAAAGAAAAAAAAAAGAATCCATGCACAAGTGATGGCACAAGCAGCAATCTCAGCAATATCACAAACAGGGTTTGGGTCCAAATATTACATCAACCTTTTTAATACATCAATTGAAAAGAAAGGTTCAAAACAATTCAGGGAATTGTAGATATCTTAGAAAAGAGGGAAATCTGACAATCGAAAATATCGTGAGCGGCATGAATACCTAGATTAAATTCATGAAGTTAGTAAGATGTCTGATTCAAATAACAAAAAATATGGTTATTTGGGTAAGTGAAGTCAAATTTGGGGTTCCATCACCCCCCCCCCCCCCCCCCCCAATAAAAAAAAAATAATAATAATAATGCGAGCGAAATCACGGAATTGCAGATATCTTAGTATTAAGAAAAGCCTACATCATTCGGTGTCAATACCAAGGATGCATAGCGCAGTGAACGTACAAATTTTGTAAACCAAAAGATGTAAAAAAAATAGGTTTCAATGTCTCATCATTCAGAGTCAGCACTCCCCGTGCACGCTAAAAATAGTAAAAGAAAAGTCTCATCATTTCAGAGTCAACACTGCCCTTGGACGGTAAAGCAATCCCAGAGGATGCGTGACGCAGTGAACCAAGAAAATTTCCAGGTCCAAAAACGGAGGATTCCGGCAGTGCTGAAGAATGACCGGATCGAAGGTGTGTCACTGAAGAACTTTGTACTATGCCATACATGCTAACGTTTGTGTCCTGAGCCACCTGTTCGACGAGAAAATCAGAACACTCCTCCTCTAAAGACAACATTCCCTTCAAACGCATTAAATATGCACAGCATTTGGTCACTGTTGAACAGTTTTCTCCCGTTACTTCTTTCGCCTTCCATCTATCCCTTTAAATCCCATCCATCTTATACCGAGAAGCGTATCGATCCCCCTCCTATCCATCCTCATAAAGTTATTGCTAACCGTCACTCCCTCAACGCCACCTCTCCGCCACCCACGTAGCCATGCTCTTCTCGGCCGCTGCCCTGATACCACCCTCCTCGTCGGCGCTGCTGCGGCCTCGTCTACCCGTTTCTCTTCCCGGTGCGCCCCCTTTCCTTCCATCCATCAGGCACTTAAAGGATCTCGATTTATTTGTTCCTGGTTTCCTGTTCTTTCTTCATTCGTCCGTCGAGGTATCAAACTAGAGTTTGGTTCGGTTTCGTCCGCTTTTTGTTCAATTTTTTGATGTTCGAAGAGCAGTGCAGGAGGACTACGAGACCGCCGGAATGCTCTTTGACCCCTCAATTAGCTAGGTTTGGGTCTAGAGGATAGCAATGACCCATGAAGCAATGGTGCATCATTTCATCCAAATGATCTAAATCTCTCGCTTTGCTCCATGCAAACTGTGCTTGAGATTTTCCTCCGCCTATTTCTATCAGTGTTTTAGATTTTTATATCCCTTCTAATGAACAACGGCAGTGGTGTAACAATAAGTGGTTTTAGATGGATTTTTTTTCTCTCTTTTCTATAATAATAATAATAATAATAATAATAATAATAATAATAATAATAATAATAATAATAATAATAAATATTATTATTATTATTATTATTATTATTATTATTATTATTATTATTATTATTATTTTCTTTTTCCTTTCAAAAGAAAGTAGGCTTTGAGATTCTGGCAAATGATGCAAGTTGTTTCATATTCTGATCATGTGCCAAGCAAGGGTAATTGATATCCTCCCTAAATAATGCAGTTATTTAGTGAGGGAAATTTGATCAAAGAAACTTTAGCTATTTATCTTCTTCCTGCTCTTGTACATAAGCTGTTGTTGTAAACTTTGGTCAGTCCTTTCTCTGTGATTTTTAAATGAAGAGGGAGGCAAAACCACCCCGCTCTATGGAAACGAAATAAGTGTAACAGAGAAAATATTATAAATAACGCAGTTATTTAGTAAGGAAAATTTGATCAAGGGAACTTTAGCTCTTTATCTTCTTTCTGCCCTCATATATAAGCCTGTTGTTGTAAACTTTGGTCAGTCCTTTCTCTCTATTTTTTTGAGGAAGCAGGAGGCAAAGCCACCTAGCCTTTATTAGAAGGTTAGTCCTTTCTCTGCTGAAACAAAAGAAGTGTAACAGAAAAAATATTATAAATAATATTTATTTATACACATAATATTAAGGTTTTAATCAGATAAGATCAGGGCCATCCATCCTGCTACTCCATAATTTATCTTTATTATTTTTGGAGGAAATAGTTCTACGAGGCGGTACCCGGGCCTCGTGCAGCCTTTTCTCGTTGTCTTCTTTCTACATGGGACATTGGCGGTCCTAGTCAAAGAGGAATGGATGGAATGATGATTTGCTGTTTGTGCTCGTGTACCAGGTCCGCCTAACCTAGCTGTCGTACGGAGGCCAGATGGTAACCTAGGTCTTGCCCGCTGGAGATGCCATGCAATATCCAAACGAAGCGCTCAAGGTATTGATGCTCTTTAAAGCTCCTCCGAACCTCTTCCATCGAAAAAAAAATAAAAAAAGAAAAAACTGAAAAGAAAAAATATCTCTGGTTCCTTATTCCAAGAAACAAAAAGTTATATTTTATTTTGTTTTGTTTTATTTCCAAGTTGAACAAAGAACGAGATTTGCTGTTCCGTTCGGGAGAGCGAACAGCCAAGCTTTACCCGATCCGCCGGTGCGGCCTCCAGTGATGTGAAGGAGGGCCCACAAGGTTGATTGGCACGTTGACTATTCGTCAGGCAACAGCATCCATACAAAGTTAGTTGTACGCTTCGGTGTGTAAAGCGTAACGGCCCAAAAAAATCGCTATAGCAGTTAAAAACACGACTTTTAAAATTTTATAATATTAAAAAATTATTAAAATAATAGTTATTATAACTCTGTTAGGACAAAAAAACAATAATGGTGTCATATCTTTTTTTATTTTTTTAATAGATAAATAATATTTATTTTTGGACCTTATAATCACTATATTAGGAAAAACATTGATTTTATAAAAAAATAATTATTTTTATTCAGGTGATGGTAAAGTGAAAATGATAGCCATTATTTATATTTATAGTGGTTTATTATAACATAAAATAGTGAAGAATAATAAATATAATTTTTTTATATTATTTATCATAATAATTGAATGCGAGGTGGCCATAACTATTATGATCGTTATGAAGATTACAATATGTCATTTAAAACCATGGTAAAGATATGCTATCTTAATATATTCTCCTAAAATTTTGAATAGTAATCTCATTTATAAGTTCCCGAGGATAAAATGCAATATTTATCTAAAATAAAAAAAACTGTAATTTTTAATTTTTACGAGTGAAAATGTAATATTTAAAGACTCATTTAGTTTGCGGAAAAAGAAGGAGGAAAGTATGGTCAGTGGGAAAACAAAGAAATGCCTCTTATTTGGTTCAAGTTTTCAAAGGAGAGAGATAAAAAAGTACCATTCACATGAGAAAAAAAATTTCTTATTTCATAGGAAAAAAAAACTATGGAGGACATGGAAAAGCTACTTTTCCACCGGTTGAGAATTAAAGTCTTTTTTTCCAAAAGTATCCTCAAGTCATCAAAATCTATGGATAAGATCTTTTTCTTTATTAAGGGTATAATAAGTATTTCATACTACTTTTTTCATAAATATAAATGTTCAATCAAACATAAGCCACTTTAAAATGTGCCACTTTTTCATTATCAATAAAATATGCCAAAATTATTTTTGCAGGCATTATATTTTCAGGAATCATCTTTCTAGAAACAACATTCCAGTGAGGAAAAATATTTCGTGTAAACCAAATGAGTCCTGAATATAAAGACAAGTTAGGATGATGGGAGAACTTATCAGCCATTGAGCTCTTCGGAAAGGAGATTTTATTTTGATATATGCTGGATTCCTTACAGCAGAATGATGAATCAAAAGGAGCTAATTATAATTAATTCCATTTTTCAAAGATAATATAAACTATTGTTGAGGTGATCTATCTTGTTCTTAAACATCATAAATGAACTATAATCGGGTGGTTTTCCCCAACTCTCCAACTCCTTTTTTTTATTGCATTATCTGCAAATGAGAAACCGACACCGGAGGGCCTTGCATCATGATCAAATTCCCGGACATCCGAATAGCCCTTTAGCTACTAGCTAGTATAACACCAAAGAAAATTTGACAACACATTTTGATTTTTTTTTATGGAAAGGTATTCCTCATTTCGATGAAATCTGTTTACAGAAAATGGTGCAAATTTAGTCCAAGATGGGGTTCCTGTCATCAGACGGCGAGAGAAAGTTCCTGAATCGAATGATGAGGACCAAGTGCCGGAGGTAAATGCCTATAAACCTAAAGCACAGGCATTAGAGAAAAAATTAAGGGCCTGTTTCCTTGCCCAATTAACTCATCCCTGTGACATGATATCCCATGCATATAGGGTGGCTTGAACAGACGGACCATTTTTGAGCAGTTAAACAAAGCAGAAAATATTTCGAAGGGGAATCAAGTGCGAGGAATTGTGGGCAGGATCTGTTGATTGCTACGAACGACTTCAATATTTTCTATCCATTATAATCCATCCATCTTTTATGGTGGATGTGCCATTGATTCCTCGCACTACTCTCTTCCTTTCCTTGCTCTACTCAACAGCTCCCACCAATGCAGGAGAAATGAAACTAATAGCATATCTAGTTGTCAAATGTGTTATAGGACTGAGATTATTTGAGTTTATTCATGATCAGATGGTGTTTGGTCTCTTGCCTGTAGGACATGCGGGGGATGATTAATGGAGTGAAGTCGATGCTTAGCTCGACGGATGATGATGGAGAAATAAGCATTTCCGCATATGACACAGCATGGGTGGCCTTGGTGAAGCACCAAAATGGAAGTGGAGACCCTCAATTCCCATCTAGCCTGCAATGGATTGTCCAAAACCAGCTGCCTGATGGCTCATGGGGGGAGTACTCAATTTTCTTGGCTCACGATCGAATAATCAATACTTTGGCTTGCGTAGTCACGCTAAAATCTTGGAGTATTCACGCTGATATCTGTGAGAGAGGTTCAGATACCAATATCCCTTTCTAGAACTAGTCCACTGCATTCTAGTCTGTCTTTGAATGAGTAAAGTGTTGATGAAAGAAATTGTTTTGATAGGAATTTCTTTTCTTCGCGACAATATGTGGAGGTTGGCTCAGGAAGAAGCAGAGCTGATGCCCATTGGCTTTGAGATCGCCTTCCCTTCTCTCCTAGAGATAGCCAAGGCCTTGGGGTTGGAACTCCCTTATGATGATCCTGCGTTGCAGGATATATATGCCAGCAGAAACCTAAAGCTGAAGAGGTAGTGGAATAGAAAGTTCTCTCACTCCACTTGTATATCTTGTGCACTTGCCATTCCTACATTATATTCTCAAAATAAATAAAAAAAACCAACATTTTACCGCAGGATCCCAAACGATGTGTTGCACAAATTACCAACATCACTGCTCTATTCCCTAGAAGGAATGCCTGGTCTGGACTGGGAGAAGCTTTTTGGGCTCCAATGTGTTGATGGGTCCTTCCTAACTTCTCCTGCTTCGACGGCCTATGCTCTCATGCAGACGAAGGACGAGAAGTGCCTCAAATACCTTCAGAAGATCGTTGAAAGATTTGACGGAGGAGGTAAAACTATTTGATTCATAAATGATGTATACAGTTTTTGATTTTGTTTTTGTCTAAATTAATTCTTGTGATATTATGCTCTGCAGTACCCAATGTATACCCTGTGGATCTTTTCGACCGTATGTGGGCTGTCGATCGGTTGGAGCGCCTTGGGATCTCCCGGTATTTCGAACCCGAGATCAAACAATGCCTGGATTTTGTCTATAGGTAAAAGTTTTTTGTGCACGAGTTATGATCAGCATTAGAATTTACTTATCTTTCGAGTTTTAAACATTTGATTAAATTGCAGATACTGGACCGAGGAAGGGATTGGTTGGACGAGGAATTCTACAGTACCTGATGTGGATTGCACGGCCATGGGATTCCGTCTCCTCCGTTTACATGGATACCATGTGTCTCCTGGTGAGTAGCAAATTAAAATTGTTGAGGCCATCGTTGAAGATGTTAATTAATGGATATGAACTATGATTATAATTATTAATTATCTAAGACTACTCTTTCCTACTTGTCATCGTTGAAGATGTTTTCAAGCATTTTGAGAAGGAAGGTGGCTTCTTTTGCTGCGCTGGGCAGTCGAGCCAAGCAGTCACTGGGATGTACAGCCTCAACAGGGCATCTCAGGTGGCCTTCCCTGGGGACAGAATATTGGAGCAAGCCAAGGATTTCTCATATAAATTTCTCCGAGAAAAGCAAGCCGCCAACCAGCTCCGGGACAAGTGGATCATAACAAAGGACTTGCCCGGTGAGGTAAGTAGCCGACAAATCTCGCTTGCTGAATTTTTTGCTAGAAATTTCTATTCCTGCATTTATTTGTGCCTTCTAATATTCATTTCAGCCCTCATGAAATGGATTGAAGGGACTTCTAATTAGACATTCTTGGTACGTATGAGGGTTTTGATAATATCATGATCTCATTATAAGCCCACCTTAAAATTATTATTGAGGGGCGAAATGGTTCGGATGGCTATTATTTTTTAACATCTGCCAAGGATGTAATTATTTGGAAGATTGTTATTGTTGTGGTTGAAATTTGGCCTGAGGGTGGCCACGCCGGAGAAATTCGAGAAGTCATCGGTTGGGACGGAGAAAGGGAGCCACATCCTATGCTCCGACATACCTGCACAAAGCCTTGGCCGAGGATTCTGACGAGGGCCCTCCAATGGTTAAATTAGCAGAGTTTTTAGAGAGGTTTCTCAGTGTTTTGAATTGCTTTGTATTGCTTTTTATGGCCTCCTTTAGGGCATTTCCTTACCTCCTTTTTATAGGGTGAGGGTCTCGGCCATTGCCTGAAATCTCGGACCGAGTTGTGATCAGTTGGCCATTAACTGGAGACGGCGTGAATCACGGAGATCAATCCCACGGGCAGAGGATTCGAGAGATATCACTACTAGAAAACACGCGTATAGTAACGGAGATTCCCATCACTATACCGTGTTTCCGGTTACTAATACGAAATTTGTGACCGGAGCTTCCGTCACTAAATTGGTTACAAAAACACGCGTCACTAAATTCTCAGTGACGGCAGTGATTTCCGTCACTAAACTCCATGACAGAACCGCCGTCACTAAGCCGTTACAAATCCAAAAATTAAATATTTAAGAAATTACGTATTTTCCGTTACTAACCAGTCCCTGAGTTAGTGACGAAGATAATTGGTTACAACCTTCAGTGACAGATTTAATCGTCACAGACATGGTCATAAATTTTGTCATTAAATTTGTCATTAATCCCGTCACTGACCTAATGACAAGGTTACCATTACTAATTTGTCGACGCAGCAGCGCGCCCCGAGCTCGGGCTAGGGTGTCATTGCATGTTCCTGCAATCGAGGGAGCCTCTTCAGCTCGCGGTCGACACTGCAGGGCACCCCGAGCTCGGGCTGGGGTTGAAAGTGAATCCTAGGTTCTTCATGTTAAGCATGCTGAATTTTTTTTTTTTTTGAAAACCATAGTTGAACCTGATCGGGTTGGCTACGTACCCCTTCATAAGGGGCATCAAGCCATACGTAGTTTTTTTTAAGTTTTAAAATGCAGCGAAAAAATCAAATCAAATAATTTAATTCATGCATGCTTACAAGATCAAATCTAGAAATCAGCACCTTAAGAACACATAGGATTATGCCGGAATCGTTTAAACAATTATGCTAAAACTTTCATGCATGATTAACTATCAGATTTGAAAGGTAAACACTCTACTCCGATTAATCTCCGAATATCCATCGAATGGATTCTGGAGATAACTCCGTGAGGAGCCCCAAAGGAGGGTAAAACCTCGGAAAATCAGACCTAGACCCCGACTTCAAAATAAAATATTGATGTTGGATTAATACCTTTTATGATATAAGAAACTTGTGGATCTGATCCTTGACTTCGCAGCCACGCACACGAATGGCCTCTATAAGAAGTACACGCGAAGCCCTAGGTAGATCGTCTTCCGCGGGAGTGCTAGCTCGTGCAGGAACGTTGCAATGGCTGAAGCTTTCTCCTTCTAAACACTCAACCTTTGATTGTTCTTCAAGGATATGGAGGATGGATGTGAGGAAGAAGGAGAAGAAGGGATGGAGGCCCTCAGGGAATTTTTCAGAATTTTTTGAAATCTCTAAATATTGAATATGTTGAACCCAAGGCATGGGGGTCTTTTATAGCCAAAAGATCCCCCCACGCCTCACACCTACTTTAGCCAATTAATTTGGCTGATAAAATTCCCAAAAAATTTTGGTGGTTTGGCAGCTAAGAGGAGATAAACATATCCAAATTTTGTGCATTTTGGATTTCTAAAAGATAGAAATTCATGCATCCAAAGTTCAGCCGCAGACCACCCTATTTCATGCACCATGCAATCGAAATTCATCTAAATCTTTTTAGGAAGATTTGAGGCGTCATTTTTATAGAAAATATAGCCCCACGCCTTCTCTCTTCTCACACTAATTTTTGGCCAAAAATAAAGAGGATAGGCATGAAAAATATTGGGGATAAATTAAGGTATCATTCTCCTCCAAGAAGATAAGGATGGGTTCCTAAAATTTAGGGATTCTTCTCCTTATCCAATTCTGATTATTTGGACTCATAATACTCATCAAATAAGGTCTTCTAATTGATTTGGATCAAGCTCAATCCAATTGGGTCAAGTTCCATCAATTGGGTCAAGCTCAATCTACTTGGGTTGAACCCAATCCAATTAGATCAAACCCTGATGCAGCCCAAATTGAATCCTATTCAATTTGGCTCAACCTAAGTCCAATTACTCAATCAAATTGAGTTCATTCGCAATCTAATTGCTAATTAATCCTTCAATAATTCAATAATTATTTTAATACAACTTTTGCTTAGAATAATTTGTCAATCGAATTGACCAAATTATCCCTGAATGATTTTTAATCATCAATCAGCCATTTGATCAATGTAGAAACTTCATGCGTGTGACCTCATAGGTTCGAACCTAAGCCGGTAGTATAGGAACGTCTTCCTATACTAATCGATGTGACCATCTAGCAATGGTACCTGATGTCCAGATAGGCCGAATATATGCGAAGCAAATATTCTGGAACCCTGGACTATGGTAACTGTATAATTCAATCCCTTTGACTGAAGGAAAAAGCCGATTTTTGCATGCATGTAATTTTAAAAATTTTCAGAAAAATGCAGCGAAAAGATAGAATTAAACTCTTTAATTCCAAGCATGCAAGGGAGATCATATCTCAAAAATAAATTGCAGGAATATTTAAACTATTTATGTAAAAATAACTATAAGGATGATTAATCATAGAATTAGAAAATCAGCAATCCTTGTTAAGTTCTAAACCTAACTAAGATAAAATAAATCTAATACGTTATGATGAAGAGGTCGGATTTGAAGATCTAAAAGTCAAACCTCATAGCCACACACGTGTCTGGCCTCTACGGATGATCCATGCGAAGCTCCGGGTTGATCTGATCCCGCGGAAGTGCTAGCTTGCGCGGAACCCTGCTGTGGCTGATTTTGTTCTTCCTAAAATCAATCAACCTTTGATTGATCTTATGAGATGAAGGAAGAAGATGAAGAAGGAGAAGAGGAGAAGTAATGAAGTGACCCTTTTCTGAATTTTTCAGAACTCTAAGTTCTTTAAAAAAATCATAATCACTAAACCCTTGGCGTGGAGAGGAAGAGGAGATAATTCATTCATAATGTCTCTTTTGCTACCCTTTTATAGATTGGGTTTAGAGCTTCTCCTAATCTTATTAGGAGTATGGGACTATAACCCATCCTTGGATTAATGCCAAGTGTCCAATCCTTGTGCGCATAGATGCATGACATGTCTCCACTTAATCAATTGATTAATTTCCTAATCATATTAGGATTCCTAATCTCATTAGGAGAATTAATTGATTTGAGTGCATGTATCCGCATAGTGTGAACATGACTTAAGTCATATTCATCCTACGACGACATGTGGTCTTTAAAATCCGCACAAACCTTAGTTTAATCAAATTGACCCAATCATGAACCCAAATTAATTTGGATCGAACCCAATTTGATTTGGCTCATTAAATCAGCCCAATTGCAATCCAATTGCAATTAATTCCACTTAATTCTTCATAATAATGACTCTTAATTGACTAGAGCCAATCCCAATCCAATTGGGTCAAGTCCGATCAATTAGGTTATGCCCAATCGGCTTGGGTTGAACCCGATCGAATTAAGTCAAACCCTAATTTAGCCCAAATTGAATCTAATTCAATTTGGCTTAATTAAAGTCCAATAATTCAATCAAATTGAATTTATTAGTAATCCAATTACTAATTAACCCTCCAATAATTCAATAATTATTTTAATACAAATTTTGCTTAGGATAATTTGTCAATCGAATTGACCAAATTATCCCTCAATGGTTCTTAATCATTAATCAGCCATTTGATCAACTTAGAAACTTCTATGTGTGTGACCCCATAGGTTCGAACCTAAGCCAGTAGTACAAGAACAACTTCATGTACTAATCGAAATGACCATCTAGCAATGGTACTCGACGTCCAGATAGGCCGAATGATCGCAAAGCAACATTCAAAAACCCTTGGACTATGGGTACTGTTGCTGGAAATTGGACCCGGGGGCAATCTTCGGTCGAGGGAGAGGGAGCTGCGGGTCACCACGGCGGGGCGGCGACCAGTCGGCGGGCGGCGTCCTCCGTTTGGGGTGGCCGGAGAGAGGGAGCAGGGGGTCCTCACGGCGGGGCGGCGATCCGTCAGCGGGCGGCGTCCACCGTCTGGGGTGCCTGCAGGCAAGCCGGTGGCCGGGTTTTCCGGCGCCGGCCCTCCGACGCTCAAGTCAGGGAGGGGGCAAAGTGTGTAGAGAGGAGATAAACAGTGTTTGTAGGGCACGGAATTTCCCAACCCCCTCCTGAGAAGCCAAGGCTCCCTTTTATAGGTAGGGGTCGGTTTACCTGTGATGTAACAGGGCGAGGCCATAGTACGGCTCGACATATGGCTCAGGTCGGCGCACGGTCAGGCGAATCATTGTGCTGATGTCGGCGGTGAGGGCGTCGTACGACCCGAACCAGTACGCTACCAGGCGAATCATTGCATTGGTGTCGGAGGTATGGCCAAGATCAGAGACTTATCATGGTTGACCAGACTCTGCTGGGCCAACTTGCCGTGGAGAGCTGAGAGTCCGTAGATGACAGGAGCCATACGCATTAAATGTGGAGTAAGCCGGAGATCCGCATTAATTTCAGAGTAGGCCGGAGATCCGCATTAATTGTGGAGTAAGCCGGAGACCCGCATTGATTGTTGAGTGAACTGGAGGTTTACAGTAGCCATGCGCAATAAATGCTGAAGCAGCGGCAGGATATGGTCCTCAGTTGGACCTCGGAGGAGTACGGTCGTAGTAGGTGGCTGACAAGGGTAGACCTTGAGCATCAGAATTTTCCTAGGTCGGAGGTCTCGAGGTCGGATGTCTTGAGGTCGGGCGTTCCGAGGTCGGACGCCGACTTTGGCTGTTCAGGTTCGGCGATTGTGCGGCTTCTTGGGGGCATTCGTGTCACTTGGGGGGAAAAATCTTATTCCCCCAACACTACCCCCCGACTTCCGAGTTCGAGCGACTTGCGGGCTCGGACGTGGGAAGTAAAGTCTATCATTAAAGTTGGGGGGCGAATCTCGTCCGCGCCCTCGTGTTTCTTGGAGTTTTTATGGCGAGACCTGTGCCCTTGGGCGTTTTGAGGTTGTTTTATTCAGCGAACTTATGGTGGAGCTCGTATCCTTACGTTTCTCGGAGCGGATGTAACGGGGGTGGCGTCTCTTGGATCGCCAAGATCGCTTCGTGCGGCGGACCCATGATGAGGGTCCTCGGGCTCAACGAGGCGGCGCCTCGATCCCGTAATCGAGACTCCCCGCTTATCAATGAGTGTGCCGTTACGGGGTTCAAAACGGACACGCGGCATGACCTAGGGTCGGACGCTTCCGATCTCGTATTACTGGATCATGGATCCGGCGAAGTGGAGGCTACATCGGGGCTCCACGTGCCCCAGGGCCTTATTAAATGAGGGGAGCGGAGGTGCCGTCCGCTCATTCTTCAAGGCGATTCGATTCTGCGGACCCATAATGAGGCCTCGAGGTCTGATGGGACAGGGCTTCGATTTCGTACCCGATTTATTGATCCGGAGTGAATACGGTGCCTCGGCCTCCGAGGTCGACACGTGGCGCAATCCGGTCGGGGGATGGGAACCGACCCTGCCGATTTGGGCCGTCAAGGGGGTCTATATAAGCCCCTCGAGTTTGCCCTAAAGGTTTTATTTGGCTGCCTCTTATTTTTGTTGTCTTTCTCCCTCGCTTCCTTCCTCAACCGAACCTCGCCATCGGTGCCCGGAGCGATTTTCGGCGATGTCCAGTAGGTCCCTACCCTGTGATTGCTAGGGTTCCTCTTCTCTTTTCCTCCCAGTTTTCATCCTCTGCTTTTAATTTTATTTCGCTCTCCTGTGAAATGGGTCTTGGTCCGGAGGAGGTAGGGTCAAGTCTATCAGGGGAGGAGTTGGAGTTAATCCGCTCCCGGTTTTTCTTCCAGCCTGGGTTTCGTCTCGAAACTGCGGGGCCGGAAGACAGGGTGACGCAGCCGCCCCCAGGTCGAATCGCGGTTTACCGCGAGACGCTTTGGGCCGGCCTACGGTTCCTTGTTCACGAGTTCGTGAGCAACTTGCTGGTCGAGTACCAACTCGTCCCAGCACAGCTCGCTCCGAACTCGTGGAGAACCATCATCGGGTTCCTCTCCCTGATAGAGATGCTAAAGAAGCGTGGGCAAGACAAGTTAGGGAGAAAGAAAGGTGCTGACTTGAAACGGGATGGGGGATGGCATGATCTGGGAAGTGCTAAGCCAGTTGGAGAAGACCCCGAGCCTGTGCTGGCTGAAGGTCCCGAGGTCATCACCGTGGACGACCCCGCGGATGTTGCTGCCGCCGCTTAAGACTTGGCGTATTTTTTCTTTTTCATTGTATCCGAGGTCGGCTCTTGGATGGCCGACCTCCAATTTTGTAATTGGCCTTCCGGCCCTTTGTCAATGAAAAAATACTTTTGTCATTCTGTGCTCGTCTTTCCCTTTCTTGTCGTGAATGAGGCTAGAGCCTTAGCTAACCGCCTCGACGACCTCTAACTTTGTATTTTAGTTTTCGGGCTGCTTAACGAAGTTGCCCTTTTTCCTGAGTTATATCTTGGCCTTCTCGGATTTTAGTTATTCTGACCAAAGGGAGCTCCGGGCTTAGGTTTCTAGAAAATTTCTCTAAGTCCTATAACTCGAATCTTAGAATCGCAGAATCTGCCATGCCTGGCCTTTAGGCTGCTAAGGCATCAGAGTCGGGCCTTAGCCCTTCAAGTAAGACCGGGCTAGGTCTGTGCGTGCCGTTATTCGGGGGGCCTAGTCGGGTTCCCGAACTCAACCCCGGATCCTTCGCGGGAAATGTGGGCTAATAATCAAGTTATTGCCGAAGGATTTCATAGTTATCGTTCTCGGACTCTGCCGAGATTTCGGTGAGCAAGGCTGGGATTTTCAAAGATTGCCTTGGTATCTGTGTTTGGCTGGTACACTCGCGGCCGGGACCACTTTCTCAGCTAAACATCGGAGTTTACGCATGGGGGCCGTGTTGGGCCCTAATTTATGAAGACTTTGTACAAATTGTGGAGACTTGATGAGCGGAGCATGTATAATGTGGTTAGGAGATCGGTCTTAAGCCGACCCATTGGAGAAGCCCGGCTTTGGGGCGGGATAAGACTCCAACGTCGGATGAGATTCCGCTTAGCAGTATGTAGATAAAATTTGACAAGGAGGGCGTCGAGTTAGATGTACCTCTTGCCTTCTCAGAGTTGTGCTTCACATGGCGGAGTAGGTTGCCTCCCTTCCTCGTCGACCTCCGGAGTCATTTTTGACTTTAAGGGGGCTCGGGCTTCTCACGGACCCGACGGCACCCGCCGAGGTTGAGAGGATTTGGGGAGACTTTATTGATTTGTAGCTTTTTGCGAGGTCGAGGGAGATTGAGACCCTATGGTCGGACCTCGGGGCGCCCCAACCTTGGTCGAGGGATCTCGCGTCAGGTCGGCGGGTCTGTGGACGCTTTGCTGACCTGTGGTGCCTCCCGAGGTCGAGGGAGTTTGGGACTCTACGGTCGACCCTCGGGGCATCCCGACCTTAGTCGAGGGATCGTTCGTCAGGTTGGCGGGTCTGGGCACGCTCTACCGTCCTGTGACGCTTCCCGAGGTCGAGGGAGTCTGGTTCTCTACGGTCGACCCTCGGGGCATCCCGACCTTAGTCGAGGGATCGTTCGTCAGGTCGGCGGGTATGGGCACGCTCTACCGACCTGCGACGTTTCCCGAGGTCGAGGGAGTCTGGTTCTCTACGGTCGACCCTCGGGGCATCCCGACCTTAGTCGAGGGATCGTTCGTCAGGCCGGCGGGTCTGGGCACGCTCTACCGACCTGCGACGCTTCCCGAGGTCGAGGGAGTCTGGTTCTCTACGGTCGACCCTCGAGGCATCCCGACCTTAGTCGAGGGATCGTTCGTCAGGTCGGCGGGTCTGTGCACGCTCTACCGACCTGCGACGCTTCCCGAGGTCGAGGGAGTCTGGTTCTCTACGGTCGACCCTCGGGGCATTCCGACCTTAGTCGAGGGATCGTTCGTCAGGTCGGCGGGTCTGGGCACGCTCTACCGACCTGCGACGCTTCCCGAGGTCGAGGGAGTCTGGTTCTCTACGGTCGACCCTCGGGGCATCCCGACCTTAGTCGAGGGATCGTTCGTCAGGCCGGCGGGTCTGAGCACGCTCTACCGACCTGCGACGCTTCCCGAGGTCGAGGGAGTCTGGTTCTCTACGGTCGACCCTCGGGGCATCCCGACCTTAGTCGAGGGATCGTTCGTCAGGTCGGCGGGTCTGGGCACGCTCTACCGACCTGCGACGCCTCCCGAGGTCGAGGGAGTCTGGTTCTCTACGGTCGACCCTCGGGGCATCCCGACCTTAGTCGAGGGATCGTTCGTCAGGCCGGCGGGTCTGGGCACGCTCTACCGACCTGCGACGCTTCCCGAGGTCGAGAGAGTCTGGTTCTCTACGGTCGACCCTCGGGGCATCCCGACCTTAGTCGAGGGATCGTTCGTCAGGCCGGCGGGTCTGGGCACGCTCTACCGACCTGCGACGCTTCCCGAGGTCGAGGGAGTCTGGTTCTCTACGGTCGACCCTCGGGGCATCCCGACCTTAGTCGAGGGATCGTTCGTCAGGTCGGCGGGTCTGGGCACGCTCTACCGACCTGCGACGCTTCCCGAGGTCGAGGGAGTCTGGTTCTCTACGGTCGACCCTCGGGGCATCCCGACCTTAGTCGAGGGATCGTTCGTCAGGTCGGCGGGTCTGGGCACGCTCTACCGACCTGCGACGCTTTCCGAGGTCGAGGGAGTCTGGTTCTCTACGGTCGACCCTCGGGGCATCCCGACCTTAGTCGAGGGAATCTTGCGCCAAGCCGATGTCTCATCGTCCTGCGATATTTTCCGAGGTCGAGGGAGTTTGGGACTCTACGGTCGAGCCTCGGGGCATCCCGATCTTAGTCGAGGAATCTGAGGATCACAAAACGACCCTACATTAGAAGAGAATTGTAATCATTGAAATAGGCGATTCATTCGCAGAAAAGAGATTGAATCTATGGTCCCGATCGTCTTAAACCCCATGGGGTTTCATTGGTAGTACACTCGTAGATTCTCAGAATTTCAGCTTCGCGGGATCAGAGTCCCCTCCCAATCATGTTGATAGTGCCGGCAATGGGCCTGTTGTCGTCCGGATTCTCGGACGGTATGGTATTCTCTGCCGGCCTCCTTTCCTCATGTCGGTTCCTCACGAACCGGTTGAGTACTCCCCGACGGATGAGTGCTTCTATCTCATCCCGGAGCTGGAAGCAGTCCTCCGTGTCGTGCCCACGGTCTCGATGGAAGCGACAGTACTTCCTGGGATTACGGGGAACTCCCGTGTCTCGCATAGGAGGCGGGGGTCGGAAGAAGTCCCGACCCTCGATTTCCATCAGGATCTCGGCCCGGGGAGCATTGACAGGCGTGTAGTTCTCGTACCTCCCCGTGTACGTCCGAGGCCGTGGTGGAGACCTCGGTCGAGGAGGGGTCCTCTGCTGAGGTCGTCCCTGCTGCCGGGGCGGGCTCCTCAGCCGGGGGAGATTCTTCTCTCGACGGGGAGATCGACTCCTTTGTCGGCCTCGTTCCTCGCGGTGTTTCTTCTGCTTCTTTGAGGCGGGCTCAATTGCTCCCCGCCTGGAGGCGACCGCCTCCTCGGCCTTGGCGTACTTCCGGGCTCGGGCCAGCATCTCGGTGAAGTCGGCCGGGAAGCTCTTCTCGATGGAGAAGAGGAATCGGTAGGAGCGAACCCCAGTCTTCAAAGCCGACATGGCTACTGACTGGTCTAGCTCGCGAACTTCCCAGGTGGCGGCGGTAAAGCGGCCCAGGTACTCCTTAAGGGATTCCCCCTCCTTCTGTTTGATGTCCAAGAGGGAATCTGACGTCCGTCGTTGGCGTCGGCTGGCAGCAAAATTAGTGGCGAACTGCCTGCCGAGTTGCTCAAAAGAGGATACCGTGTTCGGCTTCAGTCCAGAGAACCAAAGCCGAGCGGTCCCTCGGAGGGTTGCTGGGAAGGCCTTGCAAAGTACAGCCTCCGAGGACCCTTGTAGGACCATGAGGGCCCGATAGCTCTCCAAGTGGTCGAGAGGGTCGGTGATTCCGCTGTAGGGCTCCACCTGAGGCATTTTGAACCTCGCGGGAACCGGCTCGTCCTCGATCTGACAGGAGAAGGGGGACTTGGTAGTGAACTCAAAGTCTCCCTCTTGCCTCGCATTCTTGCTGTGGAGCGCCGCAATCTGGCGCTCGAGATGCTCCACTTTTCGGTCGAGCTCCCCCGCCCGCGGTATCGTTGCCGTGATCCGCGCTGGTTCGCGGTGGTCTGGGGCTGACTCAGCCTCAGAAAGTTGGGGTCTCCTATCGAAATCTTCCCCCAGTGGCTCCCTCCGGGGAGAAGTCCGTTCTTCGTTGTTGGCTCTGGAGGAGCCACGCAGATTTTGGCTTGAGAAGACCGGGCCGTTGGGGGGACACTCCGGCGGGACGTGAGTCCGCGGGGGGAGCGTTGGTAAAGCTTCCTCGCGTCGTAGGCCCTGAACGGCGGCGGCCAGGGCCTGGACTTGCTGTACCAAGGCATTAAACTGTTCCGGCTGGACCTGAGGAACTGGGTCAGCCGGAGTTGGAAAATTCTGGACGGAGCGTCCAGGACTTTGCGGGGGACGCCGGGAGACGTTGGAGGCTCCCTTACTTCTCAACTTCATGACTGCTACTCGGGCCCTCGTTCTAGCGCCAACTGTTGCTGGAAATTGGACCCGGGGGCAATCTTCAGTCGAGGGAGAGGGAGCTGCGGGTCACCACGGCGGGGCGGCGACCAGTCGGCGGGCGGCGTCCTCCGTTTGGGGTGGCCGGAGAGAGGGAGCAGGGGGTCCTCACGGCGGGGAGGCGATCCGTCAGCGGGCGGCGTCCACCGTCTGGGGTGCCTGCAGGCAAGCCGGTGGCCGGGTTTTCCGGCGCCGGCCCTCCGACGCTCAAGTTAGGGAGGGGGCAAAGTGTGTAGAGAGGAGATAAACAGTGTTTGTAGGGCACGGAATTTCCCAACCCCAACCTGAGAAGCCAAGGCTCCCTTTTATAGGTGGGGGTCGGTTTACCTGTGATGTAACAGGGCGAGGCCATAGTACGGCTCGACATGTGGCTCAGGTCGGCGCACGGTCAGGCGAATCATTGTGCTGATGTCGGCGGTGAGGGCGTCGTACGACCCGAACCAGTACGCTACCAGGCGAATCATTGCATTGGTGTCGGAGGTATGGCCAAGATCAGAGACTTATCATGGTTGACCAGACTCTGCTGGGCCAACTTGCCGTGGAGAGCTGAGAGTCCGTAGATGACAGGAGCCATACGCATTAAATGTGGAGTAAGCCGGAGATCCGCATTAATTGTGGAGTAAGTCGGAGACCCGCATTGATTGTTGAGTGAACTGGAGGTTTACGGTAGCCATGCGCAATAAATGCTGAAGCAGCGGCAGGATATGGTCCTCAGTTGGACCTCGGAGGAGTACGGTCGTAGTAGGTGACTGACAAGGGTAGACCTTGAGCATCAGGATTTTTCTAGGTCGGAGGTCTCGAGGTCGGATGTCTTGAGGTCGGGCGTTCCGAGGTCGGACGCCGACTTTGGCTGTTCAGGGTCGGCGATTGTGCGGCTTCTTGAGGGCATTCGTGTCACTTGGGGGGAAAAATCTTATTCCCCCAACAGGTACCATATAATTTATCCCTATGACTCCTAAATGCCAGGATGACTTCAGAGTTCTGTCAACTCTGTAATAAGTGCATCCATGATGTGATTCAACTTTAGAAATCCTGTGACTTCTCACAAGGATTATTCTGGCCATGATTTTGCTAAATTGAACACAAGGCATTATCTCCTATTTTTAGGAGGGTCAATTCCATCTTGACCACACCTGACTACGCAAGTACTTGACTATACCCAGTGACCTTCCGTCACTGAATTAGAAATTCAAGTAGTCTGGTACTAAAGTACAGTGAGTTGCTTGCTAGTCACAGGTTGCAGTTTCAGGTCAGAGGGCCAAACTTATACCCATATCCACTCGGAACATCTTTTGACAGTAGAGCGTTTCGGAATTGGTCACGTTCAGTAAAATATACTTCTACACTTCATCTGTATGACATATCAGTGTCTACACACTCCTTTGTTAAGAGGACAACCAACGTACATGTCGCACAACGACCTAATCTCGATAATGCTGTCGTCCTAGTAACAGCATATCATTTGATCGCGAACAGTTTTAAGGACTTGAAGATAAATCCTCCTTTATCATAAAACAAGTCCTATGGACTTCATCATATAAGAGTTCATTTGAAGATGTACAATGAAATGATGAACAATGCCAAATAATATTTTATTAATTTGTCAATTCATTTACAAAATTTAATCATCAGCGCACTGACGATTGACTTTTAGGATATAATTCCCAACATTGACTCCTAATGCCCGGATGACTTAGAGCTTACTGTCAATCCTATAATTAGTACATCCATTATGTGATTAACTTTAGATATCCTTGTTGGAAATTGTATCCTAAATGTCAATCGTCAGCATGTTGATGATTAAATGAATTGATAAATTAATAAAGTATTATTTGGCATTATTCATCATTTCATCTTCAAATGAACTCTTATATGATGAAGTCCTTAGGACTTATGTTATGATAAAGGAGGATTTATCTTTGAGTCCTTAAACTTGTTCGCGACCAAATGATATGTTGTTACTAGGATGACAACATTATCGAGATTAGGTCGTTGTGTGACATATACGTTGGTTGTCCTCTTAACCAAGGAGTGTGGAGACACTGGTATGCCATACAGGTGAAGTGTAGGAGTACATTTCACTGAACGTGATCAATTCCAGAATGCTCTACTGTCGAGAGATGTTCCGAATGGATATGGGTATAAGTTTGGCCCTCTGACCTGAGATCGCAACCTGTGACTAGCAGGCAACTCACTGTACTTTGGTATCGAACTCCCTGAATTTCTAATTCAGTGACGGAAGGTCACTGGGTGCAGTCAAGTTCTTGCATAGTCAGTTGTGAGTCGAGATGGAATTGACGCCTCCTGAAAACAGAAGATAATGTCTTGTGATTAATTTAGCAAAACCTTGGCCAGGGTAATCCCAGTGAGGAGTCACGGGATATCTAAAGTTAATCACATAATGGATGTACTAATTATAGGGTTGACAGTGAGCTCTAAGTCATCCTGGCATTAGGAGTCAAAGGGATTGAATTATACAGTAACCATAGTCCAGGGTTCCAGAATATTTGCTTCGCATATATTCGGCCTATCCGGACGTCGGGTACCATTGCTAGATGGTCATATCGATTAGTATAGGAAGACGTTCCAATACTACCGGCTTAGATTCGAACCTATGAGGTCACACGCATAGAAGTTTCTAGGTTGATCAAATGGCTGATTGATGATTAAGAATCATTCAGGGGTAATTTGGTCAATTCGATTGACAAATTATCCTAAGCAAAAGTTGTATTAAAATAATTATTGAATTACTGAAGGATTAATTAGCAATTAGATTGCTAATGAACTCAATTTGATTGAGTAATTGGGCTTAGGTTGAGCCAAATTGAATAGGATTCAATTTGGGCTGCATCAGGGTTTGACCTAATTGGATTGGGTTCAACCCAAGTAGATTGAGCTTGACCCAATTGATGGGACTTGACCCAATTGGATTGGGCTTGATCCAAATCAATTAGAAGACCTTATTTGATGAGGATTATGAGTCCAAATAATCAGAATTGGATAAGGAGAAGAATCCCTAAATTTTAGGAACACATCCTTATCTTCTTGGAGAAGAATGACACCTTAATTTATCCCCAATATTTTCTACGCCTATCCTCTTTATTTTCGGCCAACAATTGGCATGAGAAGAGAGGAGGTGTGGGGCTATATTTTCTATAAAAATGGCGCCTTGAATCTTTCTAGAAAGATTTAGATGAATTTCCTAATTTGTAGGGATTGCATGGTCCATGAAATAGGGTGGTCTGCGGCTGAACTTTGGATGCATGAATTCCTATCTTTTAGGGATTCAAAATGCACGAAATTTGGATATGTTTATCTCCTCTTAGCTGCCAAACCACCAGAATTTTTTGGGAATTTTATCAGCCAAATTAGTTGGCTAAATTAGGTGTGAGGCGTGGGGTGGTCTTTTGGCTATAAAAGACCCCCATGCCTTGGGTTCAAGATATACCATATTTAGAGGTTTCAAAAAATTCTGAAAAAATTCTCTGAGGGCCTCCATCCCTTCTTCTCCTTCTTACTCATGTCCATCCTCCATCTCCTTGAAGAACAATCAAAGGTTGAGTGCTTAGAAGGAGAAAGCTTCAGCCATTGCTGCGTTCCTGCGCGAGCTAGCACTCCCGCGGAAGACGATCTACCTAGGGCTTTGCGTGTACTTCTCATAGAGGCCATTCGTGTGCGTGGCTGCGAAGTCAAGGATCAGATCCATAAGTTTCTTCCATCATAAAAGGTATTAATCCCACATCAATATTTTATTTTGGAGTCAGGGTCTAGGTCTGATTCCCCGAGGTTTTACCCTCCTTTGGGGCTCCTCACGGAGTTATCTCCAGAATCCATTCGATGAATATTCGGAGATTAATCGGAATAGAGTTCTTAAGTTTCAGATCTAATAGTTAATCATGCATGAAAGTTTTAGCATAATTGTTTAAACGATTCCGGCATAATCCTATATGTTCTTAAGGTGCTGATTTCTAGATTTGATCTTGTAAGCATGCATGAATTAAATTGTTTGATTCGATTTTTTCGCTGTATTTTAAAACTTAAAAAGAACTACGTATGGCTTGATCTCCCTTATGAAGGGGTACGTAGGCAACCCGATCAGGTTCAGCCATGGTTTTAAAAAAAAAAAAAAACAGCATGTTTAACACCGAAGAACCTAGGATTCACTTTCAATGGTATCACAGCCAGGTTCATGTTTAAACTTTTATGTTTTAATTCTTATAATTAAATCTGAAATCATTAACATATTTAGATTAGATCTAAAATATTTTTTATGATTGATTTAATTGCTGATTATGCATGATTAAGTAGATCTGAAATTTTGGATGCATATGATGCATGTTTGTGTTAGGATTAGTAACATGAATAAATCTGAAATTATAATATTATTTAGATTAGATCTAAATAAAGTTTATGATTTATATGATCTCTGATTTTAATGAACAAATCAGATCTGAAAAAAAAGTGAAAAAATAAATACATAAGATGTATGTTGTTTGAATTAATTCATGTTGTTGTGTATATGTGATGCATGAACATAAAACATATGACTTAAATATGAATTAAATCTGATTACATGTGATTAATTACAAAAACTCAGATCTGAAAATATGTTTTAAGAACTGAAAGATTGTAATTAATATGTAATTAAAAAGAAATATACAATGATCAAAACTTTCATAAGTCTAAACTTAATTGAGAATTAAGTGTTATGAAATAGAATTGTAACTCAATTAATTGATATTGCATAATTATTTGGGCATATGGGTTAGCTTGAATCAAGTTCCTAGGATTGGGTTAGACCTAAGGTTAGAATCATACATGGACAAATAGAATTAATTGATCAAATCTAATTAAGTAGTAACTAGATTAGGTCAAGAAAATTCTAGGTCAATTTACAATAGTTGTAGATGGATCAAGTCCATATCTTTGATTAGACCAAGATGGAACTTGATTTAGGCTCAGAGGTGTAGCCCGAGTCATTTGAGTAATCAAATTGAAATTGATTAACAAGTCGGTGTCTAAGGTAAGTTTGGCAGTTTTGACCGGTGGTTTTTAATTGGGAGCTACTCGCACTGATTCGTCTTTGTCGAGTTAATGGCATATCCCTTCCACCGATCTCACTTACCTGGCCGACATGGTCAATCACATTTTGATTGGATCACTTAATGATTCGAGTTAGCCCATGCCTATAAGGAAAATCAGTTTGACTGATTTAGGTGCCTCCTTAACCGGTTTGAGTCTAATCTGATTTGGTAAAGTTAGTGGGAGAAATTAGACTAACCGGATCTTCTTATCTATCCTAATTAAGAAATCCTCTAAAATTATTAGGTCCTTAAAATGAAATGGTTATGGGGATAACTAGGTCATAGCCTCCCATTAAGTTGGGTGATAATGGGTCCAATGTTTTGATAATTATTGGAGGCACGACACACCT
Organism: Phoenix dactylifera; assembly: GCF_051530095.1. Lineage (NCBI taxonomy): Eukaryota > Viridiplantae > Streptophyta > Magnoliopsida > Arecales > Arecaceae > Phoenix > Phoenix dactylifera. The sequence continues at coordinate 12,953,508 of NC_143192.1, forward strand.
GGTACTTATCAAGCATTGAAATTGTCATTCAATATATGATGAGTTAAGTATACCTTCAATAGGCGGTCAGGTGAGCCGAGCCACACTCGGGCTTGGTCGTCTATTAGTTGATTAGACTTAACCCTATCATTTAATGGTTGGACCTGACTAGGGTATTCGGTGGAGGCGCCACACGCCTGCCGAAGAACCTAGGGCAAAATTATCACTAGAAGTTGCTTGGTGAAGCAATTGGTTAAGAACCTACCAATAGGTGCATATGGGTTAGCCGAGCCACACTCGGGCCTATATGCGATCTATTGGGTTCTAGTGCTCACTAAAGAATTAAGAGTAATTTTTCGAATTGAAGGTAGAGGCTACCAATTTGTATAAAATAGTGAGAGTACTTTTAGACTAAAGTCCAAGTCTATTGAGTTTAGTCAATTCATATACTAATAGCCAAAAAAAAAATTTATGCAGAAATGGCCACTAATTTGTCACTTCGCTCACTGTTGGACAATGACAAGTTGACTGGTCCAAATTTTAATAATTGGCATAGAAAACTGAAAATAGTGCTAGAGCATGAAAGGATCCTTTATGTGATAACGGATCCAGCACCTGAGCAGCCCGCTGCTAATGCATCAAGATCGGCCAGAGACACTTATCAGAAGTGGCTTAGTGACCGGATCACTGTTCGATGCATCATGTTGGCAGCAATGAGTGATGAGTTTAGTAGGCGTTTTGAGAATACGCAGCCGGAAGATATTATTCAAGTGTTGAATGAATCATTCGGTGTTCCTGATGACGTTGAGAGGCACAAAACTAGTTGTGCCATCTTCAGCGCCCGAATGAAAGATGGGACCTCGGTAACTGATCATGTACTGTACATGATTGAGTTGATCGAGCGTCTAAGCTCTCTTGGTTTTCCCCTTCATGATCAATTGGGGAAGGATGCCATACTAAACTCATTGCCTGGATCATACCGTCATTTTCTCACTCATTTTCGTATGACGAAACCTGTAGTGAATTATCACCAATTGTTGGGGTTACTACAGACGTTTGAGAATGATCACCAACTTCTTAAGAAGATGGTGAACTTTGTGGGAGGTTCATCCAAGGGTCGCCCATTTAAGAAAGGAAAAAAGAAAAATAAAATCCAAAAGAAACAAGTGCACCATGCTCAGCCTAGTCAGAAAAAGAATAAAAAGGCTGATCAGAGAAAGGCGGAGTGCTTCTTCTGCAAGAAGCAAGGACATTGGAAGAGGAACTGTCCTCTTTACATTGCATCTCTTGATCCGAACCGGCTTAAGAAAAGTGGGCAATTAGTTGCCAATCAAGGTACTTATATGATAACACCTTGCAATTTTTCTATTTGTGATAATTCGACCTGGGTATTGGATACCGATAGTCCCTTTAATATTTGCAATTCGTTGCAGAGGCTACAAGTCAGTGAGAGGTTTGAAGAAGGAGAAAGGTTCCTGAATGTTGGAGATGGAAGATCAGTTCCAGTTCTAGCTTTAGGAATTCTTAAACTTGAATTTAGCTCTCATGTAAATGTCCTTAGTGATTGTCACTATTATCCAAGTTTTTTATTGAATGTCATTTCTGTAAGCCTTTTGGCCAAAAATGATTATGAAATATCAATAAAAAAGGATTATTGCAATATCATTTGGAATGGTGCTGCTGTAATGAATGAAACTCTGAGTAATGGCATTTACATTTTGTCACAGCCTGTTCATGTAATGTACAAGTCCAATAAGCGTCCTAGAATAGATAATGTCACGGATGTCTACCTTTGGCATCATAGGCTAGGACATATTAACAAGAACAGGATGAATAGGTTAAGTAAAGAGGGAATCCTCGATGTTAATGATTATGAATCATTGACAACCTGTGAATCATGCCTTCTTGGTAAAATGACCAAATCACCTTTTACCGAAAAAGGTGAACGAGCCAGTGACTTATTGACCCTTGTACATTCTGATGTATGTGGGCCAATGAGCACAAATGCTAGAGGTGGGTATTCATATTTCATTACGTTTACAAACGACCTTTCTAGGTATGGTTATGTCTATTTAATGAGACATAAATCTGAATCATTTGAAATGTTCAAATTATATCGTAATGAAGTAGAAAAACAAACTAGAAAGAGTATTAAAACTCTTCGATCAGATCGAGGAGGTGAATACCTTACCAGTGAGTTTTTGATATATGTAGGAGAAAATGAGATTCTCTCTCAATGGACTCCTCCTGGTACACCATAGTATAACGGTGTATCAGAAAGGAGAAATCGAACTCTGTTAGACATGGTTCGATCCATGATGGAGTTTGCTGATCTGCCCATATCCTTTTGGGGATATGCTCTTGAGTCAGCCTGCTACATTCTAAATAAGGTTCCAAGTAAGTCTGTAAATAAAACACCACATGAGATGTGGACTGGACGTAAGCCGATGCTCTCTCACCTTAGGGTTTGGGGGTGTCCAGCGTACGTCAAACGTTTGAAGACAGACAAACTTGAACCTAAGTCTGACAAATGTTTCTTTGTTGGTTATCCTAAAGAAACTAAAGGATATTACTTCTACTTTGCTAAAGAACAAAAGTTGTTCGTAAGTAATAGAGCTGTTTTCTTAGAGAAAAAATTTCTTAGTGAAGGAACTAAAAGCTCTAATGTTGAGCTTAAGGAAGTTCAACATGTAGAAGATTCGACACCATCTACTGAACTAGTTGAGTCGGATTTGATTAGATCAGATCCAGAACCCATATTAGATGCACCATTAAGGCGATCGGGTAGAGTACCACGTCAGCCGGACAAATACTACGGTTTCTTGGTTCGGGACAGGGATCCTATCGAACTTGATGAAAACGATGAGGATCCGATCACATATATGGATGCAATGCAGAGGTATGACTCTGATAAATGGCTTGGAGCCATGCAATCCAAAATGGAATCCATGAAGGTCAATGATGTATGGACATTAGTTGACCCACCCGAAGGGATTAAACCCATAGGATGTAAGTGGATATTCAAAAGAAAACGGGGTGCAGACGGAAAGGTAGAGACCTATAAAGTCCGTCTGGTTGCCAAGGGATATCGTCAACGTTATGGTATTGACTATGACGAGATATTTTCTCCTGTGGCAATGCTCAAGTCCATTCGGATTGTGCTTGCGATAGCAGCATATTTAGATTATGAAATCTGGCAAATGGATGTAAAGACCGCATTTCTAAATGGAGATTTAGAAGAGGAGGTATATATGATACAACCTGAAAGTTTTACATCTACAGATGAGTCTAAGGTGTGCAAGCTACAAAGGTCCATTTATGGATTAAAGCAAGCTTCACGGAGTTGGAACATACGATTTGATAAGGTGATCAAATCATATGGCTTCATTAAGAATGAAGAGGAACCTTGCATTTATAAATGGGCAAATGGTTCAGTTATCATATTTCTTATTTTGTATGTGGATGACATTCTTTTAATCGGGAATGACATTCCTGCATTACAAGGAATAAAGGTTTGGCTATCATCTCAATTTGCCATAAAGGATTTGGGAGAAGCATCTTACATCCTAGGGATGAAGATCTATAGAGATAGATCTAAAAGATTGCTTGAATTATCCCAATCCATATACATTGATACTATACTGAAGAGGTTCAGTATGATTAATTCCAAGAAAGGCTATCTTCCAATGGGCCATGGAATTAACCTCTCTAAAAGGGATTGTCCGACAACCTCTCAAGAAAGAGAGAGTATGGATAGAATTCCATATGCTTCGGCAGTGGGATCTGTAATGTATGCCATGACATGTACTAGACCAGACGTGGCATACTCACTAGGAGTAGTGAGCAGATACCAGTCTGATCTAGGTAGCAACTACTGGAAGGTTGTAAAAACCATCCTTAAGTATTTGAGAAATACTAAAGATCAGTGGCTTGTCTATGGTGATTCTGACTTAAAACTTGAGGGATATACCGATTCAAGTTTTCAGTCAGATCAAGATGATAGCAAGAGCGTGTCGGGATATATCTTCACTCTTAAGGGTGGGGCCATCTGCTGGAAGAGTTCCAAGCAGTATACAGTGGCAGATTCTACATGTAAAGCAGAATACATCGCAGCATCTGATACAGCCAAGGAAGCCGTATGGTTGCGCAGGTTCATCACCGAGCTGGGAGTGGCACCTTCCATTGATGGTCCAGTTCCTATATTTTGTGATAACACTGGAGCCATAGCTTAGGCAAAGGAACCTAAAGCACATCAGCGGACCAAGCATATTCTGTGACGCTATCACCTGGTTCGAGAGATTATAGAACGAGGTGATATTGATCTTCAGAAGATTGACACAAAAGAAAATCTGGCTGACCCATTTACCAAAGTCCTCGGCATTAAAGAGTTCAACGAACACAAGTCGAAGATGGGTATTAGATACTGTGCCGATTGGCTTTAGGCTAAGTGGGAGTTGTTGGGAATTGTATCCTAAATGTCAATCGTCAGCATGTTGATGATTAAATGAATTGACAAATTAATAAAGTATTATTTGGCATTATTCATCATTTCATCTTCAAATGAACTCTTATATGATGAAGTCCTTAGGATTTATGTTATGATAAAGGAGGATTTATCTTTGAGTCCTTAAACTTGTTCGCGACCAAATGATATGTTGTTACTAGGACGACAACATTATCAAGATTAAGTCGTTCTGTGACATATACGTTGGTTGTCCTCTTAACCAAGGAGTGTGGAGACACTGGTATGCCATACAGGTGAAGTGTAGGAGTACATTTCATTGAACGTGACCAATTCCGGAATGCTCTACTGTCGAGAGATGTTCCGAGTGGATATGGGTATAAGTTTGGCCCTCTGACCTGAGATCGCAACCTGTGACTAGCAAGCAACTCACTGTACTTTGGTACCGAACTACCTGAATTTCTAATTCAGTGACGGAAGGTCACTGGGTGCAGTCAAGTACTGCGTAGTCAGTTGTGAGTCGAGATGGAATTGACGCCTCCTGGAAATAGAAGATAATGTCTTGTGATTAATTTAGCAAAACCTTGACCAGGGTAATCCCAGTGAGGAGTCACGAAATATCTAAAGTTAATCACATAATGGATGTACTAATTATAGGGTTGACAGTGAGCTCTAAGTCATCCTGGTATTAGGAGTCAAAGGGATTGAATTATACAGTAACCATAGTCCAGGATTCCAGAATATTTGCTTCGCATATATTCGGCCTATCCGAACGTCGGATACTATTGCTAGATGGTTACATCGATTAGTATAGGAAGACGTTCCTATACTACCGGCTTAGGTTCGAACCTATGAGGTCACACGCATAGAAGTTTCTAGGTTGATCAAATGGCTGATTGATGATTAAGAATCATTCAGGGGTAATTTGGTCAATTCGATTGACAAATTATCCTAAGCAAAAGTTGCATTAAAATAATTATTGAATTATTGGAGGATTAATTAGCAATTAGATTGCTAATGAACTCAATTTGATTGAGTAATTGGGCTTAGGTTGAGCCAAATTGAATAGGATTCAATTTGGGCTGCATCAGGGTTTGACCTAATTGGATTGGGTTCAACCCAAGTAGATTGAGCTTGACCCAATTAATGGGACTTGACCCAATTGGATTGGGCTTGATCCAAATCAATTAGAAGACCTTATTTGATGAGGATTATGAGTCCAAATAATCAGAATTGGATAAGGAGAAGAATCCCTAAATTTTAGGAACACATCCTTATCTTCTTGGAGAAGAATGACACCTTAATTTATCCCCAATATTTTCTACGTCTATCCTCTTTATTTTCAGCCAAAAATTGGTGTGATAAGAGAGGAGGTGTGGGGCTATATTTTCTATAAAAATGGCGCCTTGAATATTTCTAGAAAGATTTAGATGAATTTCCTAATTTGTAGGGATTGCATGGTGCATGAAATAGGGTGGTCTGCGGCTGAACTTTGGACGCATGAATTCTTATCTTTTAGGGATTCAAAATGCACGAAATTTGGATATATTTATCTCCTCTTAGCGTCCAAATCACCAGAATTTTTTGGGAATTTTATCAGCCAAATTAGTTAGCTAAATTAGGTGTGAGGCGTGGGGTGGTCTTTTGGCTATAAAAGACCCCCATGCCTTGGGTTCAAGATATACCATATTTAGAGGTTTCAAAAAATTCTGAAAAAATTCTCTGAGGGCCTCCATCCCTTCTTCTCCTTCTTCCTCACGTCCATCCTCCATCTCCTTGAAGAAAAATCAAAGGTTGAGTGTTTAGAAGGAGAAAGCTTCAGCCATTGCTGCGTTCCTGCGCGAGCTAGCACTCCTGCGGAAGACGATCTACCTAGGGCTTTGCGTGTACTTCTCATAGAGGCCATTCGTGTGCGTGGCTGCGAAGTCAAGGATCAGATCCATAAGTTTCTTCCATCATAAAAGGTATTAATCCCACATCAATATTTTATTTTGGAGTCAGGGTCTAGGTCTGATTTCCTGAGGTTTTACCCTCCTTTGGGGCTCCTCACGGAGTTATCTCCAGAATCCATTCGATGGATATTCGGAGATTAATCGGAATAGAGTTTTTAAGTTTCAGATCTGATAGTTAATCATGCATGAAAGTTTTAGCATAATTGTTTAAACGATTCCGGCATAATCCTATGTGTTCTTAAGGTGCTGATTTCTAGATTTGATCTTGTAAGCATGCATGAATTAAATTGTTTGATTCGATTTTTCCGCTGCATTTTAAAATTTAAAAAGTACTACGTATGGCTTGATCCCCCTTATGAAGGGGTACGTAGGCAACCCGATCAGGTTCAGCCATGGTTTTTTTTTAAAAAAAACAGCATGCTTAACACCGAAGAACCTAGGATTCACTTTCAATCCTATGACTCCTCACTAGGATTATCCTGGCCAAAATTTTGCTAAATTAATCACAAGACATTATCTCCTATTTCTAGAAGGGATCAATTCTATCTCGACTCACAACTGACTATGCAAGTACTTGACTGCACCCAGTGACCTTCCGTCACTGAATTAAAAATTCAGGTAGTCCGGTACCAAAGTACAATGAGTTGCTTGCTAGTCACAGGTTGCGGTCTCAAGTCAGAGGGCCAAACTTATACCCATATTCACTCGGAACATCTCTTGACAGTAGAGCATTCTAGAATTGGTCACGTTCAGTGAAATGTACTCCTACACTTCACCTATGTGACATATCAGTGTCTCCACACTCCTTGGTTAAGAGGACAACCAACGTATATATCACACAACGACCTAATCACGATAATGTTGTCGTCCTAGTAACAGCATATCATTTGATCGCGAATAGTTTTTAAGGACTTATAGATATATCCTCCTTTATCATAACATAATTTCTAAGGACTTCATCATATAAGAGTTCATTTAAAGATGAAATGATGAATAATGCCAAATAACACTTTATTAATTTGTCAATTTATTTACAAAATTCAATCAACATGCTGGCGATTGACATTTAGGATATACAATTCCCAACAGGGGTGTCATGCCCAGATCGTTACGCTTTTCGTGTGGATCGGAACTTACCTGACAAGAAATTTTCCTATCTTAGGACTGTTATAGTTACAGCCGCCGTTCAACGGGGCTTCGGTCGCCAGCTCCCCTATTATCAGGTCACCAACTTTCTTGACATTTTAGCATTGTGCAGGCATCAACCCCCATACATGGTCTTACGACATTGCGGAGATCTATGTTTTTGGTAAACAATCGCCCGGGCCTGGTCACTGCGACCCCCTTTGTGAGGAGGTACCCCTTCTTCCAAAGTTATGGGGCTATTTTGCCAAGTTCCTAGAGAGAGTTGTCTCACACCCTTAGGTGTTCTCTACCTACCCACCTGTGTCTATTTTGGGTACAAGTACCCTTTTGTTGAAGATCGTTCGAGCTTTTTCTGGGAGTATGGCATGGGTTACTTTAGTACCGTAGCGCCTGGTATTCAGGCATTGGCTCAAGGCATTTTCTCTACCCCTTCTTACCCTGAAAAAGCAGGGTCACCTTGCATCCTTGAACCGATAACCATCTTTTGGCTAACCTAGCCTCCTCCGTCCCTCGGGACCAACAAGGGGTAGTACAAGAATATTCACCTGTTGTCCATCGACTACGCCTTTTGGCATGATCTTAAGTCCTGACTCACCATCCATGGACGAACCTTGCGGAGGAACCCTTAGGTTTTTGGGGTATTGGATTCTCACCAATGTTTGCATTACTCAAGCCGACATTCTCGCTTCCGCTTCATCCACACCTGCTTGTGCGGGGTGCTTCCCTCTAAGGTGGAACGCTCTCCTACCGATGCATTTTGTCTCTAATCGCTCTTCCATGATAAATCTCCAAGTCAAGCTAATTTTTTGGATCTGAAAAAATGGTAAAAAAATCATATAATGAGCTAGACACCCCAGTAAGTAATGAATACCTTAACTAGATAATTCGTGTAATAACAAAAAAATATAAATTACAATAAATTCGTATAAAGACATAATCAATTTTATTTTAAAACACAAATTCATTAAAATCCATATCATTCAAATATTTGTATACGTAATCATGAATCCGATTTGAAACAAATCATATTCAACTCAACAGTATTAAACTATGGCCACACTTATAGCCTGTAGCTAGGCTAAAAATAGAAATGTACTTATACCCTGCATAGTGGGCTAAAAAACTATACTTAAATCCTATGGAGTAGGCCAAAATATCGCACTTATACCTTGCCGAGTAGGCCAGAATACCGCATTTATATTCTATAGTGGGGGCACAAGCAGAATCAATGAGCTCAATAATAGTTAGAGTGCCAATGTCTAACTTCCAATTAGCAAGGTTCAAAATATAGTCAAGCTGAGAGTTCAAATCTGATACATATCAAGGTTATTTTTATAAAATAACATATATATTATAATTCAATCAAAATATGCATATACAATGTAAGATCAGTAAACAATAGTAGATAATATTATTCTGAATTACATATCTATTTTTTAATTTAAAACCCCATATCATAACATTCATAAATCAAATATAAATCGATTAACAATTTATTGGATGTAAAAATAAAAAACCTAGGAAAGGCGAATCATTACTTACCTTATACGAATAACGAGCAGACAATTTAGCTAATTCTAAAATTCTCCTTTAGAACCTAATATCCAAAATTATATTATTATTTTATTAAAATTTAATCACGATTAATTTAAGAATAAAAAATTCAAATCCTGATACCCCCACAGGATTGACTAAGGGGAAGTGCCTGACACTCCAGTCAGTCTGATCAAAATGGAATTCATCTGACCATGCTCAAATTAGGATAAAGGTCGTTTAGTAGAGGTCGATTGACCAATTCTAACAGTATCTAGAAAGGGCTAAGGTGGAGTTGGCGTGCCGCCCGCCGACCATGGATCAGGGCCCTTCATAAGATTGTTCAAAAATTATGGAGAGAGGTACCATACTGGATCCAACATCTCTAGAGAGAGAGTACAAAGTAAAAGATGAGTAGAGAGAAATAAGAGAAAAATGAAAAAAAAAGAAGAAAAATAAAAGAGAAAGGAAGCTTCTCTCTCTCTAACCAAGAAAGAGGGTGGCTGTGGGTGGTGCCCGAGGTCAAGGACCCACGGTCATCCACTATGGACGGCAGCCGATGGTAACCGACGACTGGTGGCAAGGAAAAATCCTCCTAAAATAGGGATTCCGCTCCTTTATCTCAAGAAATCAAGATATCGTGGTGGTACGAACTCTGAGCAAGGCTGCAGGCCACTGCGTAGGAACAGAAGGAGGCCTCAACGATGAGAACCGGTGGCAGAACCTGCTGAAATTGGAAAAAAAGGGGTTGGTTTCCGAAAATAGAGGAAATAGGGCATCGCCCTTTTTTTGCCAAAAATCCAGCGATCTTTGGCCGAAAACAAGCCTCTAAGGGGTTCGGAAGAAAGAGGAGAGGAGTAGCTTAAAGGTGGCAGGATTCTTAGCAATTTTTTGGCGACGATTGGCCATAGCCACGGTGCGAGGGTGATCGATGCTCAAAGAGAAAAATCAAAAAAAAAAAGCCGGTGATGAACTTTGATAGAGGTCGGTTCTTCAATGAGGGTAAGAGAGGAGCCATGGAGGGCCTCTAAATAGGCATGGTCGTAACTAGAATCCATCTTAGAGTCGGATTCCGTCCGACCATCCTAGGAGGAAGAAGACTCCCATCGGGAGTCTTCTTTTTTCTAGTTACGTGCGCAACACATGTCAATTTTTTTCCTTCATTGGGCCAAACTAATTGGGCCGGTCAAGTGGAGTGGGCCCAATTTACTGGTTCTTACAGAAAGCCACTAACGCTTTCTTCTCCTCTCCATGGAAAGGCCCTTCTTATTTTATCAATTCTATTGATGCCTCATTTAGGCAACTTGAAAATAGACATGTAGTATAAAGGTAATGCAATCAAAATAGAATTAATTAATATTAGTCTGCCACCCCAAGATAAGAGTCTACCTTTCTAAGAAGCCAATCTCGAATTGATCTTGTCAATGAGTGGCAACCACCACTGCTTAGGCAACTTTTTGTCACAGAGGGGCAGACCCAAGTTAGAAAAAAAAATAACTTTTTGTTTACAATTCATCCAATACGCATACATCAAAGCCACCCTATCTTCGATATTTATACATAGAATAGAGCTCTTATAAAAGTTGATTTTTAGACCAAATACTTCTTAAAAAGATAAGAGGATTGCTTTAGCAGCCACTACACTCTCCTTCTTCCGAGCACAAAATGGCAGTATATCATCAACAAATTGCAAACTTTTGCTTCCACTAAATTTTTGCTTATTTTCCATTCCTCCAATTAGACTGAGTGCACCAGCTTGCTTGAGAAGTGTAGCTAACACATCCACAACAATAATGAAAAGAGCAGGAGAGAGCGGGTCACCTTGCCCGTAGCCCCTACCTATACTTGATCCATCTTCTAGGTCTACCGTTTATAAGAAGAGCAACTGAAGCTGAAGATAAAATACTGCGCACCCAAGTAATCCACTTGCTAGGAAAACGTCCAGCTTGGAGATCTACAAAAATAAAACTCCAATTTATCTTATCAAATGCCTTCTAGAAGTCCAATTTACATAGAACACATTTTTGCTTCTTTTTCTTACAATAGAAGATCATTTCATGGACGCTAAGAAAATTCTCTAAAATGTATTGGCCTTTAACAAAGCATATTGGCATTGATCAATTAAAGAGGGGCGAAACTTTGCCAAGAGCCCTGCAAGCATCTTAGAAATAATTTTGTAAAGACCATTGAGGAGGCTGATTGGTTTGAGATCACGTGCAGCGAGTGCACCTTCCTTTTTTGATATGAGTGAAATGACAACAAAGTTCAGTCTGGTCTTGTCAACTGCACCTCTATGAAACCCCACTATTAATACCATAATGTTATTTTTTATAAGATCCTAGCATTTCTGAAAGAATGAGAAAGAGAATCCATCTAGCCTAGGGGCTTTCAACCCATTAAATGAAAAGACTGGAGTATTGACCTCTTTTAGTGTGAATTGGTCATCCAATTCACCTAGATTCACCCAACAATCACTATATTTACTAATATATTAATTATTAATATATTCTATAAAATATATTTATTAGTCCTATAATCCTATAAAGATATATTAATTATTATTATATAATTAATGTTTTTATTTATACTTATAATATATTATTTTTAATAGTAATAAATATTTTGATTAGGAAAATAAGATAAATAGAAGTAAGATATTAAATAGTTCCATTGTATAAATATAAAGCACAATAATATGTTTCTACAATAACTTAAAATTGTTATTCAATAATAATATGATTAATAGATTAATAATATATTATAATATAATATATATCATAAATATAATATGTTAATATAGTATTATATATAATATTGATATAATATATTGTATTAGGAGGCTAACGAAGTTTGGTAAGGTCGACTAAGTTTGACACAATCAATAACAAATCAATCAATGGTCTTATAATTATTCTAACATCTCCCCTCAAACTCAAGGTGATAAAGTGGACACCAACTTGAGTTTGGAAACGAAAGATCGAAAGATGCTAGGAGGATGAGCTTTGGTGAAGACATCTACAAGCTGATTAGTCGAAGCAACAGGACAAAGACGAAGAGTGCCCTCTTGTAAATGATGACGCACAAAATGACAATCAATCTCAATATGTTTGGTGCGCTCATGGAAGACATCATTGTGAGCAATCTGAATGGCACTATGACTGTTGCAATAAATATGAGTGCTCGACTACTGAGGTACACCCATATCCTATAGAAGCCAACGAAGCCAAAGAAGTTCGGAAGTAGTATCAATAAGGGCTCGATGCTCAGCCTCAGTGCTAGAGCAAACAACAACCATCTGCTTCTTGCTTCACCAAGAGATGAGAGAATCACCTAATAGAAAAAGAAAACCAATGGTAGAGTAGCGATCAATAGGGTCACCGGCCCAATTAGTGTCAAAATAAACCTGTAATATCAGGGACAAGCGAGAAGAAAAATGAAGTCCATGAAACAAGGTACCCTTTACATAACGTAAGATGCGAAGAACAGTTGCATAGTGAACAGAACGTGGAGCCATCATAAATTGGCTAACAAGATGTACAACATAGGTAATATCTGGTCTAGTAACAGTAAGATAAATGAGGCTCCCAACAAGTTGTTGGTAAAGGGTAGCGTCTGAAAGGAGCTTCCCATCTATAGCACGGGGCTTCATGTTGGACTCTAAGGGACTGTCAGCTATCTTGCAATCAGTAAGACCAGCACAAGAAAGGAGATCAAAGGCATACTTGGCCTGGGTGCGATAATTTAGTTGTGGAAGTAAGAAGAGAGGAATCAGAGGTCACATGGTTACAACAAATAGAGTCAAGATACCAAAATTGGTTACCTAAGGTGGTAGTTAGAGCTGAAGAGAGATTGGCCTTAAATAGAACCTGATGGATAAGGATTTCAACCTCTACAGTAGAGAAAGATATAGTTCAGGTAGAACGGTCTACAGATGAATCATCCAAAGATTCTGAAGGAGCAGCAACAATAGTCTTTGGAAAAGAAACTCTCTAGCCAGAATATTTCGGACGTTTCCTACACTCGTTGATCTTATGACACCACTTCTTACAGTAGTTGCATTGAATAGTAAGGGTAGAAGATGTGGGCCGAGTAGGAGGTGCAGAAGGAGTGGCCAGAACTGGCTCTGAGATAGGCAACCTCATAGTGGAAAACCTGGTCTCTTCAAAAATGAGCTCACTCAGCACACTCTCTAGAGTCGACAAGGGAGAACGATGCAATAAAGCAGCACGAGTGCTTTCAAAGTCATTCCTGATAGCAATCAAAAACTGAACCAAACGCATACCTTCTCGATATGCCATAAACTTCTTGACATCTTCAGGATCAGTCAGTTCGGGCTCACACAAAAAGAGTTGATCCCAAACATAATTCATCTAAAAATAGAAATCAGTAATAGACTTACCTGGCTCCTGTCACATGCGATGAAGTTTGGTGAAATGTTGATACGGTTGAGAGAGGTCGGCTTTGTTATACTAATGTGCCAGTAGATCCCATGCATCTTTGGCATTCTCAATCTTGTTAAGAGTATTGCTAATGGAGACAACACTTGTGTTAGAAAACCAGGAAATGATTCTAAAGTGTGCGCTTTTCCAGTTAGCGAGATGGTTGTCAAAAATATCTTGTAGCTCTTTCTCTTCTTTCTCGGGTTTGTGCGCGGCGCTAGTAACAAATCCTCAAAGACGATATCCGCGAAGCTACATGTGCATAGCATTGAACCATGCATTGTAGTTCGAGCTATCAAGAATGAGAGAGATGGGTTGAGTCACTTCTTTGGTGTTGGAAAGATTTTGGATCATGATTTGGAAAAGTTAACGTCGAAAAGATCGCTGAAAAAGGTGGTTACTTATGTCGAAAAAAACATGCCAATAATGACATGACGTCCACTCCATGCTTGGCGTGGAAGGCCCCGGGCCAATAGAAGGCCCCGGGAGGTGAAGAGAGAGAGAGAGAGAGAGGGAGGGAGGGAGGGAGGAAGGGAAGTTTCTTGGGTCTGACCAAAAGGAGGCAAAGGCCCCATATAAAACAAGAATAGGAGCTGGCTACGAGTCTTCCCCCTTGATGGAAGGGAGGTGGAGAGTTTCCTGGCCTGCAGAGGGGAAATTTAGGAAGTTGGGGATGGTAGTTTTGTTTTGGATGGAGAGAGAGAGAGAGAGAGAGAGGAGGGATTTGGTTGGCTTGATACACGCCTGAAGCCTCTCTTATCTTTCATCCCTTCTCTTTTTTGGTTTTGGTCTTGGTTTTCCTTCCCTCACATTACTCCTGATCCAGCTGGGCCATCAGGAAGAAAGAGGGATTGGAAATGGACTTCTTGGAGGGTGGAGATTCTTTTAATTTTCTCCTCTCGGTTTCTTCTCCCCTCTTGGGTGGTAGAGAGAGAGGGAGGGAGGGGGTTGAATCGCTGCTGTGCTGTGATGTTGCGGTTGCTGCTTGGGTACTCACTTGAAGGGGAGATGGTGGGATGGGACTTTTATTAATTAGATGGAGTCAATTTCCCATAATGCCTCTACTTTCTCTTATAGAGAGGTTCCTTCCTGGACAAATTCTTTTCTTTACCTTGACCATGAAGTGCCATGGGATGACCTTTTGTGCTCTTGCTTGGCATGATAAACAATATTGCCAAGCATTATCTCAGTTATTTAATCAGTTTCATGGCCTTTCTTTTAGGATAATTACTTTTCTGTACTTCCATTCAAAAATAATATCATTTTTTTAAATATTTTATACTTATTAAAAAAATTTATTATTAAAAAAAAAGAGACCTCATTCATTGGATTCGCCTTAGGCCTCCAAATGTATTGGGCCGCCCCTGGCTGTGCTCCTGAAGCCTCCGCCGCCTGTAGCCGAAGCGCAGAGAGGAAGAAGAGAGCGCAAGCCTTCCGATCCAGATGGGGAAGACTCATGGTATGAGAGCTGCTCGCAGAGGCGGACCGCAAACGGAAGACAGAGGGGCACGAGGCGTTGCGAGACCGGGCTTTTCCCTCGTCTCGGGAGCCACCGGAAACAGAGAAAACCCCCATGGGAACAGGAGGGCCGCGGGAAGAGAAGACAACCACGTGAGCAACCGCGGGAAGAACAGGACACCACCTTTTTTTTTTTTCTTTTGTTTTCGGCTTAGGAATAGTGCCTTAGAAGAGAGGACACACAACCCAAACCCCTAATTTCTCCGCGCAAAAGCCTCTCACTGATTTTTCTTTTTTTTTCTTTTTTTTTTCCTCGGCTTGAGAGAGAAAACACACCCAAATAAAACCCCTCGACGCATGTGAAGTGTTAGGAGAAGTTGACGGCCACGACACACATGTGGGGCTGACGTGCGGGAGCGCAGGCGCTCGGAGACGGAGACTTCGCTTGACCACAAAATTTTTAAAGATAGCCGATTTGAGGCTTTAAACTCTGATACCATGCTGAAAAAAAAAAAAAGAAAAAAAGTTATATTTTTATATATATATTACAATGTACAAGAGGAACCTTTATATAATACTAGAAGGCAGACGAAGTTTAGTAAGATTTATTAAGTTTGGCACAATCAATCGCAAATCAATTAAGATGAAGTTTGGTAAGACCGATTAAGTTTGGCACGATCAATCACAAATCAATCAATGGTCCTATAATAATTCTAACAGAGTTTGTCTCCACATTTCTATTTTTATAACTATTTTTATTTTTGTTACATTGTCCTGTTCTAACCTAATCTCTATTAGCTGATGTAATTTTTTTTTTTATTCCGCTGTAAAAAGTGGGTGACCTCTTTTTTTCGTTTGCAGAGTTGAAAAATTCTTTTCTCGGTTCTTTGCTGTAGTGATTTTATCCTTTTTTTTTTTTTTTTTTTTTTTTTTTTTTTTCTTTTTAGAAGTACCGGATCATAGGAGCCGGTCTTTCAGTAGAATAGTCGGCCAGTCTCCCCATTTTATCCTTGGAAATTCCTAGATTGGGACCGGATCTTTCAGGAGAATAGTTGACTACTCCATATTTGTGTCATTAATTAAGAGATGGGTGTAGTTGCTTACTGGTGTCAGAATCCATTAACTCGCGCAGGTGGGGTATGCACTGGACTTTCCCTGGTACGCCAGCCTACCACGCATAGAGACGAGGTTGTACATCGAGCATTACGGAGGTGCAGATGTCGTTTGGATTGGCAAGACCCTCTACAGGTAAGGAAAAAAAAGCGACTTACAGAATTGGCTACTTATCACTGCTTGAAACCTGATGGCTCATACGGGTGATGGTGGTTGCAGGATGCCACGCGTGAACAACGATGTGTATCTGGAGCTTGCCAAGTCCGACTTCAACCGATGCCAGGCACTCCATCAGGTGGAGTGGGAAGGCCTTCAGAAGTGAGTAAAATTTTATTTTCCTTTTAATTACAGGACGAGAATACTATTAGTCATGTCTCATGCGGGGAGATAATGTATGAATGGGTTCAGGTGGTGCGAGGAGAGCGGCCTGGCGAAGCATGGGGTGCGAGCGGGCGGCGCGCTCACGGCCTATTTTCTGGCAGCAGCGTGCATATTCGAACCGGACCGGGCGGCGGAGAGGCTGGCATGGGCTCGGACCGCCATCGTCGCCGACGCCATCTCTTCGTACTTCCGCAACGAGTCGTGTTCAGTTGAAATGAGGCAGGCCTTCATCCACGACTTCCTCGATGGAGGACGCAACGACCAAAGCACTACCAGGTATGATGCAGTACCATAGTGCCGTGGGAAAAAGAGCAGCGTTGCTTTGAGAGAGAGAGAACAAAGATCCATTCGGTACAAATCGTCTTTGGCACTCTTGGGAGCTCTACTTATAATTTACATGCGTCACTGGAGATGAAAAAAAATACCTAGCCCCGTTTGGCAAGCTACCGGCGATAATATATATATAATATAATATAATATATATATATATATATATATTAATACATAAATATATAATATAGTATAATATTATTATAATATAATATAATATTATTATAATATAGTAATATAATATTGTATACTATACCATGATAATATAACATAATTTAATATTATATAACATAATATATTAATGTATTATGATATAATGTAATATAATATTATATTTATAGTATAATACAATAATAAAGATACAAAATACTATAATTATTATTATTATATATTAATATTACTATTTTCTATAATTATTATATTTTATTATTAAAGTTTCTCCAAAAATCTATTTTAGCTTTCTCACAAAGCTAAAACAGCTTTCCGATTATTTTACCAAACACCCTTATTCCATCTAAAAGTGCTTTCTGGCCCTCCAAAAGCTATGCCAAATGGGACTTTAATAGTCAATTCATGCAAAGCCGACTTGTGTATGAAGTTGTGTTTCCCTTGTATTTCCCGTTTGAAGTGACATTTTTTTTGGATTTCTCTAGTGACAATCAAGATAAAAACAGGCATGTTCTCACATCCCTCACTTGCACTATTTCACATTTGGTTTCTAACAAAATCAAGAAAAATAAAATGGGGGAGTGAAACTATGTATATTATTTTTTCTTAATAGCTAGGTGCATGGCACATGCCAAACACCAGTATAATTACAATTATAATGGATGCAGGTTGGGATGGAAGAGGAGCGGACTAGAAAGCCAAGAAGAGGTGGTGGGCCCAATACTCTTGCAGTTGCACGACCGCATCGCGTCTGACGCGCTATCGGCTAACCAAGGAAACCACGTCGTTCACCACTTGAGAGAAGCCGTGAGCATTCCTTTTTCTTTCTTAAAATAAAAACCTTCATACGTGCCATCAAAGCCAACAATGGAGGATCTGACTTCGGATCGCTTCTCTTTTTTTTTTGGCTGTCTGTTGTCTTCTGGCAGTGGGCTGAGTGGCTGCTGACGTGGAAGCACAAGAACGAGGGAACACACGTGCGGGAGGAGACCGGGTTGCTGTTGGTCCGCACTGTGGAGATCTGCGCTAGCCAGTCCAGTTCGGTCGAGCCAGCGATGGCTGGCTCGGAGTTCGACTGGCTGGCCAGGCTCACCTCCTCCGTCTGTCGCCGGCTCCAACACCGCATGCTACTTCAGCAGGTAGGCTTCATCATTATGCCTTCCGTAAGCTGCCCATCCTATATGTTGTCTGCTTTTTTTCTCCCTTCTTTATCATCTCATGCTACAAATTAAAAGGTTTAGTTCAACTTAAATTGTTTATGCTTTAATTGATGATGGATGACCAAATAAGGTGAGACATAATGCAATACAGGGCTTTATCTATCTCGTGATGCAAACTAGGGAGGGATTATAGTTCAATTGTACATCATCTGTGCACTGTTTAATGAAGATGATCAAGCAAGACGATACATATAATGCAAGTGGGTGCACGTCTATTTAATCATCCATCGTAAATAAGCTCATACTCCTTACCCACCTACTCTTTCAAACTAGAGATGTTTGAGGTGGGACCAATGTCAACAGGCTAAGCCTTCACTTGAACTCCTTTGATTTCCCTTTGGGATGATTGATCCTTCATTAGATTAACTTCAGTTGCTCAACATTCTTGGTTTCTCCCATGGTGTGGTTAGCCCACACAAATCTTTTTTACGAAGGAGATTAGCCCTCAATCTTTTGGTATCTGGTAATCAGTGTATGCATTTGGAATACTTACAAGGGCTTTAAGTTTGAGGTGTCATTTGGAAACAGTGTTGTTCGTTGTTTTGCATGATTCTTTCAGTAAGTTGTGAGTTGACAAGGATTTTATACCCATCTGACCAGGGCACCCCAAAGAACTTAGCTACATCCGAGGAGGACAAGACAATAGAAGCAGAAATGCAAGAGTTAGCACAATGCGTGCTTCAGAGATCTCCTAGCCTCAGCAGCCAAACCAAGCAGACGTTCCTTACCGTCGCAAAAAGTTTCTACTATGCTGCCCACTGCCCATCTGCTGCTCTCAACCATCACATCTCCAAGGTTCTCTTCGAGCCTGTAGCTCAATCTGGCTGCAAGTAAGATCAAGTTCAGTTCATCAGGATGTAAAGAAGTCGTTGTTATCAATGTTCTATCACAACAAAATTCGTGTACGCGCTGAATTACAGCTAGTAGAGACATTTCATCCTTTAAAATGGTATTAAACATGTAATTTCTATGAGAAAGATAACAACTTTTCGTAGATGGATATGATCAAAAATTTTTATTGAGAACAGTCTTGCCTCCCCTCCCCCTTCCCTAGAGTAAAATCTAGGTTTCACCCATGAATTCAAACCTTATTCTTGGCTTGTACGATACAAGGCAGTACAGCCGATATAGGTCACCATTTGAATCCTAGGACTGATAATGTAAGACATTGGCAATGGTTAACTAGGGTGTGCATTCTTTAGCCATGTACTACATGTTAACCGAATAATAGTGAAAAAATTTCAAGAGTTAGCTAAAGTTAGAGAACAAATAAGAAGCAACGTGGTGCATGGTATCAAATTATAGTAGTATAGAGACAAAAGCTCTTGCATCGAATGTACCAAAAGGTTAATCCCATAAAAGGAAACAAAATGATTTGCTTGGACATGTTGAGACAATTACCGCAAACCACATAATGTGGATACGATATTGCAAAAAGGAGTCAATATCAAAAGATTATGAGAAGTCGAAAGGACAAAAAAATAAAAAAAATTAGCGACATACACACACACACACACACACACACACACATATATATATATATATATATATATATATATATATATATATATATATATATATATATATATATATATATATATATATATATAGACACATACATATATATAGATAAGTAATGCAGGATGAATTGGGTATGTTTATGTCTCTGTGTGTAGATTATTGGTTTGCTGACTAGATCTCCACCCGCACAGACTCGAACAAGTAGGAAGGCAAACTCAACCCGTCTTCATTGAGATCAGTTGTTGGCCCAATAATTTTGGGGAAATAACTTTGCGGGTTAGAAGAAACTTGACTTGGAACTAGATTTTTTGGATGTATTTGGTTGGATGGCAACTTTTTTATGCATGTTTAGCTGCCAAAGGATTTGAATCAAACAATTTTTCATCCATGTCACTATCTTGTTTCTCCCTCTTTCCTTCTTAATATTCCAGCTTCTATCTCATGTGACTTTTGTAACGTTGTCCATGAAATTGCAATACGACAAAAGCAAAAAAAAAAGAAAAAGAAACATATTTACACTGTTCATCCTAGAAGATAATCCAATTCGTCTAACATGGAACTTCTCCAAAGCAGTTCCCTGCCTGCACTTTTTCCAAAAACCACAAATTATTCATCCAATTTCTTCCAACACAATCATCTAATGCAAGCTTCAAGAAGCATTCCCCTCCAAAACATTTCCCAATCAGATATTACCAGCATGGTAACATGGCATAAAAATGGTCAAAATAAAGAATGAAGAGGTTGCTAATGCACCTTACCCTAAATTCCCTCCAACCCCTTATCCACATCCATCCCTCTGAAAAAGAAAGCCAAAGGGAAAAAAAGGTTTCGAGTTAACCCATCAAACTTGCCAAATACAGGTGGCATCACATGGCCTTTTTTTTAATACAAGCATAACATGGCTTTTAATGATAATTTTGGCCTCAATCTCCTGAACCTCAAATTTAAGACCTTAATGCATGGTTTTTAATGACCCAACGAATCTTCTCGAGACTCTGTTTGCATGAGAAATTATCGGTTAGACCATGTCCACCAGCTGAGCGATGGACCAGTCTAACCAGAAAGCAAGATGCATAATCATGGACAAAGAAGAAAGAGGAAGAAAAAAACAGAAGCTGAAGAAAAAATTATTGGTTAAACCAGGGCCAACACTGAGCTAGTGATCCTATCCAACTATAAACAAACATGGTGAAATATGAAGACGGAAAAAAATGAAGGAAAAAAAATTCTTCATTGCAATAGCATCATTGGTCTTGTCGCAGATGTCAAGCATGAATGCTTGGCCGACCTCTCGCTGCTCGGACTCATCGTTGCGCATCAGTGGAGACGTCTCACGTTCTGCTAAGAGAAAACTGCTTTCTGCCTTTCTTCTGTAGGAGACGACTCATGCTTCGAGGAGTCGACTCGCACTCTGGCACTTTCAACCTTATTTCAGTCTTTCGGCTGGAGATGTCTCGTCTCAGCAAGGAGTCGACTCGGGAGCATGCCAATTGAACCTCTTTGTACTAGAAACGTCTCGTGACTTGTGGGAGACGTCTCGTGGACTATCCATTTGTAAAATATAGTTCAACACTTCTCCCTACTTAACTCAAAACCTCTAAAATCTTTTCTAATAAATTTATCATTATATTTTGTGATGAGAGCACAAAAGTGCGACCTACATATCACTAAAATTAGTGTTATTGCTAACCGATAATAATAAATTCACTAGATTAATATTATATTTGGGTTTGACACAGATTATCATAAATTAGAGATGAAATGTATATTGAGTACAAATTTGACTTCAGAAGGATCCCTTCCCAGATCTGACCCGGTTGAAGATCGAGTCGGGTCCGAGTCGGGGTCGGGTCCGAATCGGGTCCAATTTATTTGTGCTTTTGGGAAAGAATTTTGGGCAAATCTAATTTGACCATATCATAACTATGAGGTGCTGGGTGACCCATGACTTGAAAGACTTGCAATTGACCTCCAGTCAGAACAGATGACCCATGACGAACTAAGTCCGTCCGTCTGCAAGCCAAATTTCATATCACACTATTTTTTCTCTATATGACTAATTGGACGGAACTTGGTGTCTCCCAGCTTCCCTCTCAGGAGGGCAAAGAAAGTCCCAGACCTTCTTCCAAAATCCAATTCCATTGCAGAAACTGGCACATGACCTCAGCAGCCGTCCACGAAGCTTGTGCCCGTGATCAACGTCCCAGCCGCTCGTGAAGCCCCTGTGATCGCGTCTGCCTTCTTCTTCCATCCCGTCGATCCAGCAGCCAGCCAGCCCCTCTTCCAAGCCTCCCAAATCGGCAAGTTGCTTCCATCCCACCTCTACACGCACGGATCCACGTCCTCTCGGAATCCCAGCCTCAGCCTGCGCCTCCTTCCTTCCGCCCGTCGATCCTGCGGCATCAGCCTCCTTCTCGGAATCACAGCAGCCTCCTCCGCCTCAGCCCGCATCTCCTTCTGTTTGTGATCAAGGAACCGCAGCCAACGTCCTTCCTGAATCAGCATCCACCGTGTCCGTGGTCAATCTCCTCCACGATCTGCCCAGCCACGGCATCCTCGCATCCGGATCAGCGCCTCCATTCCGGAGACCCAATCCCATCAATCAGCACCCCAGAAGTTCCCTCTTCCGCATCTGCAATCGGCCGCCCGTGATTCCTCCCCTAATTTCAGCACCTCGCGACTATAAGAGGAGGGGTGGAGAGGCCATCAAGGAGGAGGAAGAGAGCTCGGTTTTGGGTGGTAGTCGGCTGGCCCAAAGAGGAGAGAAGAAGAAACAGAGCATTGCTCTGTTCTTGGGAAGAAGAAAGAAATAAAAAAAATTATGTTTTATGTTGAAGTTCCACCGTGGGAGAGACAGGGAGAAGAGAAGTGATTTGTTTTTCTTTCTTTGTTTTCTTTATGTTTTATTTTGTAGAAGGAGGAAGCATTAGGCTTCCAATCTTCATTTTACTTTTGTAATTGTTCTTTTATGCAATCCATTAATTTTTCTTTTATGCAATTCATGTTTTAGGTTAAGTTTAATTCCTGCAGTTTATTTTATGCATTCTAGAATTCTTGTTTTAGTTGCAACATATGAAATTTTCTTTCATTCAGTCTATGTTCTAGGCTTCGATCTTCTTAGTTTCATCCATTTTAATTTATGCCAAAACTCTTATTTGATTAATTAAATAAATGCTTTTCGAATCTAAGTACCTTTCTTTCTGTTAATTTCAATTAGAAAATATTCAACATCTCCAACGTAATATTTTTCTTTCGTTATTCAAAAATTGATTTCAAATCGAAGTGAATGTTCTAATTTTTATACAACTCCAATCGCCTC
Organism: Phoenix dactylifera; assembly: GCF_051530095.1. Lineage (NCBI taxonomy): Eukaryota > Viridiplantae > Streptophyta > Magnoliopsida > Arecales > Arecaceae > Phoenix > Phoenix dactylifera. The sequence goes on from NC_143192.1 coordinate 12,976,529, forward strand.
TCTGTGGATCGATCTCTTACGATCGCTATTCTTCGAGTAGAACAGGTAAGAGTTAAATTAATTTAAAATTTGTCTGTCGGTTCTAACAACGATCTGTTTAGCCTATTTTTAGGTAGACAGGAACCGGACGAACAAAATTTTGGTGCCGTTGCCGGGGAGGCAAATCGAGAAGCAAGAACGATCACGAAGATCAAATCAGATTTTGGATGCCCGGAGTGAACGCACTTCGGTAGTAAGTTTTTATTTTTATTTTTATTAGTTTTTTTTATTTTGATAATTTCTAGTTAACAATTTCGTAGTTATTAAATTCTAAAATTTGAAATTCGAAATTTAAAATTCAAAAAAAAATAAAATTGAAAAAAATAAAACAATTCCAAAATTTAAAAATTCAAAAAAAATTTAAATTCAAAATTTGAATTCTGAGATTCGAAATTTGAAATTTAAATTAAAAATTAATTAATTAAATCAAAAAAAATTATTATTTTTGCTAGTAATTGATAGGGTGCAATCCTCCGAGGTTATCATACCTCTATTGGGGCTCCTCACGGAGTAATCTCCAGAGCTTATTTAACGGGCATTCGGAGATTGACTGACGCATAAAGATTGTGTTTAGTTTACATTCAAGTTATTGTTATATAAAAATTAAAAAAAATATAATTAAAATAAAAAATAAAAAAATAGTAAAAAAAATTGCTTGCTCATTTAATCAGTACAACCTAATGACATTGCATAAACTTTAAAAAATTATTGATTATTTGCTGCATCAAGCATTGCATAAAATATTTTAAGGGCAAAACCCATTAAAAAGATAAGGTCGGAAAGTCATTACCTGTCCTTAGCCTAAAAATCACCACCTTGCATACATATCCTAAGCCAAATTAAATTAAAATCAATTAGACGTTGGCCTTAGGATTTTCGAGCTCAATTAGGCTCTTGGAAAGAAGCGGCTGAAAGCCACTCCAGTGAGGATTTAGTAATTGGTGATGTCTAGGAAAGTTACAACAGTGAGAACTGTTACGGGTATTGTGGTATCGGTGTATCCCTTCTGGCACCACCACACACCCCGGGACTTTTCTGGTCACTGGTTACTGGATTGCTTAACTGGTAAGCTCAAGCTTAATCTGAAAGGAGGATTAGGAGCTGTCTAATCTAGAGAGAACTTCAGAATTTTTTTTAACCTGATAAATCTCTGCGCAACTAGATTTAAGAAGCTACTAAACCTCACTTAATTCTAAGACTAATAGGATCAAATTGTTGTGTGGTGTTGGTTGTGGTCATCTGTGTCTAGCCCTTCTCTTCTCTTAGGATTTCGTTCATTATAGGAGTCAAATCTAATGAATTGTTGATAATGTATGCATGGTAGAAGGTCATTAAGGGATAAGTTAACCCCATTTGATCCTGAGATTGACAGAACTTTTTATCACAACCTGCGAACTATAAACCAACCGTCAATCTCTACAATAGGTGAACATATTAGAACTTTGAATGAGTTGTTCGCACCCGCATCCGCTAGTCCCCCTACTTGCATAGTATTACTAATTAATAATGTAGCCCAATTCGAGATTCGGGCTGCGACAATAAACATGTTACCCAAGTTTCATGGGTTCGAGAGTGAACAATCCTACATTCATCTAAACAAATTTTTGACAATTTGTCAAACATTTAGAAATCAAAACTTAGATGAAGAGGATATTAAATTAAGGTTGTTTCTCATGACTTTAGAGGATCGTGCCGCTGCATGGCTGTATTCTCTTGCTTCTAATTCCATCACATCATGGGAACAACTATCTAGAAAGTTCATGGCTAAATTCTATCCCATGGTAAAAACTGAAAAAATTAAGGATGCCATAAGAACTTTTAGAGAAAAATCTGAGGAGGAATTTTTCCAACTTTGGAAAAGATTTCATGATCTTTTGGTAAAGTGCCCGCATCATGAGCTTGACAAGGCTGATCTAGTATATTTCTTTTATAAAGGACTAACTCCGGCACATAGAAACATGATTGAGTCCATGCACAAGGGTAGGTTCATGAACCAAACCCCAGATCAAGCCTATGAATTTCTTGTTGACTTAGCTGAAAATGCCCAAAATTGGAGTAGCTATGGTGAAGAAGTAAATAGAGATGAGTTCGGATCTAGAAAACCAGGTAATTATGAAATGATAGCAGATCCAGAACTCAAAAATGTCATGTCCTATCTTGTGACTAGAATGAACAACTTAAGCAAAAAATTTGATGCTTTCACTGTTTCCACTAGCTCGAGTTCATACAAAGAGTTAAATCCCATCATAAAAGTGGATCACGAGTCACATAGTTTATGTATCTTGTGTAACAGTTCTGAGCATCTAGTGGAGTGTTGTCTTAGTTTACCCAACATTAAGGCTGAGCAGGCAAATGCTCTAAACTCATATAGTGCCTTCAAGAAGCCCACTCCCAATTCATTCAGCCCAGTCTACCACCCTGATAATAGGTTCCACCCAAATTTCTCATGCAAACAGAATGAACCTATTCAGCATCAAGGTGGTCCACCAAGTTTTCAGAATAATTTCCCTAGGATAGATCCATCACAAATGAACCAACCATTGGTTCCATCTGTACCTCCTTATAATGCCCCAATCCCACAGCAACCTTCACAATTAGAAACCATGATGGCTAATATGATGAAACAACAACAAGATTTTATCAAGCAACAACAACAGACCAATACAGCCCAAGCCCAGACTAACCAATTTCATGCGCAAGCGATTGCAAAACTTGAGATTAGTCTAAGCCAAATAGCAAACTCTCTAGGGTATAGAAAGAAATATGAATTACCTAGTCAACCAGTGCCTAACTCTAGTAGACAGCAAAATCAAGGTCAGAGAGGTCAGTATCAAATCGATTCTAATGAAAATCCGACCTATGAAGTTCAGGCAATTACCACTTTAAGATCTGGCAAGCAAGTGGACAATAAAGTCCAACTTCCTGAACATGAAAAAGAAAATAAAAATGAATCCGATAAGGACCCTATTCAGAAGAGGGGTCAAGAACAAGATAAATCAGACAACAAGGAAGAACCCATAGAAACATACAAACCTAAGGTTTCCTTTCCCAGTAGACTTCAGGACTCCAAGAAACAATCTAACTTTGATGAAATAATGGAAGTCTTTAAAACTGTTCAAATAAATGTACCTTTTTTCGATGCCATACGATAAATTCCCTCCTATACAAAATTCTTGAAAGACCTCACCACGGTCAAAAAAAAAACCAGCATTCCTAGGCAAGCTGTTATAGCTGCACAAGCCTCATCTCTCATTCAACAACAGATTGTCTCGAAATTCAAAGACCCTGGTTGCCCCACCATTGAAATAAAAATAGGAGAGACGATCATCCAGAGAGCCCTATTAGATTTAGGAGCCAGTGTGAACCTACTTCCCTACAATGTGTACCAAAAGTTAGGTTCGGAGGAATTAAAGCCCACAAATATTATCCTTTCCTTAGCAGATAGGACGGTGAAGTATCCCAAGGAGATTGTAGAGGATGTAATAGTGAAGGTAAATGAGTTTTACTATCCTGTGGACTTCGTTATCCTTGAGACCGAATCTGTAATACATCCAGACAATCACACACCTATAATTTTAGGTAGACCCTTCTTAGCCACAGCAAATGCGGTGATCAATTATCGAAATGGGATGCTGAAGTTATCTTTTGGCAACATGAAAATCGAGCTTAATGTCTTCAACATAAGTAAATAACCACCAGACGACAAAGAAATCAATAAAGTTGACATGATTGAAAGTTTGGTTCAGAAGACTTTCTTACAAACTTATAATAAGGACCCTTTAGAGGCTTACCTTGCCCATTCCGATGGGGTCGAGCATGCGCTCCCTAATTCTGTTTCCCTCATGAGCATAGATCGTCATCAGCCAACTATTCTTCCTCGGACTCTTCCAAAACCATTCTTAGATAATGATTGAAAAAAAAAATGAATCCACATTTTGTCTGGCTGAAGACATAAAACTTAGCGCTCTGGAAGGCAACCCAACATATAAATATTATAAAAAATAATAAAAAAATAATAAAATAATAATTATTATTTTAAAAAAAATTTACTAACATGCAGGTTTGGAGGTTTTTGGCCCCAATTATCACTTTACTCACCCATATCAGGTAACTTCTCCTCTGTTCTATTACTGCTTTAAATTTTCTTTAACATTGAGGACAATGTTAGATTTAGGTATGGGGGTGAGAATATTTTTGATTTTTTATGCCAAAAAAAATTAAAATTAAAATTTTTAAAAAAAGAAGTTCAAATTTTTAACTCAAACTCTAATCTTTTTGGCTGTACAAACTAGGAATTGCTTTGACAATATCTTTGAGTTAAGAAATATGATAGCAGTTCTAGCTTGAGTTTTCGTCCCACCTATCTTCTGCTAACATGATACAAGATGATTTAGCACCAACACGTAAGTACATGAATAGTGGGGTATGTATACTTGCAACTAATATGAATACTTTTAATCTTCGGAATAATTTAAAGTTATATGTGTGATGAACACCCTAATCAAAAAAGAAAAAAAAAAGAGAAAGATAAAATAAAATAAAAATAATGAGTTTATTTTAAGTCTTCTCACTGAGTAATCGGGTCTCTTGCCTGGCAAGCAGCTAGTGTTCGCGTAAAAAGGTGAGAATGATTGAGATTAAACTCTGAGTGACTAATTTGGCCTTGAAGCCTAGTTAACTTGAGTTATTAAGCCTGTTAGGGTGTCTCTACATCTAGTGCCCTGAGCCATCTGGATCGGGAGTCATTGGCCTAATACTCGCTACATTGGTCAGCTAGAAAGCTTAATAAGGCTAGATATTGCACAAGTCATTCTTTTTAGCATTCAGTCTGATAAAAAAATAATAAATAAATAAATAAATATGGGATGTTCATTACCATTTAACTATAGAAAGTCTTGAAAATTAGAGTGATCATGTGGAAGTAAGTGAAAGCCACTCATTTATATGATACTATCTTGCACCTCACTACATCCTTGACTTGTTAGCAGATAGATGGGGAGTAATGGAACTTGGGTAAGAGTCTGCTTAAATATGATAGCAATAAGTCTTTATTATCCTTGCAATTCTAAGTTCATATAATAATACTTGTTCAAATTTTGAGTTAAACATTAGAAATCCCTGACTAATGAAGTTTGTGGGTAACTTCACTGCAAACCCTCACGAGACAACACTCGTCCACTACGGTAACCTAGGGGTTTAAAGGCTTGTTGCACGTGCTAAGTGCAATCGTGACTCCCTACAAAAATGGGTACATATCTTAGTTTGTGTATTTAAATTTAATTTAAAAAAAAAGAGAGAGAGAGAAAAAAAAAATCATAAGTTAGACTACATCTTTTTGTGCCCTCATTTTATCGTTTGCTTGTTAATTGCTAGAGACTAGCAATAAGCTAGTTGGGGGGTGTGATGAGAGCACAAAAGTGCGACCTACATATCACTAAAATTAGTGTTATTGCTAACCGATAATAAATAAATTCACTAGATTAATATTATATTTGGGTTTGACACAGATTATCATAAATTAGAGATAAAATGCACATTGAGTACAAATTTGACTTTAGAAGGATCCCTTTCCAGATCCGACCCGATTGAAGATCGAGTCGGGTCCGAGTCGGGGTTGGATCCGAATCGGATCCAATTTCTTTGTGCTTTTGGGAAAGAATTTTGGGCAAATCTAATTTGACCATATCATAACTATGAGGTGCTGGGTGACCCATGACTTGAAAGACTTGCAATTGACCTCCAGTCAGAACAGATGACCCATGACGAACTAAGTCTGTCCGTCTGCAAGCCAAATTTCATATCACACTATTTTTTCTCTATATGACTAATTGGACGGAACTTGGTGTCTCCCAGCTCCCCTCTCAGGAGGGCAAAGAAAGTCCCAGACCTTCTTCCAAAATCCAATTCCATTGCAGAAACTGGCACATGACCCCAGCAGCCGTCCACGAAGCTTGCGCCCATGATCAACGTCCCAGCCGCTCGTGAAGCCCCTATGATCGCGTCTACCTTCTTCTTCCATCCCGTCGATCCAGCAGCCAGCCAGCCCCTCTTCCAAGCCTCCCAAATCGGCAAGTTGCTTCCATCCCGCCTCTACACGCACGGATCCACGTCCTCTCGAAATCCTAGCCTCAGCTTGCGCCTCCTTCCTTCCGCCCGTCGATCCCGCGGCATCAGCCTCCTTCTCAGAATCACAGCAGCCTCCTCCGCCTCAGCCCGCATCTCCTTCCGTTTGTGATCAAGGAACCGCAGCCAACATCCTTCCCGAATCAGCATCCACCGCGTCCGTGGTCAATCTCCTCCACGATCCGCCCAGCCACGACATCCTCGCATCCGGATCAGTGCCTCCATTCCGGAGACCCAATCCCATCAAACAGCATCCCGGACGTTCCCTCTTCCGCATCTGCAATCGGCCGCCCGTGATTCCTCCCCTAATTTCAGCACCTCGCGACTATAAGAGGAGGGGTGGAGAGGCCATCGAGGAGGAGGAAGAGAGCTCGGTTTTGGGTGGTAGTTGGCTGGCCCAAAGAGAAGAGAAGAAGAAACAGAGCATTGCTCTATTCTTGGGAAGAAGAAAGAAATAAAAAAATTATGTTTTATGTTAAAGTTCCACCGTGGGAGAGAGAGGGAGAAGAGAAGTGATTTGTTTTTCTTCCTTTGTTTTCTTTATGTTTTATTTTGTAGAAGGAGGAAGCATTAGGCTTCCAATCTTCATTTTACTTTTGTAATTGTTCTTTTATGCAATCCATTAATTTTTCTTTTATGCAATTCATGTTTTAGGTTTAGTTTAATTCCTGCAGTTTATTTTATGCATTCTAGAATTTTTGTTTTAGTTGCAATATATGAAATTTTCTTTCATTCAGTCTATGTTTCAGGCTTCGATCTTCTTAGTTTCATCCATTTTAATTTATGCCAAAATTCTTCTTTGATTAATTAAATAAATGCTTTTTGAATCTAAGTACCTTTCTTTTTGTTAATTTCAATTAGAAAATATTCAACATCTCCAACGTAATATTTTTCTTTCATTATTCAAAAATCGATTTCAAATCGGAGTGAACGTTCTAATTTTTATGCAACTCCAATCGCCTCTCTGTGGATCGACCTCTTACGACCGCTATTCTTCGAGTAGAACAGGTAAGAGTTAAATTAATTTAAACTTTGTTTGTCGGTTCTAACAACGATCTGTTTAGCCTATTTTTAGATAGACAGGAACCGGACGAACATTTCTCCTGAAACACTAACTTAAATTTATTAGTATAATAAGAAATATACTCAAGTATTTTGGGCTCATCAAAATCAAGTAAGGGATCAACAACATGCCACCTCACCTAACAGTTATTGGCGACACATAAAACGATGAGTGTACAACTCTTGTATAATGCTTCTCAAGCAAGTTGTAGCGCTATCTAGTCTCTAAGTCATGAAGGCTTCACCTAATAGTTATTGATCTCATTCCTTAGTTAAGTCAGATCCACCGTATAACCACAGAAGCAAAGCTGTCATTGGGTCCCTCACCTAACAGTTATTGGGCTCAACCCCATCTTTACCCTACAACATCTCATGCTAATAGAGTGGACTTCAAAGGGTCATTACACCGTCGCAATCAAAATTTATTAAGCAATACAAGCTTAAACTAAACCATCTGCCAAACACAATCACTAATTTAAGTAATAGTGATACAAGCCTTGGATTGAATATAAGAGACCATCTATTTTACATTCCTTCTTTTTATCATTCTCAAATAGAATGAAAGAAATTATTGTTTGCAATCTCATGCCCACTAGTTTGAGATTTATACGCACCGATTTCATTTTCTGCGTAAACTTGTTAGACTGAACGACAATTGCCCTAATCTCATGTCTACCCTTCTTTTAAACAAGTGACAAGATTATCTTAGTACAAGGGTAGCAAGAGAGGTTGTCTATGGAGTGCCTGAGTGTATGCAGCCTTCCAAATCATAAGAAGTGGCTCTTATAAGCATAAGATAACCATACATCATTGGAGTGAAAACTTGCTGCATTTTGGCAATGCACTAAAGGTTTTAAATCTAGGGAGAACAAGGATAGTAGAAGCTTGCAACAATCCTAACACTTCAAATTCTGATGTCCATTGCTACATAAATTATTTTGTTGGTGATCAACATATGTTAATGCTAAACTTAGTGGTTGAGCTTGTAAATGTAGAATGATAACAAGAAATACAAATGAAAGATTGCATTTTCCGCAATGGAATGAAAGAAACAGGCATGACTTTGCCGCACAAGAGCCATCAATTACTGAATTTACAAACACTGATACAAAGATAGACTCCAGCTTATGGGGAATAAGGCCTTACAAATCAAGCAATGATTGTCTAGGAAGTTTATTTTCGTTCCTTCACTGAAGTTTCTTTATGGAACAGTACTTTGATAATTATGTATTGCTCCTTGTAATGAATTTTATTACATAAATGATGAATTTAGAGGCTATCTTATGGTGAATCATGATTACTTAAATTGTTCATATTTTCAAAATAAAAGGGTGATACATGCATAAGACGAGCTAAAGCATCTTGTGTAGGAAAAGACATAGAGATGATAGAATTTTTGTATATTTATGGTGACGAGCCAAAGCATCCCATAAATTTTAGAACGCTTTAATTTAGTCAATAAGGAGTCTTTTATCCCCATCTCATGAAATTAAATACTTGCATCATACATGATGACCCGGCCCCAAAGGAAAGTCATTATATAAGGTTGATGATGGAATGAAATAATATTATTAGTATGATATTTAAGTTGAAATCTTATTGCTCAAAGGCCTTGAATTCTCTATTTATTATCATACTTAATGCATTTGTTTTATCATAAAAGGGTAAATCATGTAAGGTTAATTTTGATTTGCTCACTAAATTACAAATATGGGTTAGTAATTTAGATAAGGTTTTAGCATGATTGTAGCATACATATTGATCGTAAGCAAATATTTTGTAGCTTTATTTTCGACAATTTTTTCTCAATCCACATCAAGTATCCCAATACTTAGTGGTTCAAACTTCTCAGAATGGAAAGAAAAACTGACATTTATTTTACGGTGCATGGATATTGATTTGGCACTTCATGAGGACATGCCACCTATCCCTATAGAAGAAGCTATGCTAGAAGAGAAAAATTTGTATAAGAGGTGGGAGCAGTCAAACCGCTTAAGTCATACAAAATTTTATCTTTAGAAAGATTAGGAGCTCAATTTCTGATTGCAAAACTACAAATGAATCCTTAACAGCAGTAGAGGAGCAATTTGTGCATTCAAAGAAAGCCCTTGCCAGCACTCTAATTTCAAGATTTGCTTCCTTAAAGTATAATGATAATGGTGGCATACACGAGCATATTATGAAATTATGTGACATCGCTGCCCAAAAATCATTGGAAGTAGACATGTCTGAGACTTTTCTTATATACTTTGTTCTCAATTCTCAACCTATGGAAATGCACCATTTAAGATCTCATTCAACACACATATAGATAAATGGACTACGAATCAACTTCTAGTCATGTGTGCTAATGAGGAATAGAGAATAAAGCAAGAGAGGCAAGAAGGCATTCATCTCACCTTTCATAAGGAAAAAGGATATAAGAAAGCTGGTGGTACCGGTTATCATATTTCTGTCAAGAAGAAGAAAATGAAAGTCTCAGCCAAAGTAACTGACAAAAGGCAAATAAAGTGCTTCTTCTATAGAAAATAGAGACATTTAAAAAACGACTGCACCAAGTACAAGACATGGCTGAAGAAAAAAGGTGCTTTTCTTTTCTTGGTGTGTTATGAATCAAATTTTGTTGATGTACCTCATAACATATCGTGGATTGACTCCGGTGCTACTATCCATATATGTAAAACTTTGCAGAAATTGTTGAACAAAAGAATTCCAACAAAAAGTGAACGGATCACCATTGTAAAAAATAAGATGCGTTCACATGTTGAAGCTGTTGGAACATTCAAATTAACCTTGAAAACTGGTCACAATTTATACCTAGAAAATATCTTTTATGTACCTAAATTTTCTAGAAATCCAATATATGTTTCTAAATTTGTTTTTTTTGTATACACTGTTTCATTTGGACCATCATTTGTAAACCTTTGCTTGACTAATATTGTGTTGGGATTTGTATGCTAACTGTCAATCGTCAGCATATTGATGATTGAATTTTGTAAATGAATTGACAAATTAATAAAGTGTTATTTAGTATTATTCATCATTTCATCTTCAAATGAACTCTTATATGATGAAGTTCTTAGAAATTATGTTATGATAAAGGAGGATTTATCTTTGAGTCCTTAAACTTGTTCGCGACCAAATGATATGTTGTTACTAGGACGACAGCATTATCGAAATTAGTTCGATGTGTGACATATACGTTGGTTGTCCTTATAACCAAGGAGTGTGGAGACACTAGTATGCCACACAGGTGAAGTGTAGGGGTATATTTTACTGAACGTGACCAATTTTAGAATGCTCTACTGTCAAAAAATATTTTGAGTGGATATGGGTATAAGTATCCCTCAGACCTGAGATCACCATAGTGATTAAAAAGCACCTCACTGTACTTTGGTACTGGACTAGCAGAATTTCTAATTCTAGGACGGAAGGTTACTGGGTGCAGTCAAGTACTTGCAAAATCAGTGCATGAGTCAAGATGGAATTGACCCCTCCTGAAAACAGGAGATAATGCTTTATATTCAATTTAGCAAAACCTTGGCCAGGATAATCCTTGTGAGGAGTCACAGAATTTCTAAAGTTGATCACATAGAGGATGTACTTATTACAGGGTTGACAGTGAACTCTGAAGTCGTCATGAGCATTTGGAGTCAAAGGGATGAATTATACGGTAACCATAGTCCAAGGATTCTGGAATGTTGCTTTGCAATCATTCGGCCTATCCAGACGTCGGGTACCATTGCTAGATAGTCATTTTGATTAGTACAAGAAGTTGTTCTTGTGCTAACGGCTTAGGTTCGTACCTATTGGGTCACACGCATAGAAGTTTCGAGGTTGATCAAATGGCTGATTGATGATTAAGAATCAAGGGATAATTTGGTCAATTCGATTGACAAATTATTCTAAGCAAAAGTTGCATTAAAATAATTATTAAATTATTGAAGTATTAATTAGCAATTAGATTGCTAATGAACTTAATTTGATTGAGTAATTGGGCTTATGTTGAGCCAAATTGAATAGGATTCAATTTGGGCTGCATCAGGGTTTGACCTAATTGGATTGAGTTCAACCCAAGTAGATTGAGCTTGATCCAATTGATGGAACTTGACCCAATTGAATTGGGCTTTATCCAAATCAATTAGAAGACCTTATTTGATGAGGATTTTGAGTCCAAATAATCAGAATTAGATAAGAAGAATCCCTAAATTTTAGGAACCCATTCTTATCTTCTTGAAGAAGAATAACACCTTGATTTATCCCCAAGATTTTCCATGCCTATCCTATTTATTTTTGGCCAAAAATTGGTGTAAGAAGAGAAGAGGCGTGGGGCTATATTTTATATAAAAATGGCATCTCAAATCTTTCTAAAGAGATTTATATGAATTTTTGAATTTGTAGGGACTGCATGGCGCATGAAATAGGGTGGTCTGCGGCTGAACTTTCAATGCATGAATTCCTATCTTTTAGGAATCCAAAATGCACGAAATTTGGATATTTTATCTTCTATTAGCTGTCAAATCACCATAATTTTTTAGGGATTTTATCAGCCAAATTAATTGGCTAAATTAGGTGTGAGGCGTGGGGGGTCTTTTGGCTATAAAAGACCTCCACGCCTAGGGTTCAATATATACAATATTTAGAGGTTTCAAAAAATCTGAAATTTTTTTTTGAGGGCCTCCATCCCTTCTTATCCTTCTTCCTCACGTCCATCCTCCATCTTCTTGAAGAACAATCAAAGGTTGAGTGTTTGGAAAGAGAAAGCTTCAACCATTGCAGCGTTCTTGCGCGAGCTAGTACTTCCGCAGAAAATGATCTACCTCGGGCTTCGCGTGGACAATCTATAGTGGCCGAACACGTGTGCGGTTGCAAAGCGTGATTAAGGAGTCATCCAAGACCTCCAAGGAATCAGGTATGAGATTTGATCTTATTAAAGTTAAGATTAGATCTTAAACATGGTTGCTGAAATTTTAGGGTTGCTGAAATTTCAGAATTGTATGTTAGGCATGCATTCATTATTTCATGTTTTACATAAATATTTAAATCATGGTTCTTAATTTTGTTGTAGAGATCTGATCTCTAACATGCATAAAAATTAAATAGTTTAATTTTTAAATGCTTCCGCTGTAATTTATTTTTGAAAATAAATGCATGCAGCCTGCAAGGGTTACTTTCATATTGTTGTTGGTAATTGCTCATTAAAGGATGGTTTATTCAAATTAGACCTTGATACATCTTTTGAACTATCCCTTTTATCCCTGCAAAACAAAGAACATTGTGGATTAAAGCATAGCATGGTAAATAAAAATTTCTCTATGTTATGGCACCGGAGATTAGGGTATATCTCCATAAAAAGAATCAAAAGATTAGTAAATGATAGAATTTTACCAACTTTTGACTATGGTAATTTTGAAACTTGTTTAGACTGCATCAAAGAAAAGCAGACTAATAAGTTTAAGAAAGGTGCCATAAGAAGCATTGATTTGTTGGATCTCATACATACAGATATATGTGGATCTTTTTTGACCCCATGTTTAATCGGTCATAAATATTTTATCATCTCTTTTGATAATTATTCATGCTATGGGTATCTCTACTTATTGTATGGCAAGGCTGAGGCGTTAAATGCCTTTAAGCCATTTTTTTTGTTTTGAATGCCTTCAAGCTTTTTAATACAGAAGTAGAGTTACAACTTGGTAAAAGAATTAAAGTTATGAGATCAGATAGAAGTGGTGAACACTATAGTAGGTATATTGAAATTGAACAATATTTAAGTCCATTTGTTCGGTTTCTTCAAGAGCAAGATATATAGTAACACAATACACTATGCATGGTACTTCTAATCAAAATAGAATAGCAGAAAGATGAAATTGAATATTAATGAAAATTGTAAGGAGTATGATTAGTCACTCAACTCTTCCAATTTCTCCGTGGGGTGATGCCTTAAAAACCGCTGTGTATATTCTAAATAAGGTTCCTACTAAAGCTGTCCCAAAAATACCCTATGAAGTTTGGACAAGTAGGAAATCTAGTTTAAGATATCTATACATTTGGGGGTGTCAAATTGAGGTTAGGGTGTACAACCCACAAGAGAAAAAAGATGAACTTTAGAATCATTAGAGGGTATTTTATTGGTTATCCAGAAAAAGTCCAAAGGATACAGATTTTATTGTCCTAATCATTCTTTGCGGATTGTGAATACAAGGAATACTAAATTTCTTCAAAATAACGAAATCAGTGGGAGTATAAAATTTCCAAAAATCATTTTTGAGGAAAAGTGAATTCCGTATGGTGTGGAAGATTTAGATGAGCGGCCAATGATTTCTTTATCGATTATTTCTAATGATTTAAAAGAGGATGAGTCAATAAGGATAAAGAGATCTCCAATTCCACCAGATTATATAGTATACCTTCAAGAATGTGATTATGACATAGAAAATATTGATAATCCAATAAATTTCTCACAAGCTATAAATTCAGTAAATTCCTCCAAATGGCTAGATGCTACAAAAGATGAGGTAGATTCTATGGCTAAAAATAATATTTGGAATCTAGTTGAACTACTTTCTGGAGCTACTGTAGTACGTTGTAAATAGATTTTTAAAACCAAAAGGGACTCTAAGGATAAGGTAGAATGACATAAGTCCAGACTTGTTGCCAAAAGATTTACTCAAAAGGAGGGTATTGATTATCATGAAACCTTCTTCCCAGTTTCAAAGGACTCTTTGAGGATAATTATGGCTTTTGTAGCTTATTTTGACTTAGAGTTGCACCAAATGGATGTGAGAACTGCTTTTGTTAATAGTAATTTAGAGAAAGAAGTTTACATGAAATAATTTGAAGGTATTTCAAAAAGATAGAGTCATATGGTTTGCAAGCTAAATAAGTCTATATATGGACTCAAGCAATCGTCCCGACAATGGTATCTTAAGTTTAATAACATCATTTTTATGTTTGGCTTTGTAGAAAATATTGTTGATAGATGCATATATCTTAAAATCAGTGGAAGTTGATTTATTTTTCTAGTCCTATGTGTAGATGATATTTTGTTTGCTAGTAGTGATTTGGCATTGTTTAGGAAGACTAAGCAATTTCTCTCGGGCAATTTTGACATAAAGAATATGGGTGAAGCCTCATATGTCATTAGCATTAAGGTTTATAGAGATAGATCTAAAAAAAAATTTGTCTATCCCAAAAAGCCTACATTAAGAAAATATTGGAGAGATTTGGCATGAAAAATTCCAAACCAAGCCCAATGTATATTCCTAAAAGTGAAAGGTTAAGTAAATCACAATCTCCAAAAAATGAAATTGAAAGAGAGCATATAAAAGCATTTCCACATGCTTCATTGATTGGGACTTTAATATGTGCTCAAGTCTGTACCAGACCTGATATAGCATATGTCGTGGGATTTCTGGAGAGATATCAAGCTAATCCAGACATGAAACATTGGAGAGCTGCTAAGAAAGTGTTGAGATACCTTTAGGAGACTCAAGATCATATGCTTATATACAACAAATCTGATCTCTTGAAAATCGTTGGATACTGAGACTCAAATTTTATGGGATGTTCAGATAGCAGAAAGTCAACATTAGGTTATATCTTTCTATTAGCTGGTGGTGCAGTCTTGTAAAAAAGTCCAAAACAAAGTATGACAGTTGCTTCAACAATGGAGGCTGAGTTATTGGCATACTATGATGCTGTTGCACAGGCTATTTGGTTGAGAAACTTTATCACGAGCCTACAGGTCGTGGATACTATTTCAGGGCCCATATGTTTATTTTGTGATAATTTAGCAGCAGTTTTCTCAATAAAGAATAACAAAATATCCAATAGAAATAAGCACATGGAGGTAAAATATTTTGTTATAAAGAACAAATGTGATGACCATAAAATTTTAAATTAATATATCAATATTGTGCTTATGTTGGTAGATTCTTTGACCAAAGCAATACCCCAGGATTGCATAAGGAGCATGTCGGTCAAATGGGTCTATCTGTATAAATTGATTGATGTACCATTGTTCACATTCCGGAAGGCTGTAAATCACATTTATTATATTTTCTGCTTTAATGAATTCATATGGCGTATGCATACTATGTTAGCAAAAATTGTTGACCAGATAATGGATTTCATGAGAAGTTCACTCATAAGGGTGAGTTTAGTGATATAGTAATCATGGAAGGTTATACGCCAATCAAGTAAGTATTGTTTCCGCCATGGTTCGTATTATTATTCTCAAAATAGTCAAACATAAAGTTTGCCCAAATTGATATCATAATATATAGAATACATGCATAAGAATTTATAAAATTCAAGTGCTAAAAATGTTTCACTTGTCAATATGGTCCAAGTGGAAAAATATTGGAATCCTGTCAAGTTGTGGCCCACATTGACAAATGGCATCAATATGGTTCAAGTGGGAGATTGTTGGATCCCGTTTAATTAAAACCCACATTGACAAGTCTCTTAAATTTTGGAAATTCTGATTATCATGAGGGCATTAAGGAAATTTCGCAGTGGTGAAGAGTCACCTTGATGGGGGGTGACTTTTCACGGGTGTAACCACCCGTGGTGGTTGGTCTCTAGAGAAAGTCTATAAAAGCCTGTGGGGACCCCTTCTCTAAATACACGCATACAGAGCTCTCTCCAGATAGATTATCTAATAATCTCTAATTATTAGAGATAATTGCTGTTGCATATCAGACTTCACAGACCTTAAAGCTCATTATGGATTCCATGACTCAAGGTATGATCTCATATCTATTTTTAGTAAAATTTATATTTCTATCAGATTCTAGCCAATTGAAGATGAAGACTAATTAAGCGCTTGGTATGACAGAACATTGCGCATTGTCACTTTAATTGAGCAGTTGGTGTTGGTTAACAAAGTCCATACACTCAATCAAAATAAATAAATAAATAAAAAGAGAAAAGAAAAAAAAAATCCATGCACAAGTGATGGCATAAGCAGCAATCTCAGAAATATCACAAACAGGGTTTGGGTCCCCAAATATTGCATCAACCTTTTTAATACATTAATAGAAAAGAAAGGTTCAAAACAATTCAAGGAATTGTAGATATCTTAGGACAGAGAGAAATCTGACAATCGAAAATATCGCGATGACATGAACACCTAGATTAAATACATGAAGTTAGTAAGATGTCGGATTCAAATAACAAAAAATATGGTTATTTGGGTAAATGAAGTCAAATTTGGGGTTCTACCAACCCCACCCCCCCCCCCCCCCCCAACCCAAAAAAAAAAAAAAAAAAAAAACGCGAGCGAAATCACGGAATTGTAGATATCTTAGGAAAGAGAGAAATCTGACAATCGAAAATATCGCGAGCGACATGAACACCTAGATTAAATTCATGAAATTAGTAAGATGTCAGATTCAAATAATAAAAAATATGGTTATTTGGGTAAATGAAGTCAAATTTGGGGTTCTACCACCGCCGCCGCCCCCCCCCCCCCCCCCCAAAATAAAAAATAAAAAATAAAAAATAACGCGAGCGAATCACGGAATTGCAGATATCTTAGGAAAGAGAGAAATCTGACAATCGAAAATATCGCGAGCGACATGAACACCTAGATTAAATTCATGAAGTTAGTAAGATGTCATATTCAAATAACAAAAATATGGTTATTTGGATAAAAGAAGTCAAATTTGGGGTCCCCCCACCCCTTCAATATATATATATATATATATATATATATATATATATATATATATATATATATAAAATAACCAAAGGCCGCGCGTGATGGAGCGAAACTAGAAAATTTGTAACTCAAAATATTAAGAAAAGTGATAACCCTTGAAGACTAAAACAATGTAGTGAAGCTAGAAAATTGCCACTCAAAGTATTAAGAAAAGCCTACATGATTCAGTGTCAATACCACCCTTGTAGACTAAAACAAGAACCAAGGATGCATAGCGCAGTGAACGTACAAATTTTGTAAACCGAAAGATGTAAAAAAATAGGTTTCAATGTCTCATCATTCAGAGTCAGCACTCCCCTTGCAGGCTGAAAATGGTAAAAGAAAAGTCTCATCATTTCAGCGTCAACACTGCCCTTGGACGGTAAAGCAATCCCAGAGGATGCGTGACGCAGTGAACCAAGAAAATTTCCAGGTCCAAAAACGGAGGATTCCGGCGGTGCTGAAGAATGACCGGATCGAAGGTGTGTCACTGAAGAACTTTGTACTATGCCATACACGCTAACGTTTGTGTCCTGAGCCACCTGTTCGACGAGAAAATCAGAACACTCATCCTCTAAAGACAACATTCCCTTCAAACGCATTAAATATGCATAGCATTTGGTCACTGTTGAACAGTTTTCTCCCGTTACTTCTTTCGCCTTCCATCTATCCCTTTAAATCCCATCCATCTTATACCGAGAAGCGTATCGATCCCCCTCCTATCCATCCTCATAAAGTTATTGCTGACCGTCACTCCCTCAACGCCACCTCTCCGCCACCCACGTAGCCATGCTCTTCTCGGCCGCTGCCCTGATACCGCCCTCCTCGTCGGCGCTGCTGCGGCCTCGTCTACCCGTTTCTCTTCCCGGTGCGCCCCCTTTCCTTCCATCCATCAGGCTCTTAAAGGATCTCGATTTATTTGTTCCTGGTTTCCTGTTCTTTCTTCATTCGTCCGTCGAGGTATCAAACTAGAGTTTGGTTCGGTTTCGTCCGCTTTTTGTTCAATTTTTTGATGTTCGAAGAGCAGTGGAGGAGGACTATGAGACCGCCGGAATGCTCTTTGACCCCTCAATTAGCTAGGTTTGGGTCTAGAGGATAGCAATGACCCATGAAGCAATGGTGCATCATTTCATCCAAATGATCTAAATCTCTCGCTTTGCTCAATGCAAACTGTGCTGAAGACTATTTAAAGACTCATTTGGTTTGTGGAAAAAGAATAAGGAAAGTATGGTCAATGGGAAAACAAAGATATGCCTCTTATTTGGTTCAAGTTTTCAAAGGAGAAAGATAAAAAGGTACCATTCACATAAGAAATTTTTTTTGATATTTCATAGGAAAGAAAAACTATGGAGGACATGGAAAAGCTACTTTTCCACCGGTTGAGAATTAAAGTCCTTTTTTTCCAAAAGTATCTTCAAGTCATCAAAATCTATGAATAAGATCTTTTTCTTTATTAAGGGTATAATAAGTATCTCATACTACTTTTTTCATAAATATAAATGTTCAATCAAACATAATCCACTTTAGAATGTACCACTTTTTCATTATCAATAAAATATACCAAAATTATTTTTGCAGGCATTATATTTTCAGGAATCATCTTTCTAGAAACAACATTCCAATGAGGAAAAATGTTTCGTGTAAACCAAACGAGTCCTGAATATAAAGACAAGTTAGGATGATGGGAGAACTTATCAGCCATTGAGCTCTTCGGAAAGGAGATTTTATTTTGATATATGCTGGATTCCTTACAGCAAAATGATGAATCAAAAGGAGCTAATTATAATTAATTCCATTTTTCAAAGATAATATAAACTATTGTTGAGGTGATCTATCTTGTTCTTAAACATCATAAATGAACTATAGTCGGGTGGTTTTCCCCAACTCTCCAACTCCTTCTTTTTATTGCATTATCTGCAAATGAGAAACCGACACCGGAGGGCCTTACATCATGATCAAATCCACGGATATCCAAATAGCCCTTTAGCTACTAGCTAGTATAACACCAAAGAAAATTTGACAACACATTTTGATTTTTTTTATGGAAAGGTATTCTTCATTTCGATGAAATCTGTTTACAGAAAATGGTGCAAATTTAGTCCAAGATGGGGTTCCTGTCATCAGACGGCGAGAGAAAGTTCCGGAATCGAATGATGAGACCAAGTGCCAGAGGTAAATGCCTATAAACCTAAAGCACAGGCATTAGAGAAAAAATTAAGGGCCTGTTTTTGTTGGGGGGAAAAAGGTTGTATCCGAGCAAGATGCAACCAAGCCTCCGAGCAGGAGGCAACCAAGCATCCCTCCGAGCAGGAGGCGACCGAGCACCCCTCCGAGCAGGAGGCGACCGGGCACCCCCCCAAGCAAGGGGCGGCCGAATGGATCCCGACTCAAGGGCTTGAAGGTGCCTAAGCGGCTCCTCCGACTAGGAAGCATCCGAGCGGTAGATCACCATTATCGTGTTCTCCCACGAATCGTGCCGTGTCCTTGCCAACAATCGATACGAACGGTCTCTCCAGACATTCAGCTTACGCAACAATTAAAGCATATGGTCTCTCCAAATGCCTAGTTCACTCAACAATCAATGCATGTGACCTCTGCTGGCATGTGGCTCATGTGGCTCACTCAACAATTAAGGCGCATGGCTCATGTTATCTACGAATGCTTAGCTCCACACGGCAAACTTGTTTGGCCATAAACGACAGCATAGTTCCGTAGTAATTCAAAGACTTCGGCCTGATCTCCTACGAGGACAGCATTGATTTACATGATCGAGCATTAACTTTCACTGTACGGCAGTACTTTCACTCTGTCCCATCACAGGTAAACCCGTTCCCCCTATAAATAGGAAATTCCTGAGGGGGGAAGGGGGGATTTTTTGGGGACTCCCTGACTCGAGCTCCTCTCTGGCATATCTTTGGGCCATCTCTCTGACTTAAGCATCGGAGGGCCGGCGCCAGAAAAATCCGGCCACCGGCTTCTTGCAGGTCTCCCGGAGGACGCCGCACATCGCTAGATCACCGCCGTTTGCCAACCTTTCCCGAAGCTTCTCCTTCCCGGCCCAGTGGTCGCCCCCGGGTCCAAATTTCAGCAACAGTTGGCGCTAGAAGAAGGGTCCGAGTCGCGGTCATGAAGCTGAGAAGCAAGGGAGCTTCTAATGCCTCCCGACGTCTTCCACCTTATCCTGGACACTCTGTCCAGAACTCACCACCTCCGGCCGATTCGACTCCTCAAGTTCGGCCGGAACAGTTTGATGCCTTGGTGCAGCAGGTTTAGGCCTTGGCTGCTACCGTCCAAGGCCTGCAACCTAGGGGCATCCCGACGGCACCACTTCCTCAGGCTCCGGTTCAACCGGTGACCCCTCCTAGTGGACCGGCCCCCCAAGGTCAAGATCCCACGCCCGACCATCCTCCTAGAGAGAACCCCCAGTGAGGGGTCCAGGCGATTGGCCACAACCGTCAGAGGTCGAGTCAGTCCCAGGGCAACCTGTGCCCGAGAAGACCATCGTGGTGGCCCCCCAGGGCGACGAACTCGACAAGAAAGTCGAGATGCTGGAGCGCCAGATCGAGGCGCTCCACGGCAGGAGGGCGACATGCGAGGGCGACTTCGAGTTTACCACGAAGTCCCCTTTCTCCCAACAAATCGAGGATGAGCCGGTCCCGTCAAGGTTCAAGATGCCCCAGGTGGAGCCCTACAACGGCACGACCGACCCCTTCGACCACCTGGAGAGTTACAGGGGCCTGATGGCATTGCAAGGATCCTCGGAGGCCATGCTTTGCAAGGCCTTCCCAGCAACGCTTCGACGAGCAGCTCGGCTTTGGTTTGCCGGGCTGAAACCGAGCACGGTCTCATCTTTCGAGCAGCTCGGCAGGCAGTTCGCCACCAACTTTGCTGCCAGCCGACCCCAGTGGTGGACTTCAGACTCCCTCCTCGATATAAAGCAAAGGGAGGGAGAGTCGCTTAGGAAATATCTGGACCGTTTCACTACTGCAATGTGGGAGGTCCGCAAGCTCGACCAGTCAATCGCCATGTCAGCACTCAAGACTGGAGCTCGGTCTTATAGGTTTCTCTTCTCCATCGAGAAGAATTTCCCAGCTGATTTCACCGAAATGCTAGTTCGGGCGCGGAAGTATGCAAAAGCCGAGGAAGCCGTCGCTTCTAGGCGAGGTGGGGCCGAGCAGACCTCCAAAAAACAAAAGAGGCGTCGTGAGGAGCGCGGCCGTCCCAGAAGCCCATCTTCGCGCCGAGCTAAGAACCCGCCTCGTCTGAAGAGTCCACCTCGGCTGCGGGGACCTCTCCGACCAGGATCCCTGCCCCGTCCGAGATCTCCACCGCGGCCTCGCATATCCAACGGGAGGTACGAAAATTACACTCCCCTTAATGCTCCTCGGACCGAGATCCTCTTGGAGATCGAAGGCCGAGAATATTTCCGGCCTCCACCCTCGAGGCGGGATCCCGGAGCTTGGCGCAATCCCCGGAAGTACTGTCGCTTCCACCGGAACCACGGCCATGATACGGAAGACTGCTTCCAGCTTCGGGACGAGATCGAGGCACTCATCCACCGAGGAGTGCTCGACCGGTTCGTACGGAACCAGCGTGAAGAGAAAAGGCCAGCGGAGGATACCGCACAGCTCGAAGATCCAAATGCCAACAGACCCATCGCCGGCACCATTAACACCATCCGAAGCGGAACCTCGGTCGGACGAGCTGCAGAGGAAGGAACCGCCCCGAAGCGCCTGCGCGCCTCCGAAACTATCTCGTTCTCGGATGAGGACTTGGAGAAAGTTGAAACCCCCCATGACGATGCTGTAGTCATCTCTATGGTTGTGAACAAGTTTGATGTAAAACGTGTTCTAGTTGATAATGGAAGCTCGGCGAATGTTTTGTATTTTGATACCTATTCTAGAATGGGGATGATGGAGAAGCAATTATGGAGGATGAACGCCCTGCTGGTCGGATTTACTGGGGACTCAGTTCCGGTAGAGGGCGAGATCGATCTCCTAGTTACGGTCGGGTTCGCTTCCTGAGAAAGTGCCGTGAGGATGGATTTTCTCGTAGTGCGTCTGTCCTCGGCCTATAACGCCATCCTCGGACGACCAGGGCTCAACGCTCTTCGAGCCATGGTCTCAACCTGCCACCTGCTTATATGGTTCCCCACCAGCCAAGGAGTCGGCGAAGTTCGTGGAGACCAGGCGGTAGCGAGGCGATGCTACATGGCGACCCACGAGGCAAAGCAACCAGCCAAAGTATCGGTTCCGACACCAGATGGCAAGCTCTCGGCCAAAACCTTAGAGGCACGTGTCGGCCCTCAGAAGAAGCGGGTAGAGCCTGGTGAGCTGCTTATCCAAATCCCTTTACAAGAGAATTTTTCCAAGCTAACCGTGCAGGTCGGCTCCAGCCTCGATGCTCGCGAGAGAGATCGCCTTGTCAGCTTCCTGCGGAACAACATGGACGTCTTCGCCTGGTCGTCCGCCGATATGCCGGAAATAGATCCGGAGGTCGCGGTCCACCGACTCCAAGTGAAGCCAACCTGTAAGCCTGTGCGACAGAAGAAGCGAAGTGCTGCTCCAGAGCGACAATGAGCAACGGCCAAGGAAGTTGACAAGCTCCTCGAGGCCGGCTTCATCCAGGAGATATCTTATCCGAAATGGCTCGCCAGTGTGGTCCTTGTCAGAAAGGCTAGCGGGAAATGGCGCATGTGTGTGGACTACACCGACCTAAACAAGGTCTGCCCAAAAGATAGCTTTCTACTTCCTAGCATCGACCAGCTTGTGGACTCCACCTCGGGGCACGAACTACTGTCTTTCATGGACGCATTCTCAGGGTACAACCAGATTCGGATGGCGCCGAAGGATGAAGAGAAGACAACCTTCATCACCGACGGGGGCACCTACTGCTACAGAGTAATGCCTTTCGACCTAAAGAATGCCGGAGCAACTTATCAGCGGCTGGTCAGCCAAATTTTTAAAGATCAAATAGGCCGAAACATAGAGGTCTATGTTGATAACATGTTGGTGAAAAGCCGAATGGCGCAAGATCATGTGACCGACTTCAACAAGGCATTCTCTACCCTCCGAAGGTACCGGATGAAGCTCAATCCTGCCAAATGTGCGTTCGGAGTTACCTCGGGCAAGTTCCTTAGCTTTGTAATTACACAGCGGGGAATCGAGGCCAATTCCGAGAAGATCCGAGCGCTCCAAGAGATGACACCTCCGAGGACAGTTAAAGAAGTGCAACGGCTTACAGGCCGAGTGGCAGCTCTCGGGAGATTCGTCTTCCAATCGGCCGAGCGCTGCCTTCCATTCTTTGCGGTTCTCAAGAAGCCAAAGAACTTTTTATGGTCGGCAGAGTGCCAGCAAGCCTTCGAAGAGCTCAAGTGCCTTCTCGCCTCTCCTCCACTGCTTACGAAGCCTCAACAGGGCGAGCTCCTCTACCTATACTTAGCCGTTTCTCCCATAGCAGTGAGCTCGGTCCTGGTTCGAGAGGAGAGCAAGCTTCAAAAGCCGGTATACTACACCAGCCGGGTTTTGAGAGATGCTGAGACCCGATACTCCAAGCTGGAAAAGACCGTCTTTGCCCTGGACGTCTCAGCTCGAAGGCTCAAGCCTTATTTTCAAGCTCACACGGTGGCCATGTTGACCAACCAGCCAATAAAGCAGGTCTTGCAGCGATCAGATCGCGCTGGTCGAGTTACAAAGTGGGCCATCAGGCTCGGAGAGTTTGACCTCGAGTACCGACCTAGACTGGCGATCAAGGTGCAGGCACTCACCGATTTTATAGTCGAGTGCACTGCGCCAGACGAGGCCGAGCTTGAACCCGCGCCAGCGGAGCAGACCCCGAGGTCGACGTGGACCCTGCACGTCGATGGTTCTTCGAACTCGGAGGGTAGCGGAGCGGGCCTCATTCTCACCAGTCCAGATGGAGTGGTCGCCGAGCAGGCTTTACGCCTCGAGTTTCCCGCCTCTAACAATGTGGCGGAATACGAAGCGCTCATAGCCGGACATAAGCTGGCTAGAGAGCTGAAGGTCGAGAATTTGAAGTTCTTCAACGACTCCCAATTGGTCGTAAGCCAAATTTTGGGGGACTTTGAAGCAAGGGAGCCGACAATGCAAAAATATCTCCAGAAGGTGCGGCACCTCATTTTGACTCTGGGTTCCTTCCACATCCAACACATTGCTAGGTCGGAGAATCTCAGAGCCAACCAATTATCAAAATTGGCATCCTCCCGCATGAGCGAGCTCCCAAAAGCGGCGGCACTGGAGTACCTCCAGATCCCTAGCACAGAGGAGCCCGAACCGGCTTTTTGTATCGACACTGAGCCAAGCTGGATGGATGAGCTCGTTAGCTACCTACAGAATGGAGTTCTCCCCAATGATGAGCGTGAGGCTCGTCGAGTCAAGCACCTAGCCTTGAGATACATACTGTATGAAGGCAAGCTCTACAGGAGATCTTTTACCTCTCCCCTCCTCAGATGTCTCCGCCCGTCGGAGGCGGATTACGCAATGCGCGAAGTCCACGAAGGCATCTGCGAAAACCATTTGGGAAGCCGAGCACTGTCATAGAAAATTTTGTGCCAGGGATACTATTGGCCAACACTCCAAAAGGATGCGCTGGATTTTGTTCGGAGATGCGACCGGTGCCAGAGGAATGCCAACATCCAGCGCCGACCCTCAGCCCCCTTGACTTCAATCAGCTCCCCCTGGCCATTCGCTCAATGGGGAATTGATATCCTGGGACCGTTTTCCTTGGCGACTGGGCAGAGAAAATTTCTGATCGTCTCTATTGATTACTTCACGAAGTGGGTCGAGGCCGAGCCAGTGGCCCAGATCACCGAGCAGAAGATGCGGGACTTCGTTTGGAAGTTCATAATCTGTAGATTCGGGCTCCTCCACATCCTCATATCAGATAACGGCCATCAGTTCGACAACGCTTGTTTTAGAGAATTTTGCTTGGAGCTCGGCATCGACCACTGTTTCACCTCGGTCGCACATCCTCAGGCAAATGAAAAAACCGAGGTAACAAATCGTACTATTTTACAGGGACTCAAAATCAGGCTCGATCAGTCCAAAGGGCAGTGGGTCGAAGACCTATACAACGTCTTGTGGGCTTATCGGACCACATTCCGCGTACCCACCGGTGAGACTCCCTTCAACTTAACGTACGGAATGGAGGCCGTCATCCCGTTGGAGATCGAACTTCCTTCTCCAAGGGTAGAATGTTATGATGCCGACTCCAGTGCTACGCAGCTCAGGAGCAACCTGGACCTCATCGAGCAGACGAGGGAAGCTGCCTAGGTCCGCATGGCGAGATACCAGCAAAAGGTGGCGCAATACTACAACGCCAGGGTCAAACTCAAATCCTTCAAAGTGGAAGACCTCGTTCTTAGAAGAGCTGAAGCCTCCCAGCCGACCGAGCAAGGAAAAGTTGGCCCCGAATTGGGAAGGACCCTATCGGGTCGCGCGCGTCCAACGATCCGGAGCGTACAAGCTGGAATCCCTCGAAGGGACCCCCATTCCACGAAGTTGGAGCTCCGAAAACCTCCGGGTGTATCATCAATAGGACCCCAAGGGGTTCTCTATTCTGAGCATAAGTTTTATCTTCCTCAGTGATTTTTGCTGTTCTTCATTTATGATCGCATTTCGTGATCAGAAGTTTCGTGATCTTTAGACAACCTGATATGCGATCCTGCTAGGATGCTATAATTAATACCGGACGATGCTAGACGCCTCGGCCAGAAGTCCGAGACGTAGCTATCGAGCTCAGCTCGATCTCCATCCATCGAGCTCGGCTCGATCTCCATCAACCATCGAGCTCGGCTCGATCTCCATCAACCACCGAGCTCGGCTCGATCTCCATCCATCGAGCTCGGCTCGATCTCCATCAACCACCGAGCTCGACTCGATCTCCATCCATCGAGCTCGGCTCGATCTCCATCAACCATCGAGCTCGGCTCGATCTCCATCAGCTATCGAGCTCGGCTCGATCTCCATTAAATACCTCGACTGAGGTCGGGATGTCCCAAGTATCGACAGTGCGTGCCCAGACCCTTCGATACTTCGGAAAGACGGGGTAGTACCTTCGCGGTCCCCCGCACGTACCTCCTCGACTAAGGTCGGGATGCTCCGAGTGTCGACAGTGCGTACCCAAACCCTTTGACCTTGGGATGATGGGATAGTACCCTCGCAGTCCCCCCCGAAAATAAATGTTCGCGATCATCCAAAAGTTTGAGATGCAGCCATCGATCTCCATCATCTGTCGAGCTCGGCTTGATCTCCATCATCCATCGAGCTCGGCTCGATCTCCATCGACCATCGAGCTCGGCTCGATCTCCATCGACCATCGAGCTCGGCTCGATCTCCATCGACCATCGAGCTCGGCTCGATCTCCATCGTCAATCGGGCTCGGCTCGATCTCCATCGACCACCGAGCTCGGCTCGATCCCCATCGACTATCGAAGCTTGGTTCCGATGTCAGATACCTCGATCGAGATCTGGGCATCTTGAAGCCTGCGACAGCTTCATATATGAGCTCAAAGGGTTACGACCCCATGCTTCGGATTAAGCTTGCGGTCGTCCTCTACGACGAGCTGAGGTACCACTAAGAACAATTTGCGGCACGAGGCATATAACCCCGAGAAGGTATGTTATGATCGGTGCCTGCCTTATTCGATACGCACATTTAATTTATTTTTATGTTGGATATGTAAACAAAAATCCCGGCCAATATCGGGGTCCTCTGCCGAGCCGATTACGAGCTGAAATCTCGTCGAACACGCCCGCACGAACCCTAGTACGGTTTCTCAGCAGCTCGGTGAAATTTAATCCCGAGCTCAGAGGGTTCAACGATTTGGGCCACAAGCTAGTTACCTAATGAGATGATTAGAGCACGGCGCCCCACAGCTGGGGCCCCGAGCTCTACAACCGCGAAACTGCGGCTCAAGCTTAGGAGCTTGGCAAGCTCGAACATTTTTTCGGTCTAAAGTGCCTTAGTAGCTCGGAAACCTGAGCAGTAGAGCCGTGGAGAAATGTTAGCTAAAAAGTGAACTATAAAGGAATTGAAAGAACAAAAGTTGAAAAGGAATATTTCCATTCAAAAGTTCGGAGGCCAAGTACAAAATTAAGGCTCGGCCGTGCGATAGACAAGGGCCGACCTTTTGTTACAAAAAGGGAAAGAAAAAGTACAAAGTTTTAAGAGGCGGCTGTTGGGAATTGTATCCTAAATGTCAATCGTCAGCATGTTGATGATTAAATGAATTGACAAATCAATAAAGTATTTTTTGGCATTATTCATCATTTTACATCTTCAAATGAACTCTTATATGATGAAGTCCTTAGGACTTATTATTGATAAAGGAGGATTTATCTTCGAGTCCTTAAACTAGTTCGCGACCAAATGATATGTTGTTACAAGGACGACAGCATTATCAAGATTAGGTCGTTGTGTGACATATACATTGGTTGTCCTCTTAACCAAGGAGTGTGGAGACACTGGTATGCCACACAGGTGAAGTGTAGGAGTATATTTCACTGAACGTGACCAATTCCGGAACGCTCTACTGTCAAGAGATGTTCCGAGTGGATATGGGTATAAGTTTGGCCCTCTGACCTGAGACCGCAACTTGTGACTAGCAAGCAACTCATTGTACTTTGGTACCGGACTACCTGGATTTCTAATTCAGTGACGGAAGGTCACTGGGTGCAGTCAAGTACTTGCATAGTCAGTTGTGAGTCGAGATGGAATTGACCCCTCCTGGAAACAGGAGATAATGTCTTGTGATTAATTTAGCAAAACCTTGGCCAGGGTAATCCCAGTGAGAAGTCACGGGATATCTAAAGTTAATCACATAATGGATGTACTAATTATAGGGTTGACAGTGAGCTCTAAGTCATCCTGGCATTAAGAGTCAAAGGGATTGAATTATACAGTAACCATAGTTCAGGGTTCCAGAATATTTGCTTCGCATATAATCGGCCTATTCGGACGTCGGGTACCATTGCTAGATGGTCACATCGATTAGTGTAGGAAGTCGTTCCTATACTACCGGCTTAGGTTCGAACCTATGAGGTCACACGCATAGAAGATTCTTGATTGATCAAGAAGGCTGATGAATGATTAAGAATCATTCAGGGGTAATTTGGTCAATTCGATTGGCAAATTATCTTATAAAATAATTAAAGTAATTATCGGAGGATTAATTAGTAATTAGATTGCTAATGAACTCAATTGGATTGAGTAATTAGACTAAGGATGAGCCAAATTGAATTAGATTCAATTCTGGGCTCAATCAGGGTTTTTGACCTGATTGGATTAGGTCTGAATCAAGAGGACTTAGATTGACCAAATTAAATTAGATTAAATTTGTGCTTAATTAGGGATTGACCTAATTGGATTAGGTTCAACCCATGGTAATTGGATCATTCTAATTGTTAGGATTTAATTAAATTAAATAGGTTTGATCTGAAACTGTTCGGATCTTGAAATCCACTTGTCACATATCCATGCAAGGCGCCATAAATTGATTTTTAATATGATTAATAATTAATTTAATTTATTTAATGGTGCCATGGGACACTTGGCAACATCAGGGACCTCTTTCATCATTAGATGGGTCGAAATGGAGAGATAAATTCATGAAAAGAATTGGATAAGATCAAATTCTCTCTCTTCATGACATATGTCATCCTTATCTTTATCTCACTTCTAATTAAGGTTGAATTTCGAATTTAATCACCACAAAATCACCACGTGACCCTCTAATCTGATTGGGGGCATGGGAATTTCGAAATTGAAAGAGGAAAGTGGCAACATGATGAATGGTTTAGATTAGATCAAGCTTCATCATGTAATGGCACATGAACTTGAATTTTGAATTCAAAATTCAAAACCCCACAAAATCCTCCACAAATATGGGATGGTTGGCATGAAGTTAGGTGGGAGAGCAACATTAAAAGGACCTCCATCAGCTGGTGGTCGAATTCAAAGAAAAAAAGAGAGAAAAAGAAGAAGAAAAAAGGGAAAAGGAAAGAGAGGAACCCTAGTTCATGCGTGGAAAAATTCTGCATTCAATCTAGCCGATTTCTTCCTCCTCTAAGTCCATCGTGCCATTAGTGTTAGGGGTCCCTGATAAGAGTCTTTAGATCAGATCTAAGTCCTCTTCAATCCCTTTAAACTTTTCCTCCAAGTTCTTCCAAGAAGGCGGATCAAAAGTTGATAGCGTTTGGAAGATCAAATTTCAGCCTCAAGAAATTCTGCGCAAGCTAGCACTTCCGCAGGATTGGATCTCTTCAGGAACTTCGCGTGGACTTCTCGTAGAGGCCATTCGTGTGCGTGGCTGCGAAGTCGAGGATCAGATCCACAAGTTTCATCCATCATAAAAGGTATTAATCCTACATTAATCTTTTATTATGGTGTCAAGATCTAGGTCTGATTCTCCGAGGTTTTACCCTCTTTTGGGGCTCCTCACGGAGATATCTCTAGAATCCATTCAATGGATATTCGGAGATTAATCGGAATAGAGTTCTTAAGTTTCAGATCTGATAGTTAATCATGCATGAAAGTTTTAGCATAATTGTTTAAACGATTCCGGCATAATCCTATGTGTTCTTAAGGTGCTGATTTCTAGATTTGATCTTGTAAGCATGCATGAATTAAATTGTTTGATTCGATTTTTCCGCTGTGTTTTAAAACTTAAAAAGAACTACGTATGGCTTGATCCCCCTTATGAAGGGGTACGTAGGCAACCCGATCAGGTTCAGCCATGGTTTAAAAAAAAAAAAAAATCAGCATGCTTAACACCGAAGAACCTAGGATCCACTTTCAGCGGCTACCGTGGCATCTCCAGCCGAGATCTCCCCGGGCTCGACTTCGATGCCCTCGATGACTTCGACCGCCTGATCTCCTTCGGCAGTGGCCCCAACCTCGCCGCCTTCGGTGCTTTCAGGCGCGACCTCGGGAGCGGTTCCCGAGCAGCTTCTTCCGTGGGAGCCTTCGGAGCTGCCTCTCCGATCGTCTCGTCCGACGTCGCCCCGAGGCCTTCGACTCCAGCTCCGGGCTGAAGTAGATTGAGATCAAAATTGGGGCAGAGCTGGCACAGTTGATTGCGGAAATCGTTGAACCCTTGGATAAGGCCGTTGAAGGCTTCCTCCTCGAGCAACTCTTGAAACTCTTCTGATTCTCGGAAGAGCCGGACGACATTCTAAGCCCGTTCCTAGGCCTCTTTTTCCTGAGCTTCGAGCTGCTCGGCCTTCTGCTCCGCTTCCTTTACTCTCTGCTCGCGGATGGCGAGCAGAGATTGCGCCTCGGCCAGGCGAGCCTCGGCGGCCCGCAACTCTGATCTAGCCAGAGTATGAGCGGCCTTCTCCTCCTTGAGCACCATGGATAGGAGCTTGACTTCGTCCTTGGTGGCGCCCACTCTAAGCAAGAGCTCCTTCTTGTGGAGCTCAAGTTCCACTAGCCTTCTGTCGGCCTCTTCTAGTGCCCGAGAACTCCGAGGAGCTCGTTCTTTGTAATCTGCCCCGAGCACGATCAGTGTCTCGATTTCGTGGAGGTGCTGCAACCAAGATAGAAATTAGGCCGAGGATAAAATTATAAAAGCGTAAGGAATAAATAACAGCAAATAATGAAGACCTACCCGAATAGAGGAGAGGCGAGTTGACTCCAAAAAATTATTCAGGCTCATGGCCTGAATTTTTGCCCTGTCGGCTAGAAGGAGCGCAACGCGGAAGATCTGCCGCGCCGTCTCAACATTCTCGAGGGCTGAGTCGCCCTTGCACACCGTCCATTCCGGAGCGTAGGGCCGCCTCTCTTGTTGGCCCTCGTTCTCCGGTAGGTTGGAGAGGCTGGGCCTTGTCGCCTTCGGCGAGGGCGGCCTCACAGCCCCTCGGCTACTGCCCGGCTCGGATGCCGGGCATTCGGGTCGGACAGGCGGCCGAGGGGGGACTTGCGAGATTGGCGCCGGGCATGCAAGCGCCATAGTGGTTCCCGCCGAGCTCCCGAGCTCGGAGCTCGAGCTTTCCCTCCGAGCAGCTTCAGAGGACCCGATCCGGAGGGCTCTCTTCTCGGCGGCCCCGTCAGTCGAGACCTTTGCCTTCTTCCTGGGCTCGAGCAGTTCTCCTCCGAGCTCGGCAGCCCTCTTTCGGAACCGAGCGTACAAAACTTCGTTCTTGGTCACCATCTTCGCAATATCTGCAAGGAGAGCAAGATAAGTTCGCAAAATATTACGAAGAAAAAGAAAAAGGAAATCTTTCTATTACTACCCTTACCCTGAGGACGCGCCGAGCTCAGACCGATATTGACCAAAGCGTCCTCGCTCACGAGGCCGCTCAGAAGAATACCATCCCCGAGGCCGCGAACGGCGTTAAGGATCCCCTGCTCGCGTACAGAAAGCCTGGGGAGTTTGTTGGCGGATCTGAGCCGGCTCTGCCTCCACCTAGGGTCGAACCCCCACGTCTGTTCGGAACCCAAAAAGAAAAACTTTTTCTTCCAATCATGAATGGACGACGGAGCACCCTGAAAGAGCGGCCGACCCACCCGAAGGGCGATATAGAGCCACTCCCTGTCTCCCGGATTGGACTTCAACATGAAGAGCCACCGGAAGACGTTCACGGAAGTCGGGATCCCGTATGCCATGCACAGGGACAAGAAGCCGATAATCATCCTCCATGCGTTCGGAGCAAGTTGCGCCGGGACGAGCTGGTACTCCCCGAGCAACTCGTTCACGAACCCATGGAGGAAAAATCGTAGGCCGGCCCAGAGTGCCTCCAAGTACACTCCGATCCGACCTACCGAGGGGTTCATTACCCGATCCCCCAACCCAGTGTTGGGTTTCCCAGTGCCCTAGGGCGCAGCGGAAGATACGGAATTATAAAATTTTCTTATAAAACCCATTATATGAAACCCTAATAAGCTAAGATCACCTTAATAGTATAACCAAATAATGTAGAAAATATAATCTTGGTATAGAAGAATACCTATCACGCTATATCCAATATGTCTGAAGATGTCCTAAGGTGCCCAAATGTTAACCCTCCGATGTTGATCCACACAGGAATGGGTTCAAGACTCTAGCTACACCAAAACTTGATTCTAATTGTTCAATCCTTCCAAAGGATTTAATTGGCTGATTTTCCTTCACTTCCTTCTTCCTTTCTACCTCTAAAACATTCACTAGCCCTTTTGTCCTAAAGAAGACCCTCTTGTCTTGGGTTAGGACAAAAGAGAGAGGCTTGTAAGAAAGAAGAGATAAGGGATAGCGAAGAAGAGGCTTTTTCTTGGATGATCTTTAGAACCCCAGGGCGCCTCCTTATTTATAAGAGATGGAGGGATGCATCATAAAGGGATGCATCCCATCCACACACCTCATCATGATGAGGCATGTGCCAAGAGAGGCATCCCATCATGATGGGGTGCTAAGGAGAAGGGTGTATCAACTTCTTTCTCACGTCTCCCTCTTAAATTCTGATGATCCAAGGGCCCAAATGCAATGAACCAAAGCCAATGGTCCAGATCTAGGCACCATCTAATGGTCCAGATCAAAGCATCATCATCCAGGGTTCCACCCAATGGTCCAGAAGCAAGATGCCATCACCGATGGTCCAGATTCAGGCGCTGAGCAACGGTCCAGATCTTTCATTCAGAGAGCCATCCAGTGGTCCAGATTCAGGCGCTGAGCAACGGTCCAGATCTGTCATCCAGAGAGCCATCCAGTGGTCCAGAATAAAGTGCCAACCAGTGGACCAGATCCTTCATCCAGGAAGCCATCCAATGGTCCAGATGAAGGCGCCAACCAGTGGACCAGATCCTTCATCTAGGGAGCGATCCAATGGTCCAGAAGTGAAGGCCCTATCAAACCCAATCCAATTGGGTTTAACCAACTTAAAAAAAATATTAAATCTAATCAAATCAGGTCTAATTAAAGCCAAATGGGTTTCAACTCTTGGCTAACCCATATTAGGTTATGATTTAATCATATTAGATCAACCTAATCTAAGAATCAAATTTGAATTTAATTTGAATCAGGAGCTAGGGTTTGCAACACGTGCTAGCATGTTCATCTTGCAAACATGATCTAATCCAATTAGACCCTTGATCAATTTCTTTGTGTGTGACCCATTGGGTTTCTTATCTTAACCAGCAGTAGGTGCAGGTGCAAGTTGACCTAACCTGATTAGAATACCTCTAATCCAATTTAGGTTCAATTTAGTGCTAAACCTGACTTAGCAATCAGAACCTTTCTAATGCTTTGATCTAATCAAACTCTTTGATCCGATCAACCTACAGGACAAGATTGATGTCTAGCAACGTATCATGTCTATCCGGAAGATGAGGAATGTATTGGACAAATCCAAACATACCCTTCAGTGGCAAGTTACCGTGCAATTCAATCCCTCAGTCATACTACATTCTGAATAAGTGCATGAGTATAGATCAATATCAAACTCAATCACTTATTCATGTCTCTCTCAATCTTTTATATGATAATTCAAACAATGAAACATTAGAAACTCTTTCTAATATTCATTTTGCTTCGATCAAAGGCTTCTTGAATCATCATAAGATTAGAGTAAATAGGATGTTACCTTCTCTTACTAGAAGTGACTGATTCCTTGTTGACCTACTCACAACCTTCGTACAAAATCCACCATATCCAGAATAACGTAAGGCAATGTCGTGAATGAGGGTAAACCAAAACATAGCTTCAAGTGCACAAGGTACCATGGTGATCTCAGGTCTAAGGATCACTTGCACAACTCCCACTATGAGAACCATCTTTTGACAATTAAGTAAGAATCCATAAGATGTTCTCATGGCTGGTCATTTCAGTGAACTCATTCCTCTAATGAGCACCCACATCTTTGTATTAGTGTCTCACACAAGTGATTGTGAGATCAATCACCCTCTACATTGAGCATGCATAAGATGTGCCAGTCTTTTCAGTAATATTGATCTCCGACTCAATATACTAATTTGACTGGGAATATTCTAAATTAGGATTTTAGAATTTTAGGTCTCACTGGTATGATGTCATCATAACCCTAAAACCAATGTCCTAATTTATGGGGTTCATCATCCAATAATAAAACAGATAAGCAGCAAATGATGAAGCACAATGCCTTTATTGATATATATTGAGTGTTAAAGTACATGATTTGGAGGATTACAAAGAGAAACCCATCAAATAATTGGCTTATAAGGCATCTACTCTTTCACCTAGTAGGTTCCAAATGGAACCCTCACCGAGGAAAAAATCACTGCTCGGCCATCTCAACCTCCAGCTCACTCATCGTGGATTCGATTTTAGCCGGACCAAGACCCATTATGAAAAAGAAGGGGTGAGAAAATAAGGGTTCTGAGCAATGAAAAGAGGGACACCTGTGGGAGTTCGTCGGAGGTAATGGAAGATCGGCCGCTTCGGACTAGGAACTAGATGGGAAGAAGATGAAGACAATGGGAGAGAAATTGAGGATAGCCAAGGAGGAGTTTATATATAGACCCCTCCGACGACTCAGATTTGCTCGGCAGAACGCTCCTCCCTGTCCAGATCACAACACATGTCAACCCAGGGAGTTAAGGCGCAGCATTCAATTCGGACCGATGCTTTGGAAAAGGAGATGCCTCGTCGGATCGTGTATCCCCATCATGAGCTCACAGCGCAAAAACGCTTGGGAAAACGGAAGGTACTAATGATGAGACACTTCGAAAAAGAAGGAACGCCGTCCACCTATTCCCATTAAAGTGTCTCGAAGCGCGCAATAATTCAAAATTCCCCTCCTAATCCACTTTAACTACTTCCGGCGCTCGAGCCTGCAAGCAGCTCGAGCTCGAAAGTCGGGGGTAGTGTTGGGGGAAAAAAGGTTTTATCCGAGCAGGAGGCAAGTAAGTATCCCTCCGAGCAGGAGGCGACCGAGCGCCCCCTCCGAGCAGGAGGCGACCGAGCGCCTCCTTCGAGCAGGAGGCGATCGGGCACCCCCCAAGCAAGGGGCGGCCGAATGGATCCCGACTCAAGGGCTTGAAGGTGCCCAAGCGGCTCCTCCAACTAGGAAGCATCCGAGCGGTAGATCACCATTATCGTGTTCTCCCACGAATCGTGCCGTGTCTTTACCAACAATCGATACGAACGGTCTCTCCAGACATTCAGCTTACGCAACAATTAAAGCGTATGGTCTCTCCAAACACCTAGTTCACTCAACAATCAATGCATGTGACCTCTGCTGGCATGTGGCTCATGTGGCTCACTCAACAATTAAGGCGCATGGCTCCTGTTGTCTACGAATGCTTAGCTCCACACGGCAAACCTGTTTGGCCATAAACGACAGCATAGTTCCGTAGTAATTCAAAGACTTCGGCCTGATGTCCTATGAGGACAGCATTGATTTACACGATCGAGCATTAACTTCCACTGTACGGCAGTACTTTCACTCTGTCCCATCACAGGTAAACCCGTTCCCCCTATAAATAGGGAATTCCTGAGGGGGGAAGGGGGGATTTTTTGGGGACTCCCTGACTCGAGCTCCTTTCTGGCATATCTTTGGGCCATCTCTCTGACTTAAGCATCGGAGGGCCGGCACCGGAAAAATCCGGCCACCGGCTTCTTGCAGGTCTCCCGGAGGACGCCGCACATCGCTGGATCGCCGCTGTTTGCTAAGCTTTCCCGGAGCTCCTCCTTCGCGGCCCAGTGGTCGCCCCCGGGTCCAAATTCCAGCAACAGTTTCCATGCCTAATTAACTCATCCCTGTGACATGATATCCCATGCATATAGAGTGGCTTGAACAGACGGACCATTTTTGAGCAGTTAAACAAAGCAGAAAATATTTCGAAGGGGAATCAAGTGCGAGGAATTGTGGGCAGGATCTGTTGATTGCTACGATCGACTTCAATATTTTCTATCCATTATAATCCATCCATCTTTTATGGTGGATGTGCCATTGATTCCTCGCACTACTCTCTTCCTTTCCTTGCTCTACTCAACAGCTCCCACCAATGCAGGAGAAATGAAACTAATAGCATATCTAGTTGTCAAATGTGTTATAGGACTGAGATTATTTGAGTTTATTCATGATCAGATGGTGTTTGGTCTCTTGCCTGTAGGACATGCGGGGGATGATTAATGGAGTGAAGTCGATGCTTAGCTCGACGGATGATGATGGAGAAATAAGCATTTCAGCATATGACACAGCATGGGTGGCCTTGGTGAAGCACCAAAATGGAAGTGGAGACCCTCAATTCCCATCTAGCCTGCAATGGATTGTCCAAAACCAGCTGCCTGATGGCTCATGAGGGGAGTACTCAATTTTCTTGGCTCACGATCGAATAATCAATACTTTGGCTTGCGTAGTCGCGCTAAAATCTTGGAGTATTCACGCTGATATCTGTGAGAGAGGTTCAGATACCAATATCCCTTTCTAGAACTAGTCCACTGCATTCTAGTCTGTCTTTGAATGAGTAAAGTGTTGATGAAAGAAATTGTTTTGATAGGAATTTCTTTTCTTCGCGACAATATGTGGAGGTTGGCTCAGGAAGAAGCAGAGCTGATGCCCATTGGCTTTGAGATCGCCTTCCGTTCTCTCCTAGAGATAGCCAAGGCCTTGGGGTTGGAACTCCCTTATGATGATCCTGCGTTGCAGGATATATATGCCAGCAGAAACCTAAAGCTGAAGAGGTAGTGGAATAGAAAGTTCTCTCACTCCACTTGTATATCTTGTGCACTTGCCATTCCTACATTATATTCTCAAAATAAATAAAAAAAACCAACATTTTACCGCAGGATCCCAAACGATGTGTTGCACAAATTACCAACATCACTGCTCTATTCCCTAGAAGGAATGCCTGGTCTGGACTGGGAGAAGCTTTTTGGGCTCCAATGTGTTGATGGGTCCTTCCTAACTTCTCCTGCTTCGACGGCCTATGCTCTCATGCAGACGAAGGACGAGAAGTGCCTCAAATACCTTCAGAAGATCGTTGAAAGATTTGACGGAGGAGGTAAAACTATTTGATTCATAAATGATGTATACAGTTTTTGATTTTGTTTTTGTCTAAATTAATTCTTGTGATATTATGCTCTGCAGTACCCAATGTATACCCTGTGGATCTTTTCGACCGTATGTGGGCTGTCGATCGGTTGGAGCGCCTTGGGATCTCCCGGTATTTCGAACCCGAGATCAAACAATGCCTGGATTTTGTCTATAGGTAAAAGTTTTTTGTGCACGAGTTATGATCAGCATTAGAATTTACTTATCTTTCGAGTTTTAAACATTTGATTAAATTGCAGATGCTGGACCGAGGAAGGGATTGGTTGGACGAGGAATTCTACAGTACCTGATGTGGATTGCACGGCCATGGGATTCCGTCTCCTCCGTTTACATGGATACCATGTGTCTCCTGGTGAGTAGCAAATTAAAATTGTTGAGGCCATCGTTGAAGATGTTAATTAATGGATATGAACTATGATTATAATTATTAATTATCTAAGACTACTCTTTCTACTTGTCATCGTTGAAGATGTTTTCAAGCATTTTGAGAAGGAAGGTGGCTTCTTTTGCTGCGCTGGGCAGTCGAGCCAAGCAGTCACTGGGATGTACAGCCTCAACAGGGCATCTCAGGTGGCCTTCCCTGGGGACAGAATATTGGAGCAAGCCAAGGATTTCTCATATAGATTTCTCCGAGAAAAGCAAGCCGCCAACCAGCTCCGGGACAAGTGGATCATAACAAAGGACTTGCCCGGTGAGGTAAGTAGCCGACAAATCTCGCTTGCTGAATTTTTTGCTAGAAATTTCTATTCCTGCATTTTTCTTGCTCTGGGTAGAATTTCATTTTGTGCCTTCTAATATTCATTTCAGCCCTCATGAAATGGATTGAAGGGACTTCTAATTAGACATTCTTGGTATGTATGAGGGTTTTGATAATATCATGATCTCATTATAAGCCCACCTTAAAATTATTATTGAGGGGCGAAATGGTTCGGATGGCTATTATTTTTTAACATCCGCCAAGGATGTAATTATTTGGAAGATTGTTATTGTTGTGGTTGAAATTTGGCCTGAGGGTGGCCATGCCGGAGAAATCCGAGAAGCCATCGGTTGGGACGGAGAAAGGGAGCCACATCCTATGCTCCGGCATACCTGCACAAAGCCTTGGCCGAGGATTCTGACGAGGGCCCTCCGATGGTTAAATTAGCAGAGTTTTTAGAGAGGTTTCTCAGTGTTTTGAATTGCTTTGTATTGCTTTTTATGGCCTCCTTTAGGGCATTTCCTTACCCCCTTTTTATAGGGTGAGGGTCTCGGCCATTGCCTGAAATCTCGGACCGAGCTGTGATCAGCTGGCCATTAACTGGAGACGGCGTGAATCACGGAGATCAATCCCACGGGCAGAGGATTCGAGAGATATCTTTTCAGATTTGTTCCGAAGATCTGCGGGATCTTCGACGGGATCAAAGTTGACAGGGCCGAGGTCGGCTCGGCCTTCAGCGGGGTCCGAGGTCGGCCTAGCCTCTGGCCGAGGTTGGCTCGGCCTTCAGCGGGGCCGAGGCCTGGCCTGCTCGGCTCTGAGGTCTGCTCGGCAGGAATTGGGTGGTTCCACAATGGACTAGGATGATCCATTTTGCCTCTTATCATTTGCTTTCCGACTTTCGAGTTCGAGTCGTTCTTTGGCATGAGCGAAAGAAGTAACCAAGTTGTCGATCGTCCTGTGTTGCAGCCAAATATTCGTGAAGGTGTATATGCTGAGTGGGGTAGCCGTTGTGACCATATAACAATGGTACCTGATATCCGAATAGGCTGAATATATACGAAGCAAATATTTTGAAACCTTGGATTATGGTTACTGTATAATTCATCCCTTTGACTCCTAATGCTAGGATGACCTCAGAGTTCTGTCAACTCTCTAATCAGTACATCCACTATGTAATCAACTTTAGAAATTCTGTGACTCATCACAAGGATTACCCTGGCCAAGGTTTTGCTAAATTGAACACAAAGCATTATCTCCTGTTTTCAAGAGGGATCAATTCCATCTTGACTCATGCACCGATTTGCAAGTACTTGACTGCACCCAGTAACCTTCCATCCCAGAATTAGAAATTTTGCTAGTCCGGTACCAAAGTACAGTGAGTTGCTTGCTAATCACTATGGTGATCTCAGGTTTGAGGGATACTTATACCCATATCCACTCGAAATATCCCTTGACAGTAGAGCGTTCCAAAATTAATCACGTTCAGTGAAATGTACTCCTACACTTCACCTGTGTGACATATCAGTGTCTCCACACTCCTTGGTTAAGAGGACAACTAACGTATATGTCACACAACGACTTAATCTTGATAATGTTATCGTCCTAGAAGCAGCATATCATTTGGTCGCGAACAAATTTAAGGACTTGAAGATAAATCCTCCTTCATCATAAAATAAGTCCTAAGAACTTCATCATATAAAAGTTCATTTGAAGATGTACAATGAAATGATGAATAATGTCAAATAACACTTTATTAATTTGTCAATTCATTTACAAAATTCAATCATCAATATACTGACGATTAACACTAAGCATACAATTCCCGACAACTCCCACTAGCCTAAAGCCAATCGGCGCAGTATCTAATACCCATCTTCGACTTGTATTCGTTGAACTCTTTGATGCCGAAGACTTTGGTAAATGGATCAGCCAGATTTTTTTCTGTATCAATCTTCTATAGATCATGTCACCTCGTTCTATAATTTTTCGAACCAGGTAATAGCGTCGCAGAATATGCTTGGTCTGATGATGTGCTTTGGGTTTTTTTGCTTGAGCTATGACTCAAGTATTGTCACAAAATATTGTAATAGACCACCAATAGAGGATGCCACTCCGAGCTCGGTGATGAACTTACGCAACCATACAGCTTTCTTGGCAGCATCAGATGCTGCGATGTATTCTGCTTCGCATGTAGAATCTACCACTGTGTGCTGCTTGGAACTCTTCCAGCAGATAGCACCACCCTTAAGAGTAAAGATATAACCCGACACGCTCTTGCTATCATCTCGATCTGACTGGAAACTGAAATCAGTATAACCCTCAAGTTTCAAGTCAGAATTACCATAGACAAGCCACTGGTCCTCAGTATTTCTCAAATACTTAAGGATGGTTTTTATAACCTTCCAGTGGTTGCTACATGGATCAGACTGGTATCTACTCACTACTTCTAGTGAGTATACCACGTCTGGTCTAGTACATGTCATGGTGTACATTATAAATCCAACTGCCGAAACATATGAAATTCTATACATACTCTCTCTTTCTTGAGGAGTTGTCGGACAATCCTTCTTAGGAGGTTAATTCCATGGCCCATCGGAAAATAGCCTTTCTTGGAATTAATCATACTAAACCTCTTCAACATAGTATCAATATTTGTAGATTGGGATAATCCAAGCAATCTTTTAGATTTATCTCTATAAATCTTCATCCCAAGGATGTAAGATGCTTCACCCAAATCTTTTATGGCAAATTGAGATGACAACCAGACCTTTATTCCTTATAATACAGAGACATTATTCCCAATTAATAGAATATCATTCACATACAAAACTAGAAATATAATTACTGAACCATTGATCCACTTATAAATGTAGGGATCTTCTTCATTCTTAATGAAGCTATATGTTCTGATCACCTTATCAAAACGTATATTCCAACTCTGTGAGCTTGTTTTAATCCATAAATGGATCTTTGAAGCTTGCACACTTTAGACTCATTTGCAGATGTAAAACCTTCAGGTTGTATCATATACACGTCCTCTTCCAAATCACTATTTAGAAAAGCAGTTTTGACATCCATCTGCCAGATCTCATAATCTAAATATGCTGCTATTGCAAGCACAATCCGAATGGACTTGAGCATTGCCACAGGAGAAAATGTCTCGTCATAGTCAATACCATAATGCTGACAATATTTCTTGGCATTCAGACGGACTTTATAGGTCTCCACCTTTCCGTCTATGCCCTATTTTCTT
Source organism: Phoenix dactylifera (assembly GCF_051530095.1). Lineage (NCBI taxonomy): Eukaryota > Viridiplantae > Streptophyta > Magnoliopsida > Arecales > Arecaceae > Phoenix > Phoenix dactylifera. Next base: position 13,017,433 of record NC_143192.1, read on the forward strand.
TTGAAAATCCACTTACACCCTATGAATTTAATCCCTTCGGATGGGTCAACTAATGTCCATACATCATTGACCTTCATGGATTCCATTTTGGATTGCATGGCTCCAAGCCATGCATTAGAGTCATGCCTCTGCATAGCATCCATATAGGTGATCGGATCCTCATCGTTTTTATTAAGTTCGACAGGATCACTATTTCCGATCAAGAAATCGTAGTATTTGTCCGGCTGACGTGGCCTTAATAGTGCATCTAAGATGGGTTCGGGATCTAATCTAATCAAATCTGACTCAATAGGTTCAGTGGATGGTGTTGGGTCTTCTACATATTGAACTTTTTAAAGTTCTACATTAGAGCTTCTACTTCCTCCTCCAAGAAATTTTTTCTCCAAGATTACAGCTCTATTGCTTTCGGACAACTTTTGTTCTTCATCAAGGTAGAAATAATATCCTTTAGTCTCTTTAGAGTAACCAACAAAGAAATATTTGTCAGACTTAGCTTCAAGTTTGTCTGCTTTCAAATGTTTGACATAAGACGGACACCCCCAAACCCTAAGGTAAGAAAGTACCGATTTCTGTCCCGTCCATATTTCATGTGGTGTTTTAGTCACAGATTTACTTGGAACCTTATTAAGAATATAACAGGCTGACTCAAGTGCATATCCCCAAAAGGATATGGGCAGATCAGCAAACCCCATCATGGATCAAACCATGTCTAACAGAGTTCGATTTCTTCTCTCTGACATACCGTTATATTGCGGTGTACCAGGAGGAGTCCATTGGGCGAGAATTTTATTTTCTCCTAGATATGTCAAAAACTCACTGGAGAGGTATTCACCTTCTCAATCTGATCGAAGAGTTTTAATACTCTTTTCAGTTTATTTTTCTACTTCATTACGATATAATTTGAACATTTCAAATGATTCAGATTTATGTCTCATTAAATAGACATAACTATATCTAGAAAGGTCGTCTGTAAATGTAATAAAATATGAATACCCACCTCTAGCATTTGTGCTCATTGGCCTACATATATCAGAATGTACAAGGGTCAATAAGTCACTAGCTCGTTCACCTTTTTCAATAAAAGGTGATTTGGTCATCTTACCAAGAAGACATGACTCGCAGGTTGTCAATGATTCATAATCATTAACATTGAGGATTTCCTCCTTACTTAACCTGTTCATCCTGTTCTTGTTAATATGTCCTAGCCTATGATGCAAAAGGTAGACATTTGTGACATTATTTATTATGGGGTGCTTATTTGACTTGTACATTACATTAACACGCTGTGACAATATATAAATTCCATTGCTCAAATGTCCATGCATTACAGTAATACCATTCATAATGATATCACAATAATTTCCTTTTATTGAAATCTCATTACCTTTCATAGCCAAAAGGCCTACAGAAATTATGTTCAATAGGAAAGAAGGACAAAAATGACAATCATCTAAGATAATTTCTTGAGAATTGAATACAAGTTTCAGACTTCCTAAAGCTAGAACTGGAACTGATCTGCCATCTCTAACGTTCAGAAATCTTTTGCTTTCTCCAAATCTCTTATTGACCTGAAGTCCCTGCAACGAATTACAAATATTAAATGGGCTTCCAGTATCTAATATCCAGGTCGAATTATTACATATTGAGAAATTACAAGATGTTATCATATAAGTACGTTGATCAGCAACTAATTGCATCTTTCTCTTTTGCCTGTTTGGGTCAAGGGAGGCAATATACTGAGGATAGTTCCTCTTCCAGTGTACTTGCTTCTTATAGTAGAAGCACTCTTCCTTATTTTGATCAGCCTTTATCTTCTTTGTCTGACTCGGCTCAGCATGATGCATCCTTTTCTTTTGAGTTTTATTTTTCTTCTTCCCTTTCTTAAAAGGACGACGACCCCTGAATGAACCTCCCACTTAATTCGTGTGCTAAAAATAGCACAACTAGTCTTGTGCCTTTCAACGTTGTCGGGAGCGCCAAAAGATTCGTTCAATACTTGAACGATCTCTTCAGGCTGCGCATTCTCAAACCTATGACTGAACTCATCGTTCATTGCAGCGAGCATAATGTAACGGACAGTGATACGGTCACTGAGCCACTTCTGATAAGTATCTCTAACTGTACCTCATGCATTAGCTGCGGGCTGCTCAGGTGCCGGATCCATTATCACATAAAGGATCCATTCATGCTCTAGCACTATCTTAAGTTTTCTAAGCTAGTTGTTGAAATTTGGTCCAGTCAACTTGTTATTATCCAACAATGAACGAAGTGACAAACTAGTGGCCATTTCTGTATAAAAAGAAAATCGGCTATTAGTATATGAATTGACAAAACCCTAAAGACTTGGACTATAGTCTAAAGGTTCTTCCACTATTTTATACAAATTTGTAGCCTCTACCTCAAATTCGAAGAATTATACTTAACTCTTTAGTGGGCATTAGAACCCAATAGATCGCATATGGGCCCGAGTGTGGCTCGGCCAACCCATATGCACCTATTGGTAAGTTCTGAACCAATTGTTTCACCAAACAATTTCTAGTGATTATTTTGCTCCAGTCTCTTCGGCAGGCGTGTGGCGCCTCCACCGAAAATTCTGGTTAGGTCCAACTATTAAATGATTGGATTCCGTATAATCTACTAATAGATGATCAAGCCCGATTGTGGCTCGGCCCACCTGATCACCTATTGAAGGTACACTCGACTCATCATATATTGAATGACAATTTCAATGGTCAAATAATCACCAGGCGTGTGGCGCCTTCAATGATTATCTAGCCATTGGACCCATTCTCACCCAACTTAATGGGAGGCTATGATCTAGTTATCTCCATAACTATTTCATTTTAAAAACCTAATAATTTTAGAATATTTGATTTAATTGAGAATACATGAGAAGAACCGGTTAATCTAGATCCTTCCACTGACTTCATCAAATCAGATTAATAAGAACTAGATTCAATCCGGTTAAGGAGGCACTTAAATCAGTCATACTGATTTTTCTTAAAGGCATGGGTCAACTCGATTCATTAAGTGATCCAATCAAAATGTGATTGACCATGTCAGCCAGATAAGTGAGATCGGTAGAAGGGATATGCCATTAACTCGACAAAGATGAATCAGTGCGAGTAGCTTTCAATTAAAAATCACCGATCAAGTCTGCCAAACCTACCTTAGACACTGACTGGTTAATCAATTTCAATTTGATTACTCAAATGACTGGGCTCAACCTCTGAGCCTTAATCAAGTTCCATCTTGGTCTAATCAAAGACATGGACTTGATCAATCTACAACTATTGTAAATTGAATTAGAATTTCTTTGACCTAATCTAGTTACTACTTAATTAGATTTGATCAATTAATTCTATTAGTACATGAATGATTCTAACCTTAGGTCTAACCCAATCTTAAGAACTTGATTCAAGCTAATCCAAATCCCCAAAGGCTTATGCAATTGTCATTTAATTGAGTTACAATTCTAGATCTAGATTTTCATATCACTTAATTTTTAATTAAGTGTAAGCTTATGAAAGTTTAGATCATTGCATAATCCTTTTAATTACACCTTAATATAAACTTTTAGTTCTTAAAACATTTTTCAGATCTGAGTTTGATAATTAATCATGCGTAATTCACCTTTTAATTCATGTTTAAATCATTATGATTTATGTTCATACATCATATATATAAACTTTCATGAATTAATTCAAACATCATACAACTTTTGCATTTATTTTCAGATCTGATAATTTTTTTAAAATCAGTGATTAAATGAATCATATATTTTATTTAGATCTAATCTAAATAATTTTATGATTTTAGATTTATTCATGTAAAATATGTTAACATAAACATTGCATCACATGCATTCAAATTTTAGATCTAGTTAATCATGCATAATCAGCAATTAAATCAATTATAAAAATACTTTAGATCTAATCTAAACATGTTCATGATTCTAGATTTAACTGCAATGATTAAAACATAAAAGATTAAACAAAGAACCTGGCTCTGATACCACCGAAAGCGATCCTATGATGCTAGTAGTGATAACATGCTGAAATTTAAAATTTTTTCAAAATCAATGGTTGTACCTGTTCGGGTTGCCTACGTACCGCTTCATAAGAAGGATCAAGCCATACGTAGTTCTTTTAATTTTAAAATTCGCAGCGAAAAAATCGAATTAAACATTTTAATTCTAGTATGCATAAGAAATCAAATTTCAAAGTACCACTACAAGTAGTATTCATGATCAATATGCCGGGATCGTTTAAACGATTATACTAAAATCATTGCATGATTAATTTTTGCTGATCCTAGTTTGATTTTGATGATCACAAAACCATGAATTATATTTACTAATGATTGTGTCTTTGGAAGAAAGAAAGAACTAGCATTTTATAGGATTTTTTGATAAAGAAAGAACCCCAAAGCATAGAAGAAGAGTCGACCCCTTCCATCCAAAGGTCGACCCCGAGAAGTCAAAATAAAAGAAAAGAAGAGCAAAGCACTGTGCTCGAGTCGACCCCAGCACCTCAAGAGTCGACCCAACTACGCTTGAGTCGACCCCAGCACCTCAAGAGTCGACCCCAGCAAAAGATGAGTCGACCCTAGACAACCCACAGGAAAGAAACAGAAAGAGGTTTCTGTCGGACTGAGACCGAGCCGACTCGGAGGATTCTCGAGACAGAGTATCAGTGGAGAATTATGATAGAAAAACTATCAGAGATTTGGTTTATAATCACTTGAGATTATAACAAGAATGATATTATAATCTAAGGTTTAAGACCACTAGGGACTGTGGCCTTAGTGGCATTAAAGTTTGAGGTTTAAGATTATTGGAAAATGTGACCAGTTGGAATCTGAGCATATGTTTAAGATCACTAGGGATCGTGACAGAAATATATCATAGCTTAAGGTTATGATCACTTTGGACATGACAATTAAATTCAGTGCTTAAGCTGTAAGATCACTGGGCATTGTGATAAAATGTATGCATCGGATTTGGTTTTCGATGAGTGTAGAAGAAAAGTATAAATTGTCTGTGATCATGATAAGAGAGGTTTGACCTAAGATAAGTGTAGGAAGGTCAACAATGGCATATCAGTTATACGATGTTTAGATATTATTTAAATGACCTGAAAATTCAAACTTGATATGGGTTTTGATGTGACTGTACTTTTGGATGTTGTTGCTAATTATTAGAGTGGGATTTGTACGTTGATTTAGTATTGGAGTAAGCTAAGGAGATTTCATAATATTGAAAGGAACGTTCTTCGAAGTTGAAAATATATGTGGATTATATTTGGAATTGACATGTTTGAATATTGTAAATCGGCATATTTCTATTAGTGGATTAAATTCTTAAGGCCATATAGTATGCAAATTGGTGGAGTATTCTAATTATTTGAATTTGTATATTTGGATTGGGCTCCTGAATTTTTCTTATAATTGTTGGAGATTATTGGATGTGTTAACTTGAACTCAAGTCTAGGATCCTGATCTAACCAGAAATTTTTGTCATTGTAAAATACAATATTGAGTAGAGATTTCGATTTTGAGATACTTATGTGAGTTATTATGTGTAGCATTGATCATAGACATCAAGGATTTTGGTGAAGAAGGATTTGGAGGTGGATAGAGTTAATTCCTACTCATAGTGATATTAGCTCAACAGTTCTAACCCATTGAGTTTGAAGTAAATTCTATTGGAAGGAAAATCAATGTAGATTTTCTAATTAAATTGCAAAGGGAATACAAGAATTACTCCCTTTAAATTAAGCCTAGATATTTTGGATTCTAAGAAGGTTGTGGAGATCACGTAGTGACCTTAAACTTGACTAAAGGATTGGGGGTTAGTTATGGTTAGTATACTCTGCATAAATTGAGGACAAAGAGATCAGGAGGTTCTGCTCAATTAAAGTTCTAAAATTTGGATTTTTCTTAGTCTCGGTGCAAAGTGATGCTTTGGTTAGAAATCATTTTGTGACTTTAGAGATTTTGATGAGTTAGATCAGAGTGCGCAGCGGAAGTGTAGTGATTTGAGTTAATTTGAAATCGATTAGAAAAAGAAAAATATTTAATAATAATACCTTGATCTGAAAGGTATTATTATGGAAGACTTGAGTTAGTTTTTTAGTAGAGGGAAATGTCGTTGATTCTTTGCCTACTGGAAGTAGTTGTGGGCTCTCCTATTTTTGATAATTCTAAGAAGAATTTGGGGCATCTCAAATTTAGCGTTAACGGATTGATAGCTCTGTGATTAAGCTTGGGCCTGGAATCCTAGGATAAAGGTTGATCATTTAATCACAGGCAAAGTTAAGAAAAGAAAAATGATTATAGAATATTAAGAGCATTTGATACTAAAGATTTCTCCTATTTATGTTAAGCCAATTATGATCTCTGTGTAGAATCAAGAGAAATTAATTTCTTGGGATATAATTATGACATTTTAATCTAAGGTTGGAAGTTTGGAATTCTTTTGAAGGAGATCAAAAGAACTTACTATGTGTGGTAAATAAAAAGGATCAAGTTTTGAGATGCTGTGATTTTTGTATGTCAAAATCTTAAGAGTGGTACTCCAAGAGGGAGACTATTTGAGATCTCAGGAATGATATGATGGATGTATATTTTTTTTAAAGTTGAGGCTTCAAGTAAGTTAATTTCGAGGACGAAATTTTTTTTAGGGGGAGAGTATGTAAAACCCCAGAAAAGCAACAAAAAAAAAAAAAAAAAGAGGGCGGATGGGCTGGCCCGAAAAGACCGGGCCCATCCCCCTTAAAACGATCGTGCCTAGGGCACGATCGTGGAAGAGAGGGGGAAGAAGGGGGGACCGGTGGTGGCGGCGTCGGAGGGATTGGCTGCCGGAGGAGAAGGCTCGCCGGAGGAGACCGAGCACCGGAGATCCGAGATCCGGCCGTCCGCGGTGAAGCCCTCCTCCTTCCTTTGGTGTGAGAACCCTCCGCTAGTTGCTCATAAGTTTTTCCGTCGGTTCCTCGCCGGAAACATCACCGGAGCACCTCGTCGGGCTGAGGTAAGTACATCTCCTTCCTTATGCTTCATGTTCGGGATTTTGGGTGGAGATGGAGGGGTTATTAGCCGGTGAATCGTCGGAGAAGAGCCGAAACAGGGTACCCCTGTTTCGGCCTCTTCTTTCCAATTTTTGGCTGCCGCCGGCCGCCGGAATTGGCCGAGAACCATGGCATTGTGGTCGGTCGGGACTGTGAGAGAATTATTTTGGGATTTCTAGGGTTTATTGGAGAAGGGGAGAGATGGATCCGGGGTCTTCTTCCTCGTGATCCCATCCTCTCCTCCTCTTCCCCTCGTCGGTTGGCCACCGGCGGCGGCGACGGCGGCTGGGTGTCGTCGGTTGGGGGCCGAGCCACCATCACGGTGGCCTTTCCGTGGAAGAAATGGAGGAAGGGGGAGGGGTCTGTGTCGGTTGGAAAGAAGAAGAAGGAGAAGAAGAAGAAGAAGAAGAAAAAGGAGGAGGGAAAATAAGAATATAATAATAATAATAATAATAAGAGGAGAAGGAAAAGAAGAAGAAGAGGAAGAGACTTCTTCTTCTCTCTGTCTCTTGGCCGGCCACCATCGCCGGTGACTGCAGCAGAGGCGGCCGGCGATGGTTCGGCCAATGGTGGCCGAGGGTGGGGAAGGTGAGGGCACAGCCACTCCGGCTGTTGCCCTTGGACCAAAGAGGTGGAGGAAGAACCCTTCTCTATCATCCACCCTTCTTTTGGTCTTTTCATCGGGACCGGCCATCGTCGCCGGCGTGGCAGCGGCCACGGCTGGCGACGACATGGGCCGATGGTACAAGGGTGGGAGTCGGCCACCCCGATTGCCCTAGATTTGGAGAGATTGAGATGTTTGGGGATCTGGTTATGGACCCCATAGTAAATATCAATTATGGTTTGGAATATTTAAATATTAAATGATTTAGTTTGTGATTTGTAATTGATGTTGTAGAGGAAGAGTCGGCAGAGCCAGGAGGTTTTGATCAGGGGACTCAGCACCCCAGCGCGTAGGTTGTGATTCGGACTGTGTTTGAGTCAGTCTACAATTTCTGTAAGAATCCCTACATCTGAGCACTTCTATGCATATATTGATTTATCGTTGGATTTATTTACGGTTTTGATGTTATTGCTTGTGAGTTGATATGATACATATGAGACGAATTTTTATCAACATATTTTCATTATTATGTTGTTATTGTTTATGAGTTGATGCGGCACCTATGAGGCGTGCATGTTGTTTATAATGAAAATATTGAGATAAATTCATTTGGGAAGAAATAACATATTTTTTGAAAATTTATGAAAATATGTGATGTGATGGGAATGTGATTGAACATGTAAAACTAGACATGTAATATGGGTTGGACTAACCTTGTCATGAGATAGCCTCTACGAGCTTATGCATAGGATAGCGGCCACGAGCTGATGCGTGGGATAGCCTCCACGGGCTTACGCGTGGGATAGCCTCTACGAGCTTATGCGTAGGATAGCCTCCACGGGCTTACGCGTGGGATAGCCTCTACGAGCTTATGCGTAGGATAGCCTCCACGGGCTTACGCGTGGGATAGCTGCCACGAGCTTATGCGTGGGATTTGTGCAGTCTTGGACTGGGACATGATCTTGGTTAGTCCAACGCCAGAAATGAAAAGTTTGAAAACTTTGGAATTTGAGTAATACGGGAATGGATCACATAATGTGAAAAAGGATTTGTGTATATGTACTGATTACATATATTTGTTGTTTGTTGAGCTTTTGAAATGATGAAATGATATATATTTTGATACTTGATTATTTTATGATTTTGTTGTGGGTGGCTGTTGGGATTCTTACTGGGCTGGAAAAGCTCATACTACACTTCCATTTTTTTTTAGAGGCACTGGATTCGTAGAATCTGTCGGATGGGACAAGAAGTGAGCTCGATCTGGAGTCAGACTGCTAGATAGTTAGAAGTCAATTTATCTTTTATTTATGGACATTTGAAATTATGTAATAAATCAGTACATTATAGCTGGATTTGATTGAATTACATCAATCTTTGATTTTGGCATTTATGGAATTATTGGAATTGTTGTTTATCTTAGGCCTTGCATGATCTTTAGGACCTTGCTCTAGGGCTCATGCGGCCGGTCGCGTGCCGGACCCGGGTGACGGAAAAAAAGAGGGCGGATGGGCTGGCCCGAAAAGACCGGGCCCATCCCCCTTAAAACGATCGTGCCTAGGGCACGATCGTGGAAGAGAGGGGGAAGAAGGGGGGACCGGTGGTGGCGGCGTCGGAGGGATTGGCTGCCGGAGGAGAAGGCTCGCCGGAGGAGACCGAGCACCGGAGATTCGAGATCCGGCCGTCCGCGGTGAAGCCCTCCTCCTTCCTTTGGTGAAGTTTTCAAACTTTTCATTTCTGGCGTTGGACTAACCAAGATCATGTCCCAGTCCAAGACTGCACAAATTCCACGCATAAGCTCGTGGCAGCTATCCCACGCGTAAGCCCATGGAGGCTATCCTACGCATAAGCTCGTAGAGGCTATCCCACGCGTAAGCCCGTGGAGGCTATCCTACGCATAAGCTCGTAGAGGCTATCCCACGCGTAAGCCCGTGGAGGCTATCCCACGCATCAGCTCGTGGCCGCTATCCTACGCATAAGCTCGTAGAGGCTATCTCATGACAAGGTTAGTCCAACCCATATTACATGTCTAGTTTTACATGTTCAATCACATTCCCATCACATCACATATTTTCATAAATTTTCAAAAAATATGTTATTTCTTCCCAAATGAATTTATCTCAATATTTTCATTATAAACAACATGCACGCCTCATAGGTGCCGCATCAACTCATAAACAATAACAACATAATAAGAAAAATATGTTGATAAAAATTCGTCTCATATGTATCATATCAACTCACAAGCAATAACATCAAAACCGTAAATAAATCCAACGATAAATCAATATATGCATAGAAGTGCTCAGATGTAGGAATTCTTACAGAAATTGTAGACTGACTCAAACACAGTCATGAGTCAACCCCAACAAAGACGAGTCGACCCCAGACAGCCCGCAAAGAAGGAGACAGAAGAAATGATTTCTGTCTGACTGAGAGAGCCGACTCGAAGAATTTTTGAGTCGACTCAAGTGGATCACGAGTCGACCCCATAAAGATGGGAGTCGACCCCAGATATGTCTCAGGGCAAAAACAGAAAGCAGCCAAATATAGCCAAGCTCTAGAGTCAATCCAACGCAGATCCGAGTCGACCGCTGGATAGCTTGAGTCGACCCTAATATTAAAGAAGTCGACTCCTTAAGAGTCTCAGAAAATTTCAGGGAGCAGCAAATTTAAAAACAACCAAGCCTAAGTGTCGACCCCACCCAGATTCAAATCGATCTCTGGACAACACGAGTCGACACCAGAACAAGTGGAGTCGACCCCTTAAGTTGCACAGAGCAAATCCAGAGAGAAGCTAAAGTCGTAGGCAAGCAAGAGCCGACTCCAAGACTTACCGAGTCAACTTGTGAGGAACATGAGTCGACCCCTGAAATCAGGAGTCGACCCCTGGCGACGGGATGAAGCTGCAATGGCTATTTTTCCACAGTAATAACTAGTTTGTTTTCATCTCCAATGGCTCTATTTCGTCTCCAATGGCTCTAAAATAATTCCCAAGAGTTTCTAAGGTATAAATACAAGGAAACCAAGTGGATTAAAAGTGAGCTTAACGACCAAACTTTAAGACATCAATTTGAGAGCCCAAAATCCAGTGTATTGAAGTGAGCAAACCATTGAAAGCATCAAGTTCAATCATTCTACATCAATTCTCACCTCTAGAAGTTGGTGAAGCATTCAAGACATCTTTCTACACCAACAACTACTCTATTGCTCCTATCATTGTTTGTATCTACTCTTTTACTATCTGAGCAATAGTGTGTTTAAATTCTTCCTATCTTATTTGTTCTAGTTTTGGAGGGTTCTGAAACTTGGAGGAAGGTCTTGTCCAAACCTTAATTGGACCGTGTAAAGGTTTTGGTTGGTGAACCTTGGGAAAACCAACTGGGTTAGTTGTGAACCCGGAAAATAATTAGTTAGGTTCTAGTTGGTGATCCCGTAAAACCAACTGGATTTGTTGTGATCCCGGAAAAACAAAAAGTTGGTTTTGAGCTTGTAAAACAACCAGACTGTAATTGGGATGATTATAGTGAAATTTTTAAGAAGTCTTGAGGAGTGGATGTAGGTGCAAGATTGGCACTGAACCGCTATAAAATCCCTGTCTTTGTGTTGTTTTTAGTTCCAATTGCTTTCTCATCTAGACTCTATTACTGCATATAATTATAATCAAAAAAGCTTTCCTAATCAACACTAGACAATTTATAAACATCCAACGAACAACTGCATAATATCTTATTGTTGCAATTAACTCTAAATGTGTTAAAGCTTAAATTTCAAATAGGGCAAATTTCTTTCAAACCCAATTCACCCCTCCTCTTGGGTTGTATATCTAGGCAACAAGTGGTATTAGAGCAAGTACTCTAATATTAATTGTTGATCTCATGATCAAGAGTCAAAGATCATAACAGCTCAACAGATAGTTTTCTAGAAGAGGGACAATTAATTGATAGACCTCCACTACTTAATGGCATAAACTTCATACATTGGAAAGCACGCATGCGCACTTTTATTCAAGCACATGACTACGATTTATGTAGTATCATAGTCAATGGGCTACACACAAGCACTGATCATGACAAGAAAATGGCTCAGCAAAATGTAAAAGCTTTGAATGTTCTATTCTGTGCATTAGATGATAGTGAACTTAATTGCATATCCTCTTGCACAACTGCTAAGAAAATATGAAATATGCTTGAAGTTAAATATGAATGCACTAACAAATCTGAAACATCATGTGTAGAAAAAGAGCAGTATCATATCGCAAATCTATGCTCCATGGCACATGAAGATGAAATATATGAGGTACATGCTGAAACTGAAAATAATTTTACATTTGATGAACTTCATGATGCCTTTTCTGATTTATATTTAGAACATAAGAAACTTATTTGTGAAAACAAGAACTTGAAGAATGAAAATTAAATTCTAATAGATGAAAAACTGAAACTAACTAATAAAACTGAAATCTTAATTATAGAAAATAAAAAACTAAATCAGAAAAATCAACTTCTTACTGAAGGCCATGATAAACTCAAGAAGAATAATGAATTGCTTTCATAAGATAATAGAAAACTAACTAAAGAAGTTGATAATTTGAAATCTATTGTTGAAAGATTCACTCTCAGCTCTGAAAAACTAAATTTGATGATAGAAAACTCAAGAGCTGGATATGATAAATTTGGATTGGGATATCAACCTAGGTACACCCAAAAATTTTTCAAGAATATATTTGTTAAAACAGTTTCTAATTATTTAAAACAGACTCTCAAAATACTGACAAATAGAAACAAAAGCTAAGTAAAATCTCTTCAGTTGCTCCTAAATCTGTACATTACAAATTTGATGAAACTAAAAGGCAAAAATAGAAAACTGAAAGATTATCTACTACTCATGTTGATGACCCAAAGAGGAGAAAGAATATATATTTGAATATTTTATTGAAAATTATCTTCAAATTCTAAACTCTTAAATGGAATGTTCGATTAAGGAGGAGAAAGAAAATTTTTAGGAGAAGAGATCATATGGAGCTTAATCGCATAAATCCATAACTAAAGGAGAGAGAAAGAATATTAAATGAGAAGTGATCCTAATACTTTTTATTATGTATCATCTGAAATTTAAATCTGAAAATCTGTATGATACACCTTGAAGCTTGTTATTTGGTTAGTGCATCAATCATAAACCAAATTACAATTCAAACAGTTGATCTTAAGAGTCTCTAATTTAATAAAAGAGGGGGAGAATAATGTGTTAAGCTAAATTTCCTTCAGTATTTCTTATGAATACAAATTTAAAGTAACTACTATATGTGATAGATTTATAGATGGTAAAATACACCTAATTGGCAAATCAACTGTTTTGAAAATTATTTTTTTTAAAAAAAATCCTTCTGTCTCTATTAAAAAATCTATTTTGAAATTCACTAATGAGTTCTTATTGGCTTGCTCTTTAGAGTTTCAATCCTGTGCCAATTCATTTTTATATATATCAAAATGTGTTTCTCTCTAAAGAAATAAAATAAAGTCTTTAAAAGAGCTCTAAGATGTATCAAAAATTGCATGAATTCATATTTTGGTATTTGTGCCCCAATACTCTTATTATCATAAAAGAACTTTGAAGTCATTAAGAATTAATGATCCAATATGATGGTATGTTTTTCAAGTATATAAGTTTTGATCTTATACTCTGAAAATTAATTAAATTGCTCTCATGTTGCTAAATACTTAATATATTGGGCAAAAGATCTTAAATAAACAAGCTTTGATACTTGTTATTAAAGATCTTTCAAAAAAGGGGTTAGAATTTCATTCGTGCCTTTTTTGAATATCAGTCTTGATGCTCCTTGAATTAACTTGAAAAAGGTTCCACCTATACTTGATTTGAGAACTATCTTTGGAATCACATTCGATGTGCTCTCCTTATAATTTGCTCTGAAATCATCTTAATTGGCTCTGATCTATGCTAATTAATCTCATTCTGACATTATTGCCTTGAGTTATATGATTCATATTCTTGCAATAATTTGACATGCATTAACTGAAAATCAGAGTACAATAAGGAAAAGAAATATTTGAGTATCATTATCTTTGTGCTTAATGTTTCATTATCTTGCAACCTTTTTGATGTTGTCAAAAAGGAGGAGAAATATCTAAGTATATGCTTATAATGCTTTATATGTTGATTATGTTAAGTTGATTAAATCTAAAACATTATCTTGAAGTATATTTTAAAGATATATGTTTTCTACTTTATGCAACTTAGTTATGCATTAGTTCTAGAACACAATCTATTTTATATTGCATATACTCCAAGTTTTGTCATCATCAAAAAGGGGAAGATTGGTGACCCAAAGAGTGATTTAAAGATTAATTTTGATGATCACAAAATCTTGAAATATAATTACTAATGCTTGTGTTGCAAAAAGAAAGATAATTTGTTTTGCAAGGAACATAGCAAGTTGGAAAAATACAAGAAGGCCTCAAAAGCTCTCAAGAAAAGTTGGAAGAAAGCTACACTTCATTGGCCCAAAGTTTCAAGTTCAAAGGATTCAAGTTGGAGGAGCAAATTCAAAGAAAGATTCAAAAGAATAGTCCTCAAGTCGACTCCAGGAAGTTCAGAGTCGACTCTGGCACTCTGGAGTTTCAAGGAATAGTGCTCGAGTCGACTCCGGGATTCTGCGAGTCGACTCCGACTGAGAACAGACAAAAAGACAGAGAGTTGATTTTCAGTGCTGCAGTGCTCAAGTCGACTCCCAGCCGAGTCGACTCCTGCTTCAGCCGAGTCGACTCCTACTTCAGCCGAGTCGACTCGAGCATGCTGGGAGGCATAACGGCTAGTTTTTTCTCAACTCCAACGACTCTATTTTTGTCTCTAACAGCTAGATTTTTGTTCCCACGCCATCCAAAGCTATAAAATCAAGGGAAGAGCTAGGGGAGAAGTTAAGAAAGTGGGAGAGAACACATAGGGAAGAGATTTCAAGAGAAATCTTCCAAAAGCACAAAAGGACCATTCAAAGCAAAAGTGAGAGAAGAAGAGCATCCGAGTGAATCCCAAAGCTTCCTCTCCAACTGTGTGCTGCCTCAGTGATCCTCTACCTCGTGTGAAATCAGAAGAGGGTCAAGTAAAGAAGAAGCCGAGTTCCTTTATCTACAAAACTTGTTTGAGGGCTTCTTCTCTTTACTCTATTTGTTTACATTATTATATCTGCTTGTTTAAGAAGCTTGTATTTGTTTTAAACTCTTGTTCTAATATCTTGTAACTTGATTCAATCAAGGGATTGAATTAAGGGGTTAAGGTTTGTTGGTGAGCCAAGAATAAAACCAACGTTGTAAGGTTGTGGTTGGTGAGCCTTTAGGAAAACCAACTGGGTTAATTGTGAACCCGTAAAAGAATCGTTGTAAGGTTGTGGTTGGTGAGCCTTTGGAAAAATCAACTGGGTTGATTGTGAACCCGAAAAACAATCGGTTGGTTCTAGTCGGTGAGCCTGTGAAAATCGACCAAGTTCGTTGTGATCTCGTGAAAACAACAACCGGCTTGTAATCTGAGCTTGTAAACTTAGGTTGTGAGCTTGTAAAACAACCGGCTGTAATCTGAGGAATTATAGTGAAATTCCCAAGAGGTCTTGGAAAGTAGATGTAGGTGCTGGGGTGCACCGAACTACTATACATCTTTGTGTTTGTGATGCCTTATCTCTTATGTTTCATGCCTTACATTCATACTTGATTGTGTAATATCTCTAGCTTTGTTTCCAATTGATTTATAAGTGATTGTTTAGAACTTGTTTAGCTTCCACTCCATTCTTACCATTCACATTGACTAAAATTGATCATACAACTATTAGTTGATTTTAGATCAATTGCACCCTAAAGCCATAATATAATTGCTCTAGCTTAATTTTTTACTGCTTTACTTGTAATTGCCTAGAGCTTAAGTAAATAACATCTTATCATTCCGCTGCATTCAATCCAAAAGGAAACATAATTTTTAGAAAACACAATTCACCCCCCTTCTTGGGTTGTCACCTTGGGCAACACATGTTAAATCTATGTTTGTTAAATTCAATAAAAGGATGCAGAAATATATTTCTTGTAATCCTAAAATCTGCAAACTTATGGACAAAATAGCTATTAAGAAAATATGGATTTCAAAAGGAACAATTATAGCTAACCTATAAGGACCCAAAAGAACTTGGGTTCCTCAGTTAAAAATCTGAATATTTTCTGTAGGTGTCTAGCATTCAAGGGTCCAACAAAATATATTAATTTGGACATTGGATGATCTAGACACATATTAAAGAATGAAACTTAAAATATACTTAAAAAAATAACAATTGAAATGAAAGCAGTAATCCTTGCATCTCATCATTCTCTTGGCTTTAGTATTTGATTAGAACATGAATTGTGGGTATTAATCAATTTGTGATATAGGTAATATTTTTGAAAATATATTCAATTCACTTCATTTTATAGTATGCTTTACTTACTGTTGGATAAATTGCTAAATGATTAATCAATGTTATAAGAATAACTCTATGAATTCTATATATGCTAGTTTGAGAGTTTTTATATCCATGGCATTATCTTCTATTGATCATAGAAATAAGAATATATGCGTGGTATGCCTCTGAAAAAATATACACTATGAATACCAAGATTAAAGAATCTAGTGGTAGTATTTTCTTTCGGGATATAAAATTAACTCTTGCTAGTTTGATCTTAATTCCAAAAGACCTTGTCATTGCTTTACTTTGATTTATTTCTGCAAGGTCAAAGTTTGCTATGCATGACAACTAGAAAAACAAACAAGTATCATTTTCTAAATCTAAAGATGTCGTTTCCATCACCTTGTCTTTAGAAATTCTCCACATGAACTTATTTGGATTGAAAGCTTAGGAGATAAGCTTCTTGACTTTGTAAAAGTGGATGATTTCTCAAAGCTAACATTGATTTTGTTCTTGGCACTTAAATTGAAATATTTTCTACATTGGCACAAACTTACAAAAAGTTTCAAATAAAAAAAAGGGTTTGCAAACTGTGATCATGGCATAGTTCTTGAAAACCAATTTTCTGTCAAGTTTTGCATAGAAAATGATATTGAATACAATTGTTTCTACACTAAGAACATTATTGCATATTGGGTTTATAAAAAGTAAAAATAGGACCTTTGAAGAAATGTGTTGGACAATGCTATGTGATAGTAATGAAAATAGCTATCATCACAGCTTGTCATATTATAAGATTTCTATTAGAACCTTTTTTAGAAAATCTCTTATGAATTCATGAAAAACAATTATTGCATACTTTCATGTTTTTCAGTTTTACATGTTATGTTCTCAATAATGAAAAATAGGCCAAATCTGATAAGAATGTTTGTCTTTGGATATTACTCATCAAGCAAAGCATATTGAGCATTCAAATAATTAGAACTCTAATTAAAGAAGAATTAATTCATATCATTCTTGATGAGACTAATAATCCTTCATCAAGGAAGAACATAGAGGTTATTGTTGATGGAGGTGAGCTTGATAAAGGAATTAGGGCCTTAACCCTAAAGAATTGCTCTGCATCAAAAAATGATCAACAAAAGGATCAATTTCAGCAAGGTAAATATATTCAATATCCTAGAGGTATAATCATTTAATGATCATTCTCAAGACACTAAAATCAGATCTTATGATAAGTATATGGTTAATCTTTTTACTTACATGTAACAATCTGAATGTAAAAGACATTAAGAAGAATGAACAAGATGATAATTAGTTAAGTTAAATTAAAATCATTCTGAAAGGGATAAAATTTTGAAATCTTGTTGAAAATATGAAAACTTGTTTATAATTGGAGCAAAAAAAAATTAATTTCTTTTCATAAATGTACTTAATGAAGAAGAATTGGTGATTACCAAAAGATTTAATTAAGAAAAGATGAAACAGATCTTGATGAAATCTTTGCATTATTAGAAGCAAAAAGATCACCACTATCATTTGCTTGCTCTATGAGTTTTACATTCTGTCAAATGAATGTGTAAAATGAAATGTCTATGTGGTTATTTTATTAAAGAAGATCTATATAAAATAACCGTCTTACTTGAAAAACACTCATTACAAATATGATAAAGCAATATGTGATTTGGAACAAGCACCAAAAGCATGATATAAAAGCTTGAGTAACTTTTTGATAGAAAGTAATGGTGATAAATCTATGCATCAAAAAGAAGAATTTGTGATATCTTATTTGCTCAAAGTATACATTGATGACATCATTTTTGGTTCTACAAATGAAGCTCTATATGAAAATTTTACTAAGCTCATGCAAGGTGAGTTTGAAATATGTATGATGAATGAGTTAACATTTTCTCTCGAACTCCAAATTAAGACAAACAAGAAAGGAGATCTTCATTGGCCAAAGTAAGTCCACAAGAAAACTCTTATAAAAGAGTAACACCAAGAAGGTATGAATATGTTTCATTTTATCTATTATTCATTCCTTGAGTATATCCTTCAATTGTAAATTTATATGCTCGTTTGATGCTTTAACTGTATGATTTTTTTTACCTCTTAAGCTAAAATTAATTCATGCTAAAACCTCTGAACAAAAATTGCCATTATAATCATAACCTTAAACATTTCATAATGTACTTGAGTACTTAATCAAAACAAAAAAAAAATTGAATACTCTGAGAAAATTCTGTCAATCCTAAGCCACTGAGTAAATCCCCCAAACACTGCTCAAGATGATAAATCAATTAAAATTTAAGAAAAATCCTTATTCGAATGTGCTCTATTCTGCCTGACCCCTTCTTAGGAGTCGACTTCAGGAATGAAGGAGTCGACTCCTGACTGATGGAAGTCATCTCGAGTCGATTGGAACATCGACTCAAGACCCATAGATGGAAGAGTCGACCCCTCAAAGTGAGGAGTCAACCCCTGCGTCCAGAAGTCGACTCGTGTTGAGATCGAGTTGACCCCTGACTTGGAAAGACGAAATAAATCCCCAAATCGATTCGACTCCTTCCTCATCCCTTTTCTTGAGAGTCGACCTGCGAGCATTATCTCCGAGCTCCATCCTCCTCAAACTCCCTTCGAATCCTTGCTTCTCTCCTCTGTTTCACTCCTTCTTTTCTTCGAAATGCCGAGAAAGCAAGTTGTCCACCGAGCGGTGAAGAGAACCTCAGCCCCTGAAGCATCTGAGAGACGTTCAAAGGCTTGGAATGATGAACCTTCTCCTCCAGTCATACTGTCTCCTCATAGGCAAGTACCACTGGCCTCCCGACCTGCGTCCCTAGGAAGAAAAATAGATTTTAGGTTCTTAGAAGTTGAGGGATTTACCATAGGGCTTAGGATAAAAGCCATGGGATGGGAAACCCTATGTTCTCTGGACATTCCTACCTACCCAAACCTTGTTCGTGAGTTTTATGCCAATGTGAAGGCTAGGATAGGTAGCTTAGAAATAGTAGTCAAGGGTACTCGTATCATTCATAACTCAGAAACCCTAGGAAGAATTCTAGGTATGCCAACCACCGGTTCCACCCAAGACATCCTAGAAGACAGAGAAATGGGTATCCAGTGTATCCTAGATACAGAAAACTTAAGCCAATTTAAAGATATTTCGGCCAACCTACTCAGTGTGGAAAATAGATTACTTCACCATATAGTTAGCCGAATTTTGCTTCCCAAGACAGGTAGGTTTGATTTTATTTCAGAAAGGGACATCCTAGTGATGTTTCATATTCTAACCTCTCATCCCCTGAACCTTCCTTATGTTATGTTTAGGCATATGTTTGATTCAGCCACTAGACCTAAGGCATCCCTTCCCTATGGAATGCTTCTGACCCTAGTTTTTGAGGAGTTCGGAGTGGATATAGAGGGAGAATCATCAAAGAGCCTATCTTGTTGGGACACCTATAATGATCGGTCACTACATCGAATGAGATTCATAAAGAAAGACGGTCATTGGATCAGAAAAGATGAAGAAAGATCATCTACACCGGCAGCTGCGGAACCTAGTGAAATGGAGCCACCTGCGCAAAATAAAGAATCTTTTGATGCTCCCACTATAGAAACAATTCCTCCATCTCAGCAGGCCATTGAGATTAGACTTAATGCTGAGTAGCTCAGAGCACTGAGGGATGATATTTTAAGAGAACTGAGGAGTTCAACTAGTACACCCTCCACTGATCTGACCCCCTCAACTGCAGTAGTTTCACTGATGATTGCTGAAGTAAAGGAGGAATTATCTAGTTTGAGATGTCTTATTTAGGGTCAATACATGAGATTCTCAGATATTGAGGAAGATACAAGGAAGATGCAAGATTCAGTAAAATCAAAGTTGATAAAGCTAAATGAAGGAGCTGAAAAAGTAGCAAAGCTGTTTTAAATAAGCTTGACGAGAACACCGACAATGTAACCCAGCTGACCCAAACCTACAATAGGACTACTTCAGAAATTATTCAACAATTGGAAAATATCTATGAGGTAGTTCGTTTGCTTATGGAGTGCCAACGATGAACCTTGGGAGCCTCCTCTTCTTCTAGGCATCCACCTCCCTAAATTTGTACTCTTTTGAAAATCAATTGCAGTCCTTTTGGACTTTCAATCATTGTACTCAATTTTGTAATATTTACAATGAATTGAAAAGTTTTATTTTTATCCATGAGCTTGTGTATCTCTGTCACTCTCTCTTGTGCCATGTTGAAGGAGAAAATCAATATCAAAAATTGAAATGCAAACTTTAATAATGTATATATTCAAAATATAAGGAGGAGAAATGAATTAAGGGAAAAGAAGAAAACAAATTTTAGCTAATGTTCAGGGGGACACTTGCTAGAAAGTTCATAATTACCTTTAGCACATAACATCCTTGATACATTTTGTCTTGAACTGAAACTTTACTGATACATAAAAGAATTTATCACTGAACCACTTGCCAATGCATATTAATGTTTTTCTATCTTAAGTTTACCATGTTACATCATTCTAAACTCACATTAATGAACATTCCTCCTACTCAGGGGGAGAATTCCTTAAAATTATTTGTGTGAACCATTTCAATAGTCTTCTCGGCTTGATACATTTTCTTTTCAAACTCTTCAGATATTTTCTTAACACTGATAAATCTTTGATACATGAAAAATCATGATCATACATAATTCTTAATCCATAGGAAGTCATGATACATAGTTTTTACACATTCATGAAATGCTTGACATCTGAAAATTGTCTTACACTCAACCTCTCTTTACATTTTCATATTAAGGGGGAGAGAACTACTTTTCCAACTTTTTTTCCAACTTTTTGAAATGCTCTATCATTGGTATACCACTCAATTTTGATGTTGTCAAAAAGGGGGAGAATTATTTGAGTATATACTTTGTTGTGCTAAGATAGCTAGTTTACACGAATATATCTATATACACAATCTTTTTATTGTTGCATATACTCATAGTTTTGTCATTATCAAAAAGGGGGAGATTGTTGATCCTAGGTTTGATTTTGATGATCACAAAACCATGAATTATATTTACTAATGATTGTGTCTTTGGAAGAAAGAAAGAACTAGCATTTTATAAGATTTTTTGATAAAGAAAGAACCCGAAAGCATAGAAGAAGAGTCGACCCCTTCCATCCAAAGGTCGACCCTGAGAAGTCAAAATAAAAGAAAAGAAGAGCAAAGCACTGCGCTCGAGTCGACCCCAGCGAAGCTTGAGTCGACCCCAGCAAAAGATGAGTCGGCTCCAGACAACCCGCAGGAAAGAAACAGAAAGAGGTTTCTGTCGGATTGAGACCGAGCAGACTCGAAGGATTCTCGAGTCGACTCAAGTTGATCATGAGTCGACCCCAGATAGCCCGCAGAGAAGGAGACAGAAGAAATGGTTTCTGTCTGACTGAGAGGGCCGACTCAAAGGATTCTCGAGTCGACTCAAATGGATCACGAGTCGACCCCATACAGATGGGAGTCGACCCCAGATATGTCTTAGGGCAAAGATAGAAAGCAGCTGAAAATAGCCAAGCTCTAGAGTCGACCCAACGCAGATCTGAGTCGACCACTGGACAGCTTAAGTTGGCCCCAATATTAAAGGAGTCGACTCCTTAAGAGTCTCAGAAAATTTCAGAGAGTAGCAAAAACCAGCCAAGCCTAAGTGTCGACCCCACCCAGATTCAAGTCGACCTCTGGACAACACGAGTCGACCCCAGAACAAGTGGAGTCGACCCCTTAAGTTGCATAGAGCAAATCCAGAGAGAAGCTAAAGTCGCAGGCAAGCAAGAGCCGACTCCAAGACTTACCTAGTCAACTCGTGAGGAACACGAGTTGACCCCTGAAATCAGGAGTCGACCCCAGGCGACGGGATGAAGCTGCAACAGCTATTTTTCCATGGCAACGGTAGTTTGTTTTCATCTCCAACGGCTCTATTTCATCTCCAACGGCTCTAAAATAATTCTCAAGTGTTTCTAAGGTATAAATACAAGGGAACCAAGTGGATTAAAAGTGAGCTTAACGACCAAACTTTAAAACATCAATTTGAGAGCCCAAAATCCAGAGTATTGAAGTGAGCAAACCATTGGAAGCATCAAGTTCAATCATTCTACATCAATTCTCACCTCTGAAAGTTGGTGAAGCATTCAAGATATCTTTCTACACCAACGACTACTCTATTGCTCCTATCACTGTTTGTATCTATTCTTTTACTATTTGAGCAATGGTGTGTTTAAATTCTTCCTATCTTATTTGTTCTAGTTTCGGAGGGTTCTGAAACTTGGGGGAAGGTCTTGTCCAAACCTTAATTAGACTGTGTAAAGGTTTTGGTTGGTGAACCTTGGAAAAACCAACTGGGTTAGTTGTGATCCCAGAAAACAATTAGTTAGGTTCTAGTCGATGATCCCGTAAAACCGATCGGATTCGTTGTGATCCCGGAAAAACAACAAGCTGGTTGTGAGCTTGTAAAACAACCAGACTATAATCGGGATGATTATAGTGAAATTCCTAAGAAGTCTTGGGAAGTGGACGTAGGTGCAAGATTGGCACCGAACCACTATAAAATTCCTGTCTTTGTGTTGTTTTTTAGTTCCAATTGCTTTCTCATCTAGACTCTATTACTGCATATAATTAAAATCAAGAAAGCTTTCCTAATCAACACTAGACAACTTATAAACATCCAATGAACAACTGCCTAATATCTTATTCTTGCAATTAACTCTAAATGTGTTAAAGCTTAAATTTCAAATAGGGTAAATTTCTTTCAAACCCAATTCACCCCCCCTCTTAGGCTGCATATCTGGGCAATAATTTTAGATCTGAAATGAGATTATTAATTAAGTTCTAAACTCAATTAATCTTACACCCAGCTAATCTTCGAATGCCCATCGAATAGGCTCTGAAGATTACTCTGTGAAGAGCCCCAAAAGAAGTTTAACCCTCGGTGATTGGAACCTATAAGATATATCTTTGGATCTAGATTCATACCTTTATAAAATCTGAAAGTAATGGATCTGATGCTCGAGCTTCATAGCCACACACTCATCTGGCCTCTACGAGTAATCCACGTGAAGCTCCTGGAGTGATCCAATCCCACGGAAGTGCTAGCTTGCGTAGGATCTTCCTTTGCTGAATTTTGATGCTATCAACTTTTGATTCACCTTCTTGGAAGAACATGGAGGAATCGTTAGTAGGAATTGAAGACGACTTATATATGATCTAAAGGCTCTTATCAGGGACCCCTATCAGCTATGGCGAGATGGACTTAGAGGAGGATGAAATGGCGAGATGGACACGGCTGAATTTCATTATTTTGGTGACATGAGGAGATCATCCTTTTAAAGGCACACCATCTGATCATTTGAATTCAAAATTCAAATGAAAATCTGGTATCTTGTTGGTGCATGAAGGGGTTGGTGTTAACAAGATAGATTATCTTGTTTGAATTGAAAATTCAAACAATAAATGGTTCATGCGAGTGAGATAAGATCGAAATGGATGGTGCTGATTTTCCATTCAATTTTAATTTGAAATTCCATTGATAATCATCCAGCCATTCCAGCACATCTCCCATGATCCAAATCCCATCACTTTTCATTGAAAATCCACGTTCGGATTGAATTCCTCGAGTTCAACCCATCCGCGAGTTCTAGGATTTTTAGAAAGAGTCGACCTTCCCAATCTCGAGTCGACTCGAGTCGACTCCTTCCCCTTCGAGCCGACTCCAAAGTCCACCCAAGTTGACCCAAGAGCTTCGTAGGTCGACCCCAGCTAAGACGATAGGGAGCTTCTTCCCCTGATACGCCCAGCGAGTCGATTCTAAAAAAACTCGAGTCGACCCCAAGGAAACTCGAGTCGACCCCATCTGGGAAAATAAAAGAAGTCGTTCTCTGGATTCTCTGAGAGAGTCGACCTCAGCCAAGCTTAAGTCGACCCCAGCCCATCTCAAGTCGACCCCTCTTTACTTCAATTTGGCTCATCCTTAGTCCATTTACTCAATCAAATTGAGTTTATTAGTAATCTAATTACTAATTAATCCTTCAATAATTACTTTAATTATTTTATAGGATAATTTGCCAATCGAATTGATCAAATTATTTTTGAATAATTCTCAATCATCCATCAGCTATCTTGATCAATCAAAAAACTTCAATGCGTGTGACCTCATAGGTTCGAACCTAAGCCGGTAGTACAGAAACGACTTTCTGCAATAATCGATGTGACCATATAGCAATTATACCCGACGTTCGGATAGGCCGAATATATGCGAAGCAAATATTCTGAAATTCTGGATCATGGTTACTATATAATTCATCCCTTTGACTCCTAATGCTAGGATGATCTTAGAGTTCTGTTAACTCTCTAATCAGTACATCCACTATGTGATCAACTTTAGAAATCCTGTGACTCATCATAAGGATTATCCTGTCCAAGATTTTGCTAAATTGAACACAAAGCATTATCTCCTATTTCTAGGAGGGGTCAATTCCATCTTGACTCACGCACCGATTTTGCAAGTACTTGACTGCACCCAGTAACCTTCCGTCACAAAATTAGAAATTCTGCTAGTCCGGTACCAAAGTACAGTGAGTTGCTTGCTAATCACTGTGGTGATCTCAGGTCTGAGGGATACTTACACCCATATCTACTCGAAACATCTCTTGATAGTAGAGCATTCCGAAATTGATCACGTTCAGTAAAATATACTCGTACACTTCACCTATGGGATATATCAGTGTCTCCACACTTCTTGGTTAAGAGGACAACCAACGTATATGTCACACAACGACCTAATCTTGATAATATTGTCATCCTAGTAATAGCATATCATTTGGTCGCGAACAGGTTTAAAGACTTGAAGATAAATCCTCCTTTATTATATAATTAGTCCTAAGGACTTCATCATATAAGAGTTCATATACAATGAAATGATGAATAATGCCAAATAATGCTTTATTAATTTGGCAATTTATTTACAAAATTCAATCATCAACATATTGACGATTGACACTTAGGATATGATTCCCAACAAGAATATTGGAGCAAGCCAAGGATTTCTCATATAGATTTCTCCGAGAAAAGCAAGCCGCCAACCAGCTTCGGGACAAGTGGATCATAACAAAGGACTTGCTCGGTGAGGTAAGTAGCCGACAAGTCTCGCATGCTGAATTTTTTGCTAGAAATTTTTATTCCTGCATTTGTCTTGCTCTGGGTAGAATTTCATTTTGTGCCTTCTAATATTCATTTCAGCCCTCATGAAATGGATTGAAGGGACTTCTAATTAGACATTCTTGGTATGTATGAGGGTTTTGATAATATCATGATCTCATTATAAGTCCACCTTAAAATTATTATTGAGGGGCGAAATAATTCGGATGGCTATTATTTTTTAACATCTGTCAAGGATGTAATTATTTGGATGATTGTTATTGTTGTGGTTGAAATTTGGCCTGAGGGTGACCATGCCAGAGGAATCCGAGAAGCCACCGGTCGGGACGGAGAAAGGGAGCCACCTCCTACGCTTCGACGTACCTGCATAAAGCCTTGGCCGGAGATTCCGGCGAGAGCCCTCCGATGGTTAAATTAGCAGAATTTTTGGAGAGGTTTCTCAGTGTTTTGAATTGCTTTGTATTGCTTTTTATGGCCTCCTTTAGGGCCTTTCCCTACCCCCTTTTTATAGGGTGAGAGTCTCGGCCGTTACCTAAAATCTCGGGCCGAGCTGTGATCAGCTAGCCATTAGCTGGAGACGGCATGAATCACAGAGATCAATCCCGCGGGCAGAAGATTCGGGAGATATCTTTTCAGATTTGTTCCGAAAATTTGCGGGATCTTCGACGGGATCAAAGTTGACAGGGCCGAGATCAGCTCGACCTTTAGCGGGGTCCGAGGTCGGCCTGGCCTCTGGCCGAGGTTGGCTCGGCCTTCGGCGGGGCCGAGAACCGGCCTGCTCGGCTCTGAGGTCTGCTTAGCAGAAATTAGGTGGTTCCCCGCTGGAGTAGGACGATCCATTTTGCCTCTCATCATTTGCCTCCCGACTTCCGAGTTCGAGTCATTATTTGGCATGAGCGAAGGACGTAACCGAGTTGTCGATCGTTCTGTGCTATAGCCAAATATTCGTGAAGGTGTACGTGCCGAGTGGGGTACACCTCTCGTATCATTGGAGCTAATGGCTTCATGCCGAGCTTCCCGAGTCGAGCTCGTCTTGCTTTGTGTCTTGTGTTGGATTTTTGTGCTCGGCTAACAGAATCCGAACTGCATAACTTAGGTACTAGCTTGGCTGTCACGTAACTAGGTAATTTTGGCTAAGTCACTGTGCTCGGCATTCGCTTCCAACTTAGACTTAGGATAAGATATATAATTTTTGCAAAGTTGATGAAGAGATCACTACATCTGAGCTCGTCTGCTGGCGAACTCTAGGCACCGAGGTCGGACATCAGGTCTGCTTCGGACCTTTACGCGAAAATTGAGATCGGGACCTGTTTAACTTTTGCACTGTAGTTTGCTAGGGTATCTTTTAGGTAGAAAGTCGTCGTGAGTTTTGATGCATTTTAACCTTGTAGATCTTTTTAGGCTTTAACTTGGGTGCTCAAACTAAGGTCGAGGTGCCCTCAAATTTTTTCTGAGGTCAAGAGAGCCTCTTCGGCTCGCGGTCGACGCAGCAGGGCGCCCCGAGCTCGGGCTGGGGCATCATTGCATGTTCCTGCAATTGAGGGAGCCTCTTTGGCTCGCGGTCGACATTGCAGGGCACCCCGAGCTCAGGTTAGGGCATCATGCCTAGATCGTTACGCCTTTCGTGCGGGTCGGAACTTACCTAACAAGAAATTTCGCTATCATAGGACTGTTATAGTTACAGCCGCCGTTCATCGAGGCTTCGGTCACCCGTTTTCCTGTTATCAGGTCACCAAGTTTCTGGGCCTTTTGGCATTGGGCAGGCGTCAACCCCCATACATGGTATTACGACTTTGCGGAGATTAATGCTTTTGGTAAACAGTCGCCCGGTCCGGGTCACTGCGACCCCCTTTGTGAGGAGGCACCCCTTCTTCCGAAGTTATGGGGCTATTTTGTCGAGTTCCCTAGAGAGAGTTGTCTTGCACCCATTGGTGTTCTCTACCTACCCACCTGTATCGATTTTGGGTACAGGTACCCTTTTGTTGAAGATTGTTCGAGCTTTTTCTAGGAGTATGGCATGGGTTACTTCAGTGCCGTAGCACTTGGTACTTAGGCATTGGCTCGAGGCATTTTCTCTACCCCTTCTTACCCTGAAAAAGTAGGGTCATCTTGCATCCTTGAACCGATAACCATCTTTCGGCTAACCTAGCCTCCTCCGACCCTCGGGACCAACAAGGGGTAATACAAGAATATTCACTTGTTGTCCATCGACTACGCCTTTCGGCCTGATCTTAAGCCCTGACTCACCATCCATAGACGAACCTTGCGGAGGAACCCTTAGGTTTTCGGGACATTGGATTCTCACCAATGTTTGCATTACTCAAGCTGACATTCTCGCTTCCGCTTCATCCACACCTGCTTGTGCGGGGTGCTTCCCTCTAAGGCGGAACGCTCCCCTACCGATGCATTTTATCTTTAATCGCTCTTCCATGATAAATCTCCAAGTCAAGCTAATTTTTTGGATCTGTAAAAATGGTAAGAAATCATATAATGAGCTAGACAGCCCGGTAAGTAATAAAAACCTTAACTAGATAATTTGTGTAATAACAAAAAAATATAAATTACAATAAATCCGTATAAAGACATAATCAATTCCATTTCAAAACACAAATTCATTAAAATCCATATCTTTCCAATATTTGTATACATAATCATAAATCTGATTTGAAACAAATCATATTCAACTCAACAGTATTAAACTATAGCCACACTTATACTCTGTAGTTAGGCTAGAAATAGAAATGTACTTATACCCTACTGTTGACTAGAGTTGGGCACTGGGCCGGGCCGCCCACGGCCCGGCACGGCCCGGCACGAAGCGGGCCGTGCCTTGCTACAGTGCCGGGCCGTGCCTGGCACGGCCCATTTGAGAGGGTCGTGCTGGGTCACAGGGTACTGGCCCGCGGGCCGAGCCCGGCACGGCCCGCTTCGGGCCTGGGCCGGCACGGCCCGCTCTAGGCCCGCGGGCCAGCCCGGCACGGCCCATAAGGGCCTGGGCCGGGCTGGCCCGCGGGCCTGGCACGGTCCGGGCCTGGGCCCGGCCCGGCCCGATAAAAATTAATGCTTCATAAATTTCCTAAAAAAATTAATAAATATTGAAAACTAAGGATTTATGAATATAAAGCCACCTTAATGGTGGGGGGTTTGGCATAGACCCCTACCAGTTTATTAATTTAAATCAAAATGGTACATGAAGGGAGGTTTGGACCTTGGTCTGACCTCTAGAATACAATAAGAAACTAAAAAAGGGCCGAGGTTTGGACCTTGGTCTGACCTCCAGAATACAATAAAAATGTACAATTATAAAAAATTAAGAAATCTTACTAATCATCAGTGATTCAGTGAATCAGTATTCAGTCTTCAGTCTTCAGTAGTGTTTGTATCATCATCATCAGAGGATGTTGTATTATGTCCACCTTTATCTTGAAGTCTTGCCTCAGCATCCAACCAATCCTTGAAGCAGAGAAGCATCTCCACCGTTTCGCCCGTCATCCTACTTCTCTTTTCGTCAAGAACACGCCGACCTGCACTAAAAGCGGATTCCGATGCTACCGTGGACATCGGCACAGCTAAAATATCGCGTGCAATTGCAGACATAACAGGATATTGATTTCTAACACTCTTCCACCAAGATAATACATCTAGATTCTCTATTTGATTTTCATCATATGCAGACTGAAGATCATTTCGTAAATAAAATTCTAGTTCACTACTTAAAGATGAAGAAGATGAAGAGGAACTTGAAGCATGTGTGTGTCTTCTCTGTGCAATGAATGAAAAAATAGATGACGAACGAGAACTACTAGAAGAAGAAATAGAGGTTTGTATTTGTGTTCTAGATCCACGAATTTTTTCATCATATATAGCATAAATATCATAAAGAAGTTGTTTTACCTCATCTTTAGCAGATTCAGAATCTTGATTCATATTTTCAGAATATGCATCAAGTAAAATTAGCACGCCATTTAATTTAACTCTAGGATCAAATACAGCAGCTAAGTTATGCATAGGACATATCTTGTCCCAATACTCATTCCATTTAGATTCCATTAGGTCAATAATAGGCATTAAAATATCATCATATCTATGTTCTGCAAATTTTTGGCTAATTATATATGCTTGTTGTAAAAATGAACATGAAGTAGGGTAATAAATACCAGAAAGAACATTGGTAGCATTATAAAAACTAAGCAAAAAATCTTCCAAAATTTTTCCTTTATTCCAATCAGTTTCAGACAATGTAAAGCCTAATCCACGATCATTAATATATGCACTTAATAAGTTTTTATATGGGTATGCATCATGTATCATGCTATATGTGGAGTTCCAATGAGTAATTACATCAAGTTTAAATTTTTTAAAACGTTTACCATGATTTATGCATAATTCCTTAAATTCTTGAAGTCTTGATCTTGAAGCATGAATAAAAAAAACTGCATTTCTAATTTTTGAAATCACATCTTGAATCATGCCCATGCCAGCTTGAACAGAAAGATTTAAGATATGACATGCACATCTAATATGCAGTCAATTTCCATCTAATATGGGATGCAATGAGTCTTTTAATAATGCAACAGCAGAATTATTATTAGATGCATTATCAAAAGTAATAGACATAATTTTATCATTAATATTATATGAACATGCAGTTTGATAAATAATATTTGAAATTTGTTGCCCAGAATGTGGAAAATCAAAAGCACGAAAAGCAAGAATACGTTTATTTAATTGCCAATCATTATCAATATAATGAGCAGTAATGGCAATAAAACAATTACTACCTACAGATGCTGACCAAATATCAGAAGTTAATGAAATTTTTACATTTAAAGTAGAAAGTGTTTCAATTAAATTTTGTTTCATTGCTAAAAAGTTGGTCATAGCTACTCTTCTAAATGTACGCCTACTAGTTCTTTTGTAAGCAGGTTGTAGGTTTAATTGAACATATTCTTCAAAATTAAAAGATTCACATAAACTAAAAGATAATTCATCCTTAACTATCCATTTTACAAGTGCTTTTCTTTGATTTTCATGATTATATGCAAAATTACCTACAAGTAATCCCCCTTGTATATTAAGGGTACTTTGAGTTTGAGCATGAGAATCATGCATCCTATGACTCTCTTGATGTCTTTTTAAATGCCCTGTTCCCCCACTACTACTACAACTATAAAGTTTGGCACATTTTTTACATCTAGCTTTCCAGACTCCATCAACCATAACTCTATCAAATTCATTCCATACAGCACTAGTCCTCTTACGAGAAGAGGTTTGATCTTCACTCGGTTCACCAGTTCTAGAGGAACTAGGAACATGGGGTTAGGGATTAGTTTCTTCTCCCTCAGAAACAGGAATGCCAAACTGACTTTCCTCAAAAGATGACATATCTATGATTAATTCAAAAAATAAAAACTAACCGCAAGGAGGAATTGAGTAGAGAGTCGGAAGGCAGAGGCAGAGCCGAGATTCCGAGCTTCCTCTTGTGCTCTCAACAGAAGCGACCTTCTCTTCTCAACAGGAACCTCCTCTTGTGTAGCACTTGAACAAACTAAAAATTAAATTGCTAGAAGAGCACTTTAGAAGAGAGAAATAATAGCAGTAGAGAAGGAGAGAATGAGAGGTTTGGTGTGGTGAGAATGAGGGAGGAATGGGCTATTTATAGAAGCCCAAAAATTTTTTTTCCCAAAATACCCCTCAATTCAGCCGTTATTGGACTGTTGGGAGGGGTAAAATGGACTTTTTCCTGAAAATAGCCGTTGGAAACGGCTATTTTCCTCCCCCCTCTCCAGACGGGCCGTGCCGGCACGGCCCGTCTGGAGCCGTTGCGGGCCGTGCCAGGCACGGCCCGTTTGAAGCCGTTGCGGGCCGTGCCTGGCACGGCCCGTTTGCGCCCGTTACGGGCCGTGCCTGGCACGGCCCGTGGCGTGCCGTGCCCGGCCCGTGGCGTGCCGTGCCCGGCCCGTGGCGTGCCGTGCCCGGCCCGGCCCGCCAATAGACGGGCCTGGGGCCGGGCCGGGCAGGCGTTCCGTGCTGGACGGGCCGTGCCAGGCACAGCCCGCTTCATAAGCGGGCCGGGCCAGGCACGGCCCGTTTAGTCCTTTGGCCCGGTGGGCCTGGGCCGGGCCGGCCCGGCACGGCCCGTTGCCCAACACTACTGTTGACCCCCTAATGGATTTTGATGAATACAAAACACTATAGTATAATTTCCGTTATATTAACAATTTACTTGAGCATTTCAAGTGTTTAACTAAGAATATTGTTAAGGATTGTCAAGGCATGTTCCCATATTTTTCGGCAGATTTATTAAAGATTTTTGAGATGAAGAAAATGGATCAGGGGCAGCCGAGACGTCTTCGGTTTGTTCCAGAGACGTCTCTAGCACGCAGAGAAGAAGCTGGGACGTCTGGAGACGTCCCCAGCACCTGCCGAGGCGTCTCGCAGGGTCGGAGTCGACTCCCGGCTTTCCAGAGTCGACTCTCTCAGAGACGGCAGAAAGGCCGATTTCAAGGGATGCGCGCGAGTCGTCTTCTAAGGACGCGGAGCCGACTCTCTCAGGGATTCCAGAGGACCTGCTTTTTCGTTGAGAAAACGTCGGAGCCGTCTCCGACGTCGCGAAGTCGTCCCCACGCATAAAGCACAAAAATCCCGAGACGTCCCCCGAGGCATGCGAGCCGACTCTCTCAGAAAAACAGAAAAATAAGAAATCGAGCTGTTCTTCATCGGAGTCGTCTCCAGAAAGCACCGAGTCGACTCCAACATTGTCAAAAGATTTTTTATACAGCCGAGACATCTCTCGTTCAAACGGAGACGTCTCCGGAATGCCTGGGACGCGACTGACACATTTTTGCAGGTTTGTTTGAAATTCTAACGGCTATATT
This sequence comes from Phoenix dactylifera, assembly GCF_051530095.1. Lineage (NCBI taxonomy): Eukaryota > Viridiplantae > Streptophyta > Magnoliopsida > Arecales > Arecaceae > Phoenix > Phoenix dactylifera. The sequence goes on from NC_143192.1 coordinate 13,049,615, forward strand.
TTTGTGTCTAACGGATCTATTGCTTGTAGAAGTATAAAAAGGAGCTTTTAAGTGCATAACAAAAAAAATTTCTCACCAACCAAACACAAGAGCATTCAAGAGAGAAGAAAGAGAAAGAGTCTAAGGGAGTTGGTGCTTTCAAGAGGAGAAATCAAGTGCATTCAAGTCTTCTTCATCTGATTTCGTGCTCATCTACTCACTCCCACTCGGCAATCAAAGCTCGCATTCAAGCCGACGTAATCCACATCGGAAGAACCACCATCATCCACACTTTCAACGGCAAAGAGGGTTCTTCCGGTTTTGTTGTTCTTCATCGTTTTATTTGCTTTCATAGAAGCTTTTAAATTCTTGTAAAGCACTTGAACATTGTGCTTGTTCCAGTCAAGGGACTTGGAACAAGGGTTAGGCGTCCCAAGCCTAGTTTAAATTGGGGGATTGTAGGGTTCGTTGTTAGCCCGGGTTAAAACAACGAGTTGGGTAGTTCACTCGAAAAACTACCGGACTGTAATCGCCGATTATAGTGAAAAATTCCCAAAGGTGTTTGGGGAGTGGATGTAGGAGCAGTGGAAGCTCCGAACCACTATAAACCTCTGTGTTTGCGATTGATTGTGCTTACCACTTTAATTTTACTTTTGCACCTACACTTGTGTGTATTGTTTAATTAGACAAAATTTTTAAAACACCCAATTCACCCCCCTCTTGGGTGACCAACTCTGGGCAACAAGTGGTATCAGAGCAGGTGCTCTGTGTATTCTTGAAGACCTAACCGTCTTTGCCAAAGATCAAGATGGCAACACCCTTCAACAATGTTCCTGCTGAGGGGCAGGCTACCAATAGACCTCCACTTTTCAATGGGACAAATTATTCCTATTGGAAAACTAGAATAAGAATTTTTGTTCAAGCACAAGATTATGCCTTGTGGAGGGCTATAATCAAAGGACCACACGAACCATCTCACACAGTTAATGGCGTTCAGGTTCCCAAACCTGAGGAGGATTGGGATGAGAATGATAGCAAGATGGTTCAACTCAATGCAAGAGCCATGAATACATTGTTTTGTGCTCTAGATGTAAATGAGTTTAATAGAGTCTCCACCTGTAGTTCCGCCAAGGAAATATGGGATAGGCTTGAAGTTACCCACGAGGGTACTAATCAAGTCAAGGAGTCTAAAATGAACATTCTAGTTCACAAATATGAATTATTTAAGATGGAACCCAACGAAACTATTTCATGCATGTTCACACGCTTCACTGATATAATTAATGGTCTAAAGAATTTGGGTAAATCTTACACTAATTCAGAACTTGTGAGGAAAATTCTCAGGTCCTTACCAAAAATTTGGGAAGCAAAGGTCACGGCGATTGTAGAAGCCAAAGACCTCAACACCTTGGCACTTGAAGAACTATTGGGCTCATTGATGACGCATGAGCTTATAATGAAGCAACATGAAGAAGATGTGCCAAAGAAGAAGACAATCGCCCTCAAGACCATTTCAAGTAATTGTGAAGAAGAAAGCAGTGAAAGTGAAGAGGGAAGTGAAGATGAAGACTTGGCCTTAATAGTAAGGAAGTTCAAAAAATTCATAAGAAGAAAGAAGGCCTTCCCAAGAAAGAAGTTTGGAGGGAGAAATGATTGGAAAAAGGAAAAAGAAAAAGAAAGAGACCCAATCATATGTTATGATTGCAAGAGACCGGGACACATCCGCTCCGAATGCCCTCAACAGAAGAAGCACTATGGAAAGAAGAAGAAGAAGGCGTTGAAAGCAACTTGGGATGATAGTGACACATCCTCCTCCGAGGAAGAGAAGGAAGAGACCGCCAATTTGTGTTTCATGGCATTCGACGACGATGAGGTATGTCAAAGCTCAACTACAGATTTTACTTTAGAAGAATTATATGAAGCTTTCCAAGAACTCATGAATGATTGTAGTATGTTAGGAGTAAAAAATAAAGAACTAAAGGCCTCCAATCAAACACTGAAGGATGACATTAAAAACCTATTGATTGAAAAGGAAAATTATGAAAATGATAGCATTATTGACCTAAAGGATAAAATTTCAGAACTTAGCATTAAGTATGAAACGGCAAATACACTCATTAGGGAATTAAATCTAAGAGTCAAATTCCTACTCACTAGTAATACTTCACTTGCACAAAATGTCGAATCCCTTAAAAATGATAAGGAAGTATTAGCTAAAGAAAATTTGGACCTTAAGGATGAGCTACACAAGTATAAACCAATTCTGCAGAAATTTACACATAGCTCGAAAAAATTAAATCTTATTCTATCCAATCAAAGAGCTGTTTTTAATAAAGCCGGATTAGGATACAAAACTAGCAAACAACAAAAATATCTAAAGAACTTTTTTGTAAAAGCAAAAGATGTCAAAACTGAAAAACCTACATGCTTTTACTGTGGAAAAAGTGGACATAAAGCTTATTCTTGCGTTCAAAGAAAGATTCAAACTAATAAGAACACATTTGTAAAGGGTAAAAACACAACCAAAATGTGGGTTCCTAAGGGAACCAACTACACTAACCAAGAAGGACCCAAGAAAACTTGGGTACCTAAGAGCTTCACATGATTATTTTGCAGATATGCCTTGCAGCCGGGAGCAAAAAGAGAATGTGGTATCTTGATAGCGGTTGCTCAAGGCATATGACCGATGACAAGAGCCTCTTCGTCACCTTGAAATCAAAAGAAGGAGGAGTAGTCATATTTGGAGACAATGCTAAAGGTCAAATCATTGGCGTTGGTAAAATCTCCATATCACCCTCCTCATTTATTGACAATGTATTGTTAGTTAATGGATTAAAACATAATTTATTAAGTATAAGTCAATTTTGTGACAAGGGCTTCAAAGTGTCATTTGAATCTTCTCTATGCATAATTAGTAGTCCAATTGACAATGAGATCATACTTATGGGACATACGCTTGGAAATGTTTACATGGTAGATCTTGATGATCTCACCATGAAAGATGGCCAATGTCTTGTAGCCATGGATGCCAAGGTCAATGAGACTAGCTGGTTATGGCATCGTAGGTTAGGACATGCTAGCATGGATTTAATTTCTAAATTGATTACAAAAGATCTAGTTAAAGGACTACCAAAAATAGACTTTGAAAAGAACAAAATTTGTGCTGCATGTCAACTAGGAAAACAAACAAGAAGCTCTTTCAAACCTAAGAACATAGTCTCAACATCAAAATCCTTAGAACTAATTCACATGGATTTATTTGGACCCACTAGAACTGCTAGTCTAGGGGGTAAGAAGTTTGGTCTTGTAATTGTTGATGACTTTTCACGTTTTACATGGGTTTCATTTCTTGCCCACAAAGATGAGTCCTTTTCCGCTTTTATCAAGTTTCATAATAGGATTTCGAATGAACTTAACCTTAAACTAAAGGCAATTAGGAGTGGTCATGGTACCGAGTTTGAAAATCAGCATTTTGAAAAGTTTTGTGAAGAAAACGGTATCAATTATAATTTTTCGGCCCCTAGGACACCCCAACAAAATGGGATGGTAGAAAGGAAAAATCGCACACTAGCAGATATGGCTCGTACCATGCTGTGCGAATCGGATCTACCAAAGTATTTTTGGACTGAAGCAATCAATACTGCCTGCCATATTTTAAACCGTGCTTTAGTTAGATCTATTTTAAAGAAAACACCTTATGAGTTGCTGAAAAATAAGAAGCCCAATATAAGTTATTTTCATGTTTTCGGCTGTCGCTGCTTTATTTTAAACAATGGAAAGGACAATCTAAGTAAGTTTAGTGCTAAATCAGATGAGGAGATCTTTTTAGGTTATTCCTCATCTAGTAGAGCATACAGGGTCTTCAACAAGAGAACTCTCGTTGTTGAAGAATCCATTCATGTTGTTTTTGATGAAGCTAATGGAGATTCTTCTAGAAAAGAAGAAGATGGTGATGCAGGTATACTTGAAGACAGAATGAAGGAGTTCTCCATACAAGACAAACAACATGAGGATGAAATCAAAGAAGATACAATTCAGCAAGATGAAGAAGATCAACCCCCAGCAAGAAATCAAGATCTTCCGAGGGAATGGAGGTATGCACGTGGTCATCCAAGGGATCTAATCCTTGGTGACCCTTCACAAGGGGTAAGGACAAGATCCTCTTTAAGAAACACTAGTAATTATCTTGTATTCCTTTCACAGATAGAGCCTAAATCACTAGAAGAAGCCGAAAAAGATGAGAATTGGATAAATGCTATGCAAGAGGAATTAAACCAATTTGAAAGAAATCAAGTTTGGACTCTAATGAAAAGACCCCCTAATGTTTCAATTATAGGCACCAAGTGGGTATATAGAAATAAACTAGATAAAGATGGAACAGTAATAAGAAACAAAGCTAGGTTGGTAGCCAAAGGCTACAATCAGGAAGAAGGCATAGATTTTGATGAAACTTTCGCTCTTGTTGCCAGGTTAGAGGCTATTAGACTACTTTTGGCATATGCATGCTTCATGGATTTCAAACTCTATCAAATGGATGTAAAAAGTGTATTTTTAAATGGTTATATAATGGAGGAAGTTTATGTAGAACAACCTCCAGGTTTTGAAAACCACTTACATCCAGATTATGTTTTTAAATTGCATAAAGCATTATATGGACTTAAGCAAGCCCCTAGGGCGTGGTATGAAAGATTAAGTAATTTCCTAATTGAAAATGAGTTTAAAAGAGGAAATGTAGACAAAATACTCTTCATTAAAAGAAAAAGGAATGACTTATTGCTTGTGCAAATTTATGTGGATGATATAATTTTTGGTGCTACTAATGATAGTCTTTGTCAAGAGTTTGCTAAGCTTATGCAGGGAGAATTCGAAATGAGCATGATGGGTGAGCTCAACTTCTTCCTTGGGCTACAAATAAAACAATCAGATGAAGGCATCTTCATCAGTCAGTCCAAATACATCAAGGAAATGTTGGAGAAGTTCAAGATGAAGGATGCAAAGGAAATCAGCACACCCATGGGCTCAAGTTGCAAACTTGACAAAGATGAAAAAGGTAAATGTGTAGACTGCAAATTGTACAGAGATATGATAGGGTCTTTACTTTACCTTACTGCTAGTAGACCAGACATATTATTCAATGTTTGCATGTGTGCTAGATACCAAGCATGTCCTAAGGAATCACACTTACAAGCTGTTAAAAGAATATTCAAATACCTAGTAGGGACATCTAATGCAGGTTTATGGTATTCTAAACAATCTGATTTAAATTTAATTGCTTATTCCGATGCTGATTTTGCCGGGTGCAAACTCGACAGAAAAAGCACAAGTGGCACCTGTCAATTCTTGGGTGCTAATTTGGTTTCTTGGTTTAGCAAGAAACATAATTCAGTTGCCTTGTCCACAGTTGAGGCTGAGTACATTGCAGCCGGAAGCTGTTATGCCCAAGTTCTTTGGATTAAGCAACAACTTGAAGATTTTGGTATCAAAATGGACAATATTCCAATTAGATGTGATAATACAAGTGCAATCAATTTAACAAAAAATCCTGTCCAACACTCTAAATCAAAACACATAGAGATTAGGCATCACTTTATAAGAGATCATGTGTTAAAAAATGATGTATTGATTGAGTATGTATGCACTGAAAATCAATTGGCCGATATCTTTACAAAGCCCCTTTGTAAAGATAGGTTCAATTTTTTAAGGAATGCCTTGTGCTTGTATGATCCTAGCAAGTAGATTGAAATTGTAATGCAAGCATGATTTGACTTCAATACTATAGCTTAAATGATTTAACTCCTCAAACATATGCAATGCTTTGTATGCTCTAAAGATACATATGAATGCTACTCAAACCAATAATACACTTCAAGGTCACATATAGCAAACCTAGTGCTTAATAAGTGAAAATATGAATCTATCAAATTAGATGACGAATTGTTTGACTTTCCGGAGGATAGTTATCCCCCTTGGACTCTTCATAGAGATATTTTTAGAGCCTATTCCATAGGCATTCGAAATTTGATCAAACATTCCTCATTTCAATATTGATAATTCAAAAATCATTGTCAAACTTTTATAGGATGTATTATTAAGGGGAAGGATCACAAGCAAGCTCACTTTATATTCGCCAAAAGAAATTAAACTGATCATTGAGGTTGAATAAAACGAATTGGGAAAAGATTGAAAACGTTCTGAAATTTTTTAGTGCCAGAGACGTCTCTGGCAAATCGCAGAGACGTCCCCCCGGCGAGACGTCTCGCATTAGTCGCGGAGACGTCTCGGAGACAGAATGAATGCTTTTCTAATAGGCTGAAACAGCTCGAGCCGTCCCGAGCTGTTTTCTATCGTCCCCAACAAAACCCTAAACCCTAGCATCCATCTTCTCTCCACCACCAATCGAACCAAAATCACTGCCAATTTCCCTAGATTTTCGGTCGATGGCACCTAAGAAAGCTAGGCGTAGTGGTGGGAGGCGTCCTAGGGTGGCGAACGACGAGGAACGGAGGGAAGAGCCCTCTGTGCCGTCTCCTCCGGTTGCTCCGCCAACCGTGACTCCCTCCTGTGCGAATCGCACAGTAACAACAGGTAGGCACATAGATTTTCAGTTCTTAGCGAGTGAGGGGTTCTCTATTGGAGAGAGACTCCGTGCCCAAGGTTAGGAACACCTATGTTCCCTAAACGTGTCTACCTATCCTGGCCTAATGAGAGAAGTTTTTGGCAATTTGGCTTTAGGGAGCTCAGGGTACACCGAGTATGTTCGAGGCACATTGGTAGAAGTCAATGAGGATATTTTATCTAGTTTATTGCAAATACCTAAGTACGGTGAGGCTCCGACCTCACATCCCCAAAGGGAGATTGCTTTAAACCTAATTCTAGGTAGAGAAAACTGCGGTCCTCTTGACATAGTTAAGTCCCAAGACCTCAATGCTGAAATGAGATTGCTTTTGAGCATAATCAACAGGGTCTTGTTCCCAAAAACCGGTCGCTTCGACTTCGTTTCGGAGCGAGACTTGGCCATTATGCACCACATCCTGCTAGGGATTCCCCTAAATCTTCCTAGGCTCATGTTGAACTACATCTCAATCTGTCATAGGTACTCCAGATTCAGCATACCGTATGGGATGGTCTTCACCCTACTTTTCAAGCACTTTAAGGTTCCTATCCCTGAATTGAAGATTATATCGGATAGTCTTCAAGAACTGACGAGCCCTGAAGGCAATTTGGGCAGTGTGGCTGCCCAGCTTAGAGGGAGGATTGATAGAGCAACCCATGAAATTGAAGCATTAGTGACAGCACTCAATCAGTCTCAGGGAGATAACTTTAGAAGTTTAATGGAAGCAATAAATAGGTTTGTGGAGGCTGCTGCTGCGGCTATTGAGCGTGCTCGCCGGTGAGGCACATTTTGTGGACATCTAGGGTTCATCTTTTTGTATAGCCCTAGGCTTATATGAAACTCTTTCTTTTGTGTTTGCAATCAATCCTTGTAATGGCATCAAATGTTGTAATACTATATGAATGCCATATCCCTTCTTTTTGAATCTTGGAGTATGTTTCTAATATTGTGATGTCCCATGGAAATGTCATAATATACCTTGAATGTTCAAACTTGACAATGTGCAACCATTTCACTATTTTGCCAACTTGACAATGCATATGAAACAGGGGGAGCACAACTTGTAATAATTAAGTTTAAATGGTCCGAAATGAATTCCAAAACAAAGGGGGAGTAAAATTCACCTTCCCAAATCATTGAATGTTTCATGTTAATATGAATGTTGAATTCTAATATGCAAATCTGAAAAGGAAGTAGAACCATTCAAATAGGCATCGCGTTTTGGGGGAATAGGCAAAATTTGTCCCCTTCATTGTTGATGACAAAAAGGGGGAGTAGTATGGAATGCAAAATGCAAAATGCAAAATGAAAAGATAAAATTGAAGAATATTGACTTAAAGACAATTGTCCTTCTGGAAAAGAAAGGGGGAGTCAAAAGTATTTGGCTTTTGATTGTCTTTAGCATTAATATTTCATCGATTTACACTTTAACTTGATTCAAATCTAAAAGTGATAGATGATATGCCAAAATTGCTCAAAAAGCTACTAAGATCAATGCTTATGCATAAGGATAGAACTAACAATTGACTATATTGATTTATGCATACTGTATCTAGCTCTAACTAAAACACAATACTTGTACATCTGATCAAATACTGTGTATATGTTTAATTTTAAATTTTGCATATACTTAGTGTTTTGTCATCATCAAAAAGGGGGAGATTGTTGACCCCCTAATGGATTTTGATGAATACAAAATACTAGAGTATAATTTCCGTTATATTAACAATTTACTTGAGCATTTCAGGTGTTTAACTAAGAATATTGTTAAGGATTGTCAAGGCATGTTCCCATATTTTTCGGTGGATTTATTGAAGATTTTTGAGATGAAGAAAACGGATCAGGGGCAGCCGAGACGTCTCCGGTTTGTTCCAGAGACGTCTCTGGCACGCAGAGAAGAAGCTGGGACCTCTGGAGACGTCCCCAGCACCTGCCGAGGCATCTCGCAGGGTCAGAGTCGACTCCCGGCTTTCCAGAGTCGACTCTCTCAGAGACGGCAGAAAGGCCGATTTCAAGGGATGCGCGCGAGTCGTCTCCGAAGGACGCGGAGCCGACTCTCTCAGGGATTCCAGAGGACCTGCTTTTTCGTTGATAAAACGTCGGAGCCGTCTCCGACGTCGCGGAGTCGTCCCCACGCATAAAGCACAAAAATCCCGAGACGTCCCCCGAGGCATGCGAGCCGACTTTCTCAGAAAAATAGAAAAATAAGAAATCGAGCTGTTCTTCATCGGAGTTGTCCCCAGAAAGCGCCGAGTCGACTCCAACATTGTCAAAAGATTTTTTATACAGCCGAGACGTCTCTCGTTCAAGCGGAGACGTCTCCGGAATGCCTGGGACGCGACTGACACATTTTTGCAGGTTTGTTTGAAATTCTAACGGCTATATTTTTGTGTCTAACGGATCTATTGCTTGTAGAAGTATAAAAAGGAGCTTTTAAGTGCATAACAAAAAAAATTTCTCACCAACCAAACACAAGAGCATTCAAGAGAGAAGAAAGAGAAAGAGTCTCAAGGGAGTTGGTGCTTTCAAGAGGAGAAATCAAGTGCATTCAAGTCTTCTTCATCTGATTTCGTGCTCATCTACTCACTCCCACTTGGCAATCAAAGCTCGCATTCAAGCCGACGTAATCCACATCGGAAGAACCACCATCATCCACGCTTTCAACGGCAAAGAGGGTTCTTCCGGTTTTGTTGTTCTTCATCGTTTTATTTGCTTTCATAGAAGCTTTTAAATTCTTGTAAAACACTTGAACATTGTGCTTGTTCCAGTCAAGTGCTTTTAAGAGGAGAAATCAAGTGCATTCAAGTCTTCTTCATCTGATTTCGTGCTCATCTACTCACTCCCACTTGGCAATCAAAGCTCGCATTCAAGCCGACGTAATCCACATCGGAAGAACCACCATCATCCACGCTTTCAACGGCAAAGAGGGTTCTTCCGGTTTTGTTGTTCTTCATCGTTTTATTTGCTTTCATAGAAGCTTTTAAATTCTTGTAAAACACTTGAACATTGTGCTTGTTCCAGTCAAGGGACTTGGAACAAGAGTTAGGCGTCCCAAGCTTAGTTTAAATTGGGGGATTGTAGGGTTCGTTGTTAGTCCGGGTTAAAACAACGAGTTGGGTAGTTCACTCGAAAAACTACCGGACTGTAATCGCCGATTATAGTGAAAAATTCCAAAAAGTGTTTGGAGAGTGGATGTAGGAGCAGTGGAAGCTCCGAACCACTATAAACCTCTGTGTTTGCGATTGATTGTGTTTACCACTTTAATTTTACTTTTGCACCTACACTTGTGTGTATTGTTTAATTGGACAAAATTTTTAAAACACCCAATTCACCCCCCTCTTGGGTGACCATCTCTGGGCAACAACCCTACAGAGTGGGCTAGAAAACTACACTTAAATCCTATGAAGTGGGCCAAAATACCGCACTTGTACCTTACTGAGTGGGCCAAAGTACTGTATTTATATTCTATAGTGGGGGTGCAAGCAGAATCAATGAGCTCAATAATAGTTAGAGTGCCAATGTCTAACTTCCAATTAGCAGGGTTCAGAACATAGTCAAGCTGAGAGTTCAAATTTGATATATATCAACGTTATTTTTACAAAATAACATATATTATAATTCAATCAAAATATGCATATACAATGTAAGATCAGTAAACAATAGTCTAGATAATATTATTCTGAGTTACATATCTATTTTTTATTCAAAACCCCATATCATAACATTCATAAATCAAATATAAATCGATTAACAATTTATTGGATGTAAAAATAAAAACCTAGGAAAGGGGAATCATTACTTACCTTATATGAATAACGAGCAGACAATTTAACTAATCCTAAAATTCTCCTTTAGAACCTAATATCCAAAATTATATTATTATTTTATTATAATTTAATCATGATTAATTTAAGAATAAAAATTTTAAATCCTGATACCTCACAGGACTGACTAAGGGGAAGTGTCTGACACTCCAGTCAGTCCGATCAAAATGGAATTCATCTGAGCATGCTCAAATTAGGATACCATACGGGATCCAACATCTCTAGAGAGAGAGTACAAAGTAAAAGTTAAGTAGAGAGGAACAAGAGAGAAAGGAAAGAAAAAGAGAAAAATAAAAGAGAAAGGAAGCTTCTCTCTCTCTAACCAAGAAAGATGGTGGCTGTGGGTGGTGCCTGAGGTCAAAGACCCACGGTTGTCTACTATGGACAGCGGCCGATGGTAACTGACGGCTGGCGGCGAGAAAAAAATCCTCCTAAAATAGAGATTCCGCTCCTTTATCTCAACAAATCAAGATGTCGTGGCAGTAGGAACTCTAAGCAAGGCTGCAGGCCACTGCAGAGGAACAGAAGGAGGCCTCAACGATGAGAACCGGTGGCAGAACCTGCTGAAATTGGAAAACAAGGGGTTGGTTTTCGAAAATAGAGGAAATAGGGCATCACCCTTTTTTGCCAAAAATCCAGCGATCTTTGGCCGAAAACAAGCCTCTAAGGGATTCGAAAGAAAGAGGAGAGGAGTAGCCTAAAGGTGGTAGGGTTTTTACCAATTTTTCGGCGACGATTGGCCATGGCCACGGTGTGAAGGTGATCAGTGATCGGTGCTCGGAGAGAAAAAACAAAAAAAACACCGGCGATGAACTCTGATTGAGGTCGGTTCTCCGATGAGGGTGAGAGAGGAGCCATGAAGGGCCTCTAAATAGGCATGGTCGCAACTAGAATCCATCTTAGAGTCGGATTCCGTCCAACCATCCCAAAAAGGAAGAAGACTCCCATCAGCAGTCCTCTTTTTTCTAGGCACGTGCGCAACACATGCCAATTTTTTTTCTTCATTGGGCCAAGCTAATTGGGCCGGTCAAGTGGAGTGGGCCCAATTTACTGGGTCTTACAAAAGGCTACTAACACTTTCTTCTCCTCTCCATAAAAAGACCCTTCCCATTTTATCAATTCTATTGATGACCCATTTAGGCAACTTGAAAATAGACATGTAGTATAAAGTGAAAGAGATCCTATGATGCTTGTAGCGATAGCATGCTAAAATTTAAAATTTTTCAAAAACTATGGTTGTACCTATTCGGATTGCCTACGTATCCCTTCACAAGGAGGATCAAGCCACACGTAGTTCTTTTAATTTTAAAAATCGCAGCGGAAAAAATGAATTAAATATTTTAATTCTAGCATGCATGAGAAATCAAATTTTAATGTACCACTACAAGTATTCATGATCAATGTGTCGGGATCGTTTAAATGATTATGCTAAAATCATTGCATGATTAATTATAGATCTGAAATGAGATAATTAATTAAGTTCTAAAACTTAACTAATCTATGATCTAACTAATCTCCGAATGCCCATCAAATAGGCTCTAAAGATTACTCTATGAAGAGCCCCAAAAGAGTTTTAACCCTCGGAGATTGGAATCTATATAAGGAACATCTTTGATTTTAGATTCATACCTTTATGAATCTGAAAAATATGGATTTGAAGCTTGAGTTGCGCAGCCACACACTCGTCTGGCCTCTATAAGTAATCCATGCGAAGCTCCTGGAATGATCCAATCCCGCGGAAGTGCTAGCTTGCGCTGGATCTTTCTTGTTGCTGAACTTGGATCTTCTCGACGCTATCAACTAATGATCCGCCTTCTTGGAAGAACTTGGAAGAATGGCTAATAGGGATTAAAGCAGACTTAGATATGATCTAAAAGCTATTATCAGGGATCCCTATCAGCTAATGGCAATATGAACTAAGAGGAAGAAGATGGGGACGTGAATGGAAAGTAGAAAATTCCTTTTCTCCTTCTTTTCTCTTGGGTTTTTCTCATTCAATTTTCATTGTTGGCGACACAAAGAACCATTCCTTTTATAGCCACGCCATCTGACCATTTGAATTCAAAATTCAAATGGAAATCTGGTATCTTGTTGGGATGGTTGCAACAAGATAGATCTTATCTTATTTGAATTCAAAACTCAAACAATTTATGGTTCATGCGGATAAGATTGAATCGAAATGGATGGTGATGATCTTCTATCATCATCTACCCATTCTCCCACATGTTCCACGAACCAAATCCCATGAGATTTCATTGAAAAACCACTTGTGCATCGAATTCCAGAAGTTCAGAACGTCCGCGAGTTCCAGATTTTTCGGAAGGAGTCGACCTTCCCGATCTTCGAGTCAACTCCAAGTCACCTCGAGTCGACTCCTTCCCCTTCAAGTCAACTCCAAAGCTTCGCGGGTCGACTCTGGCTGAGTCGACAGAGAGCATTTTCTCTCATACGCTCAGCGAGTCGACCCCTTCATAGCTCGAGTTGACCCCAACTTGCTCAAGTCGACTCTAAGAAAAACCGAGTCGATTCCAAGTCGGGAAAACAGAAGGAGACGTTCTCTAGATTCTCTAAGAGAGTCGACCCCAGCCTAGCTCGAGTCGACTCCCATCCATTGATAAGTGCTTAATAATTTATAATTTAGTTATCTTTCCATAGCACTTATCAATATTTTTAAACTGATAAATACATATTTTACCATGAACTTGAACAAACATTGAAGTAAGTTTAAAATATGGTAATTATTCTCTTAAACTAGATTCTGAACTTGTCTCTCTCTTCTTTGCAATCTTTCATGAAAATTTCATAAAAACATATAAGGAGGAGATTGTGTTGACCCGATTTGGTAACCTGATAGAGTTGTAATCAAGCTAAGCTTATAATTAAATGGGTTTTGGTCCTGATTCGATTGAAAGTTATAATTAATTATGTATGGGGCAAAGGTTTGATTAACCCTTTTTATTAGGTCACGGTCCGATTTTTAGTCTTGTCTGGTCGAGTTCGATCTGAAGCAACTCAGCAAGAATTAAATGTAAATAACATTGGGCTCGAGAACAATTTCAAGCAAATCAACGATCATGACCCACCTCAAATCCAAAGCCAATTCCCAACCAATTCCTTTCCTACCTTCATATAAAATTTATAATTTTAAACAAAAATAATAATAATAATAATAATTGAATATCCATGATTCACTGTTCATATGAACAGTGTCCCGTGAAAAACACTGTTCATATGAACAGTGTTAGGAAAAACAAAAAAAAAAAAAAAAAAACTAAAAATGCATTTCACTGTTTATCTTCTTCCCCTCCCGTAGATCCCGCGGCCGTCCACCTTCCACGGCGACCTCCCGACGATCCCGCGACCAGATCCTCCGGCCCTTCTTCCGCCCTCCTCCCAGCTTCTTCAGCCGCGCCAGCAACGCCCGCGTTCTTCACGCGCTGCAAGCATCCCAACCGCATCCGAGCAAGCGTGATTTCCAGCGATCTACCAACGCCCATCAAGCATCTTTCATGATCAACGCCCGAATCATCCCGTGGCATCTTCCATCTTCAGCGCATCTCCTCCCTTTCGAAGTCAAGCCGTGATCCAAGCTTCCACCGTGGCCGTGATCGGCTCCTCCCACCAGCCCACGGGTCATCACCTCCTCACAGCATCCAAGCAATCCCACTGCCAGCAGCCTATGAAGCAGCCCAAGATCCCGTCCGTATTCATCTTCTTCCCGTGAATCACCCCCTCCACGGATCAAGCTCCAACATCACGCGTCCGTGAATGGTGTCTTCCCGAGATCCCGCGGCCAGACCTTCATCCGAATCAAAGGTCTCAGCCCCTCTCCCATGGATCCGCTCCTCCCATCATCGCACCCAAGCTCCATGGAACGTGCCACAGTCAAGCCTCCGAGTACGCCCCTTCCGGAATCCCAAGCATCCTCACTTGCCTATAAATAGGGTGTCCATTAGAAGAAGAGGGGGGGAGAGGAGCTCAGACACGGTTCCAAGAAAAAAACAGAGCTTGCTCTGTTTTGAAGAGAAAAAGAAAACCAAAAAAAAAGAGAATAAAAAAAGAGAGAGGGTTTGAGGCGGATGGCAAAGGAGTTCTTCAGCCAACCAATGGAGATGACAAGCACCATGAGCAGCTGAGCCTCGGTTTAGGGGTTTGATGAAGCCATAGAGGAGTATTCGTTTCATTTTTATTGATTTGAGTTTGTATTGTAAGATGGTTGCATGATGAAGAATTTATCAATTGATCTTATGATTTATCCTATTTATGTGAATCATTTATCTTGCATAAAATATTTTACATAGATTGATCTATTTCATCGAATCCAACACCTGTGGTTTGGAGGAGATATTCATGTGACATCGATTTCATGTTTAATGACTTAATGATCAGATGCATCATGCTAGGTTAGACAGGTCATGCTTATCGTTAGAGTAGATGGTTTGTGCTAGACTTAGATGATTCATGCTGGGAATTAGTTATAATTTTCTTTTGTGATTGCTTTGGCTTGTAGTCGGAAGCAATCAAGTCTTACATACAACTCAATCATTGAAAGCGTCACGGATATAAATCTATCGGTGGAATCTAGCCCTAAACACCTCTCTCCATAGATAATTCATACTACTACACCCATATTAATTCTTAGTTTTTATCATTTACTCTAGCTTATCCCCTTTGAGTAATTATTTAATTAGGAAAAATAACTTGTCTCCAATCCCTGTGGACCGACACCCGTAATCACTATCCTACAGGATACGTGCTATTGCGTGGTTTATTTTCAAAATTGAAAGAACCGATCAATTTTTGGCGCCGTTGCCGGGGATTGCTAGCATAGTTATTTTTCTTATTAAAAAAAAAATATTTAAAAATTTAAAAAAAAAATTTCTTTAAAAAAAAATTTCTATTATTGTTACTTTTCTTATCTTCTTTTTCTCCCTTACTAATTTTTTTTTATATATATATATTATTTGATCAGGAATCGAGAAAAAAAAATCTGGGATGATCAAAAGGAGAACTGCCGGAAAAGAAATGCTGTAGAGGTTTGCAAAAAAAAATAAATAAATAAATAAATAAATTGCTGGAGAAATTCTCTTTGGTAACCTCTAAACTTTTCTTATTTAAATTAATTACTGGTTTGAAATTTTGTGGTGATTGTTTGATTTTAATTATAGCAAAATTGTGAATGCATGCTTGATACACATACACAAATCAATTTGCACATAGTAAGGGCAATCACCCCAACAAGATAAGAGCCGGATTTCATCACTGGACTCTTGCCCAACTTAGGTGAACTCAATCTCACATAGTGTCACTTTAATTAAAATCAATTAGACATTGGCTTCTAGGGACATTCGAGCTCAATAGGACGAAGATCACCGAAAGTTGCACCAATTTCGCTCTGTGGCTTAGTTGATGTCTAGGCAAGCTTTGTCCCTATAAGGGAGACAGTTCATCTATTCGAGGCAAGTGGGTTTTAAGTGGGACCTTTGCGAACGCATCGTGACCCCTCCACTTACCTGAGAGCTTACCTGGTCAACTCGGTTCATTAGACCGGATTGGAGGCTTAGGTGCCCTCTTCAAACCAGTTAGGAGCTGTCTAGTGATTTTAGGACAAAGACTAGGATTGATATGCTTTTCTCTTTTATTGCATGCTTGATTGATCGAGTACTAGTGTATGCACGGTAGTCGTTCTAGAGTACAAAACCTATTACCTTTTGACCCTGAAATAGAACGAACCCTTAGGAACATTCGAGCTAAGATCAAAACATTAGGATCATCCCCACCTTTTAAGATGGCTGAAGAACAACCCAAACTTCTGAGGGAGTACTTTACTCCCACTATTTACACTTCCCCATCTTGCATTCGATTACCTGAGGTAGCAGCTGTACAATATGAAATAAAGTCTAGTGTGATCCAAATGCTCCCATCTTTTTATGGGCTCACCAATGAAGACCCATACAAACATTTAGATGAATTTCTTGAGATTTGCACCACTGTCAAGATTCAAAACTTCACTGATGATGCCTTGAAACTTAGGTTATTCCCCTTCTCCCTTAAAGATAGAGCCAAACAATGGCTGAATTCTTTAGAAGCTAACTCAATTCGTTCTTGGGATCAAATGCAACAAGAATTCCTTAAAAAATACTTTCCCATAGGAAGAACGAACCAGTTTAGACGTGCCATTACAAGCTTCTCCCAAACTGAGGGAGAAGAATTTCATGAAACTTGGGAGAGATTTAGGGACCTAATCCGTAAATGCCCTCATCATCAAATACCTAAGTGGCAGCTAGTGCAATGCTTCTATGATGGATTGACTGAACGAAACCGTCATATGATTGATGCTGCATGCGGGGGGACTTTCATGCTTCGAAATGAGCATGAAGCATGGCAATTATTTGAAAATCTTAATGAAAACTCCCTCCACCATGCTTCATGTTCTCGTCAAGCACCCCCGAGTTCTCAAAGAAAAGGGACAATTTGTGAAATAAGTCATTCTATGGACCTGTCTAGCAAGGTAGATGCATTGTCCCATAAGATTGACCAACTGATGATAGGTGGGCATTACATGAACTCTTCCCAAGCACAAGTATGTACTATTTGTTCTAGCCCATCCCACCCTATTCATGAGTGCCCTTCAGCGCCCCAATTCCCCGAACTCGTGCAAGAACACATCAATGCTGCTCAAACACAGCCTAGACCGGGTAATGACCCATTTTCCAATACATATAACCCGGGATGGCGAAATCATCCAAACTTTTCTTGGAAGCAGCAAGCTTCGAACACAGCCCAACCCTATTCCCAAAATTTTCAAAATCCTCAGAATTTTCAAACCCCACAAAATATTCATCCCTACCGTCCCTCGATTCAATTTCAACACACTCCTCCTCCACCCCAAAGAAATACAGCCTTTGAGGAGAAAGTGTTGAACGCCCTTCAAGGTTTGGAAACCATTACACAATTAGTGCACTCTCATACGCAATCAATCGCCAAGCTAGAATCCCAAATGGGTCAACTAGCTAATGCACTAAACAAGCGAGAGGAAGGAAAGCTTCCAAGCCAACCACTAAGTAATCCTAGGGGACAATACATGGCTCAAGAAAATCAACTAAATGCAATTCATCATGAACAAGCCAATGCTTTGACTACCCTAAGGAGTGGACGTATAATAGACAATAAGATTGGGGAGGACAACAATAAGGAAGGTGAAGAAGAGGATAGAAATGTGTCAAATGAAAATCTAAAACCTTCTTCTTCTTCTTCGGCTAGTCCATCTTCTGCCAAAACTCACATCCCAAAGGCCCCATTTCCTGAAGCTCTTATTTCACCCTCTCCATTTGGCAAAAAGGGAACTTCATTAGAAGAGATGATGGAGGTCTTCAAACAAGTTAAAATCAACCTCCCACTCCTTGATGCCATCAGACAAGTTCCCTCCTATGCCAAATTTCTCAAAGACCTTTGTACACAAAAGCGAAAATCTAGGACACATGTGCCTAAAAAGGTCTTCCTAACTGAGCAAGTGAGTTCTATTCTCCAACACAACACCCCTCCAAAATTCAAAGATCCTGGTGCTCCCACCATCTCCTGTGTCTTAGGAAATAATTTCATTGATCGAGCACTCTTAGATCTAGGGGCAAGTGTCAACCTTTTACCTTATTCAGTTTATGAAAAACTTGGTTTAGGTGAGTTAAAACCAACCTCGGTATCCCTTCAATTGGCTGATCGATCTGTAAAAACACCACGTGGGATAATTGAAGATGTTCTTGTCAAGGTAGATAAATTCTATTTTCCAGTAGATTTCATTGTCCTTGATATGGAACATGAGCCCAATCCTAATAGACAAATCCCCGTTATCCTTGGGCGGCCCTTTTTAGCAACAGCCAATGCGTGCATCAATTGTAGAACAGGGGTAATGAACATATCATTTGGGAATATGAAGGTAAAATTAAATGTGTTCAATGCGGCCGACCAACCCGCAAGGAAAATTGAGTGTTTTATGATAGACAAAATAGATGACCTCATAGAAGGAGATGCAAAAACTATCTCACTATGTCTGGCTGAAGACAATAAACTTAGCGCTTGTTGGGAGGCAACCCAATTCTCTTAAATTATTTCTTAACATTGAGGACAATGTTAGGTTTAGGTTTGGGGGTATTCATCTTGATTTTCGTCAAAAAAATAATAAAAAATAAAAAAAAATAAAAAAAAATAAAAAATAAAAAATAAAAATATTTTTTTTAAAAAAAAATGTATTTATTTTCATTTTTATAAAATAATATTAATAAAAAAGTTATCAAAAAAAAAAATTTGTTAAAAAAAAAAACCCTAATTTATATACATTTATGCGAGAATGATAAACACACAAGGTATATAAAATCTAAAAAGCCCAATGACTAGTGGAAAGTAATACAAATTTAAGTTCTTTTTATTAAGTCTCTCTTAGGGAGTTGTAAGCTAATCAATACTTTGGAATTTCACTACACACTGGCCGACTCTTCTAAGGTCTAGGCTCGACATTATGTTGAGAGTATGGTAGCAACCTTGGACCCTGATGAATCATACTTATCTAATCCAAAAAAAAAAAAAAAATCATCAATAAAAATGGATTTAGTCAGGAACATCGAAAAGGGCTACCTATTGTCAAAGGTTAAGTGGGCTTGTGATGAGGACTCCGAGCATAAGTCCGTAGGGGAGTCTTGATGCCCGACACCTTATGCCAACTGGTGTGAGAGTTGTCGACTGATTGCTCGTTACATGGAGAAATCACCACAAGAGTAAAAGTGCACAATTTATATATCTTTCTTAAAAAAAAAAAAAAGGGAAAAAATGTTGTATTGACCGAAAAGACAATAGTGTGAAAGTCGTCGTTGCAAAAATTCGAGTAAACTGGAATATTACAGATAAAGCCCGTGAAGTACTAAAGTAAACATCCACAACTCTCGAAATCCTGCAGATAAGATGATTTTGAATCAGTGAGTAGGTCTTTTCGACCAATCCTTGGAAACTACTAGTATTAACAATATTTTGGAGATCCGAACCCTTAGCTTGTGTACGGTCCAGATTTCACCGAGCACTCCAGTATAAATAAGTCTTACAACTCCCTAAACGGAAACTTAATGACTTTAACTTAGATTGCATATTGACCTAGGATTTGGGCTGATTTAGTAAATAAAACCGTGTGTGCTTTGAAATTTTCATCATTTATGTATCTTAAATTAGATTTTAATAAAAAAAAGAGAGTTTTTGAAATTCGTTACTAGTATGCATTTGGAATTTGATTTTCACTTCATAGATCAATCAATCTAAATATATATATATATAATAAAAAATAATAATAATAATAATAATAACCAAAAATAAAAAATAAAAAATAATAATAATAATAATAATAATAATAATAATAATAATAAAATTTTAGAAGTTTGTGGGTATCTTCACTGGAAACCCTCACGAGACTATAACTCGTCCACTAGGGTAACCTAGGGGTTTAAAGCCTTGTTGCATATGGTAAATGCAATCGCGATGCCTGCGAAAGTGAGTTAGAGGTTTTCTTTATTTTCATTTTTGCTCGAGGACTAGCAAAATATAGGTTTGGGGGTGTGATAAGTGCTTAATAATTTATAATTTAGTTATCTTTCCATAGCACTTATCAATATTTTTAAACTGATAAATACATATTTTACCATGAACTTGAACAAACATTGAAGTAAGTTTAAAATATGGTAATTATTCTCTTAAACTAGATTCTGAACTTGTCTCTCTCTTCTTTGCAATCTTTCATGAAAATTTCATAAAAATATATAAGGAGGAGATTGTGTTGACCCGATTTGGTAACCTGATAGAGTTGTAATCAAGCTAAGCTTATAATTAAATGGGCTTTGGTCCTGATTCGATTGAAAGTTATAATTAATTATGTATGGGGCAAAGGTTTGATTAACCCTTTTTATTAGGTCACGGTCCGGTTTTTAGTCTTGTCTGGTCGAGTTCGATCTGAAGCAACTCAGCAAGAATTAAATGTAAATAACATTGGGCTCGAGAATAATTTCAAGCAAATCAACGATCATGACCCACCTCAAATCCAAAGCCAATTCCCAACCAATTCATTTCCTACCTTCATATAAAATTTATAATTTTAAAACAAAAATAATAATAATAATAATAATAATTGAATATCCATGATTCACTGTTCATATGAACAGTGTCCCGTGAAAAACACTGTTCATATGAACAGTGTTAGGAAAAACAAAAAAAAAAAAAAAACTAAAAATGCATTTCACTGTTTATCTTCTTCCCCTCCCGTAGATCCCGCGGCCGTCCACCTTCCATGGCGACCTCCCGACGATCCCGCGACCAGATCCTCCGGCCCTTCTTCCGCCCTCCTCCCAGCTTCTTCAGCCGCGCCAGCAACGCCCGCGTTCTTCACGCGCTGCAAGCATCCCAACCGCATCCGAGCAAGCGTGATTTCCAGCGATCTACCAACGCCCATCAAGCATCTTTCATGATCAACGCCCGAATCATCCCGTGGCATCTTCCATCTTCAGCGCATCTCCTCCCTTTCGAAGTCAAGCCGTGATCCAAGCTTCCACCGTGGCCGTGATCGGCTCCTCCCACCAGCCCACGGGTCATCACCTCCTCACAGCATCCAAGCAATCCCACTGCCAGCAGCCTATGAAGCAGCCCAAGATCCCGTCCGTATTCATCTTCTTCCCGTGAATCACCCCCTCCACGGATCAAGCTCCAACATCACGCGTCCGTGAATGGTGTCTTCCCGAGATCCCGCGGCCAGACCTTCATCCGAATCAAAGGTCTCAGCCCCTCTCCCATGGATCCGCTCCTCCCATCATCGCACCCAAGCTCCATGGAACGTGCCACAGTCAAGCCTCCGAGTACGCCCCTTCCGGAATCCCAAGCATCCTCACTTGCCTATAAATAGGGTGTCCATCAGAAGAAGAGGGGGGGAGAGGAGCTCGGACACGGTTCCAAGAAAAAAACAGAGCTTGCTCTGTTTTGAAGAGAAAAAGAAAACCAAAAAAAAAGAGAATAAAAAAAGAGAGAGGGTTTGAGGCGGATGGCAAAGGAGTTCTTCAGCCAACCAATGGAGATGACAAGCACCATGAGCAGCTGAGCCTCGGTTTAGGGGTTTGATGAAGCCATAGAGGAGTATTTGTTTCATTTTTATTGATTTGAGTTTGTATTGTAAGATGGTTGCATGATGAAGAATTTATCAATTGATCTTATGATTTATCCTATTTATGTGAATCATTTATCTTGCATAAAATATTTTACATAGATTGATCTATTTCATCGAATCCAACACCTGTGGTTTGGAGGAGATATTCATGTGACATCGATTTCATGTTTAATGACTTAATGATCAGATGCATCATGCTAGGTTAGACAGGTCATGCTTATCGTTAGAGTAGATGGTTTGTGCTAGACTTAGATGATTCATGCTGGGAATTAGTTATAATTTTCTTTTGTGATTGCTTTGGCTTGTAGTCGGAAGCAATCAAGTCTTACATACAACTCAATCATTGAAAGCGTCACGGATATAAATCTATCGGTGGAATCTAGCCCTAAACACCTCTCTCCATAGATAATTCATACTACTACACCCATATTAATTCTTAGTTTTTATCATTTACTCTAGCTTATCCCCTTTGAAGTAATTATTTAATTAGGAAAAATAACTTGTCTCCAATCCCTGTGGACCGACACCCGTAATCACTATCCTACAGGATACGTGCTATTGCGTGGTTTATTTTCAAAATTGAAAGAACCGATCATCCATCTCAAGTCGACTCCAAGGAAACTCGAGTCGACTCCAATCTAGTCAAAACCTCTGATTGTATCCAAAATTGAATCCAATTCAATTTGGCTCATCCTTAGTCCAAATACTTAATGAAATTGAGTTTATTAGTAATCTAATTACTAGTTAATCCAACAATAATTACCTTAATTATTTTATAGGATAATTTGCCAATCAAATTGATCAAATTATCCCTAAATGATTCTCAATCATCCATCAGCAATCTTGATCAATCAGGAAACTTCTATGCGTGTGACCTCATAGGTTCGAACCTAAGTTGGTGGTACAGAAACGATTTTCTGCACTAATCGATGTGACCATCTAGCAATGGTACCCGACGTTCGGATAGGATGAATATATGCAAAGCAAATATTTTAGAATTCTGGACTATGGTTACTGTATAATTCATCCCTTTGACTCCTAATGCTAGGATGACCTCAGAGCTCTATCAACTCTCCAATCAGTACGTCCACTATATGATGAACTTTAGAAATCCTGTGACACATCACAAGGATTATCCTGACCAAGGTTTTGCTAAATTGAACACAAAGCATTATCTCTTATTTTCAGGAGGGGTCAATTCCATCTTGACTCACGCATTGATTTCGCAAGTACTTGACTATACCCAGTAACCTTCCATCCCAGAATTAGAAATTCTGCTAGTCCGGTACCAAAGTATAGTGAGTTGCTTACTAATCACTATGGTGATCTCAGATCTGAGGGACACTTATACCCATATCCACTCGAAACAACTTTTGACAGCAGAGCATTCCGAAATTGATCACGTTCAGTGAAATGTACTCTTATACTTTATCTGTGTGATATATCAGTATCTCTACACTCCTTGGTTAAGATGACAACCAACGTATATGTCACACAACGACCTAATCTCGACAATGCAGTCATCCTAATAACAGCATATCATTTGGTCGTGAATAGGTTTAAGAACTTAAAGATAAATCCTTCTTTATTATAAAATAAGTCCTAAGGACTTCATCAGATAAGAGTTCATTTGAAGATGAAATGATGAATAATGCCAAATAACACTTTATTAATTTGTCAATTCATTTACAAAATTCAGTCATCAACATGCTGACGATTAATATTTAGGATATAATTTCCAACAACTCCCACTTAGCCTAAAGCCAATCGGCACAGTATCTAATACCCATCTTCGACTTGTATTCATTGAACTCTTTGATGCCGAGGACTTTAGTAAATGGATCAGCCAGATTTCCTTCAGTATCAATCTTCTGCAAATTAATGTCACCTCGTTCTATAATCTTCCAAACTAGATGATAGTATCGCAGAATATGCTTGGTCCGCTGATGTGCTTTAGGTTCCTTTGCTTGAGCTATGGCTCCAGTGTTATCACAAAATATAGGAACTAGATCATCAATGGAGGGTGCTACTCCAAGCTTGGTGATGAACTTGCGGAACCATACAGCTTCCTTGGCGGTATTAGATGCTGCAATGTATTCTGCTTTGCATGTAGAATCTACCACTGTATGCTGCTTGGAACTCTTCCAGCAGATAGCACCTCCCTTAAGAGTAAAGATATAATCTGACACGCTCTTACTATCATCTCGATCTGACTGAAAACTGGAATCAGTATATCCCTCAAGTTTCAAGTCAGAATCACCGTAGACAAGCCACTGGTCCTTAGTATTTCTCAAATACTTAAGGATAGTTTTACAACCTTCCAATGGTTGCCACCTGGATCAGACTGGTATCTACTCACTGCTCCTAGTGAGTATGCCACGTCTGGTCTAGTACATATCATGGCGCACATTATAGATCCCACTACCGAAGCATATGGAACTCTATCCATACTCTCTTTTTCTTGAGGAGTTGTCAGACAATCCTTCTTAGAGAGATTAATTCCATGGCCTATCGAAAGACAACTTTTCTTGGAATTAATCATGCTGAACCTTTTCAGCATAGTATCAATGTACGTAAATTGGGATAATCCAAGCAATCTTTTAGATCTATCTATATAGATCTTCATCCCTAGGATGTAAGATGCTTCACCCAAATCTTTCGTGGCAAATTGAGATGATAACTAGACCTTTATTTTTTGTAATGCAGGGACATCATTCCCAATTAATAGAATGTAATCCACATACAAAACTAGAAATATAATAACTGAACCATTGACCCACTTATAAATGCAGGGTTCTTCTTCATTCTTAATGAAGCCATATGTTCTGATTACCTTATCAAAATATATATTCCAACTTCGTGAAGCTTGCTTTAATCCATAAATGGATTTTTGAAGCTTGCACACTTTAGACTCATCTGCAGATGTAAAATCTTCAGGTTGTATCATATATACTTCCACTTCTAAATCTCCATTTAGAAAAGCGATTTTAACATCCATCTGCCAGATCTCATTATCTAAATGTGTTGCTATTGCAATCATAATCCGAATGAACTTGAGGATTACCACAGGAGAAAATGTCTCGTCATAGTCAATATCATAACGCTGACGATATCCTTAAGCAACCAGACGAGCTTTATAGGTCTCTACCTTTCCGTCTGCGCCCCGTTTCCTTTTAAAAATCTACTTACACCCTATGGGTTTAATCCTTTTGAGTGGGTCAACTAATGTCCATACATCATTGACTTTCATGGATTCTATTTTGGATTGCTTATCTCCAAGCCATGCGTCAGAATCATGCCTCTGTATAGCATCCATATAGGTGATTGGATCCTCATCGTTTTCATCAAGTTCGACAGGATCTCCGTTCCGGATCAAGAAACTGTAGTATCTGTTCGGCTGACGTAGTACTCTACCTGATTGCCTTAATGGTGCAACTAAAATAGGTTCGAGATCTGATCTAATCAAATCTGACTCAATAGGTTCAGTGGATGGTGTTGGGTCTTTTACATGTTGAACTTTCCTAAGTTCTACATTAGAGCTTCTACTTCCTTCTCCAAGAAATTCCTTCTCCAAGAAAACAGCTCTATTGCTTACGAACAAAATTTATTCTTCAGCAAGGTAGAAATAATATCTTTTAGTCTCTTTAGGATCACCGACAAAGAAATATTTGTCAGACTTGGCTTCAAGTTTGTCTGCTTTCAAACGTTTGACATAAGCCGGACACTCCCAAATCCTAAGGTGAGAAAACACCGGTTTCTATCCCGTCCACATCTCATGCGGTGTTTTAGTCACAGATTTACTTGGAACCTTATTAAGAATATAACAGGCTGACTCAAGTGCATATCCTCAAAAGAATATGGGCAGAACAGCAAGCTCCATCATGGATCGAACCATGTCTAATAGTGTTTGATTTTTACTTTCTAATATTTTGTTGTATTGCGGTGTACCAAGAGGAGTCCATTAGGAGATAATCCCATTTTCTTCTAGATATGTCAAAAACTCACTGGAGAGATATTCTCCTCCTCGATCTGATCCAAAAATTTTAATACTCTTTCCAGTTTGTTTTTCTAATTCATTACGATATAATTTGAACATTTCAAATGATTTAGATTTATGTCTCATTAAATAGACATAACCATACCTTGAAAGGTCGTCTGTAAACGTAATGAAATATGAATATCCACCTATAGCATTTGTGCTCATTGGTCCACATACATCAGAATGTACAAGGGTCAATAAGTCACTGGCTCGTTCACCTTTTCTGGTAAAAGATGATTTAGTCATCTTACCAAGAAGACATGATTCGCAGGTTGTCAATGATTTATAATCATTAACATTAAGGCTTCCCTCTTTACTTAACTAGTTCATCCTGTTCTTGTTAATATGACCTATCCTATGATGACAAAGGTAGACATCTGTGATATTATCTATTATAGGGCACTTACTTGACTTGTACATTACATTAACAGCCTGTGATAATATATAAATGCCATTGCTCAATTATCCATGCATTACAGTAACACCATTCATAATGATATCACAATAATTTCCTTTTATTGAAATCTCATATCTTTCTCTTAGGCCTGTTTGGGTCAAGGGAGGCAATATACTGAGGACAGTTCCTCTTTCAATGCCCTTGCTTCTTACGGTAGAAGCACTCTGCTTTGCTTTGATCAGTCTTCTTCTTCTTAGTCTGACTCTGCACAGATTGCCTAGGGCATTGCACCTTGTTCTTATTTTTCTTCTTCCCTTTCTTAAAGGGACGACGACCCCTAGATGAACCTCCCACTAAATTCACCAACCCTTTAAGGAGTTGGTGATCTTTCTCAAAAGTTTGTAGTAAACCCAATAATTAGTGATAATTTATTACTGGTTTCGTCATACGAAAGTTAGTGAGAAATGGGCGATAAGAACTAGGAAGAGAGTTCAGTATAACATCCTTCCCCAATTGATCATGAAGGGTAAAATCGAGAGTGCTCAGGCGCTCGATCAACTCAATCATGTACAATACATGATCGGTCACCGATGCCCCATCCTTTATCCGTGCGCTAAAAATAGCACAACTAGTCTTGTGCCTTTCAACGTCGTCGGGAGTGCCAAAAGATTCGTTCAACACTTGAACGATCTCTTTGGGTTAGGCATTCTCGAACCTATGGCTGAACTCATCGTTCATCGCAGCAAGCATAATGCAGCGGATAGTGATACGGTTACTGAGCCACTTCTGATAAGTGTCTCTGACTGTACCCCGTGCATTAGTAGCGGGCTGTTCAAGTGCTGGATTTGTTATCACATAAAGGATCCGTTCATGCTCTAGCACTATCTTAAGCTTTCTAAGCCAGTTATTAATATTGGGACTAGTCAACTTGTCATTATCCAACAATGTACGAAGTGACAAACTAGTGGCCATTTCTGCATAAAAAGAAAATCGGCTATTAGTAAATGAATTGACAATACCCTCAAGACTTGGACTTTAGTCTCAAAGTTCTTCCACTATCTTATACAAATTTGTAACCTCTACCTCAAATTCGAAGAATTACACTAAACTCTTTAGTGGACACTAGAACCCAATAGATCGCATATGGGCCCGAGTGTGGCTCGGCCAACCCATATGCACCTATTGGCAGGTTCTGAACCAATTGTTTCACCAAACAATTTCTAGTGATAATTTTGTCCCAATCTCTTCGATAGGCATGTGGCGCCTCCACCAAAAATTTTGGTTAGGTCCAACCATTAAATAATAAGGTTTCGTGTAATATACTAATAGATGACCAAGCCCAAGGTGGCTCGGCCCACCTAATCGCCTATTGAAGGTACACTCGACTCATCATATATTGAATGACAATTTCAATGGTCAAATAATCACCAGGCGTGTGGCGCCTCCAATGATTACCTAGCCATTGGACCCATTATCATCAACTTAATGGGAGGCTATGACCTAGTTATCTCCATAACTATTTCATTTTAGGAACCTAATAATTTTAGAAGATTTGATCCAATTGAGAATAGATAAGAAGAACCGGTTAATCTAGATCCTCCCACTGACTTCATCAAGTCAGATTAACAAGAACTAGATTCAATCCGATTAAAGAGGCACCTAAATCAGTCATACTAATTTTTCTTAAGGCATGGGTCAACTTGAATCATTAAATGATCCAATCAAAATGTGATTGACCATATTAGCCAGGTAAGTGAGATCGGTGGAAGGGATATGCCATTAACTCGACAAAGACGAATCAGTGTGAGTAGCTCCCAAATAAAAACCACAGATCAAGTCTGCCAAACTTTTCTTAAACCCGACTAGTTAATCAATTTCAATTTGATCACTCAAATAATTCGGGCTCTACCTCTGAGCCTAAATCAAGTTCCATCTTGGTCTAATCAAAGATATGGAATTGATCAATCTTCAACTATTGTATTTAACCTAGAGTTTTCTTGACCTAATCTAGTTACAACTTAATTAGATTTGATCAATTAACTCTAATTATTCCATATTTGATTCTAACCTTAGGTCTAACCCATTCTTAAGAACTTGATTCAAGCTAACCCATATGCCCAAAGACATATGCAAATGCCATTTAATTGAAACACAATTCTAGATCTAGATTTTCATATCACTTAATTCTCAATTAAGTGTAAGCTTATGAAAGTTTAGATCATTGCATAGTCTTTTTAATTACACATTAATTATAAACTTTCAGTTCTTAAAATTTTTTTCAGATCTGAGTTTGATAATTAATCATGTGTAATTCACCTTTTAATTCATGTTTAAATCATTACGATTTTGTTCATATATCATATATATAAACTATCATGAATTAAATCAAACATCATACAACTTTTGTATTTGTTTTTAGATCTAATATTTCTTTTAAAAATCAGAGATTCAATGTATCATAAATTTTATTTAGATCTAATCTAAACAATTTTATGATTTTCAATTTGATTTTAAATTTCAGATCTAGTTAATCATGCATATTCAACAATTAAATCATTCATAAAAATACTTTAGATCTAATCTAAACATGTTCATGATTTCAGATTTAATTGCAATGATTAAAACATAAAGGATTAAACTAGCAACCTGGCTCTGATACCACTGAAAGAGATCCTATGATGCTTGTAGCATAGCATGCTAAAATTTAAAATTTTTCAAAAACTGTGGTTGTACCTGTTCGGGTTGCCTACGTACCCCTTCACAAGGGGGATCAAGCCACACGTAGTTCTTTTAATTTTGAAAATCGCAGTGGAAAAAACGAATTAAACATTTTAATTCTAACATGCATGAGAAATCAAATTTCAATATACCACTACAAGTATTCATGATCAATGTGCCGGGATCATTTAAACGATTATGCTAAAATCATTGCATGATTAATTATAGATCTGAAATGAGATAATTAATTAAGTTCTAAAACTTAACTAATCTATGATCCAACTAATCTCCGAATGCCCATCGAATAGGCTCTGAAGATTATTCTATGAAGAGTCCCGAAAGAGTTTTAACCCTCGAGGATTGGATTCTATATAAGGAACATCTTTGGTTTTAGATTCATACCTTTATGAATATGAAAAATATGGATTTGAAGCTTGAGTTGCACAGCCACACACTCGTCTGACCTCCATGAGTAATCCACGCGAAGCTCCTAGAATGATCCAATCCCACGGAAGTGCTAGCTTGCGCAGGATCTTTCTTGTTTCTAAACTTGGATCTTTCCGACGCTATCAACTATTGATCCGCCTTCTTGGAAGAACTTGGAGGAATGGCTAATAGGGATTAAAACATAGTTAGATCTGATCTAAAAGCTCTTATCAGGGATCCCTATCAGCTAATGGCAATATGAACTTAGAGGAAGAAGATGGGGACGGGAATGGAAAGCAGAAAATTCCTTTTCTCCTTCTTTTCTCTTGGGTTTTCCTCATTCAATTTTCTTTGTTGGTGACACAAAGAACCATTCCTTTTATAGCCACGCCATCTGACCATTTGAATTCGAAATTCAAATGAAAATCTGGTATAATTCACAATGCAAACAACAAGAAGTATAGTAGTTCGGTGCTTTCCTATGCACCTACGTCCACTCCCCAAGTGACTCTTTAGGAATTCATTATAATCTCGCAGATTACAGTTGGATTGTTTTTCGGGCTCACAATCCAAAAACCTTTACACTTTGATTTTTCTGGGATCACCAAAAACCTATTTTGTTTTTACGGGCTCACCAACAAACCTTCACCTTGGTTTTACGGGTTCACCAACAAACCTACACTGTTGGTTTTACGGGCTCACCAACAAACTTTTACAAGATATTAAGAAGAAAAAGAAGGTTGAAACTCTTAGTTGAGCAGATATAACAAATGTAAGCTACAAAGAAGAGTTAGAATATAGTTATCGCTTTGATATGGTTCTTCTCTTCTTTGTCAAGGAATGCTTCACTCTTCAAGGGTTGGTAGAGCTCTTAATGTCTCTTTTTGATCTGCTCAACCACTTTCTTTTGACTCTTGAATGAAGCACCTTGATGAAGAAAATTAGGACTTTTGTCTTTCTTGTGTAAGCTTTGATATTTTGCAAAAGGATGCTTTGTTCTGATGAATAATGTCACTATAAATACTTTTCCATACCTTTTGGTCACTCCCCATTGGTCAGATTTCAAAAATTATCCGTTACTAGCCGTTGGGAGGTCAAAAGGTACTTCTGCAGCACTAGCCATTATGCCTCTGCACGTGCTGGGGTCGACCCAAACTTTACTAGGGTCGACTCAACTTACTGTTCATCAGACTTAGGGTCGACTCAACTTTTAGTGAGGTCGACCCAACTTTCACTGGGGTCGACTCCTGCTACAATGGGGTCGGCCCTCTCAGAAAATATAGAACCTTGTATTTCGGCTGCTTGTCACTGAGGTCGACTCGACTCTTTTTGAGGTCGACTCAAGCCATAGTGGGGTCGACTCAAGTTCTATTGGGGTCGACCCTCTCAGGGACTCCAGAGACATAATTTTGAACGACATTAGCCTTGGGGTCGACTCATGTTCAGTTGGGGTCAGCTCCATTGGGGTCGACTCAAGGATTCGTTGGGTCGGCTCCAGCTGGGGTCGACTCAAGCAAGCTTGGGGTCGGCCCTCTCAGTAAATTCCAGAGAGTCTTTTTCTTGAGGCTTGAAGTTGGGGTCGACTCAGGGTTCTTTGGGATCGACTCAAGCATACATGGGGTCGACTCCGGTTAGTGTTCATCTGTGCCATTTTTGCAGAGGTGTGCCAGATGGTTCCATGATGTGCCAGGGTCGACTCCACTAATGTTGGGGTCGACTTATTCCACACTTTTCTGCATCTTAAAGTTAGATTTATCCACATAGTCAAAAAGATATATTCTAAGTAATTTTGAGTATATGCCATGGTAGTGCTACATACTCTTAATCAACGAAAATCACTGTTTTTCCCTTAAGAGTAAATTTTACTTGAAATCTTGCTAGAATAAAATTAAGAATTTTCTATCCCTCTTCTATCACAAATCTCGTTGTTAATCATTGGAAGACATTAAGATCTCATTCGCTTAATGTATCGAGGGTGTCGTATTCATTAGATATTTTCTCAATGGTTGTGTTAATCATCAAAATAACACTAACATCCTCAGTCTGGAAATGAGAGACCGAGGTGAAGCGGTGGTCAATGCCGAGCTCGAAGCAAAATTTTTTGAAGCGGGCATTGTCGAACTAACGACTGTTGTCAGATATGAGAACGCAAGGGAGCCCAAACTTGCAAATTATTGATTTTCAGATGAAATCTCGCATCTTTGGCTCGGTGATTTGGGCCACTGGTTTGACCTCAACCCACTTGGTGAAGTAGTCGATGGAGACGACGAAAAATTTTCTTTGTCCGGTGGCCTGGGAGAATGGTCCCAATATGTCGATTCCCCACTGAGCAAATGGCCAAGGGGCACTGATTGAGGTCAGCAGCACTGAGGGTCGGTGCTGAATGTTGGTGTTCTGCTGGCATCGGTCACACTTTTGGACGAAGTCTACCGTGTCTTTCTGAAGTGTAGGCCAATAGCATCCCTAGCATAGAATCTTGTAGGCTAAGGCCCTACCACCTTGGTGATTCCCATAGATCCCCTCATATACCTCTCACATGGCATAATCCACCTCCGAGGGACGGAGGCATCTAAGGAGGGGAGATGTGAAGGACCTGCGATAGAGCTTACCTTCATGCAAGAGGTATCGGAAAGCCTGACGCTTGATTCGGCAGGCTTTGAGCTCATTGTCGGGGAGGACTTCACTCTGCAGGTAATTGACGAACGCATCCATCCAGCTCGGTTCGGTCTCAATGCAGAGGATCGGCTCGGGCTCCTCAATGCTCGGTATTTTAACATACTCGAGCGTTGTGGTCTTTGGGAGCTCGCTCATGTGGGATGTCGCCAACTTTGATAGCAGGTCGGCCCTTGTGTTCTCTGTCCTAAGAATATGCTGGATGTCGAAGGTGCTTAGCATGGAGGTGATGTTCCACACCTTCTGGAGGTATTTTTGCATCAACGGCTTCCTTGCTTCAAAGTCTATCAAGATCTAGCCCACGACCAGTTGGGAGTCACTGAAGATCTTCAGGCTTTCGATCTTGAGCTCCTTCACCAATTTCAGCCTAGCGACGAGCGCCTCGTATTCCGCTTCGTTGTTCGACACAAAGAATTCGAAGCGTAGGGCTTGTTCTGCCACCACCCCATCTGGGCTGGTGAGAATGAGTCCTGCACCGCTACCCCCCGAGGTCGAGAAACTGCCGACGTGTTGGATCCATGGCTGCTTCGGGGCGTCCCCTTTTGGTGCGAACTCGGCCTCGGGGTCTGTTGGGAACCCGCCCATGCCGCAGAAAATTTAAAACTTTTCAGATGGCAGCGGAAGAGGTATAAGCGGGATCGACGTTCATCCTATGAATGTTGTTGAATAACCGTTCGTAGATAGATTAGAATTAAAAAATTTTAAACTAATTATGAAGATCAGATCTTCACCTTGTGCAGGTAGATGATCACCGCAAACTGAAGTTCATGGTTTAGGATGAAGGTTCGCTTGAAGCCGTTCACGCATCTGGCCTCTACGGGTATCCACACGAAGCAGAGGACCGATCAAAGCTTCCTTGTCTCCCCGGGGTGCTAGCTCCCTTGCAGAGACTACTTTAGATGGCTGATTTTCTCCCTTTGAATCAACTCTTGATTATGCTTGGGAGGAGGAAGAAGAAGGAGGCTCTAAGGAGAAGAACCAAAGGCTACTTGCAGCCTTTTCTTTTTCCTGCGTTGGAAGAAGGAAGGGAGGAGGGCCGCCAACACCTTTCTTTTCCTTTCCCTTGCTTGCGGCTGAAAACCAAGAGGAGGAAGGGGGCTCACGGCTGGAGAGGGAAGAGGATTCTCATACCCTAGGTGCTGCCCCCTTGCATCCCTTTTATGGCGTGTGGAGCTCCTACTAATTAGGAGCTCCTTACAATTTTCCAAGAGGGGCGCCGACCCCTCTTGTGTTGCCGCACCAACCAAGAGAAAGGGGAGGGGCATGAGCCCCTCCCTTTTGTGTTGCCCTAGTCCTCATTAAGTAAGGATTGGGAGGCCCAAATGTGGCTAAGTCCTAATCTAATTAGGCTTAGTCCAAAGTTGAACCAATTGGGTTTAATCTAGGTAAGTCCTAATCCAATTAGAACTCAAATCAATTATGACTCAATTGAACTCTTCA
Source organism: Phoenix dactylifera (assembly GCF_051530095.1). Classification (NCBI taxonomy): domain Eukaryota; kingdom Viridiplantae; phylum Streptophyta; class Magnoliopsida; order Arecales; family Arecaceae; genus Phoenix; species Phoenix dactylifera. Next base: position 13,082,909 of record NC_143192.1, read on the forward strand.
ATCCTAATCCAATTAGGAGTCTTGTTAATTCATTAGATTAATAATTAATTAGGACTTAAGAAATCCTAATCCAATTAGGATTTATTTAATTTTAGTATTAATCCAATTAGGACTCTTATTTGAATCCGAAGTCCTAATCTAATTAGGACTTCTAGGAATCCTATTCTAAGTAGGAATCCATATTGAATTCAAAATCCTAATCTAATTAGGATTGTAGGAATCCTACTCCAAGTAGGACTTCCAGTCCTAGTCCAAGTAGGATTCCCAGTCCTAATCCAATTAGGATTCCAGAAATCATACTCTAAGTAGGATTCGTGTTTTAAGTCCAATTAATTAATTCCCATTGTTCCTTCTTCAACTGATTATCAATCGAATTGATTTCTTGTGATTCATAATCACGTTTCAACCATCTGATCGGTTAATACCTCTAGTGTGTGTGACCCCATAGGTTCTATTCTGACTGGTAGTGAGATATATTGTGATCTCTATCATAATATCATTGAAAACTTCTTTCAATGGGTCGGAACGATTCCAACTCTACCCATTAGGGTTTATCGACCATCGAGATAATCCCTGTGAGTCTCACCATCCACCAGTGACACCTAGCAGCATATAGTGAATACCCAGCAGAATAGAATGATGAACCTCTAGGTGCAGTTATCGTGTGATACAGTCCTTCTATCGTGGATCCCTACAGGGTGGAGGTCATGGACAACTCGTCAAACCCCATCGCCTGTCATAGGTCAATATTTATTTGACTTAAGCTCGAGAGTAGAAAACTCTTTCTCCACTGTACAATCTACCCCGGTTGAGGTCTTACGAACTCAGTCTTATAAATCATATAGGATCTCTCCTTATCTATCAAGGTCGATAGATTCCTTGTAGGTGCATACCCTGCTCCTACAGTGAACCTACTACAGCCAATCTACACTGCATGGACCCATATGGTTAGAGACCATGTATGTGTGCAGTCAAACTACAATAACCTCACTGTGAGCAGCCGAAGCATCGCAGGTCAAAGAACCAGTCACACTACTGCAACATCAAGCAAGTCACTGATGAGTGGATAGACATCCAAGTGACTTCTTGTCTTGGTCACGCTCAGTACCCTTGTTTTCTAACAAGCACTTGCACAATTGCTCTAGTGCCCCTACACTGTGGACTCAAGACTCGTCCATCAAAGAAAGTAATATGTGCACTAATCTCAGCGGATCAATCACCGTCCTCGTGATGATCCATCGATCAGGAGCAATTCAGAAATTAATCACCAATGACACATGCCTCAAATTCTAAACTCTTGAGAATATACGTCATCATCTTATTAATTCCTTGGACGATTCATGGATACATAAGAACATAAATGAAAAGAATGCCCGACTTAATAGGTCAAGTACAAATTTTATGTTCCAGAATAAAATAATGCGTCAGCCAAATTGGCTTCTAGGGCATACTTCTAACAATCTCCCACTTGCACTAAAGCCAATCAGCCATAAACCTAAGCCCCATCTTCTCAAGATGCGTTTTAGTTTTCTGCTGACTTATCTGCTTAGTGAATGGGTCCACCACATTTCCTGTGGAGTCTACTCTTTGATTCTCTACTTATTTCTTTTCCAGGTAGTCACTTATTAGGTTAAACCGCCGCTCTATGTGCTTCGGTTTCTAGTGAGACCTTTGGCTCCTTAGCTAGTGCTATGGTGCCTTTGTTATTGCAGAAGAGTGCTATGGTATCTGATGACATAACACCTAATTCTGCAATGAACTTTTAAACCAAAAGGTTTCCACTGCACCCTTAGAGACGGCTTAACATTCACCTTCTAAGGTAGAATCTACAATGATCGGTTGTTTGGAACTCTTCCAATTTACTGAACCATCATTGCACATATTCTGATGTAGACTTTCTATCATCAATATGTGTGCATCCTTCTACCTTCAACTGTTATCTTCTCCCAAAGACCAAGAACATGTTCTTAGTCTTCTCAAGTACTTAAGACTGTTCTTCATAGTTATCCAGTGCTTCTTGCCTGGATTTGACTGATATATGCTCGTGACACTCACAGCATATATCATATCACGTACATAGCATGGTATACATGAGGCTCCCTATAGCCGAAGCATAAGGGATCTTGCTCATCCGCTGAATCTCTTCAGATGTATCGGAGCATATCTTCTTAGAGAGATTTATCCCATGCCTAAGGAGTAATAATCCCCTTTTAGAGGTTTCCATACCGAACCTCTTCAGCACTCCCTCTATATACATATTCTGTGACAAGACAAGCATCCTTTTAGATCTATCTCTATAGACCTTAATTCCTAAATATAGGATGCTTTTCCAAAAAGTCTATCATGGAGAATTCCTTACACAACCAAACCTTGACCTAAGTTAGTATGGGAATATCATTCCCAATTTGAAGGATATCATCTATGTACAATACGAAGAATACAATAGCCCTCCCACTAACTTTCTTATAAACACATGATTCCTTTTTGTTATTGATGAAATCAAACGATTTGATTATATCGTTGAAACGAGTGTTCCAACTCCAAGATACTTGCTTTTGTCAGAAGGACCTTTGCCGTTTGCAGACCTTGTGATCACCATCACAATATCTCATAATCATATTATGCTGCAATATCAAGCAATATTCGAATGGACTTCAGCATGGCTATAGGTGAAAAAGTATCCTGATATTCAGTGCCTTCGCACTGACTATAACCTTTCGCCATTAGCCTTGCCTTATAGGTCTCTACCTAGCCATCCGAACTTAATTTTCTCTTATAGATCCATTTACACCCAATAGGTACTATACCTTCTGGTGAATCTACTAAGGTTCAGACTTGGTTGGAATGCATGGAGTCCAACTCTGACTTCATTGCTTCCAGCCATTTCTCGAAATCGATGTCTAACATCGCCTCGTTGTAGGTATTGGGATCCTTACCTTGATCTCTATCTCCCATGAGGAACACTTCCTCTACATCCTCTGTAAGCATACCTAAGTACCTTTCAGGCGGACGAAAGATCCTACTAGATTTACGAGGTGGAGGAGGTACTACGTGTACTGGCTTAATTAAATAGATTCTATAGGTATAATGGCTCGTTGCTCTTTAGAGACTTTCTCTTCAAACTTAATTTTCCTCCCACTGTCTTTATCAAGGATAAACTATTTCCATAAAGATAGCATGTAGGCTCACAAACATTTTGTGATCCTTTGGGATGAAAAGTCGTATCCTAATGACTCTTTAGGATATCCTATAAAACGAGCATTAATTATCCTATCCTCTATCTTGTCCGCCTGTTGTCGCTTGAGTTGAGTTGGACATCCCCAAATCTTGAGATAACCAAGACTCGGCTTCTTACCATGTCATATCTCATATGGTGTGGTAGGAACGGACTTTAGAGGAAACTCTATTCAATAAGTAAATAGCTGAAAATAGGGCATCTATTTAAAGAAACAAGGGTAAATCAGTGAAGTTCATCATGGACCGGATCATATCCAATAGAGTCCGATTCCTCCTCTCTGACACTCCATTGAGCTGAGATGTACCAGAAGAAGTCCATTATGAAACTATACCATTCTTCTTGAGATAATCACGGAACTCTCCACTAAGGTATTCACTTCCTCGATCTGATCGAAGAAGCTTAATGAGTTTTTCTATTTGTTTTTCTACTTCATATCTCAACTCTTTGAACCTTTCAAAAGTTTCAGATTTGTGTATCATACACATATCTATACCGTGAGTAATCATCGGTAAATGAAGTAAAAAATTACAATCCCTAGCCTGCACATCGAATGGGCCACACACATCAGTGTGTACTAGGGTAAGTATTTCAGTGGATCTCCCTGTGTCCTACAAAGGATAATTTGGCCATCTTTCCTTGAAGGCAGAATTTACAAATCGAATATGACTCGAAAGTCAATGAGCCAAAAAGCTCATGTTTCTCCAATTTGTTTATTCTGTCTTCTCCTATATGGCCAAGCCTGAGGTGCCACAAATACTTTAGATTTATCTCATTTCTGGATCTATTAGATCCTATGGTATTCACTGTTTGCTCAGATACATTCACAGATACATCCATATGTATGTGATAGAGACTGTCAATCATAAAATCACGTTGAACCAATTTATTTCTCAAATAAATAGAACAGTAGTCTTATAAAAATCTTTCTGTGCTAAATAAGATACATAAATCAAATTTTTGTTAGCAACAGGTAACAATTCCTAAGTATCCTAAGCATATCTGACATACCTTCTGAAGGTCTGTCACCCTTCATGATCTTTATGCTTTCCATATATGTAGGACAGTTTCTCTTTCATTGGCCGTCCATGATGCAATGGAAACACTTTTCCTTGCAATTGGCCTTTTTCTTGGAACATTCTTACTTGGCGTTTTCTCGGTCTTTTGTTTCTTCGCAGGCTTCTTCTTCTTCTTCCAGATAGACTCTCTCTTGGAAGTAGAAACCAACTCGACAGCAAGAACGATGCCCCTTGAACTCTTCAAGGTCCCTAAGGTAGTTACCAATTTATTTAACAATTCTGTTTTGGTGCATACAATCTTGTTCATATGGTAATTTACTATAAATTGTTCATATGAAGCTAGAAGGGATTGTGGGATCAAATCCGTTTACAATTCCTTGTGCATGGTCATGCCGAGCTTCTCAAGCTTCTCTAAGCCCTTTATCATGGTCAAACCATGATCATGGACAGACTGCCCATCGCGCATCTTGGCCTTGAAGAGCCTTTTGGACACTTCAAACCAAGCTGCATGACTCTAATCACCATACAACTCTTGCAGGTGATTTAATGTGTCCTTGGCAATCTTCATGTTCTCATACTGGCATTATAATTTATTGGACATGGATGCCATTATGTAGCACCTAACTTTATTGTCATCGTTCGTCCACTTAGCATGCATCTCATGCTGATCAGTGATCGGACAGATTGGTAATATGGGGATTCCATGATCTAGCACATACCCTAATTTCTTACAATTCAAAACTATTTTTTGAAATTTGCTGAACCAGTCTTTATAATTGGGTTTGGTCAAATGGTTGTTCTATAGGATATGAGTTAAAAGTCTAGAAGCTGACATTATAATCCTCAGAGAGTAAAGATTCTAGTTAGAATTTTATACTTGATCCTAATTTGTTCTAGGATCTTTTAGAACAAATGTACCTCCCACTATTTTCTCGAATTCCTCACACTCCCCTGGTAGGAAATTGGAAATCCTACATGACTAGGGTTTCTAGTGGGTACTGCGGTCCCACCGATTTACATGCCACCTCACCTAACAGTTATTGGGTCTTAGTTAAGTCAGACCCACCGTATAACCGTAGAAATAAAGTCGTCATTGGATCCTCACCTAACAGTTATTGGTGCCCAACCCCACCTTTACCCTACAACATCTCATGTCTATAGAGAGGTCCAGCCCCCCGATGCAACTTGCCAACTGTATCCAACCGAGACAAATCAACATCAGAAAGACCTTAGCAACTCTACTACGGTGGAAGACCTATGGACTTAATATCGGTTAATCAGGTCTTAGTGTTTGCAACTTGAGCTCTTCATAAGAGGTAATCGAATAATTGGCCAGGTAAGCAGGTGGGAGGCTCCCCTTACTCAGAGAGTAAGGTCCTAATTAAGTAACCACCTTTCATGCTTTTCTAGACACCAATTAGATCAATTAATCTAATATGACTCGCTCATGTTGGTTCACTCTCGACTTGATTGAGGAGATTTTAGTTTAGGTCTCATTTGGATTGGTCTATTAGTTTGCATCACATGTAAACCTATCTACCCGACTCACATTCACATCACATGCAAACGGTATATTGCAGGCAGTTATAATCACAGCATTAAGTAAAGCTAAACTTTAAATAGGTGATGATCATGGATTCTAATTAGGTCATATTACAAGCACATGCACGTCAATCGATCAACTGGTCTTCAACTCTTGAATTGGTCCCGAGCCTCCTTGATTCGATCCCTGATCAACTCTTGATCTAATTGTCATCAATCACTCAGATCGTCGTTCATCTCATGCACTGTCTTCGACTTAATCGTTGACGTACATCACATCACAGAAATACAACCAAATAAATAATAATAAATTACATCCCCTTTTAGGAGGCATGCAGGCCTCTCAAAACATTAAATAGATGCATGCAAGCATCTGAAAAATTACATGATATTGCAGATCACATCGTAGGTCTTTATAATTGATACCAAAAGAGTTTGAATCCTATGATCATCACCACATGCAACAATTATACTTTTCAAATCTGAAACCTAATTGATTATGTTATGACATATGTTGTTGATCATGCTAATCATGATTCTAAACTTTGTAATTTCATTAACAATGCAAATAGAATCATCATTTTATCACATAAAAATCAGCATGCAAAAATCAGCAATCCTTTAAAAATTCTGCATGCAGAAAATTTCAGCACACATAACTTTTTAAATTTCAGATCTAACATGCCTGTTTATAATTAATTCTAACCTTAATCTACGAAGCCTAGGCTCTAATACCACTATTGGAAACCCGCCCATGCCACAGAAAATATAAAACTTTTCAGATGGCAGCGGAGAGGCATAAGCGAGATCGACGTTCATCCTATGAACGTTGTTGAATAACCGTTCGTAGATAGATTAGAATTAAAAAATTTTAAACTAATTATGAAGATCAGATCTTCACCTTGTGCGGATAGATGATCACCGCAAACTGAAGTTCGTGGTTTAGGATGAAGGTTCGCTTGAAGCCGTTCACGCGTCCGGCCTCTACGGGTATCCACATGAAGCAGAGGACCGATCAAAGCTTCCTTGTCTCCCCGAGGTGCTAGCTCCCTTGCAGAGACTACTTTAGATGGCTTATTTTCTCCCTTTGAATCAACTCTTGATTATGCTTGGGAGGAGGAAGAAGAAGGAGGCTCTAAGGAGAAGAACCAAAGGCTACTTGCAGCCTTTTCTTTTCCCTACGTTGGAAGAAAGGAGGAGGGAGGAGGGCCGCCAACACCTTTCTTTTCCTTTCCCTTGCTTGCGGCTGAAAACCAAGAGAAGGAAGGGGGCTCATGGCTGGAGAGGGAAGAGGATTCTCATACCCTAGGTGCTACCCCCTTGCATCCCTTTTATGGCGTGTGGAGCTCCTACTAATTAGGAGCTCCTTACAATTTTCCAAGAGGGGCGCCGGCCCCTCTTGTGTTGCCGCACCAACCAAGAGAAAGGGGAGGGGCGTGAGCCCCTCCCTTTTGTGTTGCCCTAGTCCTCATTAAGTAAGAATTTGGAGGCACTAATGTGGCTAAGTCCTAATCTAATTAGGCTTAGTCCAAAGTTGAACCAATTGGGTTTAATCTAGGTAAGTCCTAATCCAATTAGAACTCAAATCAATTATGACTCAATTGAACTCTTCAATCCTAATCCAATTACGAGTCTTGTTAATTCATTAGATTAATAATTAATTAGGACTTAAGAAAAAATCCTAATCCAATTAGGATTTATTTAATTTTAGGCCTAATCCAATTAGGACTTTTATTTGAATCTGAAGTCCTAATCTAATTAGAACTTCTAGGAATTCTATTCTAAGTAGGAATCCATATTGAATTCAAAATTCTAATCTAATTAGGATTGTAGGAATCCTACTCCAAGTAGGACTCCCAGTCCTAGTCCAAGTAGGATTCCCAGTTCTAATCCAATTAGAATTCCAGGAATCATACTCCAAGTAGGATTCGTGTTTTAAGTTCAATTAATTAATTTCCATTGTTCCTTCTTCAACTGATTATCAATCGAATTGATTTCTTGTGATTCATAATCACGTTTCAACCATCTGATCGGTCAATACCTCTAGTGTGTGTGACCCCATAGGTTCTATTCTGACTGGTAGTGAGATATATTGTGATCTCTATCATAATATCATTGAAAACTTCTTTCAATGGGTCGGAACGGTTCCAACTCTACCCATTAGGGTTTATCGACCATCGAGATAATCCCTGTGAGTCTCACCATCCACCAGTGACATCTAGCAGCATGTAGTGGCTACCCAGCAGAATAGAATGATGAACCTCTAGGTGCAATTATTGTGTGATACAGTCCTTCTATCGTGGATCCCTAGAGGGTGGAGGTCATGGACAACTCGTCAAACCCCATCGCCTGTCATATTTCAAGATTTATTTGACTTAAGCTCGAGAATGGAAAACTCTTTCTCCACTGTACAATCTGCCTCGGCCGAGGTCTTACGAACTCAGTCTTATAAATCACATAGGATCTCTTCTTATCTATCAATGTCGATAGATTCCTTGTAGGTGCATACCTTGCTCCTACAGTGAACCTACTGCAGCCAATCTACACTGCATGGACCCATATGGCTAGAGACCATGTATGTGTGCAGTCAAACTACAATAATCTCACTGTGAGCAGCCGAAGCATCGCAGGTCAAAGGACCAGTCACACTACTGCAACATCAAGCAAGTCACTGACGAGTGGATAGACATCCAAGTGACTTCTTGTCTTGGTCATGCTCAGTACCCTTGTTCTCTAACAAGCACTTGCACAATTGCTCCAGTGTCCCTACACTGTGGACTCAAGACTCGTCCATCAAAGAAAGCAATATGTGCACTAATCTCAGCGGATCAATTACCGTCCTCGTGATGATCCATCGATCAGGAGCAATTCAAAAATTAATCACCAATGACACATGCCTCAAATTCTCAATTCTTGAGAATATGCATCATCATCTTATTAATTTCTTGGACGATTTATGGACACATAAGAACATGAATGAAAAGAATGCCCAACTTAATAGGTCAAGTACAAATTTTGTGTTCCAGAATAAAATAATGCGTCAGCCAAATTGGCTTCTAGGGCATACTTCTAACAGGGTCATCTAGTAGGGTGCATTCCACTACGAAGTCGGCGAGCACTTGTACTTTGATTGCTAGTCTCGGGCGGTACTTGAGGTCGAACTCTACAAGCTCGACCGCCCACCTCGTGATTCTTTCCGCACGATCCGACCGTTGCAAAACTTGCTTTATAGGCTGGTCAGTCAATATGGCCACAGTATAGGCCTGGAAGTAGGTCGGAGCCTTCCAGCAGAGATGAGCAGTGTATAGACTGTCTTCTCCAGCTTGGAGTACCGGGTCTCGGCGTCCCTCAGAATTTGACTGGTGTAGTATATTGGTCTTTGAGACCTGTCTTCTTCTCAGACCAGGACTGAGCTTACCGCTAGCGGGGAGGCGGCCAAGTACAGATAGAGGAACTCGCCCTGCTGAGGCTTTGTGAGTAATGAAGGAGAGGCAAGGTGGCGTCTGAGCTCTTCAAAAGCTTGTTGGCATTCTTCGGTCCATGCGAAGTTCTTCGGCCGCTTGAGGATCTTGAAGAACAGGAAGCACCGTTCTGCTAACTTGGAGACAAACCTTCCTAGGGTCGCGACTCGTCCAGCGAGCTGTTGTACTTCTTTGACCGTTCTCGGTAATGTCATCTCCTGCAATGCTCAGATCTTTTCAGGATTGGCTTCGATTCCACATTGAGTCACCATAAAATCGGAAAACTTGCTCGAGGTAACTCCGAAAGCACACTTTGTGGGGTTGAGCTTCATCCGATACTTTCGGAGGGTCGAGAGTGCTTCGTCGAGGTCAGCTATATGACATTCAGCAGTCTGGCTTTTTATCAACATGTCGTCTACATAGACCTCCATGTTCCGACCTATCTGATTTTTGAAGACCTTGTTGACCAACCTCGGGTAGGTAGCTCCGGCATTCTTCAGCCCGAACGGCATTACCTTATAGCAGTAGAGGCCCTTGTCGGTGATGAATGTCGTCTTCTCCTCATCCTCGGATGCCATCTGAATCTGATTGTACCCCGAGAAGGCGTCCATGAAGGTCAGTAGCTGGTGTCCCAAGGTAGAATCGACGAGCTGGTCGATTCTAGGGAGGAAAAAGCTGACCTTCGGACAGGGTTTATTTAGGTCGGTGTAGTCCACACACATGCGCTATTTTTCATTAGCTTTCTTTACAAGGACTACTACGTTGGTGAGCCAATCCGGGTAGAAGACTTCTTGGATGATGCCGGCCTCGAGGAGCTTGTTAACCTCCTCGACTGCTGCAAAAATAATTACTAGCAAAAATAATAAATTAATTTTTTTTAATTTAATTAATTTTTTTTATTTTTTTTAATTTCAAATTTCGAATTTCAGAATTCAAATTTTGAATTTAAATTTTTGAATTTTAGAATTTTGGGTTTTTTTCAATTTTATTTTTTTTGAATTTTAAATAATTTTTTTCACTTTTTTTTTTAAAATTTTGAATTTCAAATTTCAGAATTTAATAACTATGAAATTATTAACTAAAAATAATCAAAATAAGAGAATAAAAAAACTTACTACCAGAGTGCATTCACTCCGAGCATCCAAAATTTGATTTGATCTTCGTGATCGTTCTTGCTTCTCGATTTGCCTTCCCGGCAATGGCGGCAAAATTCTGTTATCCGATTTCTGTTTACCTAAAATGCTAAATAGATCGTTGTTAGAATCAACAAACAAAGTTTAATTTAATTTTACTCTTACCTTTCCTACTCGAAGAATAGCGGTTGTAAGAGGTTGATCCACGGGAAGGCGATTGGAGTTACATAAAAATTAGAACGTTCACTCGGATTTAAAATTGATTTTTGAATGATAAAAGAAAAACATTATGAGAATGATAGTGTTATTTTGATGATTAACAAGCATTTAACAAGAGTATGTTATAAGTTAAATCGATACTTCATTTATAAGTTCATTACTCTCAGTATATTTGTATAAATTGATATAGATACATTTCATTGTTTATATGAATGAATCTAACCTTGAGATGCAGCAAAGTGTGGATTGAGTCGACCCAAAGGATGATTAGGTCGACCCCGGCACATCAAGAAATCATTTGGCACACTTCTACAAAAATGGCACAGATGAACAGTGAGTTGGGTCGACCCAAGGAAAGCATGAGTCGACCCAAACATCAAGATCCTCAAACAACTCAGAAAATGGTTCTCTGGATTTACTGAGAGGGTCGACCCAAGAAGAAGTTGAGTCGACCCAAGTAAACCTTGAGTCGACCCAAAGAAAGGTTGAGTCGACCCAAGTGAAGAAAGGCTGAAATTCAAGATTCTGAATTTTCTGAAAGTTGGGTCGACCCAAGAAAAGTTTGAGCTGACCCAAGGTTGAGTCGACCCAAGAAAAGTTTGAGCTGACCCAAGGTTGAGTCGACCCAAAGAAAGGTTGGGTCGACCCAAGGAAAGGAAGGCTGAATTTCAAGTTTCTGTGTTTTCTGAGAGGGTCGACCCAAGAAATGTTTGAGTCGACCCAAGTGAAGGTTGGGTCGACCCAAGGACAGGTTGAGCCGACCCAAACACGGGCTGAACATAACGGCTAGTTGTGCAGAAATGCTTTTTGGACTCCCAACGGCTATAAACGGCTAGTTTCTTCAATCCAACGGTCAGAAAGGACTATTTGGAGGTTGGAGAAGTATTTAAGAGGGAGTATTCATCAGAGGAAGCAAGCTTTGGGAAAATACATCAAGTGCATTCAAGAGAGAACCCTAGCAAGGCAAGCTTCATCCAAGTGCTTCATTCAAGAATCAAAAGAAAGTGGTTGAGCAGATTCAAAGAGTCATCAAGAGCTCCATCCACCCTTGAAGAGTGAAGCATCCTTGACAAAGAAGAGAGAAGTCACATCAAGCGATAAATATTCTCTAAACTCTTCTTTGTAGATTGTATTGTTATATTTGCTCATCTAGGAGTTTAAATCTTCTTCCTTTGTTTATTAAACTACTTGTAAAGGTTGGTTGGTTAGCCCGCAAAACCAACGGAATAGGTTGATTGGTGAACCCGGAAAACCAATTGTAAAGGTTCGTTGGTAAGCCCGTAAAACCAACATAGGTTGTTGGTAAGCCCGTAAAACCAACGTAGGTTGTTGGTGAACCCGTAAAACCAATTGTATAGGTTCGTTGGTGAGCCCGTAAAACCAACATAGGTTTTTGGTGAACCCGGAAAACCAAAGTGTATAGGTTCGTTGGTGAGCCCGTAAAACCAACATAGGTTCGTTGGTGAGCCCGTAAAACCAACAAAGGTTTTTGGATTGTGAGCCCGGAAAACAATCCAACTGTAATCCGCGGGATTATAGTGAATTCCCAAGGGGACGCTTGGGGAGTGGACGTAGGTGCTAAGGAGAGCACCGAACCACTATATATTGTTGTGTTTGTGTTGTGCTTGTGCTTACGTTTATTCTTGCATCATCTTCTATCTTTGCACTAGTTTAAATCATTCAAATAGTTTAAGAAAGCATCCACCGCACTTAATTAAGAAAACGTTTAAAGCACCAAAATTTAGAAGAAACCAATTCACCCCCCCCCCCCCTCTTGGCTTGTCACCTTGGGCAACAAGTGGTATCAGAGCTAGGTGCTCTAATAGTACTTATTGATCTCACAATCAAGAGTTAAAGATCATGACAACCCAAGTGGGATGTTCTATGAGTGAGGGACAATTAATTGATAGACCTCCACTATTTGATGGTATAAACTACATATATTGGAAAGCACGCATGCGCATTTTCATTCAAGCACATGACTACGATTTATGGAGTATCATAGTCAATGGGCTACACACAAGTACTAATCATGATAAGGAAATGGCTCAACAAATTTAAAAGCCATGAAGCTGTTATATTGTGCATTAGATGAGAATGAGTTTAATTGCATATCCTCTTGCATAACTGCTAAAGACATATGGAATATGCTAGAGGCTAAATATGAAAGTACTAACATTTTTAGTGAATCTGAAATTAGCTCTGAAGAAGATGAGAGGCAAGCTGAAATTGAGAACCTAAGTCTTGTGGCACACAAGGACGAGGTATGTATTGAAACACAAAGTGTCTCCTCTTCTGAATATGAAGTATATGATAAAATTGAAAATGATTTTACACGTGATAAGTTACATGATGCATTTCTTGATCTAATGAAAGAACATAAGAAACTCATTTGTAAAAATAAGAACCTGACGAATGAAAAGAAAATCCTAGTAAATGAAAAACTGAAATTGTCTAATTATTATGAAACATTAATTAAGAAACATACTAATGAAACTAAAATCTTAATTGAGAAAAATAAAGAACTAAATCAGAAAAACCAACTTCTCACTGAAAGCTATGATAAACTTAAGAAAAATAATGAATTGCTTTCAGAAGATAATAGAAGATTAACTAAAGAAGTTGACAAATTGAAACCTGTTGTTGAAAGATTTACTTTCAGCTCTGAAAAATTAAACCTAATGATAAATAATCAAATAGCTGAATTTGATAAAGTTGGATTGAGATATCAACCTTGGTACACCCAAAAATCTTTTAAGAATATATTTGTTAAAACAGTTTCTAATTATTTTAAAACAGATTCTTATAATGTTGATAAACAGGAACAAAAGCTAAGCAAAATCTCTTCTGTTGTTTCTAAATCTATACATTACAAATTTGATGAACCTAATAGGCAAAAACAGAAAATTGTAAGTTTATCTACTACTGATGTTAAATTTAACAAGAGTATGCAGAAATACATTCCTTATAATCCTAAAATCTGCAAGTCTATGGACAAAATAGCCATTAAGAAAATATGGGTTCCAAAAGGAACAATAATAGCTAACCTACAAGGACCCAAAAGAGCTTGGGTTCCTAAGTTGAAAATCTGAATATTTTCTGTAGGTGTGTCTAGCACTCAAGGCTCCAACAAAAGATGCTAATTTAGAAATTGGGTGTTCTAGACACGTGTTAAAGAATAGAACTTAAAATATAATTAAGAAGAGTGACCAAAATGAAAGAAATAATGAAATTAGTAATCCTTGCATCCTCTCATATTGAAATTGTAGCTAGTATTAATCATTTCTGTGATATAGGTGATACTTTTGGTATGAAATGAAAATATATCCAAATCACTCCATCTTCCTATATTATGCTTCAGTTATTGATGGATAATTTGCTTAATCAATACTCTTAGAATAACTCTTTGAATTATCTATATGCTTGATTGAGAGTTCTTATCCATGGCATTATCCTTTATTGATCATAAACATAAGAATGTCTACTTGGTATATCTTTTTTTTAAATATATGTATTAAGAATACCAAGATTAAAGAGTCTAGTTTTGGCATATAAAATCAACTCATACTAGTATGGACTTAATCTCAAAAGACCTTGTCATTGGTTCACTTAGATTAATTTTTGCAAGGTCAAAGTTTGCTATGTATGTCATCTAGAAAAATAAACTAGAATCATTTCTAAATTTGAAAACATTGTTTCCACCTTTTAGCCGTTGGAAATTCTCCATAAGAACTTATTTGGATCTCTAGGATTGTGAACCTAGGAGATAAGCTCTCTAATTTTGTAATTATGGATGATTTCTCAAAGCTAATGTTGGTTTTATTCTTGGCACTTAAATTGAAATATTTTCTGCTTTGGCACAAACTTACAAAAGGTTTCAAATGAAAAAGGTTTGCAAACTGTGAAAATTCATGGCACAGCTTTGAAAACCAATTTGTTGATAAGTTTTGTACAGAAAATGGTATTGAATACAATTGTGCTTGCACCAAGAACACTATTGCATATAGGGGTTATAAAAATATAAAAATAGAACCTTTGTTGTGTAAGGACAATGCTTTGTGATTGCAGTTGATTAATACTATCATCACAGCTTGTCATATTATAAGATTTCTATTAAATCTATTTTTAAAGAAAACCCCATGTGAACTCATGAAAAACAGAAAATCAAATGTTGCATACCTTCATGTTTTTCAGTTATACATATTATGTTCTCAAGAATGAAATATATGCCAAATCTGATAAAACAAGTATTTCTTTGGATATTACTCTTTAAGCAATGCATATAGAATATTCAATGAAAAGATACTAGTTGTAGAAAGATCAATTTATATTATTCTTATTAAAACTAGATCTTTTATTGAGAATATAGTTTATCACTTTGATTCTATGTAAAAAAATCTGAATTTTGATAGAAATAATTGTTTAAGATAATTTGATTAAAACTCAACTTGTATATCTTATTGATAATTATCTTAAGCAAATAGAATCTAAGCTAAATTAATTCTAAAAATAAAAAAAAAAATTTTGACCTTGATGAATCCTTCTATTGCCTCACATGCTTGTCCTTGAACCATTTTACTTAATGAAGTTATCTCTTTAGTTCAAGTGACTTGTGCTTGCTTATATTTAGACAATCTCTTGAGTAAAGTGACTTAATATTCAATTATTGTCATATCTTATGTTGAGTCATCTAGCTAAGAAATATATTGTATGAATGTTTTGTATCTTGAAGAAACTAATGACTTTCCTTCAAGAAAGAAAAAGATTTTATTAATGATACAGAATTTATGAGCAAGAAATTTCAACTTGAAGGACACCTCGATGAAAGATACAATAAACATTCCCTTGCAAACAAAAAAAGAGAGATTTTCTTCAGCCAAGGGTATAAAGAATCTAAAAGGTATTTGGCTTGAAGAATGCTAAATGCACTGGTAATCTAAACTCTTCTCTTGTAAGTTAGTTGAGCAAAATCAATAGTTTGAAATTATATGGTAGCATGATTAAACCTTTAATTGCTGATCATCTTGATATCATGCTTCATTCTCATGCTAGTGATGATTGTTTCATGGTGTGATTAAATTGAAGTTTATTTTTTTATATAATGCATAACTATGAAATACACAAGTTTATGCCTCAAATCTCTAATTCAAAATAACTTGTGATAAGCTATGAATCATTGGGCATAATGAAAATGATGTTTGCATGATATTCATTTATATGCAGCATATAAGATTATTTCTTTATTCTGCTCTTTCATGTAAATTACTTGAGAATAACAAAAAGAGAGAGAGATAAAGAAAAGAAAATAGATATTATTCAAGAGAAGTAAAATCTAAGTAAAGGCAAATACTTCAATCTTAAGGAAAAGCAAAACAAGCATAATAAATTCGGCACATTTGTGAGACTAGTGAAAGGGATAAAATCCGTAATTAATTACACTTAACCAGGGAGAGTTTGAAGTGAACATTTTAACATTTCTATATTGCTCATCATAGGGATGGTGCCAATGGGGAGGCTAGTGGTAGTACCCAGCACTATTTGACCCAACTATTCGGTGTAGGGTATATTAGGGACGGCACAAGAGGGAGGCTAGTGGTAGTACCTCGTGCCCCTTCCAACTCCACCGGATAGGGAGCAAATAGAGTATAGAGCATAAGAAGGTAAAAATGGAAGTATATAAGAAGAATCAAGTCAAATTTTTAATCACTTGAAAACACACTTTAAGGATGAAATCAGTGCAAGATTATATTTAAATAGGAGGAGTTTATTTGAAAAGAATTGATTTTGATCATTGACATGCTTGCTCTTAATATTTTAATGCATAACTTAACACATAATATATTTTGCATATGGCATGACGTCTTGAATTATGGGTTCTCAATATTTTGTAATGCTCCAATCATCTTTAAAATCTGAAAGTTGAATAAACTTGTAAAAAGGAGAAGAGAAGGATATCTCTATTTAGGCAAAATGAATTGATTTTGTTTTATCCTTCAACTTGCCTAACTTTGGTATATAATTCATACCAAAACTCAACATAAATACAAATATTCTGAATATGCTCTTATATGTTTGAAATATGTGTTTTCAATATTAATAGTTTAAGATGAGCAACAAATGAGAAGATACATATCTCAAATTACAACCTTGAAAGTCTCCTTGAGAATCTTTATAAAATTCAGAATCTGATTTTGTATAAAAGCTTAAACTCAATATGAATTTCTAGATAAAACTACAGCTTAAGAAAAATAGAATAATTCTGATGCGTTGATTGCTTGCCCCGATACGCATCTGAAACATATCATTTCTTATCTTCAAAGTGTACTAATATTGGTCTGAATGATGTGTCTTTCGATGATCTTGATTGCAAACAAATATTTTTTTTTGATATTGAAAAGATTTATTGTGCTTCATATATATATTATTAAAAGAGTGAATGATCTTAAGTCTAGAAATATTTCAGCTCACTCAAACGATTCTTAAAAGAAAGAAAATGTAAATGCTTTTGAAAGAATTTGAGCTTTAAATGAATCATTTTCTGATTAATATTTCAGTACATTTTCTCAAAGATTAAGAGAAAGAAAATTTCAGAGGGAGAGATCATATAGAACTTAATCGTATAAATTCGCATCTAAAGATGAGACAAAGAATACTAAATGTAAAGTGGTATTAAACTTTGTGCTTCATTGAATATCTTTTGAAAGTTGGATTTCCATCTGTATTCATCGGTAAATCATTTATTTCTGAAAATTAATTGACAAGGATTCCGTCTGTCTTAGTATCGAAAATTTATCTTGCAATCTACTTATGAGTTCTTATTGGCTTGCACCTTAGTGTTTCAATCCTGAGCCAATTCATTTTAATTGATTTTGATGTTATGATCTTTAAAGGAGTAAAAGAAAGTCCTTAAGAGAGCTCTAAAAGAACTTTCAAAGCCTTGAATTTTATGTATCCTACACTGCATAGATTCATGTTTTGGTATCTATGCCCCAATACTTTTTTTATCATGAAAGAACTTTAAAGTCATTAAGAATTAAGGATTCAACATAATCTTATGTTTTTCAAGTATATAAGGTTTGATCTTTATTTGATCTTATACTATACTCTGAAAATTAATTAGATTGCTCTCATCTTGTTATATACTTAATATATATATATATATATATAAAGATGTTGAGTTTTCATTCGTGCCTTCTTTGAATATTATTCTTGATACTCTTTGAAATAACTTGAAAAAGATTTCATCTACACTTGATTTGAAAAATATCTTTGGAATCTACATTTAGAGATCACTTCTGGCTTACATCCTTAATATCTCATTCCTAAAGCCAAACACATAGAAATAAGATATCATTTTATTAGGGATCGTGTGCAAAATGGAAACATATGTATTGCGCATATATGTACTGAAAAACAATTAGCCGACATATTCACAAAACCCTTGAGTGAAGATAGATTCTGCACGCTAAGGAGAGAATTAGGTATATGTGATCCTTTTTATTGAAGAAATATAAAAGAGAGCCAGTAGTCTCATGATACATTCCTCCAATTTTTAAAAATCCATGAAACATGAGTCAAACTTGTTATCTATAGATTCCTTACTCATGTATCATTGTCCCAGAAAGAATTTATAAGGATTGGAAGCAAGGAAAATTTTTAGAAGCAAAAAGGAAGAGAAAATAAAAATACTGCACTTGGGTCAACCCAACCTAGAATAGGGTCGACCCAACGTTGAGTCGACCCAAGAAAAATCTTGAGTCGACCCAACGTCGGGACCCCACTGTTAAAAGGGGACCTGAGAGCATATCTAGGGCACTGTTTACCCTTTGTCCTCTTCCGAAAACCCTATTCCCCACTCTCAAATCTTCTCCAATCATCTCCAAATAGTAGAATACTTCAAGATCTTGGAGAAATGGGACCCAAGAGAGCCGTAGTCAAGCTATCCGGGAGAGTCTCACGATCTTTCTTTAAAGCCTAGGATATGTATCTAGTTCTCATATTTATTTTGTGTTTATCATGTATCTTAAACTTTGATTAAGGAACATTGTGCTTTTGTTTTTGGCATGAATGTACTAAAATGTTCCTATTTTGATCAATGAAGTTTGAAGTTTGTTATTTTTTTGCATCTTTTCCCATGTATCTTTTTGATGATAACAAAAAGGGGGAGAAGTAAGGAAAGAGTATTAGGGGAGAAGTAAAGATATCTTTAGGGGAGAAGTAAAGATATCTTTAGAGTAAATAAATTAGAGTAAATAAAGTAACAAAAAGGGAAGAAGTAAAGAAAGGAGAAGTAAAGAAAGAGAAATAAGGGGAGAAGTAAAGAAAGAGTAATAGGGGGAGAAGTAAAGGGAGAAGTAAAGATATCTTTAGAGTAAATAGAATAACAAAAAGGGGGAGAAGTAAAGAAAGAGTAATAAGAGGAGAAGTAAAGAAAGAAAGAGAAATAATTTGTAAAACAAATTGAAAATCATATAGGAAAGCATATACATCCAAGGGGGAGCAATTTGCAACAATGAAAATGATCAACTCAAAAATTTATATCAAATTTCAGAATTTGGCACACATAATTTCAGAATTTGGCACGCACCTTTCACACCTCGATACATAATCTGAAACTCATGTTTTATCTCAAATTTTTGGAGTTTCATCTTTAATGAATTATAAATGAAAGGGGGAGTAACTCAAAAAGTCAAATTGGCAACATTTAAATGATATAGGGGGAGACTTCACTCTTATATATGAAAAGCTGAAATTCAGCAAGTTAAGCCCTTTTCAAAAACTGATTTTAAGATAAGTATCAATAGGCTCATACTCTTTATTTTGTAATCATCAAAAAGGGGGAGATTGAGAATGATAGTGTTATTTTGATGATTAACAAGCATTTAACAAGAGTATGTTATAAGTTAAATCGATACTTCATTTATAAGTTCATTACTCTCAGTATATTTGTATAAATTGATATAGATACATTTCATTGTTTATATGAATGAATCTAACCTTGAGATGCAGCAAAGTGTGGATTGAGTCGACCCAAAGGATGATTAGGTCGACCCCGGCACATCAAGAAATCATTTGGCACACTTCTGCAAAAATGGCACAGATGAACAGTGAGTTGGGTCGACCCAAGGAAAGCATGAGTCGACCCAAACATCAAGATCCTCAAACAACTCAGAAAATGGTTCTCTGGATTTACTGAGAGGGTCGACCCAAGAAGAAGTTGAGTCGACCCAAGTAAACCTTGAGTCGACCCAAAGAAAGGTTGAGTCGACCCAAGTGAAGAAAGGCTGAAATTCAAGATTCTGAATTTTCTGAAAGTTGGGTCGACCCAAGAAAAGTTTGAGCTGACCCAAGGTTGAGTCGACCCAAGAAAAGTTTGAGCTGACCCAAGGTTGAGTCGACCCAAAGAAAGGTTGGGTCGACCCAAGGAAAGGAAGGCTGAATTTCAAGTTTCTGTGTTTTCTGAGAGGGTCGACCCAAGAAATGTTTGAGTCGACCCAAGTGAAGGTTGGGTCGACCCAAGGACAGGTTGAGCCGACCCAAACACGGGCTGAACATAACGGCTAGTTGTGCAGAAATGCTTTTTGGACTCCCAACGGCTATAAACGGCTAGTTTCTTCAATCCAACGGTCAGAAAGGACTATTTGGAGGTTGGAGAAGTATTTAAAAGGGAGTATTCATCAGAGGAAGCAAGCTTTGGGAAAATACATCAAGTGCATTCAAGAGAGAACCCTAGCAAGGCAAGCTTCATCCAAGTGCTTCATTCAAGAATCAAAAGAAAGTGGTTGAGCAGATTCAAAGAGTCATCAAGAGCTCCATCCACCCTTGAAGAGTGAAGCATCCTTGACAAAGAAGAGAGAAGTCACATCAAGCGATAAATATTCTCTAAACTCTTCTTTGTAGATTATATTGTTATATTTGCTCATCTAGGAGTTTAAATCTTCTTCCTTTGTTTATTAAACTACTTGTAAAGGTTGGTTGGTTAGCCCGCAAAACCAACGGAATAGGTTGATTGGTGAACCCGGAAAACCAATTGTAAAGGTTCGTTGGTAAGCCCGTAAAACCAACATAGGTTGTTGGTAAGCCCGTAAAACCAACGTAGGTTGTTGGTGAACCCGTAAAACCAATTGTATAGGTTCGTTGGTGAGCCCGTAAAACCAACATAGGTTTTTGGTGAACCCGGAAAACCAAAGTGTATAGGTTCGTTGGTGAGCCCGTAAAACCAACATAGGTTCGTTGGTGAGCCCGTAAAACCAACAAAGGTTTTTGGATTGTGAGCCCGGAAAACAATCCAACTGTAATCCGCGGGATTATAGTGAATTCCCAAGGGGACGCTTGGGGAGTGGACGTAGGTGCTAAGGAGAGCACCGAACCACTATATATTGTTGTGTTTGTGTTGTGCTTGTGCTTACGTTTATTCTTGCATCATCTTCTATCTTTGCACTAGTTTAAATCATTCAAATAGTTTAAGAAAGCATCCACCGCACTTAATTAAGAAAACGTTTAAAGCACCAAAATTTAGAAGAAACCAATTCACCCCCCCCCCTCCTTGGCTTGTCACCTTGGGCAACACATTACGTCGGAAATGTTGATAGATTCTCTAGTCTACGAGAGAATGATTTTTAATTGAAATTAACTAGAAGACATGTACTTAGATTCAAAGAGCATTTATATATTTAACTAATCAAAGAAGAGCTTTGGCATAAATTAAAATGGATGAAAACAAGAAGACTGAAGTGAACATAAATTGCATAAAGGAAGATTTAATGTATTGTATAAAAAAAAAAAAAAAGATTGCATAAAAAGCAGAAATTAACTTGAACCTAGAACAAGGATTGCATAAAAAAGAAATGATAGATTTGATAAAAATAAAATCGATTACAAATAACAATGGAGATTAGAGGCCCAATACTCCTTCTCTTTTGCAAATAACATAAAAAAAATAAAACAAAAAAAACTTCTCCCTCTCGGTGGAACATAAAGTACTTTTTTTTATTCTTTTCTTTCCCAAAAACAGAGCTTCCTCTATTTTTTTCTTTCTCTTCTTTCCCAAACCGATGGCCTCCCTCCCCTGATTCTTTTGAACCAGCCAACTCCCTTCTCGAGAGCTCCCCTCATCCCCTTCTTATAGATCGCCCGAGCCTTGAAGCCGGCGATGGATCCATTGGGAACGGATGCATGATTCTTGAGGCAGACTGCACGCAAGGCTGGATCAAGGGAGCTAGTTCGATGGGAGCTACTGCGAGATCAACTGGGACATGGAGCACGGGATGAAGGCATTGCGGGATCTTTGCTGGGACCACTACTATCGAGCGCGATGCTGAGGCGGAGGAGGCTGGACGAATCCGAAAGGGGGAGACGGCTGGGGCACTAGGATTTGGGCGTTGAATGCCGACGGCTGGAATGGAGGAGATGGTGCTGCATCACAGGCTGAAGAAAAGGTGCTTGATCGACGGGAGGAAGAAGACGTAGTGGAGACGCACTGGCAGCGACGCGGCCGGCTGGGATCTTAATCGCGGAAGAGCTGGGGTCAGCCGTGACCAATGGAGCGGGCGTGGGACGCTGGGAGCTGACTCAGGATTCCTTCTTTGGACCACGGTTGAGAGGCGGGAGTGCATCACGGGATGGAGGTTGATGCTTGGATCACGGGGGAGGGGCTGGAAGGAAGATGTGGAGATGGGAGGGATCGCGGAGAGGAGCCAGAATGGGTGCATGCTGGGAGGAGCCGGAATGGGTGATGCCGTGGATCTGGGAAGAGCTAGGATTTTCTTTGCCCTCCTGAGATGGGAGCTGGGAGACACCAAGTTCCATCCAATCAGTCATATAGATTAAAAAAATAGTGTGATATGAAATTTGGCTTGTAGACGGACGGACTTAGTTCGTCACGGGTCATCTGTTCTGACTGGAGGTCAATTGCAAGTCTTTCAAGTCATGGGTCACCTAGCACCTCATAGTTATGATATGGCCAAATTAGATTTGCCCAAAATTCTTTCCCAAAAGCACAAACAAAATGGACCCGATTCGGATCCGAACCCGATTCGGACCCGATCCGATCTTCAATCGGGTCGGATCTGGGGAGGGATCCTTCTGAAGTCAAATTTGTACTCAATGTGTATTTTATCTCTAATTATGATAATCTATATTAAACCTAAATATAATATTAATTCAGTGAATTTATCATTATCGGTAGCAATAACACTAATTTTAGTGACATGTAGGTCGTACTCTTGTGCTCTCATCAGTAGCCATGTAGCATTACTTGGCTATTATATGATCTCCTCAAACTTCGCCGACTCCTCGCTCGGTAGGGAACCGCACGAGCAGATTGTAAGTCGAGATTACAGCTCGTAGGGCATTGAGTTTTGGTCAGTTACGGATAGCGTTGTAGACCGAAGGCAGACAGACCACAAGAAAGTCTGTCCTCATAGTGCTCTCTCGAGAAGCGAGCCCGACAGTGATAGGTAAATTAATTACGCCTTCAACCGGGACTGAATCTCTGGTGAATTCGACTAGCGGGGCATTCATTCTTCAGAGCCGGTCCTCTGTTATTCCCATTTTTTGGAAAGCATTACAATATAAAACGTTTGCCGAGCTTCCATTATCAATTAAAATGCATTTTATATCAAATTTATTTACGACCATAGAGATGACCACAACATCATCATGAGGAGTTTCAACTTCTTTTAGGTCCTCGTTCGAGAACGAGATGGCTTCTGTGGTGCGTTGACGCTTCGAATGGAACTTCCTCTCGGTCAGTTCTTCAGCTGAGCTCCCTTCGCTCGGATCCCTCTCTATGGTGTTGATGGTACCAGCGATGGGTTTGTTGTCATTTTGAGCTTCAGGCGGTGCAGCATTCTTCGCTGGTCTTTCTTCATCACGCCGGTTCCGCACGAGCCGATCGAGTATTCCACGGCAGATGAGTGCTTCAATCTCATCTCGAAGTCGGAAGCATTTCTCTATGTTGTGGCCTTGGTCTCAATGAAAACGACAGTACTTTCTAGAGCATTGCTGAGCTTCTGAGTCCTGCATCGGCGACGGCGGTTGGAGATAGCCTCGGCCTTCTATCTCCATGAGAATATCGGACCGTGTAGCAGTGAGGGGAGTATAGTTCTTGTACCCCCTAGGGGGTGTTTTCTACCGAGGTGGTGATCTCGGTCGGGGCTGCGGTCTCGGGCGAGGTGGGCTCCTCAACCGAGGCATGTTCTCGCGGCGAGCTGATCAGCTCCTCGGGCGACCACGTTCCTCATGACTCTTCTTCTGCCCCTTTGTGGGTCTCTCGGCGGCATCCCGCCGAGAAGCCATGGCCTCTTCAGCTTTTGCATACTTCCGAGCTCGGGCTAGTATCTCCGTGAAGTCAGCGAAAAAATTCTTCTCGAGGAAGAAGAGGAACCTGTAGGATTGAGCTTCTGTTTTCAGCGCAGACATGGCGATCGACTCATCGAGCTCGTGGACTTCCTAGGTTGCGGCGATGAAACGGTCGATGTAGTCTTTGAGGGACTCTTCTTCTTTTTGCTTGATATCGAGGAGAGAATTCGATGTTCGCCGCTGGCATCGGCTGGCGGCAAAATTGGTAGCAAACTATCTGCCCAGCTGCTCAAAGGAAGACACGGTGCTCGGCTTTAGACCGGAGAACCAAAGCCGAGCCGTTCCTCGGAGGGTTGCAGGAAAAGCTTTACAGAGCACAGCCTCCGAGGATTCCTGCAGCGCCATAAGGGCTCGGTAACTCTCCAAGTGGTCCATGGGGTCGGTGGTCCCATTGTAGGGCTCTATTTGAGGCATTTTGACCCTCGGTGGGATCGGTTCATCCTCAATCTGACGAGAGAAAGGCAACTTGGTGGTGAACTCAAGGTCGCCCTTGCGCCTTGCCCTCTGGTCTTGGAGCACCTCGATCTGCCGCTCGAGTTTCTTGACCTTTTTGTCGAGTTCTCCGCCTTGGAAGATCGCCTCAGTGGTCTGTTTCGGTATTGACTGACCCAGGGTCGATTTGGCTTCTAAAGGTTGTGGTCTTTTATCCTGATTCTTCCTTAGTGGCTCTCTTCGGGGAGACGCCTGGGTTGGACCCTGGTGACAGCGTTGTTCTCCATTGTTGACCTTCGAAGAGTCATGGGGATCTCAGCCTTGGGACACAGGCCCATCTGGAAGGAGCACCGATTGAACATGAACCCGCGGAGGTGGCATGGGAGAGGCCTCCATGCGTTGCAGGCCTTGGACTGCTACTGCCAGGGCCTGGACTTGTTGCACCAGTCTGTTGAATTGCTCTGGTTGGATCTGATGAACTTGATTCGCCGGAGGCCTTGGTGGCGAGTTCTGGACTGAGTGGCCAGGACTTAGTACGCAATGCCGAGAGGCATTAGAGGCTCCTCTACTCCTTAATCTCATGGTCACGACTCGGGCCCTTCCTCTAGCTCCAACTGTTGCTAGAAATCGGACCCAAGGGTGACTATGGATCGAGGAGGAGGAACTCCGGCTGGCGGTGCGGCAGCGGATGGCTGTCTCCGGCGGACCTGCAAGAAGCCTATGGCTGGGGGTTCCGGCGCATGCCCTCTGTGGAGTGATTGATTATACCCCTATATGATTTTGATGAGCTCAAAGCATTTGAGTATATTTTATGTTGTACTAATGAATTCAATCTAGTGTTTTAGACGAATATATGTGAATTTATCTTTAAGTGCATCGAGCCTTGGTTCAAAGTAATTTGGCTAAGTGTTGAACTCAATTGAGCCAAAGTCTGAAGCTCGAGTCGACTCCGAAAGATTGCGAGTCGACTCTAAGTGTTTCAGAGGTTCTGGCACAGAGCTCGAGTCGACTCCGGTACACTACGAGCCGACTCCGACTGAGAACAGACAAAAGGACAGAAAGATGAATTTCAGACCCTATCACCGAGTCGACTCTGAAGATTTCGAGTCGACTCCGATGCTTGCCGAGTCGACTCCCGACGGTTCCAAGTCGACTCAAAAGGGTAACAGATAGAAAGACAGAACGATATTTTTTAGACCATGTTACCGAGTCGACTCCAGAAGGATGCGAGTCGACTCTAATGTTGGCAAGTCGACTCCTAATCATGCCAGAGTCGACTCTCAGAGAAAAGCGGACTAAAAGGCAGAAAACCAAACTCAGTGACCCTGTGAACGAGTCGACTCCGAGAATTCAAGAGTCAACCCCAAGTCAGCCGAGTCGACCCCAACAAAGTGCGAGTCGACTCCGAGGCAGCTCAGATCAACAGACAGAGGATCAGTTTTTCGGGCTCTGAGAGCCGAGTCGACTCTAAGAGAATCCGAGTCGACTCGAGAGAGAAATGCAGAAAAATAGATCTCTGGAATCCTGAGAACGAGCCGTCTCCAAAATGCCGAGTCATCTCCAGATCTTGGCGAGTCGACTCCAGGATTGGCCCGAGTCGACTCCAGGTTGGGACGTCACTTTAATTCAAATTCTGAACAGTGGACGAGTCATCTCCAGTAAAGCATGAGTCGACTCCAGCAACAGCCGAGTCGACTCCAGATCGAGCGAGTCGACTCCAACCCCCATGGATACATTGTCAGGAGGTGCAGACTGTGCAGAACGGCTACAAATCAGTGTCTAACGGCTATTTTTCGAAAGGGACTGCTTAAATAGCCAGAGTAAATAGTAGTAGAGATCAAGAGAGTTACTCCATCTATGCATTAAGTGGTTTTCAACTACCAAGAGTCCATTGAGAGAAAAGACAAGCAAAAGAAGAAAGAAACGCATTCAATTCATTCCTAGAAGTTTTTCCTTCGCACTTAAGGCTCTTCTTCTGACATCAAATCTTCAGTGTACTCACAGAGGAGACTCAGAGTTCGAGAAACCCTTTCTTCCTCTTTCGAAATCTGTTTGAGGGCTTCTAACTCTACTCTATTTATATTGATTCATATCTGCTTTTTTAAGAAGCTTTCCTTGTATCTTTTCACAAACCATTTTTTTTTCTTACTTGATTCAATCAGGGGATTGAATCAAGAGTTGTAAGGTTAGTTAGTGAGCCGAAGTTAAAACCAACGGTGTAAGGGTTTGATTGTGATCCCGAAAAAACAATCGGGTGGTTCTAGTCGGTGAGCCTGTGAAAATCGATCGAGTTCGTTGTGATCTCCCGAAAACAACAAGTTGGGTTGTGAACTTGTAAAACAACCGGCTGTAATCCAAGGAATTATAGTGAACTCCCAAGAGAAGCTTGAAAAGTGGACGTAGGAGCAAGGGTTGGCTCCGAACCACTATAAAATTTCATTATGTTTGCATTGACTATTTGTCTCTTCCAATCTTCTCATCAAGTAGCTTAATTAACCTCCTTGCATTAGGTTTAATTATTTACTAATCAAGTTTTAATTGGTCGAGGTTTAATCCAAACCCAATTCACCCCCCCTCTTGGGTTGTCTCCTTGGGCAACAAGTGGTATCAGAGCCGGAGCTCTTATATTAAAAGAGTAAAAGATTAAAATGACAATCCCTTTTGGATCTTCTCTTAGTGAGGGGCAATCCACCAATAGGCCTCCATTCTTCAATGAAACTAACTACACCTATTAGAAGGCTAGAATGAGAATATTTATCCAAGCCCAAGACTATGATGTTTGGAGCATCATAGTTAATGGACCATATATTCCTTCTATCTATGTAGATAACATTACTATACCCAAGCTTGAAAAAGATTGGGATGATAGTGATAGAAGGAAGGCACAACTAAATGCCAAAGCAATGAATGTACTTTATTGTGCCTTAGACCATAATGAATTCAATAGAATCTCTACTTGCATTTCTGCAAAAGAGATATGGGATAGACTTGAAGTGACCCACGAGGGTACGAATCAAGTTAAGAAATCTAAAATAAACATGCTAGTTCATAAGTATGAACTGTTTAAAATGGAATCTAATGAAACCATCACCTGCATGTTCACTAGATTTACTGATATTGTCAACGGCTTAAAATGCCTTGGCAAAAGTTATACTAACAGTGACCTTGTCAGAAAAATTCTTCGATCTTTACCAAGATCATGGGAAGCCAAGGTAACGGCGATCCAAGAAACTAAAGACTTGAACAAGCTGCCACTCGAGGAGCTCCTTGGATCTTTGATGACACATGAGCTCACAATGAAGCAACACAGTGAAGAAGAGTCCTTCCACAAAAAAAAGGTAATAGTCCTTAAGTCTACTTCTTTTAACAAGGATCCCTCTTGCAGTAGCAGCAGTGAAGAAGAAGACAATGAGGGAGATGAAGATGAGGCTCTTCTCGTGCGAAAGTTCAAAAGATTCATCAACCGGAAGAAGTCCTTTCATCAGAAGAGAGGTTCCTCCAGTTCCTACAACAAGTATAAAGGGAAGAAAAGGAAAAGTGAGGAAATCAGATGCTATGAATGCAAGAAGCCGGAATATTTCAGAACCGACTGTCCCTTGCTAAAGAAGGGCAGCAAATACAAGAAGAAGAAAGCTCTTGTCTCCACTTTGACAGACTCTGATCAATCATCATCATCATCGGATGAGGAACAAGAGAAAAAAGCAAATTTTTGCTTTATGGCAAATGATAATGAGGTAACATCTAAAACTCAGTTAGAGTTTACTTTTGATGAATTGTATGATGCCTTTAATGAACTAATGGATGAGTATAAATCCTTAACTCTTAAAAACAAAGATTTGAGGTTGACTAATAAATCTTATAGTCATAAAAATGATAGTCTGATTAAGGAAAAGGACTCCTTTATTAAAGAAAACCTAAAACTTAAAACAAGCAACTATTTATTAACTCAAAAGAACTGTACCTTGATTAAAGACAAAGAAAGATTAACTAAAGAGATTTCAAAATATAAAAACAGTAATCAAACTATAAAAGATAATCTTACAAAAGATTTAAGCTTATTATAAATAGAAAAACTGAACTTAACAAAAGAACTTGATAAATACAAACCTATTGTAGAAAAGTTTACATATAGTTCTGAAAAATTGGAGATAATTCTTAATAGTCAATGAGCCGTGTTTAATAGAGCTGGTTTAGGGTATAAGCCTAAGAATAAGCAAAAGTTTCTTAAAATTTTTTTTGTAAAAGCTGGGGAAAGTAAAACTAAAAATATAACCTATTTTTGCTGTGGAAAAGTAGGACATAAAGCTAATGTGTATAACCATTGAAAAATAGAAGCTAAAATAAAAAATAAAAAGGTTTGGGTTCCAAAAGGAACCAACATAGCTAACCTTAAAGGATCCAAGAAAACTTGGGTACCTAAGATTATATGATTTCCTTGTGTAGGAGTGTCTTGCAGCCAAGCTTAATAAAAACTGTTGGTACTTGGATAGTGGCTGCTCAAGACAAATGACGGGTGACAAGGAGCAATTCTTCGCCCTAAAACCTAAGAAGGAAGGTGCGGCGAGTTTTGGAGACAACAACCAAGGTCACATCATTGGTATAGATAAAATATAAATCACCCCTTCAACCTTCGTTGATAATGTACTGTTTGTAGATGGTCTTAAGCATAAGTTACTTAGCATTAGTTAATTATGTGATAGAGGTTTTGATGTTCTGTTTAAGCCATCTTTATGCATCATAACCAACTCAATTGACAATAGCTTAGTATTCAAAGGAATAAGACGTGGCAATGTTTATGTAGTAGATCTTGAAGATCTTGCCAAAAATAGCCGTTGCTTAGTAGCTAGTGATTCTAAAGTCAATGATGCAAGTTGGTTATGGCACCGTAAATTAGGTCATGCAAGTATGGATACAATATCAAAATTAGTTAAAAGAGATTCTGTGATTGGTTTGCTAAAGTTAAAATTTGAGAAAAATAAAATTTGTGAAGCATGCCAATATGGCAAACAATCTAGAAGTTCCTTTAAATCCATAAATTATGTCTCTACTACTAGACCCCTTGAACTACTTCACATGGATCTTTTTGAACCAACTAGAACCACAAACCTTGGTGGAAACAAGTATGGCCTTATCATTGTAGATGATTTTTCTAGATACACATGGGTCATGTTTTTAGCTCATAAAGATGAAGCATTTTCAGTTTTTAAGAAATTTCATAAGGAAGTAACTAACTCAAGAAATGCTTCAGTTATAGTTATTAGGAGTGATCATGGAACGGAATTTGAAAATCATCTATTTGATGAATTCTATAGTAAAAAGGGAATAACTCATAATTTTTCTGCACCTAGGACACCACAACAAAATGAAGTTGTGGAAAGAAAGAATAGAACCCTAGAGGAAATGACTAGGACCATGTTGTGTGAAAGTGACCTCCCAAAGTATTTCTAGGGGGAAGCCATTAACACATCATATCATATATTAAATAGAGTTCTACTAAGGGCAATTATAAAGAAAACACCTTACGAACTTTGGAGAGATAGAAAGTCCAAAGTAAACTATTTTCATGTGTTTGGATGTAGGTGTTTCATTCATAATAATGGCAAAGATAACTTAGATAAATTTGATTCCAAATCTAATGAAGGTATCTTTTTGGGATATTCTACATCAAGTAAGGCTTATAGAGTCTTCAACAAAAGAATCCTTGTTATTGAAGAATCCATCCATGTTGTGTTTGATGAGTCTAATGATGCTTCCTCCAGCAAGAGAGTAGTATTTGATGATGATGCAGGAATAATTGAAGAAAAGATGGATCACATGACTCTACAAGAGGATGAACCCAAGCAAGTTGAAGAAACTACAACAAGCCAAGATGTAATTTCCGAACATGGGCTGACAAAGGTTTGGAGGTATGCTCACGGTCACCCTAAAGAATTAATCTTAGATGATCCATCTCAACCTATTAGAACTAGAGCCTCTCTTAGAAACTTAAATAATCATCTTGCATTTGTTTCACATTTAGAACCTAAAAATATAGAAGAAGCTGAAAGTGATGTAAATTGGATAAATGCTATGCAAGAGGAACTTAACCAATTTACAAGAAATAAAGTATGGAACTTAGTTGAAAGACTCACTGAATACTCAATAAAAGGAACTAAATGGATATACAGAAATAAACTTGATGAAAATGGAGTTGTAGTTAGGAACAAGGCTAGACTAGTTGCAAAGGAATATAATCAAGAAGAAGGTATAGACTTTAATGAGACTTTTGCTCCTGTAGCTAGACTTGAAGCAATTAGATTGTTACTAGTATTTGCATGTAATAAAGATTTCAAATTATTCCAAATGGATGTAAAAAGTGCCTTCTTGAATGGGTATATTAATGAGGAGGTTTATATAGAATAACCTTCTGGCTTTGAGAATCATCAATACCCCAATCATGTTTATAAACTAAATAAAGCACTTTATGGTCTAAAATAAGCTCCTAGAGTATGGTATGAAAGACTTAGCAAATTTCTGTTAGACCATGACTTTTCTAGAGGAAATATTGATACAACTGTATTTTTGAAAAAGAAAAACAAAAATATGTTAGTAGTGCAGATTTATGTAGATGATATTATTTTTGGTGCTACTAACAATCGTCTTTGCAAAGAGTTTGTTGAATTAATGCAGAGTAAATTTGAGATGAGCATGATGGAGGAGTTAAACTACTTCCTCGGACTTCAAATCAAACAATCCCAGGAAGGGATTTTCATCAATCAAGCTAAATACATCAAGGAAATGCTAAAAAAGTTTGATATGGATGGAAACAAGTCAATTGGCACTCCTATGAGCTCATCATGCAAGCTAAACAAAGATGAATCAGATAAATCAGTAGATCAAAAGCTGTATAGAGGTATGATAGGATATTTATTATATCTTACAGTAAGTAGACCTGATATCATGTTTAGTGTATGCATGTGTGCTAGATATCAATCTAATCCTAAGAAATCACACCTAATTGCAGTTAAGAGAATCTTTAAATATCTAATTGGAGCAAAAAACATAGGTCTATGGTACTCTAAAGAATCAAGTATAAACTTAATAGGGTACACTGATTCAGACTTCGCTGGTTGTAAACTTAATAGAAAAAGCACCAGCAGGTCTTGTCAATTTTTAGGAGAGAATTTAATTTCATGGTTTAGCAAGAAACAAAACTCGATTGCACTGTCTACGGCTGAAGCCGAATATGTTACTGTCGGAAGTTGTTGTGCTCAAATTTTATGGATCAAGCAACAACTTGAAGATTATGGCATTAAACAAGATAAGATTCCCATAAATTGTGATAATACAAGTGTTATAAATCTAACTAAAAATCCAATTCAACACTCAAGAACTAAACATATTGAGATAAGACATCACTTCATAAGAGATCATGTGTTAAATGGCGATGTGATGCTTGAATTTGTTTGCACTGATGATCAACTTGCTGATATCTTCATAAAATCCTTGAGTGAAGATCGATTTTGTATTCTTAGAAGAGGATTAGGAGTGATTGATCCATTCTTATGATACTCTCCTATAATTCATGGATTTTGATGATTAACTTATGGTGGATATAGGATTTCTCGTCTATGGTCATCGAATCATTCCTTAAGTTCTAAAGATTTTCATATCTCTCTTCTTTGGCACGGAATTAACTGAGTTTTTGGTTATGTGCCAGAGTTCGAGTCGACTCGGATAGATTTTAGAGTCGGCTCGTGAGCGAGTCGACTCGCACATATTTAGGAGTCGACTCGAGGTCGAGCCGACTCGTAACTTACCGGAGTCGACTCAAGATCGGAAATCCGACTTTTAACCCTAAGCGGAATGTTTTTTCTTCACTTCTATTTTCAGCCGCCACTGTTCAAAATTTCTAGAGTTGTCTCCTACATCATCCCCGACCTATTTTTGGCCCTTTCTCTCGTGTTTTCTCTCATTTTTATTGTCCTTCCCTCGGTTTTTAGGTCAAAATGCCTAGAAAAGCCGTTGTCCCGAGCTGGAAGAGACCTCTCACCGCGAGCGGTGCTGAGAGACATTCCAAGGCACGGAACGTGTTGGGAACCCGCCCATGCCGCTGATATTTCAAAAATTTTTCAGATGGCAGCGGAATCGGCATGCACGAGTTCGACGTTCATCTCATGAACGTTGTTTCGAGACCTTTCGTAATTAGGTAAGAATTAAATCCTTTTAAAACTAATAGGAAGATCAAATCTTCACCTTGCGCGGGTAGATGATCACCGCGAATCTGAATTCGTGGTTTTAGGAAGAGGGTTCGCTTGAAGCCGTTCAAACGTCCGGCCTCTACGGGTATCCACACGAAGCAGAGGACCGATCAAAGCTTTCTCGTCTCCCCGGGGTGCTAGCTCCCTTGCAGAGACTTCCTTTGATGGCTGATCTCCTCTCTTTCTTTCAACTCTTGAAAGTGCTTGAGAGGAGGAAGAAGAAGAAGGGACTCAAGGAAGAAGAACACAGCTTCTGCAGCCTTCTTTCTTTTCCCTGCGTTGGAAGAAGGATTGGAGGAAGAGGATGACGCCAACGCTTGGACTTTGCTCTCCCTTTGCTTGCGGCTGAACCAAGAGAGGAGGGGGCTGGTGGCGGCAGCAAGAGGAGGAAGAGAGCTCTTGGCTAGGGCGCCGGCCTCATGCCTCCTTATAAAGCCATCTAGGGCTCCTACAATCTAGGAGCCCTAGACATATTGCCTAAGAGGGAAGGGGGGCGCCGGCCCTTCTCTTCATGCCGCACACAAGGAGAGGAGGAGGGGCGTGAACCCTCCTTCTTGTGATGCCCTAATCCTCTTCCAAAGAGGATTGGGTGCCTCTCTTATGGTTTAATCCCAATCCAATTAGGATTAGCCAAATTGGGTTCAATCTATGCTAGTCCTAATCCAATTAGGATTTGAATGAACCATGACTCAATTGAACTCTTCAATCCTAATCCAATTAGGAGTCATGTTGATTCATTAGATTAATAATTAATTTAGACTTAAGGAATCCTAATCTAATTAGGATGTATTTAATTTTAGTCCTAATCCAATTAGGACTCTATTTGAATCCGAAGTCCTAATCCAATTAGGATTTCTAGGAATCCTACTCCAAGTAGGAATCCAATTTTAATTCAAAATTCCTAATCTCATTAGGATTGTAGGAATCCTATTCCAAGTAGGAATTCCAGTCCTACTCCAACTAGGATTTCCAGCCCTAATCCAATTAGGACTCTAGGAATCCCTCCCGAAGTAGGATTTGTGTTTAAGTCTAATTAATTAATTCCCTTTGTTTCTTCTTCAACTTCTTATCAATCAAATTGATTTCTTGTGATTCCTAATCACGATTTCAACCATCGGATCGGTCAATACTTCTAGTGTGTGTGACCCCATAGGTTCTATTCTGACTGGTAGTGAGATATATTGTGATCTCTATCACTATATCATTGAAAACTCCTTTCAATGGGTTGGAACGATTCCAACTCAACTCATTGGGGTTTATCGATCATCAAGATAATCCCTATGAGTCCCACCATCCACCAGTGACACCTAGCAGCATGTAGTGGCTACCCAGCAGAATGGAATGATGAACCTCTAGGTGCAGTTAACATGTGATACAGTCCTACTATCGTGGATCCCTACAGGACGGAGGTCATGGACAACTCGTCAAACCCCATCGTCTGTCATATGTCAAGATTTATTTGACTCGAGTTCGATAGTGAAAAACTCTTTCTCCACTGTGTATACTGCCCCGGCCGAGGTCTTACGAACTCAGTCTTATAAATCACATAGGATCTCTCCTTATCTATCAAGGTCGATAGATTCCATATAGGTGCATACCCTACTCCTACAGTGAACTTACTGCAGCCAATCTACACTGCATGGACCCATATGGCTAGAGACCATGTATGTGTGCAGTCAAACTACAATAACCTCACTGTGAGTAGCCGAAGCACCGCAGGTCAAAGGACCAGTCACACTACTGCAACATCAAGCAAGTCACTGACGAGTGGATAGACATCCAAGTGACTTCTTGTATTGGTCACGCTCAGTACCCTTGTTCTCTAACAAGCACCTGCACTATCACTTCAGTGTCCCTACACTGTGGACTCAAGTCTCGTCCATCCAGAAGGAGAGTGATCTGTGCACTGATCGGATCGATCACCGTCCTCGTGATGATCCTTTGATCAGGAGCATTTAGAAATTAATCACCAATGATACATGGCTCAAATTCTCAACTCTTGAGAATATGTATCATCATCTTATTAATTTCTTGGACGATTTATAGACACATAAACAATATGAATGAAAAAGATGCCTTTTATTTATTCAATAATAAATAGTCAAGTACAAAATTATGTCCCTAGAATCAACAATGTGTCAGCCAAATTGGCTTCTAGGGCATACATCTAACAATCTCCCACTTGCACTAAAGCCAATTGGTCATATATCTTAGGCCCATCTTCTTAAGGTGGGCTTCAGTCTTTTGCTGACTCAGCTGCTTAGTGAAAGGGTCTGCCACGTTATCCGCGGAGTCTACTCTCTGCACCTCTACATATTTCTTCTCCACATAGTCGCGTATGAGGTGAAAGCGCCGCTCTATATGCTTAGACTTCTGATGAGACCTTGGCTCCTTAGCAAGGGCTATGGCGCCATTGTTATCGCAGTAGAGTGTTATGGCATCTGATGTCATCACATCCAGCTCTGCAATGAATTTCTTGAACCAGAAGCCTTCCTTAGCAGCTTCAGAGGCGGCGATGTATTCGGCTTCCATAGTCGAATCAGCAATGATCGGTTGTTTAGAACTCTTCCAATTCACCGTACCACCATTGCTCAAGAACACGTATCCAGATGTTGACTTCCTGTCATCGACATCAGTCATGAAGTCTGAATCTGTGTACCCTTCTACCTTTAACTCTGATGATCCTCCAAAAACCAAGAATAAATCTTTAGTTCTTCTCAAGTACTTAAGAATATTCTTCACAGCTGTCCAGTGTTCTTCACCTGGATTCGACTGATATCTGCTTGTGACACTCACAGCAAGAGCTATATCAGGTCGTGTACATAGCATGGCATACATGAGGCTTCCTATTGCCGATGCATAAGGAATCTTGCTCATGCGTTGAATCTCCTCAGGTGTGTTGGGGCACATCTTCTTGGAGAGATGAATTCCATGCCTTAGGGGTAAAAGACCCCTCTTGGAGTTTTCCATGCTGAACCTCTTCAGCACCTCCTCTATGTACATTTTCTGTGACAGGCCAAGCATCCTTTTAGATCTATCTCTATAGACCTTTATTCCCAAAATATAGGATGCTTCCCCAAGGTCTTTCATGGAGAATTCTTTTGACAACCAGACCTTGACCGAGGTTAGCATGGGAATATCATTCCCAATCAGGAGAATGTCATCTACGTACAGTACGAGAAAAACGACAGCACTCCCACTAACCTTTTTATAAACACATGGTTCCTCCTCGTTTTTGATGAAATCAAACGTTTTGATTGTATCATTGAAATGAGTGTTCCAACTCCGAGATGCTTGCTTTAGTCCATAGATGGACCTTTGCAGCTTGCAGACCTTGTGATCTCTATCACTGGAAGTAAAACCCAAAGGCTGTTCCATATAGATATCTTCATCAAGATATCCATTCAGGAAAGCAGTTTTCACATCCATCTGCCAGATTTCATAATCATGAAATGCTGCAATGGCAAGCAATGTTCGGATGGATTTTAGCATGGCTACAGGTGAAAAGGTCTCCTGATAGTCAATGCCTTCGCGCTGACTATACCCTTTCGCCACAAGCCTTGCCTTATAGGTCTCTACCTCTCCATCCGAACCTATCTTCCTTTTGTAGATCCATTTGCATCCAATAGGTACAATACCTTCTGGTGGATCTACTAAGGTCCAGACTTGGTTGGAATGCATGGAGTCTATCTCTGACTTCATAGCTTCCAGCCATTTCTCGGAATCGATATCAGATATCGCCTCGTTGTAGGTTTTGGGATCCTGTATGTGATCCCTATCCCCCACTAGGAACATTTCCTCTGTATCCTCTTCTAGTATACCTAAGTATCTGTCGGGAGGATGGGAGACCCTACTAGATCTACGAGGTGGTTGAGGGACATCGTGTACTGGCTCCTTATGAATAGGTTCTATAGGATCCATGACTCGTTGCTTTTCAGAGACTTTCTCTTCAAGCTCAATTTTCCTCCCACTGCCTCTATCAAGGATAAACTGATTTTCCAAGAAGATGGCATGACGGCTCACAAACACATTGTGATCCTCTGAGACGTAAAAATTGTATCCTAATGACTCTTTAGGATATCCTATAAAACGAGCACTTATGGTCCTAGCCTCTAACTTGTCCGCCTGTAGTCGCTTGACGTGGGCCGGACATCCCCAAATCTTGAGATGACCCAGACTTGGTTTCTTACCATGTCATATCTCATACGGTGTGGTAGGAACGGATTTAGAGGGAACTCTATTCAATAAATAAATCGCTGTGAGTAAGGCATCTCCCCAAAGGAACATAGGTAAATCAGTGAAGCTCATCATGGACCTGACCATATCCAATAGGGTCCGATTCCTCCTCTCTGACACCCCGTTGAGTTGAGGTGTACCCGGAGGTGTCCATTGTGAGACTATGCCGTTTTCTTTGAGATAGTCCCGGAATTCCCCACTAAGGTATTCTCCTCCCCGATCTGATCGAAGAGCCTTAAGAGGTTTTCCAGTTTGTTTTTCTACTTCATTTTTGAACTCTTTGAACTTTTCAAAGGATTCAGACTTGTGTCTCATAAGATACACATACCCATACCGTGAATAATCATCGGTAAAGGTAATGAAGTAAGAATAACGTCCCCTGGCTAGCACATCGAATGGGCCACATACATCTGTATGTACTAGGGTAAGTATTTCAGTGGTCCTCTCCCCATGTCCTACAAAGGGTAGTCTAGCCATCTTTCCTTGAAGACAGGACTCGCAAACTGGATATGACTCGGAAGTCAATGAGCCTAAGAGCCCATC
Source organism: Phoenix dactylifera (assembly GCF_051530095.1). Taxonomy (NCBI): domain Eukaryota; kingdom Viridiplantae; phylum Streptophyta; class Magnoliopsida; order Arecales; family Arecaceae; genus Phoenix; species Phoenix dactylifera. The sequence continues at coordinate 13,120,331 of NC_143192.1, forward strand.
TTTATCCATTTTGTTCATTCTATCTTCTCCAACATGGCCAAGTCTGAGGTGCCACAAATATCTTTGGTTTATCTCATCTCTGGATCTTTTGGATCCTTTGGCACTCACATCTTGCTCGGTAACATTCACAGATACATCCATATGTAAATGGTAGAGACTGTCAATCATAAAACCACGTGCGACTATTTTATTTCTCAAATAAATAGAACAGCAGTCTTTGTCAAATGTAAAAACATGACCTTCCTGTGCTAGACATGAAACAGAAATCAAATTTCTGCTAGCAACAGGTACATAATAGCAGTCTCTAAGTATTAAACTAAATCCAGACGGTAGTCGCAGATGGTAGGTGCCCACAGCCACAGCAGCAACTTTTGCCCCGTTGCCAACCCGAAGGGTTACCGCACCTTCCGCCAGCCTTCTACTTTCCTTTAGACCCTGCATGGTAGTGCACAAATGAGCACTAGAACCAGAATCTATAACCCAACTAGAAGTAGAAGAAACCGTTAGATTAGTTTCAATAATGAGCAAGTCTATACCTTCTGAAGGTGTGTCACCTTTCTTGTTCTTCAGGCTCTCGAGGTATGAAGGACAGTTTCTCTTCCAGTGGCCTTCGACATTGCAGTGGAAACATTTTCCTTTGTCGTTAGCCCTTTTCTTTTGAACTTCCTTCTTTGGCTTCTTGTCTTTCTTCTGCTTCTTTGCAGGCTTCTTTTTCTTCCAAGTAGACTTTCTCTTGGAACCAGAAGTCAACTCAGCAGCGAGGACATTGCCCCTTGAACCTTTCAAGGCTCCCTCAGCAGTTACCAACATGTTGATTAGTTCAGTCTTAGTGCATTCAATCTTATTCATGTGGTAGTTTACTATAAACTGACCAAATGAATCAGGAAGTGACTGTAGGATCAAATCCACTTGCAATTCCTTGTGCATGTCCATACCGAGCTTCTCAAGCTCCTCTAGGTCCTTGATCATGGTCAGACCGTGATCATGAACAGACTGCCCTTCGCGCATCTTCGCTTTGAAAAGCCTCTTGGACACTTCAAAACGAGCTGTGCGACTCTGCTCACCATACAACTCTTGTAGGTGTGCCAGTATGTCCCTAGCAGTCTTTATATTTTCATGCTGGCATTGGAGTTCATTAGACATAGATGCCATCATATAGCATTTTACTCTAATGTCATCGTCCAACCACTTTTTATGCATCTCACGCTGAACATCAGTGGGACGTGCTGGTAATGTGGGGATATCTGAATCGAGTATATAGCCTATCTTCTCACAGTCCAAAACTATTTTGAGATTTCTAAGCCAGTCCTTGTAATTGGTTCCGGTCAGTCGGTTGGTCTCAAGAATACGGGTCAAAGGGTTTGAAGCCGACATTGTATCTGCAGAGAGTAAAGATTCTAGTTAGACTTTTGTACTTGATCCTAATCTGTCCTAAGGTCTTTTAGAACAAATGTGACTCCCACTATTTTTTCGAATTCCTCACACTCCCCTGGTAGGAAAACGGAAATCCCACACGACTAGGGTTTCTAGTGGGTACTGCGGTCCCACCAATTTACATGCCACCTCACCTAACAGTTATTGGTGACATATAGATGGATGAGTGTACAACTCTTGTACAATGCTTCTCAAGCATGTTGCAGTGCAACTTGGTCTCTAAGCCATGAAGACCTCACCTAACAGTTATTGGTCCCATTTCTTAGTTAAGTCAGACCCACTGTATAACCGTAGGAATAAAGTCGTCATTGGGTCCTCACCTAACAGTTATTGGTGCCCAACCCCACCTTTACCCTACAACATCTCATGTCTATAGAGAGGTCCAGCCCCCCAATGCAACTTGACCACTGTATCCAGCCGAGACAAGTCAACATCAGAAAGGCCTTAGCAGCTCTACTACAGTGGAAGACCTATTGACTTAATATTGGTTAATCAGGTCTTAGTGTTTGCAACTTGAACCTTTCATAAGAGGTAATCGAACAATTGGCCAGGTAAGCAGGTGGGAGGCTCCCCTTACTCAGAGAGTAAGGTCCTAATTAAGTAACCACCTTTCATGCTTTCCTAGACACCAATTAGATCAATTAATCTAATATGACTTGCTCATGTCGGTTCACTCTCGACTTGATTGAGGAGGTTTTGATTTAGGTCTCAATTGGGTTTGCTACATCACATGTAGACCTATCTACCCGACTCTCATTCACATCACATGCAAACGGCGCATTGCAGGCAGTTATAATCGCGGCAATAATTAAAGCTAAACTTTAACTAGGTGATGATCATGGATTCTAATTAGGTCGTATTACAAGCACATGCACATCAATTGATCAAGTGGTCTTCAACTCTTGAATTGGTTCCAAGCTTCCTTGATTCGATCCTTGATCAACTCTTGATCCCATCGCCATCAACCGCTTAGACCCCTGTTCATCTCATGCATCGTCTTCGACTTGATCGTTGATGTACATCACATCACAGAAATACAACCAGATGTAAAAATAAAAATAAAAATAATTTACATCTCCTTTTAGGAGGCACGCAGGCCTCTCAAAACATCAAATAAGATGCATGCAAGCATCTGAAAAATTACATGACATCGCAGATCACATCGCAGGTCATTACATTTGATACCAAAAGGGGTTGAATCCTATGATCATCACCGTATGCTACAATTATAATTTTCAGATCTGAAACTTAACTGATTATATCATGACATAGGTCGCTGATCATGCTAATCATGATTCTAAACTTTGTAATCCCATTAACAATGCAATTAGAATCATCTTTTTATCACATAAAAATCAGCATGTAAAAATCAGCACCCCTGAAAAAATCTGCATGCAGAATTTTTCAGCATGCATGATCATTTAATTTTCAGATCTAATATGCCTTTAGATATTTAATTCTTACCTTAATCTACGAAGCCTAGGCTCTGATACCACTGTTGGGAACCCGCCCATGCCGCTGAAATTTCAAAAATTTTTCAGATGGCAGCGGAATCGGCATGCACGAGTTCGACGTTCATCTCATGAACGTTGTTTCGAGACCTTTCGTAATTAGGTAAGAATTAAATCCTTTTAAAACTAATAGGAAGATCAAATCTTCACCTTGCGCGGGTAGATGATCACCGCGAATCTGAATTCGTGGTTTTAGGAAGAGGGTTCGCTTGAAGCCGTTCAAACGTCCGGCCTCTACGGGTATCCACACGAAGCAGAGGACCGATCAAAGCTTTCTCGTCTCCCCGGGGTGCTAGCTCCCTTGCAGAGACTTCCTTTGATGGCTGATCTCCTCTCTTTCTTTCAACTCTTGAAAGTGCTTGAGAGGAGGAAGAAGAAGAAGAGACTCAAGGAAGAAGAACACAGCTTCTGCAGCCTTCTTTCTTTTCCCTGCGTTGGAAGAAGGATTGGAGGAAGAGGATGACGCCAACGCTTGGACTTTGCTCTCCCTTTGCTTGCGGCTGAACCAAGAGAGGAGGGGGCTGGTGGCGGCAGCAAGAGGAGGAAGAGAGCTCTTGGCTAGGGCGCCGGCCTCATGCCTCCTTATAAAGCCATCTAGGGCTCCTACAATCTAGGAGCCCTAGACATATTGCCTAAGAGGGAAGGGGGGCGCCGGCCCTTCTCTTCATGCCGCACACAAGGAGAGGAGGAGGGGCGTGAACCCTCCTTCTTGTGATGCCCTAATCCTCTTCCAAAGAGGATTGGGTGCCTCTCTTATGGTTTAATCCCAATCCAATTAGGATTAGCCAAATTGGGTTCAATCTATGCTAGTCCTAATCCAATTAGGATTTGAATGAACCATGACTCAATTGAACTCTTCAATCCTAATCCAATTAGGAGTCATGTTGATTCATTAGATTAATAATTAATTTAGACTTAAGGAATCCTAATCTAATTAGGATGTATTTAATTTTAGTCCTAATCCAATTAGGACTCTATTTGAATCCGAAGTCCTAATCCAATTAGGATTTCTAGGAATCCTACTCCAAGTAGGAATCCAATTTTAATTCAAAATTCCTAATCTCATTAGGATTGTAGGAATCCTATTCCAAGTAGGAATTCCAGTCCTACTCCAACTAGGATTCCCAGCCCTAATCCAATTAGGACTCTAGGAATCCCTCCCGAAGTAGGATTTGTGTTTAAGTCTAATTAATTAATTCCCTTTGTTTCTTCTTCAACTTCTTATCAATCAAATTGATTTCTTGTGATTCCTAATCACGATTTCAACCATCGGATCGGTCAATACTTCTAGTGTGTGTGACCCCATAGGTTCTATTCTGACTGGTAGTGAGATATATTGTGATCTCTATCACTATATCATTGAAAACTCCTTTCAATGGGTTGGAACGATTCCAACTCAACTCATTGGGGTTTATCGATCATCAAGATAATCCCTATGAGTCCCACCATCCACCAGTGACACCTAGCAGCATGTAGTGGCTACCCAGCAGAATGGAATGATGAACCTCTAGGTGCAGTTAACATGTGATACAGTCCTACTATCGTGGATCCCTACAGGACGGAGGTCATGGACAACTCGTCAAACCCCATCGTCTGTCATATGTCAAGATTTATTCGACTCGAGTTCGATAGTGAAAAACTCTTTCTCCAATATGTATACTGCCCCGGCCGAGGTCTTACGAACTCAGTCTTATAAATCACATAGGATCTCTCCTTATCTATCAAGGTCGATAGATTCCATATAGGTGCATACCCTACTCCTACAGTGAACTTACTGCAGCCAATCTACACTGCATGGACCCATATGGCTAGAGACCATGTATGTGTGCAGTCAAACTACAATAACCTCACTGTGAGTAGCCGAAGCACCGCAGGTCAAAGGACCAGTCACACTACTGCAACATCAAGCAAGTCACTGACGAGTGGATAGACATCCAAGTGACTTCTTGTATTGGTCACGCTCAGTACCCTTGTTCTCTAACAAGCACCTGCACTATCACTTCAGTGTCCCTACACTGTGGACTCAAGTCTCGTCCATCCAGAAGGAGAGTGATCTGTGTACTGATCGGATCGATCACCGTCCTCGTGATGATCCTTTGATCAGGAGCATTTAGAAATTAATCACCAATGATACATGGCTCAAATTCTCAACTCTTGAGAATATGTATCATCATCTTATTAATTTCTTGGACGATTCATAGACACATAAACAATATGAATGAAAAAGATGCCTTTTATTTATTCAATAATAAATAGTCAAGTACAAAATTATGTCCCTAGAATCAACAATGTGTCAGCCAAATTGGCTTCTAGGGCATACATCTAACAGAACGAACCCGTGAGGCCACCACCTCCGGTTCCTTCCCCTCATAGGTCGTTCCCTCGCGTTCGTGCACCGGGAGGGTTGTCTCTACCGGTAGGAAAGTCAACTTTGACTTTCTCTCCCGGAAAGAGTTCACCCTAGGGCATCGTCTTAGAGCCCAGGGCTTAGAGTTCTTTTGTTCACTTAACCTCCCTACATACCCAGGGTTAGTTAGGGAATTTTATGGGATGGTCATACGGGGTGGCGGTGGTATCCAAGGGACTGTAGCAGGTGTCCCTATTTTCATTTCGGAGGACTTCATTGCTCGAGTCCTCCATCTCTCCCAAGAGGGGATTGCTCCCACACATCCATCTGACAAGACTGAGGCCCTTACGACCATCTTAGGGAGTCCACCTCAATCCTCCATAGAGGAGGTGTTTGCAAATCAGCTTTCAGCTGAAATGCGACTCCTCCTAAGTATCATCTCTAGGACTCTCTTTCCTAAGACCGGGAGGTTTGACTTCATTTCTGAAAGAGACCTAGGCTTGATGTTCCACATTCTACAGGACATCTCCCTGAACTTCCCCAAACTCATTTATAGATATATTTGTGAACCCCTAGACAAACCTAGGTTGAGTCTCCCTTATGGCATGCTTTTCACACTCATCTTTAGGGAGTTAGAAGTTCCTATCCCTGAGGGAGAACCCTCTCGTTCCCTCAGATACACTGACCACATGGGTGAGGGGACTCTCCACCGAATGGGTTTCCACAAGATGGACGGTGTCTGGGTTAGGAGAACATCCACATCAACACCATCTGACCCTACTACTCACCATTCACCTAGCCCTGACCATTACCAGGACCACTACACAGCTCCTCCCACTTTTCCTTCCACTTCTGGTCTCTCATTCCCATCTACTTCAGTTGGACCATCTACAGCTCCACCACCTCAGCAACTCCTAGAAGTCCGGATCAGCACTGAGCAGCTCCGGAAGATGAGAGAGGAGATAGTGAGGGAGCTGAGAGATGACATATTGAGAGAGCTGCGAGGTCCACTTAGTGCTCCCTCCACTGATATCATTCCCTCCACAGCAGCGGTATCCAAGATGATAGCAGACCTTAAGGAGGAAATGTCCAACATAAGGAGCCTAGTCTAGGGTCAATACTAGAGCCTTAGCGACATAAAGGATGACACGAGGAAGATGCGAGACAGCATCAGAGAAGAGCTGGAAAGCCAGAGTCAAGTTGCGGAGAGGCTTGCAAATGCCTTAATCTTCAAGCTTGACACTATTCAGGAGAATGTGACCCAGTTAACTGAGATACAATCTAGGGCCACCTCAGAGATCATCGCACAACTAGAGAATGTATCTGAGGGGATAAGCTTGCTCATGCGATATACTAGACTGAGTACGGGAGCCACATCCTCCACTACTAGACGACCCTAGTGTATTTTTGAGTTTATGATGTACAGTTCCTTGAGAATTTTTTTCTGATATGTATTCACTTTTATACTCAATCTTGACTTTAATACAATGAATAAAAATCTTATTTCAAAAAAACTGTGCAATTTGACTTGTTATCTCTTTTTGTGTTATGTGCCTTTTTGCTATGATGACAAAAAGGAGGAGAAAATATGATGAATTGAAATGTAAAGAGAATCATGAAACAAAAAAAAAATCCTTAAAGCAAAATGTAATTGGTTCTTAGTGGATTCAACTCTCGAGGCTCATTATCTCTCTGTTGGGGCTCCTCAAGGAGTAATCTCCAGAATCTATTCAAGGGATATTCGGAGATTAGTTGAATCATACTCAAGAACAGATTTTTCCTCTGAAAGTAAGATTCTAAGCTCAAAAGTTTCAAAATATTAAAAGAAAATTCAGAAAATTTAAACAAAATTGACTGCACATGTTGAGGGGAAGAATCTGAAATCTTAAAAAAGCAAATTCATTAAATACATATAAACCAAACAATTGATTGCATGATTTGAAGGCTTATATAATTCCAAATGAAAGGGGGAGCTTTAATTTCAGGATTTACTGATTCATACCTTTCAATTTTGGATAAATTAAATGACTAGACATTTGAATTCATCTCAAAACTTTACTATGATTCACCTCTTGATTGAGCAATTCACTTTACAAATACTTAATGTTTTGTCATCATTCAAAAGGGGGAGATTGTGGAGTGATTGATTATACCCCTATATGATTTTGATGAGCTCAAAGCATTTGAGTATGTTTCATGTTGTACTAATGAATTCAATCTAGTATTTCAGACGAATATATGTGAATTTATCTTTAAGTGCATTGAGCCTTGGTTCAAAGTAATTTGGCTAAGTGTTGAACTCAATTGAGCCAAAGTCTGAAGCTCGAGTCGACTCCGAAAGATTGCGAGTTGACTCTAAGTGTTTTAGAGGTTCTGGCATAGAGCTCGAGTCGACTTCGATACACTACGAGCCGACTCCAACTGAGAACAGACAGAAGGACAGAAAGATGAATTTCAGACCCTGTCACCGAGTCGACTCCGAAGATTTCGAGTCGACTCCGATGCTTGCCGAGTCGACTCCCGACGGTTCCAAGTCGACTCAAAAGGGTAACAGACAGAAAGACAGAACGATGTTTTTTAGACTCTGTTACCAAGTCGACTCCAGAAGAATGTGAGTCGACTCCAACGTTTAGCAAGTCGACTCCTAATCATGCCAGAGTCGACTCTTAGAAGAAAGTAGACTGAAAGGCAGAAAACCAAACTCAGTGACCCTATGAACGAGTCGACTCCGAGAATTCGAGAGTCGACCCCAAGTCAGCCGAGTCGACCCCAACAAAGTGCGAGTCAACTCCAAGGCAGCTCAGATCAACAGACAGAGGATCAGTTTTTTGGGCTCTGAGAGCCGAGTCGACTCCAAGAGAATCCGAGTCGACTCAAGAGAGAAATACAGAAAAATTGATCTTTGAAATTCTGAGAACGAGCCGTCTCCAAAATGCCGACTCATCTCCAGATCTTGGCGAGTCGACTCCAGAATTGGCCCGAGTCGACTCTAGGTTGGGATGTCACTTTAATTCAAATCCTGAACAATGGGCAAGTCGTCTCCAGTAAAGCATGAGTCGACTCCAACAACAGCCGAGTCGACTCCAGATCGAGCGAGTCGACTCCAACCCCAAGGATACATTGTCAGGAGGTGCAGACTGTGCAGAACGGCTACAAATTAGTGTCTAACGGCTATTTTTCGAAAGGGACTGCTTAAATAGCCAGAGTAAACAGTAGTAGAGAACAAGAGAGTTACTCCATCTGTGCATTAAGTGATTTTTAACTACCAAGAGTCCATTGAGAGAAAAGACAAGCAAAAGAAGGAAGAAACGCATTCAATTCATTCCTAGAAGTTTTTCCTTCGCATTCAAGGCTCTTCTTCTGACATCAAATCTTCAGTGCACTCACAGAGGAGACTTAGAGTTCGAGAAGCCCTTTCTTCCTCTTTCGAAATCTGTTTGAGGGCTTCTAACTCTACTCTATTCATATTGATTCATATCTGCTTTTTTAAGAAGCTTTCCTTGTATCTTTTCACAAATCGTTTTTTTTCTTACTTGATTCAATCAGGAGATTGAATCAAGGGTTGTAAGGTTAGTTGGTGAGCCGAAGTTAAAACCAACGGTGTAAGAGTTTGATTGTGATTCCGAAAAAACAATCGGGTGGTTCTAGTCGGTGAGCCTGTGAAAACCGACCGAGTTCATTGTGATCTCTCGAAAACAACAAGTTGGGTTGTGAACTTATAAAATAACCGGCTGTAATCCAAGGGATTATAGTGAACTCTCAAGTGAAGCTTGGAGAGTGAACGTAGGAGCAAGGGTTGGCTCCGAACCACTATAAAATTTCATTGTGTTTGCATTGGCTATTTATCTCTTCCAATCTCCTCATCAAGTAGCTTAATTAACCTGCTTGCATTAGGTTTAATTATTTACTAATCAAGTTTTAATTGGTCAAGATTTAATCCAAACCCAATTCACCCCCCCTCTTGGGTTGTCTCCTTGGGCAACACCCTCCGATGCTTAAGTCAGAGAGGAGCTTTTAATGGAGAAAAGTAATGGAGAGGAAAGAAGATTCTCCCTGCCCAGAGCTCTCCCCTCTTTTTATAGGAAGGGGAGTAGCGGTTACCTGTGATCGTGATCAAGCGAATTGATAAATTACCATGGACGGCCCGAGATTCCGGGCTAGCTGGCGATCCGTCGAGATCGTGTAAATTTAAACATTGGCAGCTGTTGAGGCGGAGATTGCAGGATTCGATCTCGGATACGGAGGGCTCGATTTTCGGTGGAGTGGGGGTCGGTTTCCTCCCTTTGACTGGGTCTTTCTCGGCCTGGAGGTCGATCGGGCTTGATTCAGCCGGGACTATGCCTGTCGAGGTCGAGGGCTTTGTGGTCGTTCATGTCGAGGTCAGGCGCTGAGGTCGAGCGCTGAAGTCGGGCGCTGAGGTCGGGGCATTGAAGTCGTGACTGCTGAGAGTATGCTTACCATTGTCACATTCGTCATCAAGTGTCGGCGATTTGGCCATGTGCTTTGAGTGATCCATTTTTTCTCCAACACCACCTTTTTTTTTCTTTTTTTTTCGGCTTAGAAAGAGTGCTTTTTTTTTAAAAATGGCAATCTATAGAGCTCTAATGCGAGTACAACCAGTCAGATAAAGAAAAAGCAAAAAGTACAAAGGTTGGGGTATGTTTCCTATCGATGTCCAAAGAAACTCCCCAAAGTGTCGGGCGACGAAGGAGGCAGTTCAGTCTGCTTCACTGTTCACCTCCCTAAACATATGTGCTATCTGAACATCTCTAAACTCCTGGGCCAGTCTGCGGGACTCTCGAATGAGAGGATGACCGTCACCATACCTGTCCACTTTCCGGATCCAATCTATCACAATAGAGGAATCACCCTCAAGGCATACACACTCGGCTCCCAAAACCCGCCTCGCATAGAGGAGCCCCTCCCAAGCTGCCCGGAGCTCTGCCCCCAGTACAGTGAGACCAGGCGTGTGTCGACCACTTGCTACTATCAAACTGCCGAGATGGTCTCGAATAACAAAGCCAATACCACCATATACTCCATCCACCGACATACTACCATCAAAATTCACTTTGACATGACCAAGGAGTGGGGGCACCCAAGAAACAATGGTAAAACTGGGCACTGAGACAGCGAATGTAGTACCCCAGATGTTCCTAGTCATCTTGGAAGAGAATATAGTGGTAGTGGTGGCGACCTCCCTCGCCTGATGCATAGCTCTGTCCACCACCAACCATGGGGGCGATCTCCTACCCTCAAACACAACCCAAACCCCTAATTTCTCCGTGCAAAAGCCTCTCATGGATTTTTCCTTTTTTTCTTTTTTTTTTCCTTGGCTTGAGAGAGAAAACACACCCAAACAAAACCCCTCCATGCATGTGAAGGGTCAGGGGAAGTTGAAGGCCACGGCACGATCTGGGGCTGATGTGTGGGGGCGCAGGCGCTTAGAGACGGAGACTTCGCTTGACCACAAAATTTTTAAAGATAGCCGATTTGAGGCTTCAGACTTTGGTACCATGCTGAAAAAGAAAAATGAAAGAAAAAAATTATATTTTTGTCTATATATTACAATGTAGAATTAGAGCGAAGTAGGCCCATAGCCTATGTGGACTAGGGGACATTGCAATATGGGTTCATGAAGGCTAACCACGGGCCGATCGTGGTGCTTGTGATTAGATTTGAATGGACTTGAACCTTTGGCCTGACGAGGACATCGGAGTTTAAATGGAAAGAGTATGTGAGAACCCATGCAGGCGTATGTTTAGTCCCACATCAGTTATTCACGAGATAGATCTTGAGTACTTATACAGGACCAAAAAACTCAAATAATACCTTCTTGCTAGCCATTTTGAGTGAGATCTTGGGTTGCTACAAAAGGTATCAGCCAATAATAACCTGCAGAAGGCCAATCATGCTAAATGAACATAAATATGATTTATTAAAGTGCCTTTACAAGGGATTCCACTAGATGGGTAGTGTTGCACTTAGCATGTCTGCTACAGTAGCTGGTGGTTAAAATTTGTTTGTAGGTGAATTATTCTGTGAATTCAGAACATTGATAACAACGACTTCTTTATATCCTGAAGAACTGATCTTGACCTTATTTGCAGCCAGATTGAGCTACTGGCTCGAAGAGAACCTTGGAGATGTGATGGTAGAGAGTAGCAGATGGGCAGTGGGCAGCATAGTAGAAACTTTTTGCGACAGTAAGGAACGTCTGCTTGGTTTGGCTGCTGAGGCTAGGGGATCTCTGAAGCACGCACTGTGTTAACTCTCGCATTTCTGCTTCTACTGCCTTGTCCTCCTCGGATGTGGCTAAGTTCTTTGGGGTGCCCTGGTCAGATGGGTAGACAATCTTTGTCAGCTCATAACTTACTGAAACAATCATGCAAGACAACGAACAACACTGTTTCCAAATGACACCTCAAACTTTAAGCCCTAGTAAGTATTCCAAATTCATACATTGATTACCAGATACGAAAAGATTGAGGGCTAATCTCCTTCGTAAAAAAGATTTCTGTGGGCTAACCACACTATGTGAGAAACCAAGAATGTTGAGCAGCTAAAGTTAATCTAATGAAGGATCAATCATCCCAAAGGGAAACCAAAGCAGTTCAAGTGAAGGCCTGTTGACATTGGTCCCACCTCAAATATCTCTACTTTAAAAGATTAGGTAGGTAAGGAGTATGAGCTTATTTACGGTGGATGATTAAATAGACGTGCACCCACTTGCATTATATGTATCATCTTGCTTGATAATCTTCATTAATCAGTGCACAGATGATGTACAATTGAACTATAATCCCTCTCTAGTTTGCATCACGAGCTAGATGAAGGCATATATTGCATTACGTCTCACCTTATTTGGTCATCTATCATCAATTAAAGCATAAACAATTTAAGTTCATGAACTAGGCCTTTTAATTTGTAGCATGAGATGATAAAGAAGGGAGAAAAAAACAGACAATGCACAGGATCGGCAGCTTACAAAAGGCATAATGATGAATCCTACCTGCAGAAGCAGCATGCGGCGCTGGAGCCGGCGGCAGACGGAGGAGGTGAGCCTGGCCAGCCAGTCGAACTCCGAGCGAGCCGTCGCCGGCTCGACCGAACCGGACCGGCCAGCGCAAATCTCCACGGTGCGGACCAGCAGCAACCCGGTCTCCTCCCGCACGTGTGTTCCCTCATCCTCGTGCTTCCACGTCAGCAGCCACTCAGCCCACTGCCAGAAGACAACAGACAGCCAAAAAAAAAAAAGAGAAACGGTCGGAAGTCAGATCCTCCATTGTTGGCTCTTATGGCATGTATAAAGGTTTTTATTTTAAGGAAGAAAAAGGAATGCTCACGGCTTCTCTCAGGTGGTGGTCGACGTGGTTTCCTCGATTAGCCGGCAATGCATCGGACGTGATGCAGTCGAGCAGCTGCAAAAGTGCTAGGCCCACCACCTCTTCTCCTCCTAGTCCACTCCTCTTCCACCCCAACCTGCATCCATTATAATTATAATTATACTGGTGTTTGGTACGTGCCATGCACCTAGCTATTGAGAGAAAATAATATACATAGATTCACTCCCCCATTTTATTTTTCTGGTTTTGATAGAAACAAAATGTGAAATATTGCAAGTGAGGGACGTGAGAATATGCCCGTTTTTATCTTGGTTGTCACTAGAGAAATCCAAAAAACATGTCACTTCAAGCGGGAAATCCAAGGGACTTTTAAGTATACTTTTTATCTCCAGTGATGCCCGTAAATTATAAGTAAAGCTCCCAAGAGAAGCCAAGCATGCGAGAGGATTTTTTTTTTGCGGTAGTTGGGGACATGTTTGTGCTCGTTGCTGTCATAGCTCGGGGGTACGCCCCTTTACCACCTAAACGAGGTACCACGCTTGAAACATGGAACTGTGACGGGTTGGTGGCTTCTAAACGGCTTCACTGCAGACGATTTATGCCGAATGGATCTTTGTTCTCTCTCTCTCTCGAAGCAAATAAACTATAATTACGTGAAAACATGGCTCCCATGCTGCTCATTTTCCCACTGCACTATGGTACTGCGTCATACCTGGTAGAGCTTTGGTCGTTGCGTCCTCCATCGAGGAAGTCGTGGATGAGGGCCTGCCTCATTTCATCTGAACACGACTCGCTGCGGAAGTAAGAAGAGATGGCGTCGGCGACGATGGCGGTCCGAGCCCATGCCAGCCTCTCCGCCGCCCGTTCCGGTTCGAATATGCACGCTGCTGCCAGAAAATAGGCCCTGAGCGCGCCGCCCGGTCGCACCCCATGCTTCGCCAGGCCGCTCTCCTCGCACCACCTGAACCCATTCACATATTATCCTCCCGCATGACTAATAGTATTCTCGTCCTGTAATTAAAAGGAAAATAAAATTATACTCACTTCTGAAGGCCTTCCCACTCCACCTGATGGAGTGCCTGGCATCGGTTGAAGTCGGACTTGGAAAGCTCCAGATAAAGATCGTTGCTTACACGTGGCAACCTGCAACCACCAATGACACGTGTGAGCCATCAGGTTTCAAGCAGTGGTAGGTAGCTAAGTCTATACGTCTCTTTTTTTTGTTTTTTACCTGTAGAGGGTCTTGGCAAACCAAACGTCATCCGCACCTCCGTAATGCTCGATGTACAACCTCGCCTCTATGCGTGGTAGGCTGGCGTACCAGGGAAAGTCCAGTGCGTACTCCACCTGCGTGAGTTCATAGATTCTGACGCCAGTAAGCACCTACACCCGTCTCTTTCTTTCCGAGGAAAATTAATGACACAAATACGGAGCACTCAACTATTCTCCTGAAGGATCCGGTCCCAATCTAGGAATTTCCCAGGATAAAATGGGGAGACTGGCCGAGACTTGCAAAGATCTTATTTTTTTTGAAACAAAATAACTATTTGCAATGGCTTTAAAGATAATCTATTGTGCTAGATAACTTAACAATTGAAATTTGCATAATGCTTGTTATCTGTCCTTTTACTTTAACAATTATCACATATGAAAAATAGCAAGCAATATTTTCAAACACTTATTAATTTCAAACATTGTACTCGCAAATAATATTATTTTTTACTCGGCCAAAATTTATTTGGTCAAACAACTTCTTTACTGACCATTATTTGTTACATATTAGTTCAAAAAAATGATCATCATAACAATCTTCCAAATAATTACACAATTTACACTCCTGGTAGAGGTTCAAAAATAATAGCCATCCCAACTATTTCGCCCCTCAATAATAATTTTAAGGTGGGCTTATAATGAGATCAGGATATTATCAAAACGTTCATGCATTCCAAGAATCTCTAATTAGAAATCCCTTCAATCCATTTCATGAGGTCAGAAATGAATATTAGAAGGCACAAAATGAAATTCTACACAGAGCAAGAAAAATGCAGGAATAGAAATTTCTAGCCAAAAATTCGGCACGCGAGATGTGTAGGCTGCTTACCTCACCGGGCAAGTCCTTTGCTATGATCCACTTGTCCAGGAACTGGTTGGAAGCTTGCTTTTCTCGGAGAAATCTATATGTGAAATCCTTGGCTTGCTCCAATATTTTCTCCCCAGGGAAGGCCACCTGAGATGCCCTGTTAAGGTTGCACATCACAGTGACATCTTGTTTCGACTGCCCAGCGAAGCAAAAGAAGCGACCTTCCTTCTCAAAATGCCTGAAAACATCTACAACGATGACAAGTGGAAAAATTAGTCCCAGCCCATAACCAT
Source organism: Phoenix dactylifera (assembly GCF_051530095.1). Taxonomy (NCBI): domain Eukaryota; kingdom Viridiplantae; phylum Streptophyta; class Magnoliopsida; order Arecales; family Arecaceae; genus Phoenix; species Phoenix dactylifera. Next base: position 13,135,342 of record NC_143192.1, read on the forward strand.
AATCACAGTTCATATCTTATTACTTGTAACTAAACTTGTGCGGACCCATACAGACGTGTATTTAGTCCCACATCGATTATTTAGCGAAGAGATTTTGGATATTTATACAGTACTAAGGAATCTAAATAATACCTTCCAACTAGCTATTTTGGATGAGGTTCTGAATTGTTACAAATTGTATTAGAGCGAACTTGGCCCATAACCTATGTGGACTAGGGGACACTACAACACAGGTTAATGGAGGCTGACCACGAGCCTATCGTAGTGCATATGATTAGATTTGTGGATTTGAACGCTTAGGCTGATGAGAACGTCGGAGTTTAAATGGGAAGACGATGTAAGGATCCGTGCGGGCGTGTGTTCAGTCCCACGTCGAATATTCACTGGGTAAATCTTGGATATTTATACACGATTAAGAAATCCAAATAATACTTTCTGGCTAGCCATTTTGGGCGAGGTTCTGAGTAGTTACAAATAGTGTCAGAACGAACTCGACCTATAGCCTATGTGAACTAGGGGACACTGCAATACGGTTTAATGGAGGCTGACGACGGGCCTATAATGGTGCATTAATTAGATTTAAATAGATTTGAACCCTTGGTCTGATAAGGACGTCAGGATTTAAACGGAGAGAGTATGTGAGGACCCATGTGTACGTGTGTATAGTCCCATATCGGTTATTTGCCGAGGAGATTTTGGATACTTTTATATGACTAAAAAATGTAAATAATATCTTTCGGCTAGTCATTTTGGGTCAGGTCGTGAGTTGTTATAAAACTTCTTATTGTAGCTTCAATAATTATAATTTGCTACTCACCAGGAGACACATCGTATCCATGTAGACGGAGGAGGCGGAATCCCATGGACGTATCATCCCCATCATATACTGTACAATACCTCGTCCAACCAATCCCTTCCTCGGTCCAGTTTCTATAATTTAATCAAATGTTTAAAACTCGAAAGATAAGTAAATTCTAATGCTGATCATAACTCGTGCACAGAAAACTTTTACCTATAGACATGATCCAGGCATTGTTTGATCTCGGGTTCGAAATACCGGGAGATCCCAAGGCGCTCCAACCGATCGATAGCCCACAGACGCTCAAAAAGATCGACAGGGAATGTATTGGGTACTGCAGAGAATAATATCACAAGAATTAATTTAGACAAAAAAAAAAAATCAAAAACTGTATATATTATTTATGCATCAAATAGTTTTACCTCCTCCATCGAACCTTTCGACGGTTTTCTGAAGGTAATTGAGGCACTTCTCGTCGTTCGTCTGCATGAGAGCATAGGCCGTCCCAGCAGGAGAAGTTAGGAAGGACCCATCAACACATTGGAGCTTAAAAAGCTTCTCCCAGTCCAGACCAGGCAGTCCTTCTAGGGAATAGAGCAGTGTTGTTGGTATTTTGTGCAACACATCATATGGGATCCTGCAGGAAAATGTTGGTTTTTTTTTCTTGAGAATATAATGTAGTAATGGCAAGTGCACAATATATACAAGTGGAGTGAGAGAACTTTCTATTCCCCTACCTCTTCAGCTTTAGGTCTCTGCTGGCATATATATCCTGCACGGCAGTATCATCATAAGGGAGTTCCAACCCCAAGGCCTTGGCTCTCTCTAGGAGAGCAGGGAAGGCGATCTCAAAGCCCATGAGCACCAGCTCTCCTTCTTGCTGAGCCAACCTCCACATATTGTCGCGAAGAAAAGAAATTCCTATCAAAACAATTTCTTTCATCAACTCTTTACTCATTCAAAGACACTAGAATGCAGTGGACTAGTTCTAGAAAGGGATATGGGTATCTGAACCTCTGTCACAGATATCAGGGTGAGTATTCCATGATTTTAGTGCGACGACGCAAGCCAGAGTATTGAGTAACCGATCGTGAGCCAAGAAAATTGAGTCCCCCCATGAGCCATCAGGCATCTGGTTTTCGGCAATCCATTGCAGGCTAGATGGGAATTGAGGGTCGCCACTTCCATTTAGGTGCCTTACCAAGGCCACCCATGCTGTGTCATATGGTGAACTGCTTACTACTCCATCATCATCCATCGAGCTAAGAATCGACTTCACTCCATTAATCATCCCCCGCATGTCCTACAGACGAGACCAAACACCATCTGATCATGAATAAACTCAAATAATCTCAGTCCTATAACACATTTGACAACTAGATTTGCTATGAGTTTCATATCTCCTGCATTGGAGGGAGCTGTTGAGTAGAGCAAGGAAGAGAGTAGTGCGAGGAACCAATGGCACATCCACCGTAAAAGATGGGCACATCCACCGTAAAAGATGGATGGTTTATAATGGATAGAAAATATTGAAGTCAATCGTAGCAATCAGCAGATCCTGCCCTCAATTCCTCGCACTTGATTCTCCTTCGAAATATTTTCTGCTTTGTTTAACTGCTCAAAAATGGTCCGCTCTGTTCAAGCCACTCTATATGCATGGAATATTATGTCACAAGGATCAGTTAATTGGGCATGGAAACAGGCCCTTAATTTTTTCACTAATGCCTGTGCTTTAGATTTATAGGCATTTACCTCCGGCACTTGGTCCTCATCATTCGATTCAAGAACTTTCTCTCGCCAGCTGATGACTGGGACCCCATCTTGGACTAAATTTGCACCATGTTCTGTAAATAGATTTCGTCAAAATGAAGAATACCTTTCCATAAAAAAATCAAAATAAGTAGTCAAATTTTCTTTTGTGTTATGCTAGCTAGCAGCTAAAGGGCTATTTGGATGTCCGGGGATTTGATCATGATGTAAGGCCTCCGGTGTCAGTTTCTCATTTACAGATAATGCAATAAAAAAAAAGGAGTTGGAGAGTTGGGGAAAACCACCCGATCATAGTTCATTTATGATGTTTAAGAACAAGATAGATCACCTCAACAATAGTTTATATTATCTTTGAAAAATGGAATTAATTTAATTAGCTCCTTTTGATTCCTCATTCTGCTATAAAGAATCCAACATATATCAAAATAAAATCTCTTTTCCTGAAAATTACATTGGCTGATAAGTTCCCCATCATCCTAACTTGTCTTTATATGTAGGACTCGTTTGGTTTGTACGAAAATTTTTTCTCACCGGAATGTTGCTCCTAAAAAAATAATTCTTAGAAACATCATACCTGCAAAAATAATTTTGGCATATTTTATTGATAATAAAAAAGTGGCACATTCTAGAGTAGCTTACATTTGGTTGAGTATTTATTTTTCTGAAAAAGTAATATAAGATACTTATTATACCCTTAATAAAGGAAAAGATCTTATCCATAAATTTTGATGACTTAATGATACTTTTGGAAAAAAAAGACTTCAATTCTCAATCGGTAGAAAAGCAGTTTTTCCATGTCCTCCATAGTTTTTCTTTCCTATGAAATATAAAAATTTTATTCGCATGTGAATGCTACTTTTTTATCTCTCTCCTTTAAAAACTTGAATCAATAAGAGGCATTTTTTTGTTTTCCTATTGACCATACTAATTTTCTTCTTTTTCGGCAAACCAAATGAGTCTTTAAATATTACTTTTTCACTCCTAAAAAATAAAAATTACAGTTTTTTTATTTTAGATAAATATTACATTTTATCCTCGGAAACTTATAAATGGGACTACTTTTCAAAATTTTAGAAGAATATATTAAGATAGTATATCTTTATCATGGTTTTAAATGACATATTATAAGCTTCATAATGGTCATAATAGTTATGGCCACCTCGCATTCAATTATTATGATAATAATATGAAAAAGTAATATTTATTATTCTTTGCTATTTCATGTTACAATAAACCACTATAAATATAAATAACGTCCATTATTTTCACTTTACCATCTCCTGAATAAAAATAATTATTTTTTTCATAAAATCAATATTTTTCCTAATATAGTGATTAGAAGGTCCAAAAATAAATATTATTTATCTATTAAAAAATAAAAAAAATATGACACCATTATTGTTTTTTTTCTTCTAACAGAGTTATTGTAACTATTATTTTAATGATTTTTTAATATTATAAAATTTTACAAATCGTGTTTAACTGCTATAACGATTTTTTGGGCCGTTACGCTTTACACATCCGAAGCGTACAACCAACTTTATATGGATGCAATTTCCTGACGAATAGCAATATGCCAATCAATCTCGTGGGCCCCCCTTCACCCCTTCACATCACTGGAGGCCGCACCGGCGGATCAGGTAAAGCTTGGCTGTTCGCTGTCCCGAACGGAACAGCAAATAACGTTCTATGTTTTTTTTTTTTTTTTTTTTTTTTTTTTTTTTTTTTTTTTGCTAAACCAGGCGATCTATACAACACGGGTACGGATACACCCAATAAAATCGGAAAACAAGACGTCCCGGAGTTCCCGAGGCAGCTCCCCGTCAACAAGGAGATAAAACAAAATAAAAGAAAATAAAATATTCCATTGTCTCTCTTACAGTTGTTTTTTTTTTTTTTTTTTTTTGTTTATGGAAGAGATTCAGAAGAGCTTTAAAGAGCATCAGTACCTTGAGCGCCTCCTTTGGATATTGCATGGCACCTCCAGCGGGCAAGACATAGGTTACCCTCTGGCCTCCGTACGACAGCTAGATTAGACGGACCTGGTACACGAGCACAAACAGCAAATCATCATTTCATCCATTCCTCATTTCCTCTTGATTAGGACCACCCATGTCCCGTGTAGAAAGAAGACAACGAGAAAAGGCTGCACGAGGCCTGGGTTACCGCCTTATAGAAATATTTCCTCCAAAAATAATAAAGATAAATTATGGAGTAGCAGGATGGATGGCCCTGATCTTATCTGATTAAAACCTTAATATTATGTGTATAAATAAATATTATTTATAATATTTTCTCTGTTACACTTCTTTCATTTCCACATAGAAAGGACTGACCAAATTTACAACAACGGCTTATATATGAGAGCAGGAAGAAGATAAAGAGCTAAAGTTTCTTTGATCAAATTTCCCTCACTAAATAACTGCATTATTTAGGGAAGATATCAATTACCCTTGTTTCATGGCACATGATCAGAATATGAAACAACTTGCATCATTTGCCAGAATCTCAAATCCTACTTTCTTTTGAAAGGAAAAAGAAAATAATAATAATAATAATAATAATAAAGACAGCTTAGATCTCGACGTAATCTATCCATCTAAAACCACTGATAAGTACACCATTGCCACTTGTTCAAGGAAGAAAAAGGAAAGAAATTATCATGGATCCATCAGACGGCGCTTGAAAGAGAAGAGAGAGAGAGAGAGACAGCAAAAAAAAAAAAAAAAACTTCTCAAAGCCTGCTAATCCATCTAAAACCATTTATGGTCACACTTCATTAACACTTGGGGCTTTTTCGGTACACTGATAGAAATAGGAGGAAAATCTCAAGCACAGTTTGCATGGAACAAAGCGAGAGATTTAGATCATTTGGATGAAATGATGCACCATTGCCTCATTGGTCATTGCTATCTTCTAGACCCAAACCTAGCTAATTGAGGGGTCAAAGAACATTCCGGCGGTCTCGTAGTCCTCCTCCACTGCTCTTCGAACATCAAAAAATTGAACAAAAAGCGGACGAAACCGAACCAAACTCTAGTTTGATACCTCGACGGATGAAAGAGGAAAGAACAGGGGAAACCAGGAACAAATAAATCATGATCCTTTAAGAGCCTGATGGATGGAAGGAAAGGGGGCGTACCGGGAAGAGAAACGGGTAGACGAGGCCGCAGCAGCGCCGACGAGGAGGGCGGTATCAGGGCAGCGGCCGAGAAGAGCATGGCTACGTGGGGGGCGGAAAGGTGGCGTTGCGGGAGTGGCGGTCGGCAATAAGTTTATGAGGATGGATAGGAGGGGGATCGATACGCTTCTCTGTATAAGATGGATGGGATTTAAAGGGATAGATGGAAAGCGAAAGAAATAACGGGAGAAAACTGTTCAACGGTGAAGGGAATGCTATGCGTATTTAATGCGTTTGAAGGGAATGCTGTCTTTACAGAACGTGTTCTGATTTTCTCGTTGAACAGGTGGCTCAGGACACAAACGCTAACATTATGGCATAGTCCAAAGTTTCTTTCCAATACATGCCCCAGTTTTGTCTTGGTAGAAAACTGCTAACAGTGACACACCTTCGATCCGGTCATTCTTCAGCACTGCTGGAATCCTCCGTTCTTGGACTTGGAAATTTTCTTGGTTCACTGCGTCACGTATCCTCTGGTATTGCTTAAGCGTCCAAGGGCATTGTTGACGGGGAAATGATGGAGACTTTTCTTTTACTATTTTTAGCCTACCAGGGGAGTGCTGACTCTGAATGATGAAACATTGAAACCTATTTTTAATTTTCTCCTTTGGTTTACAAAATTTGCACGTTCAGTGCGTTATGCATCCCCTGTTCTTGTTTTAGTCTACAAGGGCGGTATTGACTCTGAATGATGTAGTCTTTTCTTAATACTTTGAGTGACAATTTTCTAGCTTCACTGCATCACGCAGCCACTTTTCTTGTTTTACTCTACAAGGGTTATCACTTTTCTTACAATGGGGGAACGCCAAATTTGACTTCATTTCCTTATTTTTGACTACAACCATATATGCCGAATGAGCCTTAGTTAAAAATTTTGTTTCGCAGATCTCCTATTTGGATGCAATTTGATGACATGCATAGCTTAAGATTGCTTTCCCAAATATGGAGATGTTGATTGTTCTCCCCACTGACATTGCAATTTGTTGGATCATTGAGAAGTACCTAATTAGTTTATGGGCGGTATAACCTCATATTTAGTTGCAGTATAATATGATTGTGGATTTGTTTATGTAATAAATCTGCTAATTTGCAAAAGGTCCATTACCCTGATCATCGTGCCTTACTCTTAACAATAAGGCCTTTCAAAAATAACCTTTCAAAACTTCTGTGATGAGTGTTCTAATCATTTCATTTCCTAGTCAATCATCGCTTGATCTGTAACACCTTATTCCTCATAAGCTGGAGTCTGTCTTCGTATCAGTGTCTGTTAATTCAGTAATTGATGGCTGTTGTGTGACAAATTCAAGCCTGTTTCTTTCATTCCATTGCTGAAAATGCACTCTTTACATTTACAAGCTCAACCACTAAGTTTAGCATTAACATATGTTGATCACCAATAGAATAATTTATGTAGCAATGGACATCAGAATTTGAAGTGTTAGGATTGTTGCAAGCTTCCACTATCCTTCTTGTCCCTAGAATTAAAACCTTCAGTGCATTGCCAAAATGCAGCAAGTTTCCACTCCAATGATGTATGGTTATCTGATGCTTATAAGAGAGACTTCTTATGATTTGGAAGACTGCATACACTCAAGCGCTCCTTAGACAACCTCTCTTGCTGCCCTTGTACTAAGATAATCATGCCACTTGTTAAAAAGTAGGGTAGACATGAGATTGGGGCAATTTTCCTTCAGTCTAACGAGTTTATGCAGAAAATAAAATCGGTGCATATAAATCCCAAACTAGTGTGCATGAGACCTCAAACAATATTTTCTTTCATTCTATTTGAGAATGATAAAAAGAAGGAATGTAAAATAGATGGTCTCCTATATTCCATCCAAGGGTTGTATAACTATTACTTGAATTAGTGATTGTGTTTGGTAGATGGTTTAGTTTAAGCTTGTATTGCTTAATGAATTTTGATTGCGACGGTGTGATGACCCTTTGAAGTCCATGTCTTGTTCATTATCTAGAAATGCAGCAAGTAAAATGGTTGATTTTGCTCTAAACAATGGTTGAAAATTATCATGTTTTTACTATAAGCTAGTGTATGTAGTTAGATTTTACCACTTCTTTGAAGTTATATTGTTGTATCTACATCCTTGGGGGAATTTCTCACAGCAAATTTCTTCCCTAGATCAAAGTTTCTCCTTACAGTTGGTAAAACAGAAAACCAATTATTATAAGCACTAACAAAAAATCGATGCATAATCCTTTCTGTTATATCTTGTAGAAAAAGTGTTAGAAGGTAAAGTAATAAAAGACTATAGTACGCTAGAGTTGATACTTTTGAGGCCTTTTTAAGTGATAAATTGATAAGGTCAAATTATATCCAGAATTTAGATCATTATCCAACTTCCAGAAATTAAGTAATGAATCTTGGACAAGAGCAGCTTTCGACTCTAAAAGAACTAAACCTAGAAGTGGTTAATGTTTGTCCCTATTGTAGAATGAGATAGCAAATTAAGATTTGTTAGTGGAATTAATTTTTACACATGATAAGCTCTCTCCACTCTCTCTCTCTCTCTCTCTCTCTTCTTTACAACAAATGAAAGTGACCGAAAAACACCTTGGTGGAGCTTTGGTAGTTGTCCACTTTATATAAGCTTTCTTAATTAACCAATTGTTTGCACCATAACTCAACAAGTCGAAAAACAACAATAGGTAGGCACCATATGGATCAAATTTGATGAAGTCATATAAGCGAAAGCCGTGTGATCTTTGCCAGGTTTGATAGAGTTCAACCATGGTAAATTTTTAGGAGGGATAGGCCAAAAGATGATTACTTGGCTGAATGGTCAAGATAGTAGCAACCAACTATAAGGACAAGTGAATCGATCTTAATGGTATTTCAAAAAATGTAGAAGACTTTGCTACAAGACGATTAAGAAAACAATATAACCAATGGAATGGTCATGATAGTAGAAATCAACTACAAGGACAAGTGAATCGGATTTCAAAAAATGCAGAAGACCTTGCTACGAGACGATTAAGAAAACAATATAGCCAATGGAATAGGCCGATGAAAGCGAACGGTATATCGAGGCCGATAAATATGAATATCAGTTTCGGCTAATGCATTCTAATAATCGTGCAATAGTGAAAAGATAAACGATGTTGGTAACTAGAATGGCCAGAGATGGAGGCTAGACATGGACGACAACTATCAGAGTGGGCAATTATTCTATTTTAGTATAGATAATGGGATTATACTATGTATTATGGATCCTTCGACTATCAATCAATGAATCTTTATCATTTATTTTTAACCTATCTTTTATCCTATAAATAGGTAGAGTTAGGTTTCAACTGTAGCCTAGTGCTACATTTTTACTATAGTCTAGTGTTGCGCCTTCTACTATAGCTTGGTGCTTTACCTCCTTTTCTATCTTTGAACAACTATGTGATGATGACAAAAATCCTTGAAGGTCAAGATATTTGGAATCATGCTACTTTCTATCATCCCTTCATTTTCCATCATCATCTTTTCGATTGATCAGATACGGATGGAATGCCCGCGCACATCAAATGGAAGATGCGGTATCTTTCTCCACTAGCTAACTGAGTTTTTTAGGACCCGAGTCCCTTGGCACTTGCCTAGACCAGATGGAAAAAAAAGCCAACACCAGCATAATTATTTTTTTTCTCATCTGGTAGTTTGGAATTTAATTAGCAATGTCCAGTCTCATATTAAGTATGAGTTAAATCGTAGGCAAGTTTGCATGTTAGTTATTTTTTTTTTTGTGGAAGAATGTTAATTATTTAATTAAAGTGAGGTCTTTATCATCTTTCTTGCCTTCATGGAAGTTATCTCCCAGCTTCTTACTCTGTTTTGAGGCTCCTGTGGCTGGTTAAAGCTTGCAATCCCGTTCACCAGCACATACGCATTGCTTTAGTTTGTGCTCCGCACACACGAAATTTTTCTGCTCTTGAGGATGACAACCTCAGGTTAGAAACATGCTTATGTTTAATTGTCTTTTAGAAGCCGTGCATCCTCTCTAACGCTCACCATATCCTGTGAAATTTCACTTATTTAGCAAGGAGTTATTTGCCAACGTACACAACAAGTGTTTGTAACGATCGATCATCCTGAGCCCATCCAGCCACTAGCATGAAATCCTACCAAAATTGTGTCCATCGTCTCGACATCCACTTTGAGTGTAACCCTCTCTGCCAATTGGGGCCTGAATGACACCACTCTACAAGCTGGGATTTTCTAAATTGAGGTTCCTGTGCCAGTGTACCCACTCGTGTGCTGCATTTCTTTTGACAAGCTATCTTATGTAAGGATGCCAGTCTTTTTGAACAGAAGCTCTATATCTGTGACTAGAAAGCTGGCATCTTTTAACTGTGGAACTTCTTCATGGCATCAATGGTAGAAAGGTACGCAACCACTTTCAAGGCATCTTTTAACTGTGGAACTTCTTCAAGGCTGTCTCTCTACAACGTGTGACTAGTGAACTTTGAACCACATCGTTAAATTCTTTAAATTGTTCTGATAAATCTCTTGTGATATAGCTTTTACTTCAGAATTGCATAATCACATTGTGCATTGTATGCCAAAACAATGCTGATTGCACTGCTAGCTCCAGTCATGTAATCGATCATGCAGTGCTTCAGGTTCAGTAATGTCTAGAAAGAACGCATATTCATCTCTTGTCTATGGGAAAGGTAGTGTAATAATTTTATCCTATCCATTTTTTATATAATTTTTGCCATTCATTATGATTATCTGATTCTTTTCCCAATTTCTCCCTACTTTTCTCTGCAATGTAAATTTTGCATAAATCTACTCTCGTTTACAAGCTTCTTATGCTTCTCCTTTACAGGCAAGTAGAACAATCCTTTGATACTACTTCTACGCGAGCGACTAAGGTCTAGTTCACTTTTAAACCAAAGCTGCCCTTATTTCGCTGCATGGTTAATAACTATCTGATTTTGCCATCAGAATTGATACAGGATTATTAGTTGCTAGATATTTATTTTTCTTGGCAACTTTCTTCTTCATAGTTGTGAAATGGTTAGTCCCCACACTCTTCGTCCTACATTATTGCTTGTCTTTTTCCTGCATATGCTAATTTATCTAGTTGAATGAATTATTGTGTTCTCTTTTATTAGCAATTCATTTAGTATAAATTTATCAATTAACTAATATTAATTCTTTTTTGTGCATATCAGGTAACAATATGCCCCGAGGAAAACGATTTAGAAATATGGAGTTCCAGCATTCTCAGGTCGGATCTTCTTCTGATCAGTCCCTGCAGTTCCAGCAGCCATGTGAGCACCAGCAGCGCGAGTTTGGATCTCAGCGCGAGCCTCCTGCTGATTGCCTAGGGGAGGATGTTGCTATGGATGAGCTCTGGATCCAGGGTAATTCGATTCAAAGTTCATATTTTATGTTCATATTTGTCTTCAATTTTTAAAGGCATATTTTATTTAATTTTAATAAATGGACAAGGGACGGTGAGAACGAGACGAGGACCCACTCAAGCAAAGGATGTGTGGCAGCTTCGTGAGGGTGAGAAGATCATCATCCAATGCAATAAATTGGGGCAGCCCATCAATAGAGCTGGAAGTCTTCTATCAAGCTTTTTAGGATCGGTTGCACGCAATGGTGAGCGGTGTCCGCTCAACTATACGAAGTGGAATGAAATGCTTGCTTCGTATAAGGTTGAGCTTCTTAGACTTATACAGGTAATGAATTGAATTTATTCTTTTTAATTTGATACCTCCTGTATGTTAATTTGCTTACTACCATAATTTTTGATTTAATATTTTTATAACATTTTGACACTTGTTGTAGGGTAAGTTTGTACTCCCTCCAGAGAGCCATAATTGGGTGCTAAAGTCCCTCAACCGTAAATGAAAAGAATATAAGGCGGAGTTGAAGACAGACTACAAGCGCGAAGGTATGACAGAGGAGGAGGTTGCTCGTGTTTGTCCTCCTGATGTATACCCTCAGCAGTGGAGGGAGCTTATTCACTACTGGTTTTCTGAAAGAGGGCAGGTCTCGTATATTGTTTCAATATCTTATATTATCTTTATTATTAATATGGATTGCAAATATATACATTGAATCATATTATACTGTATACTTTTATTTTGGCAGACATATTCTAATATTGGTAGAGCTGCACGAGCATCTCAAGCAGTTCCTCACACTTCAGGCTCGAAGAGTTATGCGAGACGTAGAAATGAATTCGTAAGTTTTTTTGAAACTATTTGAAACTCTACTAACATATAGCACGTATCATGATATATAGTTTGCCAATACATGGAAGGGAGCCTGGTGAGGTAGAGTTTTATAAGATGACTCACACCCACCGAGATGGCAGCTTTGTCCGGGACGAGTCGAGAGATATAGTTGTATGTATTCATTTTTGCTTTGTTCAGAATATTTTTTAAAAAATTTTAAATTTTTTTAAATATTAATGTGATATTTTTTTTGAGAGATATATAGGAAAGAGCTACAACTCTTATTTCAGAGCGTGTCGGGGAGTTATCATCATTCGATGCGGCCAGTCGCGTCGAGGCTCAGGTCTATACCGAATTAATGGGCCCAGAACGTTATGGTCGAGTGAGGGGTTATGGTGTTGGAGTTACCGCCACCCAGTTGTCTGCAGTGAGCCGATATACCCAAGATGCTAGACAAGGTAGTAGCACTGCAGAGGTTTGTAGTCTGAAGGCAAAGATGGTACAGATAAAGCAGTCATATGAGACAAGGCTAGAGGAGATGAGGCAGAGTCATAGGACCGATATGGAGGAGTTGAAGCAGAGCCAAGAGTTGATACAATCTTTGCAAGATCAGCTTGACCATATTTCATCTTTTTTACAGAGATTTGTCCCTTCGGTAAATAACTAAATCTATATTTTATGTAATTATAGTATATTCTTGTACGAGCGTAATGATTTTTGTATTCTTAGTTTCTAAAGTTTTTTTTTTCTTGTAGGTTGCCGATACTTCTACTCGTAGAGATGATGATGCCGTCGACCCTTGAGACCTCGTAGACTGTTTATTTAGGAATTTGCTATGTATGTTTTTAATATTTTTAAAGTATAATGTAATCAAATATGATAATATGATTAGCTTTTAATAAAAAATTTTGTTTGTGATGTGACTTTTGTGATGGGATAATAGGTTGTGTGTTTGCTGTGCTGGAAAAATTTGTTTTATAAATTTGTATACAGGTTTAACATTTCTTTTTATGAATTTTTTTAAAAAAAGAAAATCTCTATTGCCGACGCTTAAAAGCTTGGGCAATAACACTATCCCAGGACAGGCACACCGACGCATAAAAGCGTCGATAATACTAATCCGTGACTGACGCTTAAAAGCGTCGGATATAAAGCCTTTGCCGACGCTTTAAAGCGTCTGTAAAGGGTCAGGTAATGCCGATGCTGGTGGAAAGCGTCGAAACAAAAATCGTCCACGCCCACCTGCCCGACAGTTTCGTGACGCTTTTGGACGCGTTGGATTGGAAAGTGCTGACGCTTATAAGCGCCGGTAAAAGCTCTGGAAAGTGCCGGGAAACACTATTTCTTTTGTAGTGTAACCGTCCATTGTTTTAATCTAAGATTAGACATGACTGCAACCAAAGATCCAACTGTACATATATAATATAAGTCATATTAGTTTCACCAAATATCGAGGAAGAGATTGACTATATAAAAACAAAGAAAAATGGAAACTTTCTCTTGGACCTAAGTAATGGGAACAAGATTTAGTTCGCTGTGCCTTAAAGTGCTTTAGAGTAATCTTAGATGAGTTAGCTAAGGTCTATGTGCATTGGCTGATGAACAGCGTAATGCCAAAGGATCCTGCACATGTCATATTAATAAAACTAAAAAAATGAAAGATCACTGTTGACATCTAAGCCAGCTATCCCTCAAGAAAGCAATTATGATTTCACTGAAAAAATTTAATAATAATAATAAGAGGAAGAAGAAGACGAAAGAAATTTAATTTGGACATCCAAAACTTGTGCAACCTCGCAGTGGTTGGTCTTATCGAGATCACTTTAGCCATCAATGCTGACTTATGTAAACCATTCGCACCTACACCATCTTCAAATATCACGAATCAACAACAAATAAATTTAACAAATAGCAGCCAGGGGTTAGACTTGGTCAACCAAAATCAAAGTTCAAGCCAAATTGGACCGCATCTGGATGGCTAGCTTTAATTTTCTGCCACACATCACCTTCCGTAATCACCATCCGATACTCGTGCATTCTCTTGAAGGGTGGTGAAGGAGTAAATATAACACAAAACAAATAAATTTAACGCACGTGTTTAGATGAAACAGTGAAGATGTTTGACTAAGTTCTCTTCAATTCATGTGCGTAGACTTTGGACCACAAAAATCACAGTGCAAGCGAAATTGAACTGCATCAAGACGGCTGACTGTAATTTTCCACCAGGTGTCATGCACCTTCGGATATCCACGCGACTATAGACCCAAGACTAAAAGAAAAATTGAATCTCAAAAATTGTATGTGATTTTTGAGCCTTGACCATCTTATCTGAAGCTCAACTTAACATGAAAAAAGCTCTATTATCCTTTTACGGAATCATTCATAGTGTCATCTATTTGAAGTTCGTTTTGTTTTGTTCTGTTTTCACTCCCTTAAGATTTATACCAATTCTCTAAAAGATCACCATGCAGTTGGGGTATGAATAGTTAATTACTTTATAATACGAGCTCTAGATGGCTAAAATGGTCCCAGAGCTCTGTTGAACAGACTTCCACTGTTCCAAATCATCAACTTTTGCCAACTAACTAATGCTGAACTTGGGCTTGGAAACCGGACATTTGTGGGAGTTTGCACTTGATCTTGCTGAGCCAAGACCATCCTTTGGTTCGGCTCATTGCCTCGTTGATTCACTGGCACTGCAAGGTCAGAAGAGTATGTTCTTTGGGATAATATAAAGGGTATATCACCTGGCCTAGTTATTTTTGCCCTTTGCAAGTTAACATTCTCATCTTCAACCATACCTGACATTCTTAGCTCTTGAATTTTAACCGTGGTGGGCAGGCCTCTTTGGAACACATGTTTTAGGAAGAATCTGGAATTCCTAACCCAAATGTGTTAATGGTAGTAGTTTATTTGCATGTGGAGCATGAAATAGAGAGATGAGATAAAATGTAGAGGTGCAAGTTGGAAGAGTTCACAAAGCAGACAAAAGGTCAGAGAAGGTAGGAATGGACTTTGAATGTTAAATGGCAGCGACAGTCTTCCAATCTTTTGAATAGTTTGGACAATCAGGCCTGATCAAAAATCTTCAAAGTTGAATATTGGCCGGTCACGTTCTTTCCAAATGACCAGTAGTCAAACTATGACATGTCAATAATCAGATTTCTGATGCAGCATCTTTAGGAAAGTTTGATTAAGTTCCATAACTTGTGGAGTTTGTTTGGTTTTATTTGAATTCCTCGTATCTGTCAATTAGAAAAATAAGCTGATTAACAGCGCTTGATAGCTATTTTATAGGTTTGTAAGCTTGAGTCTTTCAAACACATAGGATTTTCTATTTAAGTATATTTCGGATTCAAAAGAAAAAAAGATGAAGTTTGATAAAACCCAATTTTTGTTTGAGAGATTCCTTCATTCAGGAGTGATTCCTGATTTTCTTCTTGAGTTGTGAACGTGAGATTCATTTGCAGCTTAAGAGATCTATCAATTTTGGTATCAGAGCCACCTTCATTTCTTTTCCCAAGCCACCTTCTGTTCATGACTACCGCCAGAAGTGGTAATTCATACAACATGAGTCAACCACAAAACCAACATCTCCGCCCAGAAACCACTCAACACATCGACCAAAACATCACAGCCACTACAAATGCAACCAACCCCAATCCAAACCAAATCAATGAACTATTGCTACAAGCTATTCAACAGCTTCAAATTGTTACCCAGAGGATGGATCAAAGAATGGACCAGTTGTGGAACAGGGTCTTGTTCGAGGAAGAAAGGGTGGAACCACCCAACCATGAGGATGAGATGGGAGAATCAGAGCACGAGGTGCACATGGGAGATGAAATCGTGGAGGATTTCAACCCAGAGGTGGTGGGCATCATCACAGACCAAATTTTGTTCATGGAAACCGTGAGGGGACCAATGGAGGAACAAATGGTGGTACCAATGGAAATGCACGTGAACCGCTCGATGAATTGACTAAGAGGATGAAAGTAGATGTTGCAGACTTTCATGGAAAGCTTGAACCCCATTCTTTCCAGGACTGGCTGACAGCATTGGAGGATTATTTTGATTGGTTCTCAGTGTCGGAAGATAGAAAGGTGAGGTATGTCAAGATAAAATTGAAGGGACATGCTCGGGCTTGGTGGGGAAGTGTGGAGGAGCCGAGAACAAGACAACCAGCAATTCTGATTGGGAGGAGATGAAGCTTAAGCTAAAGGAGAAATACTTGCCTATTGACTATGAGCAAGTTATGTATGAAGAATTGCTTTTGCTGAAACAAGGAACAATGACAGTAACTCAATACACTGATAAGTTCCATGAACTTAAAGTGAGAAGTCAAGTGGTAGAGAATGATTATCAGACTATTGCGAGGTATCGAACCGGATTGAGAGTTGATATCCGTAAGGAGTTGATGAGGCAAATGAGGGGAAAAAGCCGGTTTTTGCATGCATGTAATTTTAAAAATTTTCAAAAAAATGCAGCGGAAAGATAGAATTAAACTCTTTAATTCCAAGAATGCAAGGGAGATCATATCTCAAAAATAAATTACAGGAATGTTTAAACTATTTATGTAAAAATAACTATAAGCATGATTAATCATAGAATTAGAAAATCAACAATCCTTGTTAAATTCTAAACCTAACTAAGATAAAATAAATCTCATACCTTATAATGAAGAGGTTGGATTTGAAGATCTGAAAGTCGAGCTTTGTAGCCACACACGTGTCTGGCCTCTACGGATGATCCACGCGAAGCTCCGGATTGATCTGATCCCGCAGAAGTGCTAGCTGCGCGGAACCCTACTGTGGCTGATTTTGTTCTTCCTAAAATCAATCAACCTTTGATTGATCTTATGAGCTGAAGGAAGAAGATGAAGAAGGAGAAGAGGAGAAGTAATGAAGTGACCCTTTTCTGAATTTTTCAGAACTCTAAGTTCTTAAAAAAATCATAATCACTAAACCCTTGGCGTGGAGAGGAAGAGGAGAGAATTAATTCATAATGTCTCTCTTGCTACCCTTTTATAAATTGGGTTTAGGGCTTCTCCTAATCTTATTAGGAGTATGAGACTATAACCCACCCTTGGATTAATGCCAAGTGTCCAATCCTTATGCTCATAGACGCATGACATGTGTCCACTTAATCAATTGATTAATTTTCTAATCATATTAGGATTCCTAATCTCATTAGGAGAATTAATTGATTTGGGAGCATGCATCCTACGACGCCATGTGGACTTTAAAGTTCACATAGTGTGAACATGACTTAAGTCATATTCATCCTACGACGACATGTGGTTTTTAAAATCCGCACAAACCTTGGTTTAATCAAATTGACCCAATCATGAATCCAAATTAATTTGGATCGAATCCAATTTGATTTGGCTCATTAAATCAGCCTAATTGCAATTCAATTGCAATTAATTCCACTTAATTCTTCATAATAATGACTCTTAATTGACTAGAGTCAATCCCAATCCAATTGGGTCAAGTCCGATCAATTAGGTTATGCCCAATCGGCTCGGGTCGAACCCGATCAAATTAAGTCAAACCCTAATTTAGCCCAAATTGAATCTAATTCAATTTGGCTTAATTAAAGTCCAATAATTCAATCAAATTGAATTTATTAGTAATCCAATTACTAATTAACCTTCCAATAATTCAATAATTATTTTAATGCAACTTTTGCTTAGGATAATTTGTCAATCGAATTGACCAAATTATCCTTGAATGATTCTTAATCATTAATCAGCCATTTGATCAACCTAGAAACTTCTATGCGTGTGACCCCATAGGTTCGAACCTAAGCCAGTAGCACAAGAACAACTTATATTAATCGAAATAACCATCTAGCAATGGTACCCGACATCTGGATAGGCCGAATGATCGTAAAGCAACATTCAAGAACTCTTGGACTATGGTTACCGTATAATTTATCCCTATGACTCCTAAATGCCAGGATGACTTCAGAGTTCTGTCAACTCTGTAATAAGTGCATCCATGATATGATTCAACTTTAGAAATCCTGTGACTTCTCACAAGGATTATCGTGGCCAAGGTTTTGCTAAATTGAACACAAGGTATTATCTCCTGTTTTCCGAAGGGGTCAATTCCATCTTGACTCACAACTGACTACGCAAGTACTTGACTATACCCAGTGATCTTCCGTCACTGAATTAGAAATTCAGGTAGTCCGATACCAAAGTACAGTGAGTTGCTTGCTAGTCACAGGTTGCAGTCGCAGGTCAGAGGGCCAAACTTATACCCATATCCACTTGGAACATCTCTTGACAGTAGAGCGTTCCGAAATTGGTCACGTTCAGTAAAATGTACTCCTACACTTCACCTGTGTGACATATCAATGTCTCCACACTCCTTGGTTAAGAGGACAACCAACGTATACATCACACAACGACCTAATCTCGATAATGCTGTCGTCCTAGTAACAACATATCATTTGATCGCGAACAGTTTTAAGGACTTGAAGATAAATCCTCCTTTATCAAAAAACAAGTCCTATGGACTTCATCATATAAGAGTTCGTTTGAAGATATACAATGAAATGATGAACAATGCTAAATAACATTTTATTAATTTATCAATTTATTTACAAAATTTAATCATCAACGCACTGACGATTGACTCTTATGATACAATTCCTAACAGCAAAGGCTACTGAATGTGGATGAGGCCTATCAAATGGCTCTCCACATTGAAGTTTAGACTGATGAGACCAGTTTTAGGAGAACCAGCACTCAGGATTCATGGTTTGCAAGATCTGTCCCTAACAGATCTCAAACTTCGAATGTACAAGGAAGAAGAGATAACAAGGGCAAACAGAAGATGGAAGGAGAAGGACCTCAATGCTACAAGTGGAAGGGATTCGGGCATTATGCAGTAGTTTGTCCAACAAAGGATCGGAAACCAACTCTAGTTTTTGCCCTGTTAACACCCTTTGGATCACACAACTTGGCAGCTTTGAGGCTTCCAAATGCTCCTCATGGTCTTCCTCTTCTGTCTCTTCTTCAAACAGAATTTCTTCCATATCAAATTTAGGTATGTCTATTGAGATGTCTGATCCAGGAACATTCCACCACATGGGATCTAATTCTTCCATTAGCTGAGTTTGCCTTCAACAACTCAGTTAACCGGACAACAGGCTGTACACCATTCGAGATTGTGAATGGAAGGAAGCCATTGACACCGATTGACCTTCATGAATTGCCAAGTTCTCAGCGAATGAGTGAAGGTGCAGTTGATTTCGTCAAGTATATGCAAGATGTTTATGTAGAAGTTAAGAGGAAGATTTCGCAGTAGAACGAAGTGTATCAAGCTCGGGCCAATGCAAGCAGACGTGACAAGCAGTTCAATGAGGGAGATTCCGTTTTCATCAGGTTAAGGCCAGAAAGATTTGAGCCAGGATCATACAACAAATTGCATGCCAGAAAAGCTGGACCTTTTAAAATCCTTAAGAAGCTGGGCTTGAATGCTTATCTTATTGATTTACCAGCCAATTTTGGGTTTAGTCCAATTTTCAATGTTGAAGATTTAAATAAGTTCCAAGGAGAGACAGAAACTGAGCAGGTTGTAGAGGAAACTCCTCTGAGGCTACCTCTCAATATCTTCCACGTGAAGAGATTGAAGCGATCCTAGACCATCAGTTTGTCACTACTCAACGAGGAGGGTATTTCAAGTTCCTGGTCCGATGGAAGAATCGTCCTCTATCAAAGTTTGTATGGTTGCAGGCTGAAGAAATTAATCGACTTCATCCAGAACTTTTACAGCAGTACAAGACTCTTAACTTGCCGGAGTCAAGTTTTTGAAGAGGGTGGGAAGTTGATGCAGCGTAGAAGACCAAGTCTTTAGGAAAGTTTGATTAAGTTCCACGACTTGTGTAGTTTGTTTGGTGTTATTTGAATTCATCGTATCTGTTGATAAATGCTAAATAATGCATAAATTAATATCTTATTCATAGCACTTATTATTATTTTACTTCACATATTTTGTAAATTTAACTAAAAAAATGTATTACCTTCATCATTGCATTTTAATAGATTATTAAAGTAATTCAAGTTTTACCTATTTATTTATTGATTGAGTCTAATATATGCAGGTTGAGTCAAGCTCATTAGGAATAATTCCTGAACCTAAATCACATGCACCCCGTAAATCAAGACTCTCTCAGATTCTGACACAACCATCTTACCAACTGAATAGGATCACATCCCCTGTATCAAACACCCATTTCTCCATGACACAACTCCACGTTTCCACCCAGCTTCTTCCGCTAGATCCCAGCATCCCAAATTCATCTCGCATCCACGTCATCCTTCCCACGCTCACATCTAAACTTCCCCTCACATCCGAGTTTCTTCCACATCGAGTTCATCCTTATTCCACGGATCCCTCCACGAACAGAACCGTCCCAAGTTCATCAGCCCTCTTCCCTCGTCACTCCGTTTCTTCCGGATTGATCCCAACTCCACGCTCCCAGTTCCTTCCGCGTCCGAGTACTCTGCGATCATCCTTATCCCAGCATCTTCTTCTCTTCCACTACATCCACGTCAACAGGCATCCTTCATTCATTCCGATCCATATTCCCAGATTTCACGGAAACAAACAGAGCAAGGGAGCTTGATCTCTAGCATTCACGGATTAGAACTCCCCATCCGCGATCATCTCCCAGCATTTGTTCCCAGCAACCCGAGCTTCACGTGCTCTTCCCCTATTTCGGAACCAATCCCAGCCGAATCCAACTCCTCCACGTCATTCCCGAGTTTATCCTCCCAAAATCAAGTCCTCTGTTTCTCCTCCTCATCTTCTTCGGACCACACCAGTGAATTATCCGAATCAACCGCAAGCAAGTTCATCTTCCCAATGTCTCTCTCAACTTCTCTTCATCCCACATTCCCTTCATTCCATTTCAACCGAACCCAACATCCTCCGAGATCCTCTCAAACGCCCACGACTGCTATCATTCCCTTTCCTCCCCTGTTTTAGATTCAAAACAGAGCCAATCTCCCGTGGATCAACATCTCCCAACTCATTTCCCCATCCCGTGAGCATCTCAAACAGAGCAGTCCACGGATTAGAATTCTCTGTTTCTCCACATTGATTCGTCCACAAGATAAACTCAAATCCCTTCACCCCAACAGACCAATCCTTCACGGATTTCCTTTTCCATGAGTTCATCCCAGTTCCCCTTCTTCATCCAAATCTCCCAACCAACTCCTCGCAGCTTCCGATCTCTTCTTCCTTTGGAACAGAGCATCAACCGTTCACAACAACCACGGTTTTCCCCTGTGTTGAAACAGATCCCATCTTCTCCGTGATCTTCTTCTCCCGGATAAGCTCCAATCCAGCATTCAGCCGTATCCTTCTTCCTCCTCATCTCCTCCGTGTCCGTCCTAGCTCACCATGTTCGTGATCCATCCTTATCCCGTATCCAGCTTAATTCCCATGCTTCTCACGTCATCTGCATCCCACGTTCGGCTGTCCACATTAGCTCTCAGCTTCATGGATCGTATTCCATCTCTCAACCGGATCCCCAACTTCGTCCAAAGATCTCCTCCCAGTCGCATCTTAGCCGGATCAGCTTCATCCGCAAGCGATCTACCGCATTCCCTTCCTCTTCCTCCGAGATTCTATCAATGCCCACATCAGCAGCATCCCCAAACTCCCTTCGGATCACTCCACAAACGGAATCCCCTATTTTGAGATCACATCCATCCGAATTCCTTGCATCTCAGCTCGCGATTCATCACTTCCTCCCAACTGTTCTCTCCTCCCACAAAATCCCAGCAACCCCACGTATCTTCTCCGCATCAGGATCAGTTCGATCCCAGCCGGATCAGCTCCATCCAGCCGCTTTCATCCTTATCCTTTACTCAGAATAGAGGAGGAGAGGGGGAGGTATGCAATCTATAAAAAGCTCGACATGAAACCAAAGAGGGCATTCTTCAACTTCGGTTCGGTTCCAACTGTTCTCTCAGACCAAATCCCATGGAAAGAAGAAGAAACAGAGGAGGGAGAAGAGTTTCTTGAGTATTTTGGGAATGATTTCCCAAAGAAAAAGATGATGATGTGCTGAGAGGGAGCCGACGGGAGAAAGGGGGAAGGAGCCAATCATCATGAAGTTCCCCTGCAGTGTAGCTGTTCAACTCTTCATGGAAGGCTAATCTCTTCACTGGGGCTGGATGCAGCCCTAACAAAGGGCTAAGGATTTTATACTTTTTGATTTCTATTCTTGGAGTTGTATAAACTTTATATTGTTTTTAATAGATATCTTCTTTTATCTCATATTTAATTTCTGTGATTTTAAATATGACATTTTGTTAACCCCCTAATGGATTTTGATGAATACAAAACACTAGAGTAAAATTCCATTATATCTTAACAATTCAATTGAGAAATTCATGTGTTTTATTTAGAATATTGTTAAGAAATGTCTAGGCAAGTTCCCATAATTTTTATGAATTTATTGAAGAATATTTTGAGCTAAAGAAAAAGTTCAGGGACAGCCGAGACGTCTCCTGATAGTTTCAGAGACGTCTCTGGCACAAGCAGGAAGAACTGGCACACTTGGAGACGTCCCCGGCTCCTGTCGAGTCGTCCCCGCGTTAGCGGAGTCGACTCTCTCAGTAGCGGAGTCGACTCTCTCAGTGGCGGCAGAAAGACGCTTTTCAAGGGATATGCGCGAGACGTCCCCGCTATACGCGGAGTCGTCCCCGCAAGCAAAAAGGAGACTTCCCGAGTCGTCCCTAAGATGGCGGAGACGGCTCTCTCAGGGTTTTCCAGAGAATGGTTTTTTCGGTGATAAGGAAGCGGAGTCGACCCTGAGAAAGCGGAGTCGTCCCCACGCATAAAGTGCAGACAAGCGGAGACGTCCCCTGAAAGAGCGGAGTCGACTCTCTCAGGGAATTCCAGAGGACATGATTTTCGGAGATAAAGAAGCGGAGTCGTCCCCAAAGCAGCGGAGTCGTCCCCACTCAAAAAGCGCTAACACGCCGAGACGTCCCCGTAAAGTGCCGAGTCGACCCCAGATAAAGTAAAAAGTAAAATCCTATAGGCGAGACGTCTCTCGTTGTAGCGGAGACGTCCCCGGAGCGCCTGGGACGCGACTGACAGCTTTTCAGGTTTGATTTGAATTTCAAATCTTCTCTACTTTATCTCTAACGGCTATATTTGCTTTTTGGGCTATAAAAGGGAGCTCTTAAGTGCTTCTCAACAACTCTTAACCAACCAAAAGCAAAATCATTCAAGAGAGAAGTTAGAAAGAAAAGCTCAAGGGAGTGAGTGCATTCAAGAAAGGAAATCAAGGGCTTACAAGTCTCCCAAGCGATTTCAAGCTCAACCACTCTCGTGTGCTCGGGATTCAAAGCTCACACCCAACCCTACGCGTCCCACATCGGAAGAATCAACATCTCCCACGCTTCCAACGGCAAAAAGATTCTTCCGGGTTTCATTGTTCATAAGTGCTATATTTGCTTTCTAGAGCTTTTATATCCTTTTGTACACTCTTTTATTATGGTGCTTGTTCCAGTCAAGGGACTTGGAACAAGGGAAAGGGCGTCCCAAGCCTAAGAGAAATTGGGGGTTTTGGGTTTGTTGTGAGCCCGGTGTAAAACAACGAGTTGGGTAGTGAACTCGCAAAACTACCGTACTGTAATCTTGAATTATAGTGGAAATTCCCAAGGCGCTTTGGGGAGTGGATGTAGGAGCGGTGAAGGCTCCGAACCACTATAAAACCGTGTGTTTGTGGTTGTCTCTTCTTATCGCTTTATCTTTGCTTTAGTTCATATATTTGTGTGTTTTATTTTTAAATTAGCCAAAAAGTTTTAAAACACCCAATTCACCCCCCTCTTGGGTGACCATCTCTGGGCAACAAGTGGTATCAGAGCCGGTGCTCTTATATTCCTTGAAAGACCTAACCGTCTTAGCCAAAGATCTAGATGGCAACACCCTTTAACAATGTTCCAGCCGAGGGGCAAGCAACCAATAGACCTCCACTCTTCAATGGGACAAATTATACCTATTGGAAGACTAGAATGAGAATCTTCATTCAAGCACAAGACTATGCCTTGTGGAGGGTTATAGTCAAGGGACCACAAGAACCATCACATGTGGTCAATGGCATTCGAGTTCCCAAACCTGAGGAGGATTGGGATGAGAATGATGATAGGATGGCTCAACTCAATTCTAGAGCCATGAACTCATTATTTTGTTCCTTAGATGTAAATGAGTTTAATAGAGTCTCCACATGTACTTCCGCTAAGGAAATATGGGATAGGCTTGAAGTTACCCACGAGGGTACAAATCAAGTCAAAGAGTCCAAAGTGAACATTCTAGTTCACAAGTATGAATTGTTTAAGATGGAACCTAGTGAAACCATCACATGCATGTTTACACGTTTTACCGAAATTATTAATGGCCTAAAAAGCTTGGGCAAATCTTACACTAACCCCGAACTTGTGAGTAAAATTCTCAGGTCACTGCCAAAAGCATGGGAAGCAAAGGTCACGGCGATTGTAGAAGCCAAAGACCTCAACACCTTGGGGCTAGAACAACTCTTGGGCTCATTGATGACGCATGAGCTCACGATGAAGCAGCATGAAGAAGAGCTGCCAAAGAAAAGGACAATCGCACTCAAGGCCACCTCAAATGTATGTGAAGAAGAGAGCAGTGAGAGTGAAGAAGAAAGTCAAGATGAGGACTTGGGTTTGATAGTAAGGAAATTTAAAAAATTCATGAGAAGAAAGAAACCATTCCCAAGAAAGAAATTTGGAAGGAGAAATGATTGGGAGAAAGAAAAGGAAAAAGAAAGAGACCCAATCGTATGCTATGACTGCAAGAGACCGGGATATATTCGTTCCGAATGCCCTCAACAAAAGAAGCACTTTGGAAAGAAGAAGAAGAAGGCATTGAAGGCAACATGGGATGATAGTGACACATCATCCTCCGAAGAAGAGAAGGAAGAGACCGCCAATCTATGCTTCATGGCGTTCGAAGATGACGAGGTATGTCAAAACCCAACTATAAATTTTACTTTAGAAGAATTATATGATGCTTTTCAAGAACTTATGGGTGATTGTAGTATGTTGGGAGCAAAGAATAAAGAATTAAAAGCCTCCAATCAAAAACTAAAGGAAAACATTGAAAACCTATTAATTGAGAAGGAGAGCGTCAAAAATATGAACACTACTAACCTAGAAATCGAAAATTCAAGGCTTAGCACTGAAAATGTAAAGGCAAAAACACTAATCAAGGAATTAAATCTAAAAGTAAATTCCCTACTCAAGAATAATACCTCACTTGCGCAAACTGTTGAATCTCTTAAAAAGGATATGGAAGAACTAGTTAAAGAAAATGTGAATCTTAAGAATGATATACATAAGTACAAGCCAATTGTTGAAAAATTCACACAAAGCTCTGAAAAATTAAATCTTATTCTTTCAAATCAAAGAGCTGTTTTCAATAAAGCCGGATTAGGATATAAAACTAATAAGCAACAAAAGTATCTAAAGAATTTCTTTGTAAAAGCAAAAGATGTAAAAACTGAAAAACCAACATGCTTTCTTTGTGGAAAGATTGGACATAAAGCCTACTCTTGTATTCAAAGAACAATCCAAACTAACAAGAGTACATTTGTAAAAGCTAAAAACATAACTAAAATATGGGCGGCTAAAAGAACCAACTACACTAACCACGAAGGACCCAAGAAAACTTGGGTACCTAAGAGCTTCACATGATCATTTTGCAGGTATGCCTTGCAGCCGGGAATAAAAGGAGAATGTGGTATCTTGATAGTGGCTGCTCAAGGCATATGACCGGTGACAAGAGTCTCTTCGTCACCTTGGAATCGAAAGAAGGAGGGTTAGTCACATTTGGAGACAATGCTAAAGGCCGAATTATTGGTGTTGGTAAAATCTCCATATCACCCTCCTCATTTATTGATAATGTATTGTTGGTTAATGGACTAAAACATAATTTGTTAAGTATAAGTCAATTTTGTGACAAGAAATTTAAAGTATCATTTGAATCATCACTATGCATAATTAGTAGTCCATTTGACAATGAGGTCATACTCACAGGACATAGGCATGGAAATGTTTACATGGTAGATCTTGATGATCTCACCATGAAGGATGGCCAATGTCTTGTAGCTATGAATCCCAAAGTCAATGAGACTAGTTGGTTATGGCATCGTAGGTTAGGGCATGCTAGCATGGATTTAATTTCTAAATTGATTACAAAGGATCTAGTCAAAGGACTACCGAAAATAGACTTTGAAAAGAATAAAATTTGTGCGGCATGTCAATTAGGGAAACAAACAAGAAGTTCTTTCAAGTCTAAGAACATAGTCTCAACATCAAAACCCTTAGAACTAATTCACATGGATTTGTTTGGACCCACTAGAACTGCTAGTCTAGGGGGTAAGAAATTTGGTCTTGTCATTGTTGATGATTTTTCACGTTTTACATGGGTTTCATTTCTTGCACACAAAGATGAGTCCTTTCCCGCTTTTATCAAGTTTCATAATAAGGTTTCAAATGAACTTAATCTTAAACTAAAAGCAATTAGGAGTGATCATGGTACCGAGTTTGAAAATCAACATTTTGAAAAGTTTTGTGACGAAAATAGTATCAATCACAACTTCTCGGCACCTAGGACACCCCAACAAAATGGGGTGGTAGAAAGGAAGAATCGCACACTAGCAGATATGGCTCGTACCATGTTGTGCGAATCGGATCTACCAAAGTATTTTTGGGCTGAAGCAATAAATACCTCATGTTATATTTTAAATCGTGCTTTAGTTAGATCCATCTTAAAGAAAACACCGTATGAATTGATGAAAGGTAAGAAACCAAATATAAGTTATTTTCATGTTTTCGGTTGTCGATGCTTTATTTTGAACAATGGAAAGGACAATCTCAGTAAATTTAGTGCTAAATCAGATGAGGGGATCTTCTTAGGTTATTCCTCATCTAGTAGAGCATACAGGGTCTTCAACAAGAGAACTCTCGTTGTTGAAGAATCCATTCATGTTGTGTTTGATGAAACTAATGGAGATTCTTCTAGAAAAGAAGAAGATGGTGATGCAGGTATACTTGAAGACGGGATCAAGGAATTCTCCATACAAGACAAACAACATGAGGATGAGATCAAAGAGGATACAAATCAGCAAGATGAAGAAGATCAACCTCCATCAAGAAATCAAGATCTTCCTAAAGAATGGAGGTATGCACATGGTCATCCAAAGGATCTAATCCTTGGTGATCCTTCACAAGGTATAAGAACTAGATCCTCTTTAAGAAACACTAGTAATTATCTTGCTTTCGTTTCACAAATAGAGCCTAAATTACTAGAAGAAGCTGAAAAGGATGATAATTGGATGAATGCTATGCAAGAGGAATTAAACCAATTCGAAAGAAATGAAGTTTGGACTCTAATGAAAAGACCCCCTAATGTTTCAATTATAGGCACCAAATGGGTATATAGAAATAAACTAGATGAAGATGGGATAGTAATAAGAAACAAAGCTAGGCTAGTGGCCAAAGGATATAATCAGGAGGAAGGAATAGATTTTGATGAAACTTTTGCTCCTGTTGCTAGGTTAGAGGCTATTAGACTGCTTTTAGCATATGCATGCTTCATGGATTTTAAACTCTATCAAATGGATGTAAAAAGTGCATTCTTAAATGGCTACATAATGGAGAAAGTTTATGTAGGACAACTTCCAGGTTTCGAAAATCACTTATATCCAGATTA
The DNA here is from genome assembly GCF_051530095.1 of Phoenix dactylifera. Taxonomy (NCBI): domain Eukaryota; kingdom Viridiplantae; phylum Streptophyta; class Magnoliopsida; order Arecales; family Arecaceae; genus Phoenix; species Phoenix dactylifera. The sequence goes on from NC_143192.1 coordinate 13,163,057, forward strand.
TGTGTATAAATTGCATAAAGCATTGTATGGACTTAAGCAAGCTCCTAGGGCATGGTATGAAAGATTAAGTAATTTCCTAATTGAGAACAAATTTAAGAGAGGAAATGTAGACAAAACCCTCTTTATTAAAAGAAAAGGAAATGACTTATTGCTTGTACAAATTTATGTGGATGACATAATTTTTGGTGCTACTAATGATAGTCTCTGTCAAGAGTTTGCCAAGCTTATGCAGGGAGAATTTGAAATGAGCATGATGGGTGAGCTCAACTTCTTCCTTGGGCTACAAATAAAACAATCAGAGGAAGGCATCTTCATCAGTCAGTCCAAATACATCAAGGAAATGCTGGAAAAATTCAAGATGAAGGATGCAAAGGAAATCAGCACACCCATGGGCTCAAGTTGCAAGCTTGACAAAGATGAAAAAGGTAAAAGTATAGACTGCAAATTGTACAGAGGTATGATAGGCTCTCTACTTTACCTTACTGCTAGTAGACCAGATATATTGTTCAGTGTTTGTGTGTGTACTAGATACCAAGCATGTCCTAAGGAATCACACTTGCAAGCTGTTAAAAGAATTTTTAGATATCTAGTAGGGACATCTTATATAGGCTTATGGTATTCTAAACAATCTGATATAAATTTAACTGCTTATTCTGATGCTGATTTTGCTGGGTGCAAACTCGACAGAAAAAGCACAAGTGGCACTTGTCAATTCTTGGGTGCCAATTTGGTTTCTTGGTTTAGCAAGAAACAAAATTCAGTTGCCTTGTCCACAACTGAGGCTGAGTACATTGCAGCTGGAAGCTGTTGTGCCCAAGTTCTTTGGATTAAGCAACAACTTGAAGACTTCGGTATTAAAATGGACAATGTACCAATTAAGTGTGATAATACAAGTGCAATCAACTTAACAAAAAATCCTGTCCAACACTCTAAGTCAAAGCATATAGAGATTAGGCATCATTTTATTAGGGATCATGTGCTGAAAAATGATGTGATGATTGAATATGTATGTACTGAAAATCAATTAGCTGATATCTTTACAAAGCCCCTTTGTAAAGACAGATTCAATTTCTTAAGAAATGCTTTGAGCTTGTATGATCCTAGCAAATGAATTGAACTTGTATTGCATTGCTTTGCTACTCGAACTAGTAATCCACCTCAAGGCAAACATAAGTGAAAGCATGAATTCATCTAAACTAAATGACGAACTGGTTGACTTTCCGGAGGATGGTTACCCTCCCTTGGACTCTTCATGGAGATATTTTCAGAGCCTATTTCATAGGTATTCGAAATTTGGTCAAACGTTCCTTATTTCAATATTAATAATTCAAAAATCATTATCAAATTATTATAGGATGTATCATTGAGGGGGAGGATCACAAACAAATTCACTCTAAGTTTATCAAAAGAGATCATATTGATTGGGGTGATTAAACAAAAAAAGGGAGAAGATAGAATACAGTCTGAAATTTTTCAGTGCCGGAGACGTCTCTGGCAAATCGCAGAGACGTCCCCCCAAGCGGAGATGTCTCACCTTAGTCGCGGAGACGTCTCGGGGACCGAATGAGGCCTTTTTAAATAGGTCGAAATCGCTCGAGCCGACTCGAGCTTTCTCCCTCATTCCCGACCAAAACGGAAAGCCCTAGCCTCCATTTGCTCTCCACCTCAAATCCTAGCCTCCATTTGCCCTAAATCACAAACCCTAGCCTCCATTTGCCCTAAATCACAAACCCTAGCATCCATGGCACCAAAGAAAGCTAGGACGACCCGTGGGAAGCGACCTAGAGTAGCGGGCGACGGTGAGGAACGGCGGGAAGAACCCTCCGCACCTTCTCCTCCAGTTGCTCCGCCAACCACAACGATTTCCTGTGCAAATCGCACAGTCACAACCGGTAGGTACATAGATTTTGCATTTTTAGATCATGAGGGGTTCTCTATTGGAGAGAGACTCCGAGCCCAAGGGTGGGAGCATCTTTGCACCCTCAATACCTCGACCTACCCCGGCCTTGTTAGAGAAATGTTTAGTGATATGGCTTTAGGGGACTTAGGGTTCACCGCACATGTCCGAGGGACATTAGTAGAAATTAATGAGGACATCTTATCCACTGTTTTGCAAATCCCTAGGGACGGCGAGGCTCCAACCTCACATCCCCAAAGGGAAGTAGCTCTAAACTTAATTTTAGGAAGAGAGGACTGCGGCCCTCTTGATGTTGTCAACTCCCAGGACCTAAATGCAGAGATGAGACTCCTTTTAAGCATTGTCAACCGGGTCCTATTTCCTAAAACCGGTCGCTTCGATTTTGTTTCGGAGCGAGACTTAGTTATAATGCATCACATCCTACTAGGGATTCCTCTAAACCTTCCTAGACTCATGCTAAATTACATTGCCCTATGTCATAGGTATTCTAGATTTAGTATACCCTATGGCATGATCTTTACCTTAATCTTCAAACACTTCAAGGTTTCCATTCCATCAAATGAACCTGCAAAGCCCTTAAGAAACACCGACTATTACAATGAGGGCTCAATGAGAAGAATGGAATTTCACAAGATAGATGGGTCTTGGGTCAAGGTTCCAAAAAGAAAAGCACAAACCATAGAGGCTGAGATCCCACATCATGAGTCTGACCATCACTCTCCTCCACCTAGCAACATGGACATCCCTGATATTCCCTCCAGCTCAGCTGGACCTTCCACATCCATGCCACCACCTCCTCCAGTCAGTGGGCCCTCCTTCCTATCAGAGGAGCAGATGCACACCTTAGCATCTGTTATTTGTCAGCAGATGAGGGAGGAGATGAGATCCATGATGTCTGCAGAGCTGGCCCCCATCAGACAAGAGCTGCAGGAAATTAAGGCTCAAATTGAAGCCCAAGAGCAACAAATAGTTGGGGTGGGTACCACCCAAACCTGCAGATCATTAGAGCTCAAGGACAGCTTGAAGGCCATTTCCAAGAGCCTCAAAGAGTTGACAAAGCCAGATGGCAATGTGGGCACCTTAGTTGCCCAACTTAGAGGCAGAATTGAGATGGCAACCTTAGAGTTTGAAGCACTTGTGGCAGGTTTCCACAAGTCACAGGGAGATCACTTTAAGACCCTCATGGATTCTATCAATGGTTTCATAGATGCAGCCTGTAAGGCTTATGCACAAAGTACAACTGGTAGGCCCCATGAGCAACGACGCCGATGATGGATATCCTGTAGGATCTTCTTTTTGTAAATCCTAGGCCATTTTGAAACACTTTTGTATTAGAAATCAATACTTGTAATGATTTCTTCTTTTGACTATGTACTGACTTCAAAGATCTACAATGACATATGAATGAATACAATTTCTTTTGAAAACCTTGTGTACATTGCCAATTCTGTGTATGTGTTTCTGTGATTGTGTATGTGATTGTGTGATATGCCATAAAAATCCTACCACATACCTTGAGTATTCAAATTTGATACAAAGAAACAATGCACATAAAACAGGGGGAGCACACCTTGAATATGCTGAATTTTACTAAAAAGGATAATTTGTCCCCTTCATGTTGATGACAAAAAGGGGGAGTAGATATTTGTATATTGAAAGGGGGAGTAGACATGGATATTGAATATGGAATGCAAATTTTTTAATCATACTCCAAAGTTGATTTAGAAAAGATAAAATTGAAGAATATTGATTTTAAGATAATTGCCCTTCTGGAAAAGAAAGAGGGAGTCAAAAAGAATCTAGCTTTCAATTATCTTCAGCATCAATATTTCATTCTAACTTGATTCAAATTCAGTTCATATGATAAAATCATTTAAGAACTATAAAGATCAATCTTATGCACAAGGAAAGAACTGAAAATTGAATATTTTGAGTGATGCACATTGTATCTAGTTCAAATCAAAACATTATACTTGTATATCTGATCAATACTGTGTATATGTTTAAATTTCAAATTTTGCATATACTCAGTGTTTTGTCATCATCAAAAAGGGGGAGATTGTTAACCCCCTAATGGATTTTGATGAATACAAAACACTAGAGTAAAATTCCATTATATCTTAACAATTCAATTGAGAAATTCATGTGTTTTATTTAGAATATTGTTAAGAAATGTCTAGGCAAGTTTCCATAATTTTTATGAATTTATTGAAGAATATTTTGAGCTAAAGAAAAAGTTCAGGGACAGCCGAGACGTCTCCTGATAGTTTCAGAGACGTCTCTGGCACAAGCAGGAAGAACTGGCACACTTGGAGACGTCTCCGGCTTCTGTCGAGTCGTCCCCGCGTTAGCGGAGTCGACTCTCTCAGTAGCGGAGTCGACTCTCTCAGTGGCGGCAGAAAGACGCTTTTCAAGGGATATGCGCGAGACGTCCCCGCTATACGCGGAGTCGTCCCCGCAAGCAAAAAGGAGACTTCCCGAGTCGTCCCTAAGATGGCGGAGACGGCTCTCTCAGGGTTTTCCAGAGAATGGTTTTTTCGGTGATAAGGAAGCGGAGTCGACCCTGAGAAAGCGGAGTCGTCCCCACGCATAAAGTGCAGACAAGCGGAGACGTCCCCTGAAAGAGCGGAGTCGACTCTCTCAGGGAATTCCAGAGGACATGATTTTCGGAGATAAAGAAGCGGAGTCGTCCCCAAAGCAGCGGAGTCGTCCCCACTCAAAAAGCGCTAACACGCCGAGACGTCCCCGTAAAGTGCCGAGTCGACCCCAGATAAAGTAAAAAGTAAAATCCTATAGGCGAGACGTCTCTCGTTGTAGCGGAGACGTCCCCGGAGCGCCTGGGACGCGACTGACAGCTTTTCAGGTTTGATTTGAATTTCAAATCTTCTCTACTTTATCTCTAACGGCTATATTTGCTTTTTGGGATATAAAAGGGAGCTCTTAAGTGCTTCTCAACAACTCTTAACCAACCAAAAGCAAAATCATTCAAGAGAGAAGTTAGAAAGAAAAGCTCAAGGGAGTGAGTGCATTCAAGAAAGGAAATCAAGGGCTTACAAGTCTCCCAAGCGATTTCAAGCTCAACCACTCTCGTGTGCTCGGGATTCAAAGCTCACACCCAACCCTACGCGTCCCACATCGGAAGAATCAACATCTCCCACGCTTCCAACGGCAAAAAGATTCTTCCGGGTTTCATTGTTCATAAGTGCTATATTTGCTTTCTAGAGCTTTTATATCCTTTTATACACTCTTTTATTGTGGTGCTTGTTCCAGTCAAGGGACTTGGAACAAGGGAAAGGGCGTCCCAAGCCTAAGAGAAATTGGGGGTTTTGGGTTTGTTGTGAGCCCGGTGTAAAACAACGAGTTGGGTAGTGAACTCGCAAAACTACCGTACTGTAATCTTGGATTATAGTGGAAATTCCCAAGGCGCTTTGGGGAGTGGATGTAGGAGCGGTGAAGGCTCCGAACCACTATAAAACCGTGTGTTTGTGGTTGTCTCTTCTTATCGCTTTATCTTTGCTTTAGTTCATATATTTGTGTGTTTTATTTTTAAATTAGCCAAAAAGTTTTAAAACACCCAATTCACCCCCCTCTTGGGTGACCATCTCTGGGCAACACATTTATACAACTGTTCTTCATGATCACTAAGTTAATAGAAGATCACCCATGCTTAGGGAAGATGCAGTGTCCAGTCACGCTAGTTTAGGATAGACATTTCATGCCAACCAAAGATGGATGTTCCTAAATTACTTTTGTAAGATTTTTATTTGAATGCTTATTAGGCTTGTAGTCAATTTGCATGTTAATCCAAGAATAAATTAAAATATAATTAACCCTCGTTTCGATGTTAGTGGTGAATTCCTTGCCCTAGGTTCCCCCAAACTGATATCATTTTAATTGCATTTCTTATTAAAATTGCTTAGTTTAATAGTCTTCACAAATTTTCTTTTTTAAATATTTTTAAGAAAATAACTGTACCCCAATCCCTATGGATCGATACCCGTAATCACTATCTTACCAAATACGTGCTATTGCGTGGTCTTTAAAGTTGACTATCAATTTTTAGCGCCATTGCCGGGGATAGTGATTACGGATATCGATCCACAGGAATTGAAATATAGTTATTTTCATAAAAAAATATTTAAAAAGACAGTTTGTGAAGACTATTAAACTAAGTAAGTTAATAAGAAATGCAATTAAAATGATATCAGTTTGGAAAAACCTAGGGTAAGGAATTCACCACTAACATCGGAACAAGGGTTATTTGTATTTTAATTTATTCTTGGATTAACATGCAAATTGGCTACAAGCCTAATAAGCATTTAAATAAGAATTTACAAAAGTAATTTGGAAATAATCCATCTTCAGTTGGCATGAAAGGAAATTCATTGGAAGAAATAATGGAGATCTTCAAACAAGTCAAAATCAACCTCCCTCTCCTTGATGCCATAAAACAAGTTCCATCGTATGCCAAATTTTTCAAAGACCTTTGTACCTAAAAACGAAAATCTAGGACACATGTGCCTAAAAAGGTCTTCCTAACTGAACAATTGAGCTCCATCCTTCAGCACAAAACCCCTCCTAAGTTCAAGGATCCTGGTGCACCTACTATCTCTTGTGTGATAGGAGACAATTCTATTGATCGACACTATTAGATTTAGGGGCAAGTGTTAACCTCCTTCCTTATTTAGTCTACGGAAAGTTCGAATTAGGTAAATTAAAGCCTACTTCGGTGTCCCTACAATTGGCTGATCGATCTATTAAAATACCACGAGGAACAATTAAAGATGTCCTAGTCAAGGTAGATAAATTTTATTTTCCAGTTGATTTCATCGTCCTTGATATGGAACCTATGCCGAACCTTAAGAAACAGATTCCTATGATTCTTGGTCGTCCCTTCTTTGCTACAGCCAATGCATGTATTAACTGTAGAACTGGGGTGATGGATATATCTTTTGGGAACATGAAAGTCAAACTAAATGTATTCCACACCTCTGATCAACCTGGAAGGGAAGATGAGTGCTTCGTAGTAGACAAAATGGACGATCTTGTAGAAGAAGCCCTTCTCTACATTCTGGCAGATGACCCTTTGGAAGCATGTTTAGCCCATTTTGACATTGATAATTTTAATTTAAACAAGGCCATAGAAGAAGTCAATGTCCTACTTGACAATCCGTCTCCCACAAATTCTCATCCTTGGCATATCCGATATGAACCTCTTCCTACCCTTTCTAGTACGCCATAGTGCCCTTCCATCGAGTTCCCTCCCAAACTTGAGTTAAAGCCACTTCCGGTAACCCTTAAGTATGCTTTTCTAGGACTAGAAGATACCCTACCTGTAATCATCGCAGCTGACCTGTCTAACAAACAGGAGAGTCAACTTTTGAGTGTACTCGGAGAACACAAACATGCAATTGGATGGTCCGTAACTGATCTGAAGGGGATTGACCCATCCATTTGCATGCATCGCATTCAACTAGAAGAAGATGCAAAATCGACCCGTGAAATGCAAAGGAGACTCAACCCTAACATGAAAGAGGTGGTCAAGAAAGAAGTAGTAAAGTTGCTAGATGCCGGAATCATTTATCCTATCTCTGATAGCAACTGGGTGAGTCCGACTCAAGTTGTACCAAAAAAGTCGGGCATTACTATGGTTGAAAATGCAGAAGGAGAGTTGATGCCCACACGCACGACCACTAGCTGGCGTGTTTGCATTGACTACAAGAAGTTAAACTCCATGACTAGGAAGGACCATTTTTCTTTGCCCTTTATTGACCAAATATTGGAAAGGTTAGCTGGTCAGGATTTCTACTGTTTCTTAGATGGTTATTCTGGATATAACCAAGTGGCCGTATATCCCGATGATCAAGAGAAAACCACTTTCACATGTCCATTTGGGATATTTGCGTATAGAAGAATGCCATTTGGACTTTGCAATGCACTCGCGACATTTCAACGATGCATGATGGCAATTTTTTCTGACATGGTAGAAAAATTTCTGGAGGTATTCATGGACGATTTATCAATTTTTGGCGCCGTTGCCGGGGATTGCTAGCATAGTTATTTTTCTTTTATCTTAAAATATATATATATATCTAAAATAAAATAAAAATATTTTCTATTTTGTTACTAATCTTCTTTTTCTCTCTTACTAATTTTTGATTTTTCTCTTAGTATTATTTGATCAGGAATCGAAGAGGAAGTCTGGGCAAAAAGGGAACTACTGAAAAAGGAATGCTGTAGAGGTTTGCATAAAAAATAAAAAAAATGCTGGGAAAATTCTCTTTGGTAACCTCTAAACCTTTCTTATTTAAATTGATCCCTAGTTTGCTTGAAATTTTGTGGTGATTGTTTGATTTTAATTTAGTAAAAGTGTGAATGCATGCTTGATACACATACACCAAAAAATCCGCACATAATAAGGACAATCACCCCAACAAGATAAGAACTGGATTTCATCACCAGATTCTTGCCCAAATTAGGTGAACCAATTCTCACATAGCTATCACTTTAATTAAAATCAATTAGACGTTGGCTTCTAGGGACATTCGAGCTCAATAGGACGAAGATCACTGAAAGTTGCACCAATTTCGCTCTGTGGCTCAGTTGATGTCTAGGCAAGCTTTGTCCCAAGAGAGACAGTTCATCTGTTCGAGGCAAGTGATTTTTAAGTGGGACCTTCGCAATGCATCGTGATCCTCCCACTTACCTGGGAGCTTACCTGGTCAACTCAGTTCATTAGACCGGATTGGAGGCTTAGGTGCTCTGTTCAAACCAGTTAGGAGCTGTCTAGTGATTTTAGGGCAAACACAAGGATTTGATGTGTTAATCTTTATGCATGCTTGACTGCACTTGACTGATCAGAAGAGTTTTAGTATATGCTAGGGTATCGTTCCAGATCTTCTGAATTAGTACCTTTTGATTCTGAAATAGAGCATTCTATTAGGGCCCTTCGAGCTAAAATCCGCACCTATAGAACCATAGAATTTGCTCCGCCTGTCGAGATGGCTGAAGAACAACCCAAACTCTTGAGGAAGTACTTTACTCCTACCATTTATACTTCTCCATCTTGCATTCGATTACCTGAGGTAGCAGCTGTACAATATGAAATAAAGTCTAGTGTGATCCAAATGCTCCCATCTTTTTATGGGCTCACCAACGAAGATCCATATAAACACCTAGATGAATTTCTTGAAATCTATACCATTGTCAAGATTCAGAACTTCACTGATGATGCTCTAAAACTTAGATTATTCCCTTTCTCCCTTAAAGACAGAGCCAAGCAATGGCTGAATTCTTTAGAAGCCGATTCGATTCGTTCCTGGGATCAAATGCAACAAGAATTCCTCAAAAAATACTTTCCTATAGGAAGAACGAACCAGTTTAGACGTGCCATTACAAGCTTCTCCCAAACTGAGGGAGAAGAATTTCATGAAACTTGGGAGAGATTTCGGGACCTAATCCGTAATGCCCTTATCATCAGATACCCAAGTGGCAATTAGTGCAATGCTTTTATGACGGATTGTCTGAACGAAACCGTCAGATAGTTGATGCTTCTTATGGGGGAACTTTCATGCTTAAAAATGAGCATGAAGCATGGGAATTATTTGAAAATCTCAATGAAAACTCCCTCCACCATGCTTCCTGTTCTCGTCAAGCACCCCCGAGTTCTCAAAGAAAAGGGACCATTTGTGAAAAAGTCATTCTATGGACCTGTCTAGCAAGGTAGATGCATTGCCCCATAAGATTGACCAACTGATGATAGGAGGACATGTCGTTAGCTCTTTTCAAGCACAAGTGTGTGCTATCTGTTCTAGCCCATCCCACCCTATCCATGAGTGCCCCTCAGTACCTCAATTTTCCGAACTCGTGCAAGAACACATCAATGCTGCTCAAACACAGCCCAGACCGGGTAATGACCCATTTTTCAATACATATAATCCGGGATAGCGGAATCATCCCAACTTTTTTTGGAAGCAGCAAGCTTCGAATACTGCCCAACCATACTCTCAAAATTTTCAAAACCCTCAGAATTTTCAAACCCCACAAAATATTCATCCCAACCGTCCTTCGACTCAATTTCAACACACTCCTCCTCCACCTCATAGAAACACAGCCTTTGAGGAGAAAGTGTTGACCGTCCTTCAAGGTTTGGAAACCATTACACAATTGGTGCACTCTCACACGCAATCTATCGCCAAGCTAGAATCCCAAATGGGGCAACTAGCTAATGCATTGAACAAGTGAGAGGAAGAAAAGCTTCCAAGCCAACCAGTGAGTAACCCGAGAGGGCAGTACATCGCTCAAGAGACTCACCCGAATGATGTTCACCATGAACAAGCTAATGCCATAACTACCTTAAGAAGCGGACAATAAGGTTGAAGAAAAAGAACATAAGGAAAATGAAGACAGGAGTGTGACTGTGCCTAAAGAGAACCCATCTAGTCCAGTATCGACCACACCTCTTACACCAAAGGCCCCTTTTCCTCAATGTCTGAAAGCACCTTCTTCCTTTGGCATGAAAGGAACTTCATTGGAAGAAATAATGGAGGTCTTCAAACAAGTCAAAATCAACCTCCCTCTCCTTGATGCCATAAAACAAGTTCCATCGTATGCCAAATTTCTCAAAGACCTTTGTACCCAGAAACGAAAATCTAGGACACATGTGCCTAAAAAGGTCTTCCTAACTGAACAAGTGAGCTCCATCCTCCAGCACAAAACCCCTCCTAAGTTCAAGGATCCTGGTGCACCTACCATCTCTTGTGTGGTAGAAGACAATTCTATTGATCGAGCACTATTAGATTTAGGGGCAAGTGTTAACCTCCTTCCTTATTCAGTCTACGAGAAGTTCGGATTAGGTGAATTAAAGCCTACTTCGGTGTCCCTGCAATTGGCTGATCGATCTGTTAAAATACCACGAGGAACAATTGAAGATGTCCTAGTCAAGATAGATAAATTTTATTTTCCAGTTGATTTCATCGTCCTTGATATGGAACCTGTGCCGAACCTTAAGAAATAGATCCCTATGATTCTTAGTCGTCCCTTCTTAGCTACAACCAATGCATGTATTAACTGTAGAACTCGGGTGATGGATATATCTTTTGGGAACATGAAAGTCAAACTAAATGTATTCCATGCCTCTGATCAACCTGCAAGGGAAGATGAGTGCTTCCTAGTAGACAAAATGGACGATCTTGTAGAAGAAGCCCTTCTCTACATTCTGGCAGATGACCCTTTGGAAGCATGTTTAGCCCATTTTGACATTAATAATTGTAATTTAACAAGGCCATAGAAGAAGTCAATGTCCTACTTGACAATCCGTCTTCCACAAATTCTCATCCTTGGCGTATCCGATATGAACCTCTTCCTACCCTTTCTAGTACGCCACAGTGCCCTTCCATCGAGTTCCCTTCCAAACTTGAGTTAAAGCCACTTCCGGTAACCCTTAAGTATGCTTTTCTAGGATCTGAAGATACCCTACCTGTAATCATCGCGGCTGACCTGTCTGACAAATAGGAGAGTCAACTTTTGAGTGTACTCGAAGAACACAAACATGCAATTGGATGGTCCGTAACTGATCTGAAGGGGATTGACCCATCCATTTGCATGCATCGCATTCACCTAGAAGAAGATGCGAAACCGATCCGTGAAATGCGCAGGAGACTCAACCCTAACATGAAAGTGGTGGTCAAGAAAGAAGTAGTAAAGTTGCTAGATGCCGGAATCATTTACCCTATCTTTGATAGCAACTGGGTGAGTCGGACTCAAGTAGTACCAAAGAAGTCGGGCATTACTGTGGTTGAAAATGTAGAAGGAGAGTTGATGCCCACACGCACGACCACTAGCTGGCGTGTTTGCATTGACTACAGGAAGTTAAACTCCATGACTAGGAAGGACCATTTTTCTTTGCCCTTTATTGACCAAATATTAGAAAGGTTAGCGGTCAGGGTTTCTACTATTTCTTAGATGGTTATTCTGGTTATAACCAAGTGGCCGTGTATCCCGATGATCAAGAGAAAACCACTTTCACATGTCCATTTGGGACATTTGCGTATAGAAGAATGCCATTTGGACTCTGCAATGCACCCGCGACATTTCAACGATGCATGATGGCAATTTTTTTTGACATGGTAGAAAAATTTCTGGAGGTATTCATGGACGATTTTTCAGTTTTTGGCCCCTCATTCGATGATTGTCTCAATAATTTAGCACTGATTCTAAAAGAATGTAAGGAGACCAATCTAATACTAAGTTGGAAAAAAAGCCATTTCATGGTTCAAGAGGGTATAGTCTTGGGACACATTGTATCCAAAAGGGGTATTGAGGTAGATAAAGCAAAAGTTGATCTTATTTCTAATCTTCCTCCACCCAAATCTGTGAAACAAATCCGTTCTTTTCTTGGCCATGCTGGTTTTTACCGTCGCTTCATTAAAGACTTCAGCAAAATCTCTAGGCCCTTGTGCAATCTCCTTGCCAAGGATACACCCTTTGTCTTTGATGAAGCATGTAAAGAGGCCTTTGAAAAATTCCGATCTAAGTTGTCTACGGCACTTGTCATACAACCTCCCAATTGGACCCTCCCATTTGAACTTATGTGTAATTCTTCTGACTATGCCATTGGAGCGGTTTTAGGACAACGGCTAGAGAAGTTACCTCATGTCATCTACTACGCTAGTAAGACACTCTCAGATGCGCAATTGAATTATACCACTACTGAGAAAGAATTACTAGCTGTAGTATTTGCTCTAGACAAGTTTCGATCCTATCTCTTAGGATCCAAGGTTATTTTATTCACTGATCATTCTGCTCTCCGGTACCTCCTTTCAAAGAAGGACACCAAGCCTCGTCTAATTCGATGGATCCTGTTGTTATAGGAATTTAATCTAGAAATTCGTGATAAGAAAGGCACCTCAAATGTTGTTGCAGACCACTTGTCTAGAATCCTTCTCGAGCCTTCTCATAGCACTTCCCCACTTCATGACTCCTTTTCAGATGAACAATTGTTTGAAGTGCAACAAGAAAAAACACCATGGTTTGCCAACATAGTAAACTATCTTGCCATAGGACAAATTTCCGATCATTGGTCCAAGCAGGACAAGGATCGATTCTTTTTGCAAGTTAAGTTCTACTTTTGGGATGACGCCGATCTGTTCAAGTACTGTCCTGATCAAGTAATCCGTCGATGTGTGCCTGAATGTGAATTTCAGAGTATTCTTGATTTTTGTCATACCCAAGCCTGCGGAGGACATTTCGGGGGTAGAAAAACTGCAGCTAAAGTCTTACAAAGTGGATTCTATTGGCCCTCCTTGTTCAAAGATGCTCACAATTTTTGTCGGACTTGTGAGCAATGCCAGCGAATGGGTACAATCACCCGTAGAGATATGATGCCACTTAACCCCATTTTAATTATAGAAATTTTTGATGTCTGGGGTATTGACTTCATGGGTCCTTTCCCGCGTTCTTTTGATTTTGAGTACATTCTTGTCGGGGTAGATTATGTCCCAAAGTGGGTAGAAGCTGTTGCCACTAGGACTAATGATCATAAGTTTGTGGTTAAGTTTTTACAAACAAATATATTTAGTCGCTTTGGCACACCCCGAGCTATCATTAGTGATGGAGGATCACATTTCTGCAACCGATCTTTTGAGGCTTTGGTTCGCAAGTATTCAATCACCCACAAAGTTGCCACCCCGTACCATCCCCAAACAAGCGGGCAAGTTGAAGTTTTCAATAGGGAGATAAAACATATCTTAGAGAAAACAATACGCCCTGATAGAAAAGATTGGTCTCAAAGGTTAAACGATTCTCTCTGAGCTTATCGTACTGCCTATAAGACTCCTATTGGCATGTCTCCCTATCGACTGATTTTTGGTAAAGCTTGCCACCTACCGATAGAACTTGAGCATAGAGCTTTTTTGGCCATTAAAAAGTTTAACTTTGATATGGCAGCAGTTGGTTCTAATCGAAAACTTCAACTCAACGAGCTTGAAGAGTTACGCAATGAGGCATATGAAAATGCCAAAATTTACAAGGCAAGGACTAAGGCTTTTCATGACAAATCCATTAACCGTAAGTCTTTCGAGCTAACCAAAAGGTTTGGCTATTCAATTCTAAATTGCATCTCTTCCCTGGTAAACTTCGCTTTAGGTGGGATGGTCCCTTTTTAGTTAGGAAGGTTTTTCCTCATGGTGCGGTAGAAATTCAGAACATTAGTGATGGTCGTGTTCTGAACGTCAATGGTCAAAGATTGAAACCTTACATAGAGTGTGTTGCAGATGGACAGTTGATTGAATCCCTTGATTTAATGGATCCTATTTATCGGGATAATTAAGGATGCACTGCGTCTGGCTGAAGACGTTAAACTTAGCGCTTGTGGGAGGCAACCCAATTTTCATAGGTTATTTTTACACATTTTCTTATCGTATTTTTTCAGGTGTCCTCATATTACTGATGCAACTAAGGTACAATACTTCTATCCTCCATATGCATCATATTTTCGTCCAAAATAAAATAACGAAAAAAAATATAATAATATAATATTAAAAAAAAATATTGAGGATAATGTTTGATCTAGGTTGGGGGGTATAGGATTGGAATTTTTGAGAAAATTTTTTTAAATTTTTGATTTGTGAATAAGTTTTTCGAATTAAAAAAAAAACTAATTTCTATGCCTTAGTGCTGAAATGATAAATACACAAAGTATATAAAATCTAAAAAGCCCAATAATTAGTAAGGAGTAAGACAATTTGAGTTCTTTTCATTAAAAGTTCTTTTAGTGAGTTGTAAGATAATTTTTTACTTTGGAATTTCACAATACACATGGCCTGCACTTCTAAGGGTTAGGTTCAACATTATGTTGTTAAGTCTGGTAGCAACCTTGAGTCATGATGAATCATACCTATCTAATTCACTATTATCCCATATTTATCTCAAAAAAAAAGAAGAAGTGAATTTAGTTAGGTATATCGAAAAGGGCTACCTATCGTCAAAGGTCAGCAGCTTGTGATGATGAACCCGAGCATAGGTCCGTAAGGGAGTCTTGATGCCCAACACCTTATGCTATCTGGTGTGGGAGTGTTGACTGAATGCTCGCTACATGGAGGAATCATTACAAGAGTAAAAGTGCATAATTTACTTATAAATACAAAAAAATATAAATAAAAAAAGAAAAAAAAATAATATTGGCCTTGAAAAAGACGATAGTGTGAAAGTCGTCGTTGTAAAAATTTGAGTAAACTGGAATATTACAGATAAAGCCCAAGAGGTATTAAAGTAAACATCCACAACTCTCAAAATCCTGCAAGATAGGATGATTTTGAATTAGTGATTAAGTCTTATTTGACCAATTCTTGGAAACTACTAGTTTTAGCAGTATTTTAGGGATCTAAAGCCTTAGCTTGTATATGGTCCAGATATCACCAAGCACCCAAATATAAATAAATCTTACAACTTCCTAACGGAAACTCAATGATTTCAACTTAAGTTGCATACTGACCTAGGATTTGGGCTGACTTAGTAATTAAAACTTTGTGTGCTTTTGAAGTTCTTGGCACTTATGCATTTGAAATTAGATTTTACAAAATGATAAAATAAATTCTTTTGGGTAGAGACAGCAGTTTGTGGGTATCTGAGCTGGAAACCCTCACGAGACAAAACTCGTCCACTAGGGCCACCTAGGAGTTTAAAGCCTTATTGCATACGGTAAATGCAATCGCGATTCCTGCGAAAGTGAGTTAGTTTTTTATTTTGCTCGAGGACTAGCAAAATATAGATTGGGGGGTGTGATAAGTGCTAAATAATGCATAAATTAATATCTTATTCATAGCACTTATCATTATTTTACTTCACATATTTTATAAATTTAATTAAAAAAATGTGTTACCTTCATCATTGCATTTTAATAAATTATTAAAGGTAATTCAAGTTTTATTTATTTATTTATTGATTGAGTCTAATGTATGCAGGTTGAGTCAAGCTCATTAGGGATAATTCCTAAACCTAAATCACATACACCTCGCAAATCAAGACTCTCTCAGATTCTGACACAACCATCTTACCAACTGAATAGGATCACATCCCCTGCATCAAACACCCATTTCTCCATGACACGACTCCACATTTCCACCCAGCTTCTTCCGCTAGATCCCAGCATCCCAAATTCATCTTGCATCCATGTCATCCTTCCCACGCTCACATCTAAACTTCCCCTCACGTCCGAGTTTCTTCCACATCGAGTTCATCCTTATCCCATGGATCCCTCCACGAACAGAACCATCCCAAGTTCATCGGCCCTCTTCCCTCGTCACTCTGTTTCTTCCGGATTGATCCCAACTCCACGCTCCTAGTTCCTTCTGCATCCGAGTACTCTGCGATCATCCTTATCCCAGCATCTTCTTCTCTTCTACTGCATCCACGTCAACAGGCATCCTTCATTCATTCCATCTTCCCATGTCATAGCTTTCGATCCATATTCCCAGATTTCAGGGAAACAAACAGAGCAAGGGAGCTTGATCTCTAGCATTCACGGATTAGAACTCCCCATCCGCGATCATCTTCCAGCATTTGTTCCTAACAACCCGAGCTTCACGTGCTCTTCCCCTGTTTCGGAACCAATCCCAGCCGAATCCAACTCCTCCACGTCGTTCCCGAGCTTATCCTTCCAAAATCAAGTCCTCTGTTTCTCCTCCTCATCTTCTCCGGACCACACCAGTGAATTATCCGAATCAACCGCGAGCAAGTTCATCTTCCCAACGTCTCTCTCAACTTCTCTTCATCCCACGTTCCCTTCATTCCATTTCAATCGAACCCAACGTCCTCCGAGATCCTCTCAAACGCCCACGACTGCTATCATTCCCTTTCCTCCCCTGTTTTAGATTCAAAACAGAGCCAATCTCCCATGGATCAACATCTCCCAACTCATTTCCCCATCCCGTGAGCATCTCAAACAGAGCAGTCCACGGATTAGAATTCCCTGTTTCTTCATGTTGATTCGTCCACAAGATAAACTCAAATCCCTTCACCCCAACAGACCAATCCTTCATGGATTTCCTTTTCCGTGAGTTCATCCCAGTTCCCCTTCTTCATCCAAATCTCCCAACCAACTCCTCGCAGCTTCCGATCTCTTCTTCCTTTGGAAAAGAGCATCAACCGTTCACAACAACCACGGTTTTCCCCTGTGTTGAAACAGATCCCATCTTCTCCGTGATCTTCTTCTCCCGGATAAGCTCCAATCCAGCATTTAGCCGTATCCTTCTTCCTCCTCATCTCCTCCGTGTCCGTCCCAGCTCACCATGTTCGTGATCCATCCTTATCCCGTATCCAGCTTAATTCCCATGCTTCTCACGTCATCCGCATCCCACGTTCGGTCGTCCACATTAGCTCTCAGCTTCATGGATCGTATTCCATCTCTCAACCGGATCCCCAACTTCTTCCCAGCCGAAGGATTCTTCCGCAGTCCAAAGATCTCCTCCCAGCCGCATCTTAGCCAGATCAGCTTCATCCACAAGCGATCTACCGCATTCCCTTCCTCTTCCTCCAAGATTCTATCAACGCCCACATCAGCAGCATCCCCAAACTCCCTCCAGATCACTCCACAAACGGAATCCCCTGTTTCGAGATCACATCCATCCGAATCCCTTGCATCTCAGCTCGCGATTCATCACTTCCTCCCAACTGTTCTCTCCTCCCACAAAATCCCAGCAACCCCACGTATCTTCTCCGCATTAGGATCAGTTCGTTTCCAGCCGGATCAGCTCCATCCAGCCGCTTTCGTCCTTATCCTTTACTCAGAACAGAGGAGGAGAGGGGGAGGTATGCAATCTATAAAAGGCTCGACATGAAACCAAAGAGGGCATTCTTCAACTTCGGTTCAGTTCCAACTCTTCTCTCAGGCCAAATCCCACGGGAAGAAGAAGAAACAGAGGAGGGAGAAGAGTTTCTTGAGTATTTTGGGAATGATTTTCCAAAGAAAAAGATGATGATGTGCTGAGAGGGAGCCAACGGGAGAAAGGAGGAAGGAGCCAATCATCATGAAGTTCCCCTGCAGTGCAGCTGTTCAACTCTTCATGGAAGGCTAATCTCTTCACTGGGCCTGGATGCAGCCCTAACAAAGGGCTAAGGATTTTATATTTTTTGATTTCTATTCTTGGAGTTGTATAAACTTTATATTATTTTTAATGGATATCTTCTTTTATCTCATATTTAATTTCTGTGATTTTAAATATAACATTTATACAACTGTTCTTCATGATCACTAAGTTAATAAAAGATCACCCATGCTTAGGGAATATGCGGTGTCCTGCCACGTTAGTTTAGGGTAGACATTTCATGCTAACCGAAGATGGATGTTCCTAAATTACTTTTATGAGATTTTTATTTGAATGCTTATTAGGCTTGTAGTCAATTTGCATGTTATCCAAGAATAAATTAAAATATAATTAACCCTTGTTCCGATGTTAGTGGTGAATTTTTTGCCCTAGGTTTTCCCAAACTGATAGCATTTTAATTGCATTTCTTATTAAAATTGCTTAGTTTAATAGTCTTCACAAATTTTCTTTTTCAAATATTTTTAAGAAAACAACTGTACCCCAATTTCTGTGGATCGATATCCGTAATCACTATTCTACCAGATACGTGCTTGGTCTTTAAAGTTGACTATCATCTGTCAGTTAGAAAAATAAGCTGATTAACAGCGCTTGATAGCTATTTTATAGGCTTGTAAGTTTGAGTCTTTCAAACGCATAGGATTTTCTATTTAAGTATATTTTGGATTCAAAAGAAAAAAAGATGAAGTTTGATAAAACCCAATCCTTGTTGGAGAGATTCCTTCATTCAGGAGTGATTCCTAATTTTCTTCTTGAGTTGCGAACGTGAGATTCATTTGCAGCTTAAGAGATCTATCAATTTCTCATCTAAGAACAGATGAAAAGTATTCTACCAAAATTTATGAAAAGGATTCGAAAAATTAAGCCCAATGGGGACATCAAGGACAATTATCAACGGTATCAAATTATATAATGAGTTCGAGGATATCCATAGAGCTTCACGAGGTTGCTGATAAGGCCAGGCTCACCTATCCCTCATAGAATGATTGCCAAGTTATACACCCAGGACAGGTTTGAGAGGCAATTAGATTCAGCTAATTCGAAAGGTTGCATGTCAAAGTCTATAAGCTATTGTTGTTGTATTTTGAGAATAGCCATGATCAATTTTCCAGGCATGTACTTCATCAATGGCATATACAGAGGGAACAACCGATGTCAAAGTCCATAATTTTTGCAGAGATCCTCTCTTAGGGATGTTGTTCTTTGAAAATGTTCGCACACACTACAAGAAAATTCGACATTAGCGACGCTTTTTTTTGTCCATTAGCGACGCTTTTAAGCGTCGGTAGAAACCATCCTGACGCTTTCCAAAGCGTCGGTAAAGCGTCACCTATGCTACAGTGGACAAAATATTTTCCGACGCTTTCAAAAGCGTCGGGCATTAGCGACGCTTTTTAGCATCGGTAAGTTACAATTTAGCGACGCATAAAAGCGTCGCTAATTCTAATTTAGCGACGCTTTTAAGCGTCGGTACATAGCGACGCTTAAAAGCGTCATTAATGTCAAACCTACCGACGCTTTAAAGCGTCGCTAATTGTTAAAGTCCATGATTTTAACGACGCTTTAAAGCATCGTTAGCATATTATTTTTTTAAAAAAATTTTAAAAATATTTTAAAACTCTGTTTACAAAATCAGAGGCATACACACTAAACGAGATTATACTCATGGCACAATCAAACATATTTATCTAAACATTCATAATGTCAAATTACATTCATACTGTCAATTTACATTTGCAATATACTTCGAAAAGCATAAAAAAAAAAAAACTCCAAAATAAAAGCTTCAGGGATCGATGGGGTCACCATCTCTATGCGCAGACGAAGTATCAGGAACCTGTAATAAAAAAACCTTAAGAAGTTAAGAATACGAAATTTATTAAGCTCTTTAAAAAATATGATACTTATGTAAAATGTACAAGTAGATGTAGTAATTTACCTAAGGAGGGACAAACTAATGCAATAAAGATGTAATCTGATTAATCTGATCCCTCAAAGATTGTATCTCTGTCTGGTGGCTCTACTTCAACTCTTGTATCTCTGTCTTCAGATCATTAACCTATGCAGTGCTACTACTCTGTCTAGCATCTATATCTACCCACTACAGACAATTGAGTGGGGGTAACTCCAATGCCATAACCTCTCACTCGACCATAACGCTCCGAGCCCATCAATTTGGTAAACACCTGAGCTTCGACACCTCTGGTGTTGCCGATTAAAGATGACTCTCCAATACGCTCTGAAATAAGGGATGTAGCTCTGTCCTATATCTCTAAAAAACAATCAAATTAATTTTTAAAAATTGAAATACATAAAAAATTATTGCACAAATTATTAATAAATACATACAACTATATCTCTCGACTTCTCTCAGACAAAGCTGCCATCTCGGTGGGTGTGAGTCATCTTATAGAACTCCACCTCACCAGGTTTCCTCCCATGGTCTTCCATCTACAACAAAAAGTTTATTGGAAGTGCTATATATCATGATACATGCTATATGATACAAGAGTTTCAAAGAGTTTCAAAAAAACTTATGAATTCAGCTCTGAGCCTTGCACAACTCTTCAAGCTTGAAGTATGAGGAACTGTCTGAGATGCTCGTGCGGTTCGACCAATGTCAGAATATGTCTACCACGGAAAAAGTAAACATTGTAATATATTAAATGTATTAAACATTATATAAGGTATTGAGAGAGAATACACAACCTATCCTCTCTCGGAAAATCAATAGTGAACAAGCTCCCTTCACTGATGATGGTATACATCAGGAGGACAAACACGAGCAACCTCCTTCTCTGTCATACCCTCGCGCTTCCAGTCGGACTTCAACTTCGACTTATATTCTTTCCATTTGCGGTTGAGGGACTTTAGCACCTAATCATGGCTTTCTGGAGGGAGCACAAACTTTTTCTACACCAAAGTAAAGAATGTTATAATAATATTAAATCAAAAAATTAAAATTATAATAGTAAGCAAATTAACATACAGTAGGTATCAAATTAACAATATTAAATTTAATTTTTTACCTGTACAACTTTAAGAAGCTCAACTTTATAAGAAGAAAACATATCATTCCACTTATGATAGTTGAGCAGACATAACTGACCCCTACACGCAACCGATCCTAGAAAACTAGATAAAAGGCTTCCAGCCCTCTTGATAGGCTGCCCTAGTTCGTTGCATTTGATGACTATCTTCTCATCCTCACGAAGCTGCCACACATCCCATGCTCGAGAGGAACCCTGTGTCTGTTGGGATTTGTATCCTAAATGTCAATCGTCAACATATTGATGCACCATTAAGGCGATCGGGTAGAGTACCACGTCAGCCGGACAGATACTACGGTTTCTTGGTCCGGGATGGGGATCCTATCGAACTTGATGAAAACGATGAGGATCCGATCACATATATGGATGCAATGCAGAGGTATGACTCTGATAAATAGCTTGGAGCCATGTAATCCGAAATGGAATCCATGAAGGTCAATGATGTTTGGACATTAGTTGACCCACCCGAAGGAATTAAACCCATAGGGTGTAAGTGGATATTTAAAAGAAAACGAGGCGCAGACGGAAAGGTAGAGACCTATATAAAGCCCGTCTGGTTGCCAAGGGTTATCGTCAACGTTATGGTATTGACTATGACGAGATGTTTTCTCCTGTGGCAATGCTCAAGTCCATTCGGATTGTGCTTGCGATAGCAGCACATTTAGACTATGAAAATCTGGCAAATGGATGTAAAGACCGCATTTCTAAATGGAGATTTAGAAGAAGAAGTGTATATGATACAACCTGAAGGTTTTACATCTGCAGATGAGTCTAAAGTGTGCAAGCTTCAAAAATCCATTTATGGATTAAAGCAAGCTTCACGGAGTTGGAATATACGTTTTGATAAGGTAATCAAAACATATGGCTTCATTAAGAATGAAGAGGAACCTTGCATTTATAAATGGACAAATGGTTCAGTTATTATATTCCTTATTTTGTATGTGGATGACATTCTTTTAATCGGAAATGACATTCCTGCATTACAAGGAATAAAGGTTTGACTATCATCTCAATTTGCTATGAAGGATTTGGGAGAAGCATCTTACATCCTAGGGATGAAGATCTATAGAGATAGATCTAGAAGATTACTTGGATTATCCCAATCCACATACATTGATACTATACTGAAGAGGTTCAGTATGATTAATTTCAAGAAAGGCTATCTTCCGATGGGCCATGAAATTAACCTCTCTAAAAGGGATTGTCCGACAACCCCTCAAGAAAGAGAGAGTATGGATAGAATTCCATATGCTTCGGCAGTGGGATCTATAATGTATGCCATGATATGTACTAGACCAGACGTGGCATACTCACTAGGAGTAGTGAGCAGATACCAGTCTGATCCAGGTAGCAACCACTGGAAGGTTGTAAAAACCATCCTTAAGTATTTGAGAAATACTAAAGATCAGTGGCTTGTCTATGGTGATTCTGACTTAAAACTTGAGGGATATACTGATTCAAATTTTCAGTCAGATCAAGATGATAGTAAGAGCATGTCAGGATATATCTTCACTCTTAAGGGTGGGGCCATCTGCTGGAAGAGTTCCAAGCAGCATACAGTGGCAGATTCTACATGTGAAGCAGAATATATCGCAGCATCTGATGCCGCCAAGGAAGCTATATGGTTGCGGAAGTTCATCACCGAGCTTGGAGTGACACCCTCCATTGATGGTCCCGTGCCTGTATTTTGTGACAATACTGGGGCCATAGCTCAAGCAAGGGAACCTAAAGCACATCAGCGGACCAAGCATATTCTACGTCGCTACCACCTGGTTCGAGAGATCATCGATCGAGGTAATATTGATCTTCAGAAGATTGACACAAAAGAAAATCTGACTGACCCATTTACCAAAGTCCTCGGCATCAAAGAGTTCGACGAACACAAGTCGAAGATGGATATTAGATACTGTGCCGATTGGCATTAGGCTAAGTGGGAGTTGTTGAGATTTGTATCCTAAATATCAATCATCAGCATATTGATGATTGAATTTTGTAAATAAATTGACAAATTAATAAAGTGTTATTTGGCATTATTCATCATTTCATCTTCAAATGAACTCTTATATGACGAAGTCCTTAGGACTTATGTTACGATAAAGGAGGATTTATCTTTGAGTCCTTAAACTTGTTCGCGACCAAATGATATGCTGTTACTAAGACGACAACATTATCGAGATTAGGTCATTGTGTGACATATACGTTGGTTGTCTTCTTAACCAAGGAGTGTGGAGACACTGGTATGCCACACAGGTGAAGTGTAGGAGTATATTTCACTGAACATGACCAATTCCGGAACGCTCTACTGTCGAGAGATATTCCGAGTGGATATGGGTATAAGTCTGGCCCTCTGACCTGAGACCGCAACCTGTGACTAGCAAGAAACTCACTATACTTTGGTACCAGACTACCTGAATTTCTAATTCAGTGACGGAAGGTCACTGGGTGCAGTCAAGTACTTGCGTAGTCAGTTGTGAGTCAAGACGGAATTGACCCCTCCTGAAAACAGGAGATAATGTTTTGTGATTAATTTAGCAAAATCTTGGCCAGGATAATTCCAGTGAGGAGTCACGGGATATCTAAAGTTAATCACATAATGGATGTACTAATTATAGGGTTGATAGTGAGCTCTAAGTCATCCTGGCATTAGGAGTCAAAGGGATTGAATTATACAGTAACCATAGTTCAGGGTTCCAGAATATTTGCTTCGCATATATTCGGCCTATCCGGACGTTGGGTACCATTGCTAGATGGTCACATCAATTAGTGTAGGAAATTGTTCCTATACTACCGGCTTAGGTTCGAACCTATGAGGTCACACGCATAGAAGATTTCTGATTGATCAAGAAAGCTGATGAATGATTAAGAATCATTCAGGGATAATTTGGTCAATTTGATTGGCAAATTATCTTATTAAATAATTAAAATAATTATTGAAGGATTAATTAGTAATTAAATTACTAATAAACTCAATTTGATTGAGTAATTGTGCTAAGGATGAGCCAAATTGAATTGGATTCAAGTTTGGGCTCAATCAGGATTTTGACCTGATTGGATTAGGTTAGAACCAAAAAGGACTTAAGCTGATCAAATTAATTTTAAATTAATTTGTTCTTAATTGGGGATTGACCTAATTGGATTAGGTCCAACACAAAGTAATTAATTCAATTTGATTGAGTTTGCATGAGCCAAAATTGAATTGGATTTAATTTGAGCTCAATCAGGGTCTGACCTGATTAGATTGGGTTCAACCAAATTGCTTTGTTTTAATTCGGGTTTGACCAAATTTGATTAAGTGCAACCCAAGGGGATTAGGCTCAGATGATGTGGCAATTATTGGTGACATGGAATTGGATTTCATGAATTTTAAATAAACCAAAATTATTGCATGGCACATAGACCCATTGCTTGACACATGGCGACATTGTTTGTTATTTGAATTTAAATTCAAACATTAAGCAATGTGTTAAATGATTTTAATCACTCAAACCATCAGCCAAGTGGCGTATGAGTTTTTGAATGGATTAAATTCGAATTTCAAGAGGTGATTTCGAAATTATGAAGTGTTTTACCTTGCCGCATGGATTTCAAATTCCTTCCCTCTTGCACATGTGTTTAAAATTTGAATTTAAATCAGATTTGGTTGAGATCTGATTTGGGTTGTTCCTATTCCTTTGCATGTGCCAACTAAAATAGGTTTTCTGAAAATAAATTTCGAATTTTGAATGAAAATTCGGAGGCCATTAAAAGGGGTCAAACATGGGCACCAAAAACACATCCATTGCAGCCTTCTTCCTCACCTGCCTCCTCTTCCTCTTCTTCTCCATTTTTGATAGGGTTTTCAGGGTGAATATCTAGAAGATTCAAGATCAGATCTGAGTCCTCTACTTTTCTTACAAACCTCATCTACATCTGCTTCAAGACGATTGATAAAGAGTTGATTGAATCCCGACGGGCAGATTTCAGCTTTCAAGTGTTCTGCAACTGCTAGCACTGTTGCGAAAGAAGATCCTTCAGGACTTCGCGTGTACTTCTCGTAGAGGCCATTCGTGTGCATGGCTGCGAAGTCAAGAATCAGATTCACAACTTTCATCCATCATAAAAGGTATTAATCTAGCATTAATTATTTATTATGGTGTCAAGGTCTAGGTCCGATTCCCGAGGTTTTACCCTCTTTTGGGGCTCCTCACGGAGATATCTCCAGAATCCATTCGATGGATATTCGGAGATTAATTGGAATAGAGTTCTTAAGTTTCAGATCTGATAGTTAATCATGCATAAAAGTTTTAACATAATTGTTTAAACGATTCCGGCATAATCCTATGTGTTCTTAATGTGCTGATTTCTAGATTTGATCTTATAAGCATGCATGAATTAAATTGTTTGATTCATTTTTCCGCTATATTTTTGAAATTTTAAAAGAACTACGTGTGGCTTGATTCTCCTTGTGAAGGGGTACGTAGGCAACCCGATCAGGTTCAGCCATGGTTTTCAAAAAAAAAAAAAATTCAGCATGCTAAACACCGAAGAACCTAGGAATAACTTTCATTGGTATCAGAACCAGGTTTATGTTTAAACTTTTATGTTTTAATTCTTGCAATTAAATCTGAAATCATTAACATGTTTAGATTAGATCTAAAGTGCTTTTTATGATTGATTTAATTGCTGATTATGCATGATTAAGTAGATCTGAAATTTTGGATGCATATGATGCATGTTTGTGTTAGGATTAGTAACATGAATAAATATGAATCATAATATTGTTTAGAGTAGATCTAAATAAAGTTTATGATTCATATGATCTCTGATTTTAATGAACAAATCAGATGTGAAAATAAAAGTGAAAAAACAAATACATAAGATGTATGTTGTTTGTATTAATTTATGTTGTTATGTATATGTGATGCATGAACATAAAACATAATGACTTAAACATGAATTAAATTTGATTACATGTGATTAATTACAAAAACTCAGATCTGAAAATATGTTTTAAGAACTGAAAGATTGAAATTAATATGTAATTAAAAAGAAATATGCAATGATCAAAACTTTCATAAGTCTAAACTTAATTGAGAATTAAGTGTTATGAAATAGAATTGTAACTCAATTAATTGACATTGCATAATTCTTTGGGCATATGGGTTAGCTTGAATCAAGTTCTTAGGATTGGGTTAGACCTAAGGTTAGAATCAAATATGGTCTAATTAGAGTTAATTGATCAAATCTAATTAAGTAGTAACTAGATTAGGTCAAGGAAACTCTAGGTTAAATACAATAGTTGTAGATTGATCAATTCCATGTCTTTGATTAGACCAAGATGGAACTTGATTCAGGCTCAGAGGTGTAGCCCGAGTCATTTGAGTAATTAAATCAAAATTGATTAACCAGTCGGTGTCTAAGGTAAGTTTGGCAGTTTTGACCGGTGGTTTTTAATTGGGAGCTACTCGCACTGATTCGTCTTTGTCGAGTTAATGGCATATCCCTTTCACCGATCTCACTTACCTGGCCGATATGGTCCATCACAATTTGATTGGATCACTTAATGATTCGAGTTAGCCCATGCCTTAAGGAAAATCAGTATGACTGATTTAGGTGTCTCCTTAACCGGTTTGAGTCTAATCTGATTTGGTGAAGTCAGTGGGAGAAATTAGACTAACCGGATCTTCTCGTCTATCCTAATTATAAAATCCTCTAAAATTATTAGGTCCTTAAAATGAAATGGTTATGGGGATAACTAGGTCATAGCCTCCCATTAAGTTGGGTGATAATGGGTCCAATGTTTTGATAATTATTGGAGGCGCCACATGCCTGGTACTTATCAAGCATTGGAATTGTCATTCAATATATGATGAGTTAAGTGTACCTTCAATAGGCGGTCAGGTGAGCCGAGCCACACTCGGGCTTGGTCGTCTATTAGTTGATTAGACTTAACCCTATCATTTAATGGTTGGACCTGACTAGGGTATTCGGTGGAGGCGCCACACGCCTGCCGAAAAATCTAGGGCAAAATCATCACTAGAAGTTGCTTGGTGAAGCAATTGGTTAAGAACCTACCAATAGGTGCATATGGGTTGGCCGAGCCACACTCGGGCCTATATGTGATCTATTGGGTTCTAGTGCCCACTAAAGAATTAGGAGTAATTTTTCGAATTAGAGGTAGAGGCTACCAATTTGTATAAAATAGTGGGAATACCTTTAGACTAAAGTCCAAGTCTATTGAGTTTAGTCAATTCATATACTAATAGCCAAATTTTCTTTTTATGCAGAAATGGCCACTAATTTGTCACTTCGCTCATTGTTGGACAATGACAAGTTGACTGGTCCAAATTTCAATAATTGGCATAGAAAACTGAAAATAGTGCTAGAGCATGAGAGGATCCTTTATGTGATAACGGATCAAGCACCTGAGCAGCCCGCTGCTAATGCATCAAGATCGGCCAGAGACACTTATCAGAAGTGGCTCAGTGACCGGATCACTGTTCGATGCATCATGTTGGCAGCAATGAGTGATGAGTTTAGTAGGCGTTTTGAGAATACACAGCCGGAAGATATCATTCAAATGTTGAATGAATCATTCGGCGTTCCTGACGACGTTGAGAGGCACAAAACTAGTTGTGCCATCTTCAGCGCCCGAATGAAAGATGGGACCTCGGTAACTGATCATGTACTATACATGATTGAGTTGATCGAGTGTCTAAGCTCTCTTGGCTTTTTCCTTCATGATCAATTGGGGAAGGATGCCATACTAAACTCATTGCCTGGATCATACCGTCATTTTCTCACTCATTTTTGTATGACGAAACCTGTAGTGAATTATCACTAATTGTTGGGGTTACTACAGACATTTGAGAATGATCACCAACTTCTTAAGAAGACGGTGAAGTTAGTGGGAGGTTCATCCAAGGGTCGCTCCTTTAAGAAAGGGAAAAAGAAAAATAAAATCCAAAAGAAACCGGTGCACCATGCTCAGCTTAGTCAAAAAAATAATAAAAAGGCTGATCAGAGAAAGGCGGATTGCTTCTTCTGCAAGAAGCAAGGACATTGGAAGAGGAACTGTCCTCTTTACATTGCATCCCTCGATCAGAACCGGCCTAAGAAAAGTGGGCAATCAGTTGCCAATCAAAGTACTTATATGATAACACCTTGCAATTTTTCTATTTGTGATAATTCGACCTGGGTATTGGATACCGGTAGTCCTTTTAATATTTGCAATTTGTTGCAGGGGCTACAAGTCAGTAAGAGATTTGAAGAAGGAGAAAGGTTCCTGAATGTTGGAGATGGAAGACCAGTTCCAGTTCTAGCTTTAGGAATTCTTAAACTTAAATTCAGCTCTCATGTAAATGTCCTTAGTGATTGTCACTATTGTCTAAGTTTTCTATTGAATATCATTTCTGTAGGCCTTTTGGCCAAAAATGGTTATGAAATATCAATAAAAAAGGATTATTGCAATGTCATTTGGAATGGTGTTGTTGTAATGAATGGAATTCTGAGTAATGGCATTTACATTTTGTCACAGCCTGTTCATGTAATGTATAAATCCAATAAGCACCCTAGAATAGATAATGTCACGGATATCTACCTTTGGCATCATAGGCTAGGTCATATTAACAAGAACAGGATGAACAGGTTAAGTAAAGAAGGAATCCTTGATGTTAATGATTGTGAATCATTGACAACCTGTGAATCATGTCTTCTTGGTAAAATGACCAAATCACCTTTTACCGGAAAAGGTGAACGAGCCAGTGATTTATTGACCCTTGTACATTCTGATGTATGTGGGCCAATGAGCACAGATGCTAGAGGTGGGTATTCATATTTCATTACATTTACAGACGACCTTTCAAGGTATGGTTATGTTTATTTAATGAGACATAAATCTGAATCATTTGAAATGTTCAAATTATATCGTAATGAAGTAGAAAAATAAACTGGCAAGAGTATTAAAACTCTTCGATCAGATCGAGGAGGTGAATACCTCTCCAGTGAATTTTTGACATATCTAGGAGAAAATGGGATTCTCTCTCAATGGACTCCTCCTGGTACACCACAATATAATGGTGTGTCAGAAAGGAGAAATCGAACTCTGTTAGACATGGTTCGATCCATGATGGAGTTTGCTAATCTGCCCATATCCTTTTGGGGATATGCTCTTGAGTCAGCCTGCTATATTCTAAATAAGGTTCTAAGTAAGTCTGTAAATAAAACACCACATGAGATGTGGACTGGACGCAAGCCGATGCTCTCTCACCTTAGGATTTGCGGGTATCCGGTGTACGTCAAACGTTTGAAGACAGACAAACTTGAACCCAAGTCTGACAAATGTTTCTTTGTTGGTTACCCTAAAGAATCTAAAGGATATTACTTCTACTTTGCTGAAGAACAAAAATTGTTCGTAAGCAATAGAGCAATTTTCTTAGAAAAGGAATTCCTTGGTGAAGGAACAAATAGCTCTAATGTTGAGCTTAGAGAAGTTCAACATGTAGAAGATCCGACACCATCTACTGAACCAGTTGAGTCGAATTTGATTAGATCAGATCCAGAACCCATATTAGATGCACCATTAAGGCGATCGGGTAGAGTACCACGTCAGCCGGACAGATACTACGGTTTCTTGGTCTGGGATGGGGATCCTATCGAACTTGATGAAAACGATGAGGATCCGATCACATATATGGATGCAATGCTGAGGTATGACTATGATAAATGGCTTGGAGCCATGCAATCCGAAATGGAATCCATGAAGGTCAATGATGTTTGGACATTAGTTGACCCCCCCGAAGGAATTAAACCCATAGGGTGTAAGTGGATATTCAAAAGGAAACGAGGCGCAGACGGAAAGGTAGAGACCTATAAAGCCCGTCTGGTTGCTAAGGGTTATCGTCAACGTTATGGTATTGACTATGACGAGACGTTTTCTCCTGTGGCAATGCTCAAGTTCATTCGGATTGTGCTTGCGATAGCAGCACATTTAGACTATGAAATCTGGTAAATGGATGTAAAGACCGCATTTCTAAATGGAGATTTAGAAGAAGAAGTGTATATGATACAACCTGAAGGTTTTACATCTGCAGATGAGTCTAAAGTGTGCAAGCTTCAAAAATCCATTTATGGATTAAAGCAAGCTTCACGGAGTTGGAATATACGTTTTGATAAGGTAATCAAAATATATGGCTTCATTAAGAATGAAGAGGAACCTTGCATTTATAAATGGGCAAATGGTTCAGTTATTATATTCCTTATTTTGTATGTGGATGACATTCTTTTAATCGGGAATGACATTCCTGCATTACAAGGAATAAATGTTTGGCTATCATCTCAATTTGCTATGAAGGATTTGGGAGAAGCATCTTACATCCTAGGGATGAAGATCTATAGAGATAGATCTAGAAGATTGCTTGGATTATCCCAATCCATATACATTGATACTATACTGAAGAGGTTCAGTATGATTAATTCCAAGAAAGGCTATCTTCCGATGGGCCATGGAATTAACCTCTCTAAAAGGGATTGTCCGACAACCCCTCAAGAAAGAGAGAGTATGGATAGAATTCCATATGCTTCGGCAGTGGGATCTATAATGTATGCCATGACATGTACTAGACCAGACGTGGCATACTCACTAGGAGTAGTGAGCAGATACCAGTCTGATCCAGGTAGCAACCACTGGAAGGTTGTACAAGCCATCCTTAAGTTTTTGAGAAATACTAAAGATCAGTGGCTTGTCTATGGTGATTCTGACTTAAAACTTGAGGGATATGCTGATTCAAATTTTCAGTCAGATCAAGATGATAGCAAGAGCGTGTCAGGATATATCTTCACTCTTAAGGGTGGGGCCATCCGCTGGAAGAGTTCCAAGCAGCATACAGTGGCAGATTCTACATGTGAAGCAGAATATATCGCAGCATCTGATGCCGCTAAGGAAGCTGTATGGTTGCGGAAGTTCATCACCGAGCTTGGAGTGACACCCTCCATTGATGGTCCAGTGCCTATATTTTGTGACAATACTGGGGCCATAGCTCAAGCAAGGGAACCAAAAGCACATCAGCGGACCAAGCATATTCTACGTCGCTACCACCTGGTTCGAGAGATCATCGATCGAGGTGATATTGATCTTCAGAAGATTGACACAAAAGAAAATCTGGCTGACCCATTTACCAAAGTCCTCGGCATCAAAGAGTTCGACGAACACAAGTCGAAGATGGGTATTAGATACTGTGCCGATTGGCATTAGGCTAAGTGGGAGTTGTTGGAATTTGTATCCTAAATGTCAATCGTCAGCATATTGATGATTGAATTTTGTAAATGAATTGACAAATTAATAAAGTGTTATTTGGCATTATTCATCATTTCATCTTCAAATGAACTCTTATATGATGAAGTCCTTAGGACTTATGTTATGATAAAGGAGGATTTATCTTTGAGTCCTTAAACTTGTTCGCGACCAAATGATATGTTGTTACTAGGACGACAGCATTATCGAGATTAGGTCGTTGTGTGACATATACGTTGGTTGTCCTCTTAACCAAGGAGTGTGGAGACACTGGTATGCCACACAGGTGAAGTGTAGGAGTACATTTCACTGAACATGACCAATTCCGGAACGCTCTACTGTCGAGAGATGTTCCGAGTGGATATGGGTATAAGTCTGGCCCTCTGACCTGAGACCGCAACCTGTAACTAGCAAGCAACTCACTGTACTTTGGTACCGGACTACCTGAATTTCTAATTCAGTGACGGAAGGTCACTGGGTGTAGTCAAGTACTTGCGTAGTCAGTTGTGAGTCAAGACGGAATTGACCCCTCCTAAAAATAGGAGATAATGTCTTGTGATTAATTTTGCAAAACCTTGGCCAGGATTATCCTAGTGAGGAGTCACGGGATATCTAAAGTTAATCACATAATGGATGTACTAATTATAGGGTTGACAGTGAGCTCTAAGTCATCCTGGCATTAGGAGTCAAAGGGATTGAATTATACAGTAACCATAGTTCAGGGTTCTAGAATATTTGCTTCGCATATATTCGACCTATCCAGACGTTGGGTACCATTGCTAGATGGTCACATCAATTAGTGTAGAAAATTGTTCCTATACTACCGGCTTAGGTTCGAACCTATGAGGTCACACGCATAGAAGATTTCTGATTGATCAAGAAAGCTGATGAATGATTAAGAATCATTCAGGGATAATTTGGTCAATTTGATTGGCAAATTATCTTATAAAATAATTAAAGTAATTATTGAAGGATTAATTAGTAATTAAATTACTAATAAACTCAATTTGATTGAGTAATTGTGCTAAGGATGAGCCAAATTGAATTCGATTCAAGTTTGGGCTCAATCAGGATTTTGACTTGATTGGATTAGGTTAGAACCAAAAAGGACTTAAGCTGATCAAATTAATTTTAAATTAATTTGTTCTTAATTGGGGATTGACCTAATTGGATTAGGTCCAACACAAAGTAATTAATTCAATTTGATTGAGTTTGCATGAGCCAAAATTGAATTGGATACAATTTGAGCTCAATCAGGGTCTGACCTGATTAGATTGGGTTCAACCAAATTGCTTTGTTTTAATTCGGGTTTGACCATATTTGATTAGGTGCAACCCAAGGGGATTAGGCTCAGATGATGTGGCAATTATTGGTGACATGGAATTGGATTTCATGAATTTTAAATAAACCAAAATTATTGCATGGCACATAGACCCATTGCTTGACACATGGCGATATTGTTTGTTATTTGAATTTAAATTCAAACATTAAGCAATGTGTTAAATGATTTTAATCACTCAAACCATCAGCCAAGGTGGCGTATGAGTTTTTGAATGGATTAAATTTGAATTTCAAGAGGTGATTTCGAAATTATGAAGTGTTTTCCCTCTTGCACATGTGTTTAAAATTTGAATTTAAATCAGATTTGGTTGAGATCTGATTTGGGTTGTTCCTATTCCTTTGCATGTGCCAACTAAAAGAGGTTTTTTGAAAATAAATTTCAAATTTTGAATGAAAATTCGGAGGCCATTAAAGGGGGTCAAACATGGGCACCAAAAATACATCCATTGCAGCCTTCTTCCTCACCCGCCTTCTCTTCCTCTTCTTCTCTATTTTAGATAGGGTTTTCAGGGTGAATATTTTGAAGATTCAAGATTAGATCTGAGTCCTCTACTTTTCTTACAAACCTCATCTCCATCTGCTTCAAGACGATTGATCAGGAGTTGATTGAATCCCGACGGGCAGATTTCAGCTTTCAAGTGTTCTGCAACTGCTAGCACTGTTGCGGAAGAAGATCCTTCAGAACTTCGTGTGTACTTCTCGTAGAGGCCATTCGTGTGCGTGGTTGCGAAGTCAAAAATCAGATTCACAACTTTCATCCATCATAAAAGGTATTAATCTAGCATTAATCATTTATTATGGTGTCAAGGTCTAGGTCCGATTCCTGAGATTTTACCCTCTTTTGGGGCTCCTCACGGAGATATCTCCAGAATCCATTCGATGGATATTCGGAGATTAATTGGAATAGAGTTCTTAAGTTTCAGATCTAATAGTTAATCATGCATAAAAGTTTTAACATAATTGTTTAAACGATTCCGGCATAATCCTATGTGTTCTTAATGTGCTGATTTCTAGATTTGATATTGTAAGCATGCATGAATTAAATTGTTTGATTCATTTTTCCGCTGTATTTTTGAAATTTTAAAAGAACTACGTGTGGCTTGATTCCACTTGTGAAGGGGTACTTAGGCAACCCGATCAGGTTCAGCCATGGTTTTCAAAAAAAAAAAATTCAGCATGCTAAACATCGAAGAACCTAGGAATACCTTTCAGTGTCATCCTCACTCTCCCCTGTTCATCTATAAAAAATAATAAAATATCCATTAAAACGTTGGTGACAAATTAATTAAAATAATTAGATTGTAAATGAACCCAATATATGCACTTTAAATCAAATTACCCTGGATATGCAAGTCTTCCATAACCTCCTGGCCTGGATCGTGCTGAGACTGGAACTCACGCTGAGACGCGGACTCGTGCTGCTGGGGCTGCTAGGATCGCATGAACTGAGCAGAAGAAGATCCCATCTGAGACTGCTGGAACTCTACATCTCTGAATCATTTTCCTCGAGACATTTTGTTACCTAGTATGCACAGAAATGTATCAATATCAGTTAAATAATAATTAAATACTAAATGAACAAGTAATAAAAAATGCATTATTCAATGTATACATCGTAATTTTTTCTTACCATTATGAAACTATACTCTCTCATTGTCCATTAGTCAGCACAATATCAAAAGGCATACACTATGTATAAGTCTCATTATCCTCCTCTTCCAACCTTTTTTCTATATCATACAAGTCCCTAGGTTTAGTCTTAATGACAAGAGACCAATCTTTATCTTTTGAGTCTTGTACAAAAAATACTTGTCGAGCTTGAGATAAAAAAATGAATGGGTCATCTTTCAATAGCACACCAGTATGTATCAACCTTGAAAAATTTACAAGTGTGAAACCATTTATGTCTTGTCTCAAACTTCTAGATGAGTTTATATCCATCCAATCATAATGAAATAGTACTACCTTAAAGTTTTCATGATAGTCTAGCTTATAAATATCCTTCAAAGCACCGTAATAAGTTTTTCCATCTGCCTCAACCATAACCCCACTGTTTTGGATTTTTCTAAATTTCTCACGTTCTTTAGTATGAAATTTAAAACCATTTATAATGAACCCATCATATTTGTTGACAATATTGTTCAGACCTCGAGCAATGACTATTATTTTATCGAAACAATTTTTCTCCATCATTGTGGGTACTTAAAAAATTATAAAAGCAATAATTAATTATTTAATGACGATGTTCAAAAAAATTGAAAAATACCTAATGTATTAAATGTATAACCTGTTTGAATAGCTATTCAGGAAATAACTCAACCAACCATCTTTGCTCAATTCTTGGGTAGGATGAATGTTATTGTTGATGCTTCGCTGAGTTACTAAAAATTCTCTGCACGATCATAAACTCTTTAGCTAAGCATATTATATCTGATATGACAGATAAGAAGTTGCCAATCATACTAACCTGCGATACTCGGATATTATATCACTGTGAAGTAACACACAGCGATGTGCTTGTGCCAATGATTTTTGGTCAAGAACAACACTTTTGACTGTCCCCAAAACTCTTCTCGCAGATGAGAACTTGTAAATTTCTGCATTCTCTACAATATCACAATTCCTTGGAGGTCGATTGAGAGCAGTTTCAATACCTTCGAGATATCTTGAGCAAAATGTCAAACACTCCTCAGCAATATATCCTTTAGCAATCGAGCCTTCGGGATAGGCTCGATTGCGTACATAATCTTTTAAGCGCATGAGAAACCTTCAACACGAAATTTTTAAGATCAATATCAACACCGATATGATTTATAAATGTGGACATTAGAGTTTAGCAAAATCACCTCTCAATAGGATACATCCATCGGTAGTAAATCGGTCCACCAAGTTTAGCTTCCGCCGCTAAGTGAATGAGTAGATGAACCATAATAGTAAAAAATCCAGGAGGAAAGATTTTTTTCCATATGGCATAATGTAAGGGCAACATTAGACTCCAATTGATCAAGCACCCTAGGATCAAGAACTTTTGAACATAATGCCTTAAAAATGATGACAACTGAGAAACAATTACAAGAACTTGTTTCGGCGTTGACAATCTTAAAGCCAATGGAAGTATATCTTGCATCAAGATGTGACCATCATGACTTTTAAGATTTGAAAGTTTTCGTTCTTTAAGATTTACGCACTGTGAAATATTCGATGCATACCCATCAGGAACCTTCATATTTTTGAGAACCATTAGAAAAAGATCCTTATCTTGAGTAGACATTGTGTAACATGCAGGAGGTATAAAAAATTTATCATTGGCAAGCTCTATCGGATGAAGCTCTTGTCGTATGCCTATGTCTTTCAAATCAAGACACGTTTTCAAGTTGTCTTTGGTCTTTCCATCAAGATTTAACAATGTTCCAATCAAGTTATCACAAACATTCTTCTCTATATGCATGACATCAAGATTATGTCGAAGAAGATTATACTCCCAATAAGGTAAATTAAAAAAGATACTCCTTTTTTTCCATAATTGTTTCTATGTTGAAGCAACCATTGTGTCATCGTCATTTTTTTGTCCATATACATTGTCATCATTCTCAAACAAGGTAACATCCTTTGAAACCTCTGATATTAACCCTTCATTTAATAAGCTGCCAACATCCTCCCTTCCCCTCTTCTTTGAACATTTGGAGACCTTACCGGGTATGTAATTTGTGCCATGCATTTGTCTAAGAACTTCAGTTCCAGTTGGTGGAATAGGAGCAGAACGCAACTCTATGGTACTATCAAACAGATCATTCTGAAATCGAAATGGATGGTTTGGTTCTAACCATCGACGATGGCCCATATAACAGAACTTTTCTCCATGCTTTAACCAATATGAATGGGTTGAATCTCCACAAGAAGGACATGCAATACACCCCTTAGTGCTCCAACCAGATAAATTAGCATATGCAGAAAAATCATTAATAGTCCATATAAGAGCTGCACGCAATTTGAATGTTTGACCAGTGCAAGCATCAAATGTATCAATACCCTCCCATAACTATTTCAATTCCTCTATTAAAGGCTGCAAAAAAAGATCAATATTTCACCTGGGCCCTTATCACCTGGAATAACCATTGACAGAATGAGTGAAGACTGTTTCATATACATCCATGGTGGTGTTAGATGTATGCCCTAGAAGCCAATTCTGGCTGATACACTATTAATTCTGGGATATAATTTATACTTGACTTTATTATTATTGAATAAATGAAAGGCATCTTTTTCATTCATATTGTTATTGTGTCTATGAATCGTCCAAGAAATTAATAAGATGATGATGCATATTCTCAAAAGTTGAGAATTTGAGCCATGTATTATTAGTGATTAATTTCTAAAAAGCTCCTGATCGATGGATCATCACGAGGACGATGATCGATCCGATGAGATCAGTGCACACATTACTTTCCCTATGGTTGGACGAGACTCGAGTCCACGGTGTGGAGACACTGAAGTAATAGTGCAGGTGCTTGTTAGAGAACAAGGGTACTGAGCGTGATCAAGACAAGAAGTCATTTGGATGTTTATCCACTCGTCAGTGACTTGCTAGATGTTGCAGTAATGTGACTAGTCCTTTGACCTGCGGTGCTTCGGCCACTCACAGTAAGGTTATTATAGTTTGACTGCACACATGCATGGTCTCTAGCCATATGGGCCCATGCAGTGTAGATTGGCTGCAGTAGGTTCACTGTAGGAGTAGGGTATGCACCTATAAAGAATCTATCGACCTTGATAGATAAGGAGAGATACTATGTGATTTATAAGACTGAGTTCGTAAGACCTCGGCCAGGGCAGTATGCACAGTGGAGAAAGAGTTTTCCACTCTCGAACTTAAGTCGAATAAATCTTCACATATGACAGATGATAGGGTTTGACGAGTTGTCCATCACCTCCGTCCTGTAGGGATCCACGATAGTAGGACTGTATCACATAATAACTGCACCTAGGGGTTCATCATTCTATTCTGCTGGGTAGCCACTACATGCTGCTAGGTGTCACTAGTGGATGGTGAGACTCACAGGGAATATCTCGATGATCGATAAACCCTAATGAGTTGAGTTGGAATCGTTCCAACCCATTGAAAGGAGTTTTCAATAATATTGTGATAGAGATCGCAATATATCTCACTACCAGTCAGAATAGAACCTATGGGGTCACACACACTAGAAGTATTGACCGATTCGATGGTTGAAATGTGATTATGAATCACGAGTAATCAATTCAATTGATAATCAGTTGAAGAAGAAACACTGGGGATTGATTAGTTGGACTTAAAATACGAATCCTACTTGAAGAAGGATTCCTAGAGTCCTAATTGGATTAGGACTAGGAATCCTACTTGGACTAGGACTGGGAGTCCTACTTAGAGTGGGATTCCTATAATCCTAATTAGATTAGGATTT
Source organism: Phoenix dactylifera (assembly GCF_051530095.1). NCBI lineage: Eukaryota > Viridiplantae > Streptophyta > Magnoliopsida > Arecales > Arecaceae > Phoenix > Phoenix dactylifera. The sequence goes on from NC_143192.1 coordinate 13,201,177, forward strand.
TGAATTCAATTTGGATTCCTATTTAGAATAGGATTCCTAGAAGTCCTAATTAGATTAGGACTTCGAATTCAAATTAGAGTTCTAATTGGATTAGGACCAAAATTAAATAAGTCCTAATTGGATTAGAATTTCTTAAGTCCTAATTAATCATTAATCTAATGGATCAACATGACTCCTAATTGGATTAGGATTGAAGGGTTCAATTGAGTCATTGTTCATTCAAGTCCTAATTGGATTAGGACTAGCATTGATTGAACCAAATTGATTCAAGCCTAATTATATTAGGACTAAACCATGAGAGGGATACCTAATCCTCCTTGGAGGAGGATTAGGTTAACCAAATAAGAGGGGCATGAGCCCCTCTCCTTTTCTTGGTGTGGCATGAAGAGAGGGGGCCGGCGCCCCCTCTTAGGAAGTTAGTCTAGGGCTCCTAAATTGTAGGAGCCCTCGATGGCTTTAAAAGGGGAGCAAGGGCCGGCGTCCTAGAGCATGTGAATCCCTCTTCCTCCAGCCGTGGACTTCCCTCTTCCTCCTCTTGGTTCAGCCGCAAGCAAGGAGAGGAAAGGTTCAAGGTGTTGGTGGCCTCCTTCTCCTCCTTTCCTCCTTCCAACGCAGGAAAAAGAAAGAAGGCTGCAGGGGCTTTGATCCTTCTTTGATCTTCATCCTTCTTCTTCTTTCTCCCAAGCACAATCAAAGGTCGATTCAAAGGGAGGACATCAGCCATTAAAAGAAGTCTCTGCAAGGGAGCTAGCACCCCGGAGAGACAAGAAAATTTTGATCGGTTCTCTACTTCGTGTGGATACCCGTAGAGGCCGGACACGTGAACGGCTTCAAACGAACCTTCATCCTAAAACCACGAACTCCAGTTTGCGGTGATCATCTACCCGCACAAGGTGAAGATCTGATCTTCTAAAGTTTTTAAAAAATTTTTTAATCTTTACCTAACTACGAACGATTTTTGAACAACATTCATGTGATGAACGGTTGATCCCGTGCATGCCTCTTCCGCTGCCATCTGAATTTTTTTTTTTTATTTTCTGCGGCATGGGTGGGTTCTAACAGTGGTATCAGAGCCTAAGCATCGTAGATTAAGGAAGGGATTAATTATCTAAAGGCATCGTAGATTAAGGAAGGGATTAATTATCTAAAGGTTATGCATGCTGAAAATTTTGTGCATGCAGATTTTTTAAGGGTGCTGATTTTTGCATGCTGATTTTTATGTGATAAAATGATGATTCTAATTGCATTGTTAATGAGATTACAAAGTTTAGAATCATGATTAGCATAATCAGCAACCTATGTCATAACATAATCAATTAAGTTTCAGATCTGAAAAGTATAATTGTTGCATGCGGTGATGATCATAGGATTCAAACCCTTTTGGTATCAAATGTAATGACCTGCGATGTGATCTGTAATGTCATGTAATTTTTCAGATGCTTGCATGCATCTTATTTGATGTTTTGAGGGGCCTGCATGCCTCCTAAAAGTTATGTAATATATATATTTTTATTTTACATATATCTAGTTGTATTTCTATGATGTGATGTATGTCAACGATCAAGTCGAAGACAATACATAAGATGAACGGCGATCTGAGCGGTTGATGGCGATTGGATCAAGAGTTGATCAAGGATCGAGTCAAGGAGGCTTGGAACTAATTCAAGAGTTGAAGATCAGTTGATCGATTGACGTGCATGTGCTTGTAATATGACCTAATTAAAATCCATGATCATCACCTATTTAAAGTTTAGCTTTACTTAATGCTGCGATTATAACTGCCTGCAATGTGCCGTTTGCATGTGATGTGAATGAGAGTCGGGTAGATAGGTTTACATATGATGTAGCAAACCGAATGAGACCTAAACTAAAACCTCCTCAATCAAGTCGAGAGTGAACCAATATGAGCAAGTCATATTAGATTAATTGATCTAATTGGTGTCTAGAAAAGCATGAAAGGTGGTTACTTAATTAGAACCTTACTCTCTGAGTAAGGGGAGCCTCCTACCTGCTTACCTAGCCAATTGTTCGATTACCTCTTATGAAGAGCTCAAGTTGCAAACACTAAGACCTGATTAACCAATATTAAGTCAATAGGTCTTCCACTGCAGTAGAGCTGCTAAGGTCTTTCTGATGTTGATTTGTCTCGGCTGGACACAGTGGGCAAGTTGCGTCGGAGGGCTGGACCTCTCTATAGACATAAGATGTTGTAGGGTAAAGATAGGGATATGGGCACCAATAACTGTTAGGTGAGGACTCAATGACGACTTTATTCCTACGGTTATACGGTGGGTCTGACTTAACTAAGAAATGGGACCAATAACTGTTAGGTGAGATCTTCATGGCTTAGAGACCAAGTAGCACTGCAACATGCTTGAGAAGTATTGTACAAGAGTTGTACATTCATCAATTTATGTGTCACCAATAACTGTTAGGTGAGGTGGCATGTAAATCGGTGGGACCGCAGTATCCACTAGAAACCCTAGTTGTGTAGGATTTTCGTTTTCCTATCAGGGGAGTGTGAGGAATTCGAGAAAATAGTGGGAGATACATTTGTTCTAAAAGACCCTAGAACGGATTAAGATCAAGTACAAAAGTCTAACTAGAATCTTTACTCTCTGCAGATCATAATGTCAGCCTCAAATCCTTTGACCCGTATTCTTGAGACCAACCAATTGATCGGTACCAATTACAGAGACTAGCTTAGAAATCTCAAAATTGTTCTGAGTTGCGAGAAAATAGGCTATGTGCTCGATAATGATATCCCCGCATTACCAGCACATCCGACCGCTGATCAGCATGCGACGCATGAGAAGTGGACAGACGATGACATTAGGGTCAAGTGCTATATCATGGCATCCATGTCCAATGAACTACAATGCCAGCATGAAAATATGAAGACTGCTAGAGACATACTGGTACACCTGCAAGAGTTGTATGGTGAGCAGAGTCGCACAGCTCGTTTTGAAGTGTCCAAGAGGCTCTTCAAAGCAAAGATGCGCGAGGGGCAGTCCGTCCATGATCACGGTCTGACTATGATCAAGGACCTAGAGGAGCTTGAGAAGCTCGGTATGAACATGCACAAGGAATTGCAAGTAGATCTGATCCTTCAATCCCTTCCTAATTCATTTGGTCAGTTTATAGTAAACTACCATATGAATAAGATTGAATGCACTAAGACTGAACTAATAAATATGTTGGTAACTGCTGAGGGAGCCTTGAAAGGTTCAAGGGGCAATGTTCTTGCTGCTTAGTTGACTTCTGGTTCCAAGAGAAAGTCTACTTGGAAGAAAAAGAAGCCTGCTAAGAAGCAGAAGAAAGACAAGAAGCCAAAGAAGGAAGCTCAAAAGAAAAAGACTAATGACAAAGGAAAATATTTCCACTGCAATGTCGACGACCACTAGAAGAGGAACTGTCCTTCATACCTCGAGAGCCTGAAGAACAAGAAAGGTGACACACCTTCAGAAGGTATAGACTTGCTCATAATTGAAACTAATCTAACGGTTTCTTCTACTTCTAGTTGGATTATAGATTCTGGTTCTAGTGCTCATTTGTGTACTACCATGCAGGGTCTAAAGAAAAGTAGAAGGCTGGCGGAAGGTGCGATAACCCTTCGGGTTGGCAACGGGGCAAAAGTTGCTGCTGTGGCTGTGGGCACCTACCATCTACGACTACCGTCTGGTTTTACTTTATTACTTAGAGACTGCTATTATGTACCTGCTGCTAGCAGAAATTTAATTTCTGTTTCATGTCTAGCACAGGAAGGTCATATTTTTACATTTGACAAAGACTGCTGTTCTATTTATTTCAGAAATAAAATAGTCGCACATGATTTTATGATTGACAGTCTCTATCATTTGCATATGGATATATCTGTAAATGTGTCTGAGTAAGAAGTGAGTGCCAAAGGATCCAAGAGATCCAGGGATGAGATAAACCAAAAATATTTGTGGCACCTCAGGCTTGGCCATATTGGAGAAGATAGAATGAACAAAATGGAGAAAGATGGGCTTATCGGCTCATTGACTTTCGAGTCATATCCAGTTTGCGAGTCCTGCCTTCAAGAAAAAATGGCTAGATTATCCTTTGTAGGACATGGGGAGAGGACCACTGAAATACTTACCCTGATACACACAGATGTGTGTGGCCCATTTGATGTGCAAGCCAGGGGACGTTATTCGTACTTCATTACCTTTACCGATGATTATTCACGGTATGGGTATGTGTATCTTATGACACACAAATCTGAATCTTTTGAAAAGTTCAAAGAGTTCAGAAATGAAGTAGAAAAACAAACTGGAAAACCTCTTAAGGCTCTTCGATCAGATCGAGGAGGAGAATACCTTAGTGGAGAATTCCGGAACTATCTCAAAGACAATGGCATAGTCTCACAATGGACTCCTCCGGATACAACTCAACTCAACGGGGTGTCAGAGAGGAGAAATCGGACTCTATTGGAAATGGTCCGGTCCATGATGAGCTTCACTGATCTACCAATGTTTCTTTGGGGAGATGCCTTACTTACCGCAGTATATCTACTGAATAGAGTTCCCTCTAAATCCGTTCCTACCACACCGTATGAGATATGGCATGGTAAGAAACCAGGTCTTAATCATCTCAAGATTTGGGGATGTCCGGCCCACGTCAAAAGACTACAGGCGGACAAACTAGAGGCTAGGACCATAAGTGCTCGTTTTATAGGATATCCTAAAGAGTCATTAGGATACAATTTTTACATCTCAGAAGATCACAATGTGTTTGTGAGCCGTCATGCCATCTTCTTGGAAAACCAGTTTATCCTTGATAGAGGTAGTGGGAGAAAAATTGAGCTTGAAGAGAAAGTCTTTGAAAAACAACGAGTCACGGATCCTATCGAACCCATTCATACAGAGCCAGTACACGATGTTCCTCAACCACCTCGCAGATCTAGTAGGGTCTCCCATCCTTCCGATAGATACTTAGGTATACTAGAAGAGGATACCGAGGAAATGTTCCTAGTGGGAGATAGGGATCATATACAGGATCCCAAAACCTACAACGAGGCGATATCGATATCGATTCCGAAAAATGGTTGGAAGCTATGAAATCAGAGTTAGACTCCATACATTCTAACCAAGTTTGGACCCTAGTAGATCCACCAAAAGGTTTTGTACCTATTGGATGCAAATGGATCTACAAAAGGAAGATAGGTTCAGATGGAAAGGTAGAGACCTATAAAGCAAGGCTAGTGGCGAAAGGGTATAGTCAACGCGAAGGCATTGACTATCAGAAGACCTTTTCACCTATAGACATGCTGAAATCCATCCGAACATTGCTTGCCATTGCAGCATTTCATGATTATGAAATCTGGCAGATGGATGTAAAAACTGCTTTCCTGAATGGATATCTTGATGAAGATATCTATATGGAACAGCCTTTGGGTTTCACTTCCAGTGATGGAGATTACAAGGTCTGCAAGCTGCAAAGGTCCATCTATGGACTAAAGCAAGCATCTATGTACACGACCTGATATAGCCCTTGTTGTGAGTATCACAAGCAGATATCAGTCGAATCCAGGTGAAGAACACTGAACAGCTGTGAAGAATATTCTTAAGTACTTGAGAAAAACTAAAGATTTATTCTTGGTCTTTGGAGGATCATCAGAGTTAAAGGTAGAAGGGTACACAGATTCAGACTTCATGACTGACGTCGATGATAGAAAGTCAACATCTGGATATGTGTTCTTGTACAATGGTGGTACGGTAAATTGAAAGAGTTCTAAACAACCGATCATTGCTGACTCTACTATGGAAGCTGAATACATCGCCGCATCTGAAGCTGCTAAGGAAGGCTTCTGGTTCAAGAAATTCATTGTGGAATTGGATGTAATGTCATCAGATGCCATAACACTCTACTGCAATAATAATGGCGCCATAGCTCTTGCTAAGGAGCCAAGGTCTCATCAGAAGTCCAAGCATATAGAGCGGCGCTTCCACCTCATACGCGACTATGTTGAGAAGAAGTATGTCGAGGTGCAGAGAGTAGATTCCGCGGACAACGTGGCAGACCCATTCACTAAGCAGCTAAGTCAACAAAAGACTGAAGCCCACCTTGAGAAGATGGGACTAAGATATATGACTGATTGGCTTTAGTGCAAGTAGGAGATTGTTAGATGTATGCCCGAGAAGCCGATTCTGGCTGACACATTATTAATTCTGGGACATAATTTGTACTTGACTTTATTATTATTGAATAAATGAAAGGCATCTTTTTCATTCATTTTGTTATTGTGTCTATGAATCGTCCAAGGAATTAATAAGATGATGATGCATATTCTCAAGAGTTGAGAATTTGAGCCATGTATCATTAGTGATTAATTTCTAAAAAGCTTCTGATTGATGGATCATCACGAGGACGGTGATCGATCCGATGAGATCAGTGCACACATTACTTTCCCTATGGATGGACGAGACTCGAGTCCACGGTGTGGAGACACTGAAGTAATAGTGCAGGTGCTTGTTAGAGAACAAGGGTACTGAGCGTGACCAAGACAAGAAGTCACTTGGATGTCTATCCACTCGTCAATGACTTGCTAGATGTTGTAGTAATGTGACTAGTCCTTTGACCTGCGGTGCTTCGGCCACTCACAGTAAGGTTATTGTAGTTTGACTGCACACATGCATGGTCTCTAGCCATATGGGTCCATGCAGTGTAGATTGGCTGCAGTAGGTTCACTGTAGGAGTAGGATATGCACCTATAAAAAATCTATCGACCTTGATAGATAAGGAGAGATTCTATGTGATTTATAAGACTGAGTTCGTAAGACCTCGGCCGGGGCAGTATGCACAGTGGAGAAAGAGTTTTCCACTCTCGAACTTAAGTCGAATAAATCTTTACATATGACAGACGATGGGGTTTGACGAGTTGTCCATGACCTCCGTCCTGTAGGGATCCACGATAGTAGGACTGTATCACATAATAACTGCACCTAGAGATTCATCATTCTATTCTGCTGTGTAGCCACTACATGCTGCTAGGTGTCACTGGTGGATGGTGAGACTCACATGGAATATCTCGATGATCGATAAACCCTAATGAGTTGAGTTGGAATCGTTCCAACCCATTGAAAGAAGTTTTCAATGATATTGTGATAGAGATCGCAATATATCTCACTACCAGTCAGAATAGAACCTATGGGGTCATACACACTAGAAGTATTGACCGATCCTATGGTTGAAATGTGATTATGAATCACGAGTAATCAATTCGATTGATAATCAGTTGAAGAAGGAACACAGGGGATTGATTAGTTGGACTTAAAATACGAATCCTACTTGAAGAAGGATTCCTAGAGTCCTAATTGGATTAGGACTAGGAATCCTACTTGGACTAGGACTGGGAGTCCTACTTAGAGTTGGATTCCTATAATCCTAATTAGATTAGGATTTTGAATTCAATTTGGATTTCTACTTAGAATAGGATTCCTAGAAGTCCTAATTGGATTAGGACTTCGAATTCAAATTAGAGTTCTAATTGGATTAGGACCAAAATTAAATAAGTCCTAATTGGATTAGGGTTTCTTAAGTCCTAATTAATCATTAATCTAGTGGATCAATATGACTCCTAATTGGATTAGGATTGAAGGGTTCAATTGAGTCATTGTTCATTCAAGTCCTAATTGGATTAGGACTAGCATTGATTGAACCAAATTGATTCAAGCCTAATTAGATTAGGACTAAACCATGAGAGGAACACCTAATCCTCCTTGGAGGAGGATTAGGTTAACCAAATAAGAGGGGCATGAGCCCCTCTCCTTTTCTTGGTGCGGCATGAAGAGAGGGGGCCCCCTTTTAGGAAGTTAGTCTAGGGCTCCTAAATTGTAGGAGCCCTAGATGGCTTTAAAAGGGGAGCAAGGGCCGGCGCCCTAGAGCATGTGAATCCCTCTTCTTCCAGCCATGGACTTCCCTCTTCCTCCTCTTGGTTCAGCCGCAAGCAAGAAGAGCAAAGGTCCAAGGTGTTGGTGGCCTCCTTCTCCAACTTTCCTCCTTCCAACGCTGGGAAAAGAATGAAGGCTGCAGGGGCTTTGATCCTTCTTTGATCTTCATCCTTCTTCTTCTTCCTCCCAAGCACAATCAAGGGTTGATTCAAAGGGAGGACATCAGCCATTAAAAGAAGTCTCTGCAAGGGAGCTAGCACCCCGGGGAGACAAGAAAATCTTGATCGGTCCTCTACTTCGTGTGGATACCCGTAGAGGCCGGACACGTGAACGGCTTCAAACGAACCTTCATCCTAAAACCACGAACTTCAGTTTGCGGTGATCATCTACCCGCACAAGGTGAAGATCTGATCTTCTAAAGTTTTTAAAAAGTTTTTTAATCCTTACCTAACTACGAATGGTTTTTGAACAACGTTCATGTGATGAACGGTTGATCTCGCGCATGCCTCTTCCGCTGCCATCTGAATTTTTTTTTTTAATTTTCTGCGGCATGGTCGGGTTCTAACAGGTGGCAAATTATATGGAACCAAAATAACCGGCCAAGTGTTGTATGCAGAACTCATAGTTCGAAATGGATTAAACCCATCAGTAGCCAAACCCAGTCTAACACTGCGAACATCAGAAGCAAATTCGTGATGCCTATCATCAAATGCTTTCAATGCTAAACTATCCGCTGGGTGTCATAACATTCCATCTTTTGTACGGCCTTCGTCATGCATCTCATCGAGGAAGCCGTCTTCGATGATGCATACATCCTTTTCAATCTAGGTATGAGAGAAAAATATCTCAACACTTTAGTCGGTTTTTTCTTAGTCTGTGCGACATCCACTTCATTCAACAAATCATGCTCGTCTTTAGCTTTTTTCCATCGTGAAGATCCACATATTCGGCATGACTCTTCATTAATATTTCCATCACGGAATAAAATACAGTCATTCGGACAATTGTGTATCTTCTCGTATCCAAGATCTAATTCTTTTACTAGTTTTTTGGCTTCATTAGAAGATGATGGCAAAGTAATGCCTTCCGGAAATGCATCATTTAATAATTAGAGAAGCATAGTAAAAGACTTGCTAGACTACCCATTCAAATACTTCAGATGGAATAAATGCACAAGAAAAGAAATCTTCGTAAAAATTCTTACAACCCGGATATAGTTCTTCATCACAAGCTTTCAATAAGTTATGATACCGAGCTGTGTCATCATCAGAGTGTATATGTTCCTCAACATGCATAAAATCACTTGTTGTACGCTCATCACCTATTCCAGTTATTTCTTGTCCTCCACTAAAATTTGTTAAATTTCTAATACTATGTCCAAGAGCATCTCTGAGTAAGCTTCTTATATCATCTTCTCCTACAGAACTTCTTTCTGTGTTACTGGATCCAAAACTAGAGGTGTCTTCTATATACGAGGGTTGGTTACATGAAGATGACAATATGAACTCTAGATGAAATATCCATTCAGTATAACCTCTCGTAAAACCATTCCACACCAAATGTTCTTCAACAATTTCTGGAGCGAGAGAAGAAGCATTTACACATTTTCGACATGGACATAAAATCTTCCCATTCATATTAGATTTCTCAAAAGCAAATTTAATGAAATCCTGAACTCCATTCAAATATTCGTCACTAGATCTCGGCTTATTCATCCAACTTTTGTCCATTCTATTAAAATACTGCTAGAACTGCAAATTATCTGAAAAAGATATGGTGGCAATGTCACAATCCGTAGTTGGACCCAAGAACCTAGAATAAAATATATAAAGAACAAAAGTAGAAGAGATTGACTTGGATCACTGTCCATTATCACCTAAACAGATATTACTAAAAGTTACATGATCAAGCATTTAACAAATGCAAGAATGGCACAGTGGCCATCTGGCACCTGCCATAGATTCCTCCAAAAGGGTGACAAATATTCTTGCAATCACATTATATATAATGGGAGTGGCACAGTGGCATATAATGGGAGTGGAAATTACAGAAAATGTTCTGAAACCCTCAATGTGTTGAAAAGGATGTCTGCAACTTGAAGCATGTTCGGCGTACATGTTGCTGTCGTGGACCATGCATGCTGGGTGTGTCAATGTGTACTTAATTGGTGTTTATGTGAAGCTCCTGTTAGGTGCCAGCAGGTCACATGACATGTCAGGTTGGGACCATATGTATATATATAAGCTTTGCCAAAGTCCTCACTTGGATGTCCATGCAGACACAGCATTTCTTCTTTAGTGCCCAGGCATAACCTAACCTTATTCATATTATGACATGGCAGGTTGTCCTTTGTTTTTTGGAAGGACATTATGACATGTCAGATTGTCATTCATACCTGCATCCATAACAAATCTGTCCTGGTACTGCATGGTCGCAACCAGATTAGGATGTGAACTAGAGCTATGCCTGGAATTTAGAGTGTCCAGGGGTTTTTGAATTCAATGTTAGGTCACATTTGAATAGTGTTATTCAGAAATACATTTGAACAATCAGGCGAAAGAGCAGTGCATGCACACAGGGGGTAGATATTTATTAATTTGATAATTATAAAGTTTTCCATAATTTTTGTGCCCAGATTAAGAGAGTCTTGTTGACGAGATATACCAGGCAGGTATGGCCTAAATCTGGAGCATTGCATAATTAGAAACATGACAAACTTCCTTGCATTATTTTGTACCCCCTAAATAAAAAAATCGCTGATGGGTTTGCAAAATTAGATAACAGGATGCAGCAGTTGCCCGATTAATGAAGTTTAAAGTAGACCAAGGAGTAGGAAAATTCAACAGCAGAGCAACTCAATAGTAATAAAAACCTATTAAATGTAACGAACATGCTTTTTAAAATTCGCAGTTTCTCACGTAGTGTGAGGGGGTGCTACTTTAATTTCCGTGTGTGGTTGAGTCGTTCTGTCGAATGGGTGTTGAGCAGTAAGGATGAGTGACAGGAGGGCGAGATTGGCCAAGGATTCCTTCAGCAGTGAGGATCGATGCTCAAGACCTGCAAAGACTCGTACGGTAGCGAGGATCGGCCCCTTTCCAGGAGAGTAGAATCTTACAAACTCCTCCTATAACGGATAAATGAATTTAATGATCAGATTATAAATTCATGAAACAAGAGAAACTAGAACAAAATTCCTAAATAATCTGATTATAAAAAGAAAAGAAAATCCAAAACATCTAGAATTTAAAGATCGAAGCAAGAGAAGAAGATCCCAAACCTGGCCTTGTCCCTGTCCTTGCCGGCTCCAAACTTCAAACGCCGTGTGAGTGCTCTGCGGTGGAGGAGGAGGAAGATGTCCACGGAGAGGAGGCCAACGGAGAGGGGGAGGAGGGAAAGGAGATGCGGCGGAGGAACGCGATTTAGGGTCGCTCGGCGGAGGGGAATGGCTGAGATCGGTAAAAAGGGTTGAGGAGGGAGGGAGTCGGTCGACGTGAGCTAGCTAGGGATTTAGGGCTGCGGAGGGAGAAGGTCGATCGGGTTTTGTTGTGGGAGGGATGAAGTCCGACGACGCTTATAAGCGTCGTCGTATTTCTCCATTATGTCGACGCTTATAAGCGTCGGAAATAAATATTCCGACATTTATAAGCGTCGGTAATGGACCCTATACGCCGACGCTAAAAAAAAGCATCGGCAGAACGTTTTTTACCGACACTTCTTAGAAGCGTCAGCGGTTATTGTGGCAAGAAAAAAAATCGCTGACGCTTTTATCTAGCGTCGGCAATATAGAGTCGGCAAAAACCATTTTTGTTGTAGTAACATAAGTTATACAATCCTAGTACATAATGCATGTTATACCATGCGGGGTGAAGTAGAACTTCTTGATCAAACTTAATCTCCTATAGAAACACATTTAGTCCAAACACCTACTTTGATATTTTAACTTGAACGTTTGGAACTTAAAATAGTGGAGGAGATGCACCCCTAGTGGAGCATCAAAATTGCATCAAATATGTTATAAAATAGTTTGAGAAACAATAAGAAGTCATAAGCAATTTTTTGAGTCCCCAATATGAATGCAGTTCCAACACAAACACATCAATTGAAAGAGTCACAACATGCTAGATCTTAATTTGACCACTCATTATCGCCCCATCACCTACAAGAATATACTTTGGAATCAAGTGCGGACCAAGTGGTCCAACAAAGGTCACCACAGTACCTACAAACCCCACAGAAAAATAGAAACTCTAGATCCAATGCAAAGCAACTTAGCATATCAACCCACCATGTTAGTGCAAATCGAAATGGGTGGTTTGCTTCTAACCATCGATGATGGCCCATATAATAGAACTTTTCTCCATGTTTTAACCAATATGAATGGGTTGAATCTCCATAAGAAGGACATGCAATATGCCTTTTAGTGCTCCAACCAGATAAATTAGCATATACAGAAAAATCATTGATGGTCCAAATAAGAGCTGCACGCAATTTAGATCTTTGGCCAGTGAAAGTATCAAATGCATCAATACCCTCCCATAATTGTTCCAATTCCTCAAGGCTGCAGAAAAATATCAATATCATTACCTGGGCCATTGTTATCTGGAATAACCACTGACAGAATTAGTGAAGACTGTTTCATACACATCTATGGGGGCAAATTATATGGAATCAAAACAATCGGCCAAGTGCTATATGTAGAACTCATCGTTCAAAATGGATTAAACCCATCAGTAGCTAAATGTGGCCTAACACTGCAAACATCAGAAGCAAATTCGGGATGCCTATCATCAAATGCTTTCCATGCGAGACTATTCGTTGGATGTCTTAACATTTCATCCTTTATACGGCCTTCGTCATGCCATCTCATTGAGGAAGCCTTCTTCGTTGATGCAAACATTCTTTTCAATCTGGGTATAAGAGAAAAATACCTCAAAATTTTAGTCGGTTTTTTCTTAGTCGGTGCAACATCCACTTTAGTCAATGAATCATTCTCGTCTTCTTTATGTTTTCTTCATCATGAAGTTCCACATATTCGGCACGACTTTTGGTTAATATTTTCACCGTGATATAAAATATAGTCATTCGGACAACTGTGTATTTCTCATATCCAAGATTCAACTCTTTTACTAATTTTTTGGCTTCATATGAAGATGATGGCAAAGTAACACCTTCTCAAAATGCATCTTTTAATAATTGAAAAAGCATAGTAATGTTAGGTTGTAGAGCCTGATCCATTTCTTTTTTTAAGACCCCTATATATACTATGGCGGTGGAGGATCAAGAAAAGACAAGTCGGGAAGAGTTCGAAAAGATTCAAAGTTGAATTAGTAAGAAAAAAAACTTCAGCAAGGTTAGGAATCGACTCCAGCAGACTTGGAGTTGACTCTGGCACGTAGGCAGACTTGGCACAATTTTTGGAATCGACTCCAGATCTGTAGGAGTCGACTCCCACAGTGTTGGAGTCGACTCCAGACCTGTAGGAGTCAACTCCCACAGGCAGACAGAGAAGTGTTTTTTGTGGACTGTTGCCGAGTCGACTCGCAGAATTAGAATTGTGGGAGTCGACTCGAGCATGTTTTTCACGCGAGGCTGAGTTATGAACCGGATCCAAGTCAAGGTTTTTTGAGCCCTAATCAAAGTAAGAGATTGATAGGTATATATAGACCTCTTGAGGGACATGAGGAAGTGTGTAGCAACCTAGAAAAATCCTTGAATTCATCAACAAGAGGTTCCAAAGAGATCCAAGCGTCCAAGGGAGGCGGCAGAACAGTTTTGTTCTTTGTGTGCATCAGGAAGACGACGTGTTGTTCATCTTGAGAGAGATTATTTGTTGTGTGAGAGAGAGTTTATTCTCTTCTCCCAAATCTCTGAAACTTCTTTTGATTATATAGTAAAATATTAATCTGTGCGGCTGTGGATGTAGGAGCAAGAGACTCCAAACCACATAAATTTATGTGTCTTGTGCGTGTGCTATTGTTTTTTGCCGTGTTATTCTTCTTTCTCCTATTATTCCTTGTATTCTGCAATCGTAGGGTTGATCCCCAACAACTAGTATCAGAGCCATCTGGTTTGAAGAAAAAAGTAAGAGCAATGGCGGCTGAAGAAGGCAAGGTCAAGATTGACAGATTTGACGGCAAAGACTTCAGTTTCTGGAAGATGCAAATCAAAGATTATCTGTATCAGAAGAAGCTTCATCTACGTCTCGAAGGTGTGAAACCGAAAGACATGTCACAGGCCGATTGGGATTTATTGGAATGTCAGGCTTTGGGAGTTGTTCGCTTGACGTTGGCCAGAAACATCGCATTCAACATTTTGGAAAAGAAGACAACAACGGATTTATTGAAAGCACGGTCAAATATGTATGAGAAACCCTCGGCCTCCAACAAGGTGTACCTGATGCGTCGTTTATTCAATATGAAGATGAGTGAAAGTTCCTCAGTTATGGATCACATCAACGACTTTAATTTGATTACGAGCTAGTTGAGTTCGGTGGAGATCAGTTTTGAGGATGAAGTCCGTGCCCTAATTCTTCTATCCTCTTTGCTAGAAAGTTGGGGTGCAACGGTGACAGCTGTAAGCAGTTCTTTTGGCTCAAACAAGCTGAAATTTGAGGAGGTTCGAAATCTGATACTCAGCGAAGATATCAGAAGGAGAGAGTCTGGTGTATACTCTGGTTCGGTTCTAAATACATCTGAAGATAAAGAAAGAACCGTACAGCGCAGTGAAAACTATGGTTGATCAAAGTCTAAGAGGAGGAGCAAGTCTAGATCGAAAGATGATGGCTGCTGGCATTGTGGTAAGAAGAGCCACACGTGAAAGAATTGTTGGCTCAGAAAGAAGAAGCTGAGCAAGGGACAAAACGAGGAATCCATGAATACAACCACAGATGAAGTCAACGATGCTCTGATTCTCAGCGTGGATAGTCATATGAAGTCGCGGATCCTAGACTCTGGAGCTTCGTTTCATTCTACCTCATGGAAGGAGTGTATGCTGAATTACACTGCAGGAGACTTCGGAAAGGTTTATCTTGCTGATGATGAGCCTTTAGATATCATGAAAAAAGGTGAAGTTCATATCAGGATGCTGAATCAGTCAGTGTGGAAGCTAAAAAATGTGAGGCATATTCCAGGCTTAAAGAGAAACTTGATTTTTGTTGGGCAGCTTGACAGCGAAGGGTATGTTACTACCTTCGTTGGTGGTTCATGGAAGATCACCATAGGAGCTATGGTGATAGCACGTGGAAACAAGTTGGGGACACTCTACATGACCAACTGATCAGTTCTTTCAATTTTAAAAATAAACCACGCAATAGCATGTATCCTGTAGGACAGTGATTACGGATGTCGGTCCATAGAGATTGGAGACAAGTTATTTTTCTTAAATTACTTCAAAGGGTATAAGCTAGAGTAAATGATAAAAACTAAGAATTAATATGGATGTAATAGTATGAGTTATCTATGGAGGGAGGTGTTTAGGGCTAGAATCCACCGATAGATTTATATCCGTGATGCTTTCAATGATTGAGTTATATGTAAGACTTGATTGCTTCCGACTACAAGCCAAAGCAATCACAAAAGAAAATTATAGCTAATTTCCAGCATGAATCATCTAAATCTAGCACAAACCATCTACTCTAACGATAAGCATGACCTGTCTAACCTAGCATGATGCATTTGATCATTAAATCATTAAACATGAAATCGATGTCACATGAATATCTCCTCCAAACCACAGGTGTTGGATTCGATGAAATAGATCAATCTATGTAAAATATTTTCTGCAAGATAAATGATTCACATAAATTAGATAAATCATAAGATCAATTGATAAATTCTTCATCATGCAACAATCTTACAATACAAACTCAAGTCAATAAAAATGAAACGAATACTCCTCTACAGCTTCATCGAACCCCTAAACCGAGGTTCAGCCGCTCATGGTGCTCGTCATCTCCATTGGTTGGCTGAAGAACTCCTTTGCCATCCACCTCAAACCCTCTCTATTTTTTTATTCTCTTCTCTTTTTTTTTTTGGTTTTCTTTTCTCTTCAAAACAGAGCAAGCTCTGTTTTTCCCTCCCCCTTCTTTCTTCTTCTCGTCTTGACCGCCGAAGACCCAGCGATGGATTCAAGGCATGGTCTGCGGTCTTTGATCTCGCGGAGGCTTGATTCCTGTTGCACGCGAGGGCATGATGCTGGGAGAATGGCTGGATCTCGGGTGAAGATGATGAAGGGCGTCAATCCGTGATTTGGAGATTTTGAATCCGGAGGAGATGCGGACGGTGATGGCAAAAAATAGGATGCTGGTCGCAAGCTGTGGATCCGTGGAAGGAATCATGCTTCATGGCTTTCCTTCTTTGGACCATGGGAGGATGGGAGCGTCGGCTGTGATGCGTGGCTGCTGGAAAGAGATCCGGATGAAGACGGAGGAGTTGGTCGCTGGCTGCACTCGTTGGATGCGGCTGGAATGGCTGATGGCGGACGTGAATCTCAGCTACTAGGAAGAGGGCTGGCCGCGAGATCGACAAGAAGACGCAAATCTCGGCCGTGATGCACTGCGGGAGGAAGAAGATGAACAGTGAATGATTTTTTTTTCTAACACTGTTCATATGAACAGTGTCATCTCGGAACACTGTTCATATGAACAGTGTCATCTCGGAACACTGTTCATATGAACAGTGATTCCAGTAATTTTTTCCAAAATTACTGTGGATATTTAATTATTTTTTTAGTTTTAAAATTATAAATTTTATACGAAGGCAGGTAAGGAATTGGTTGGAAATTGGCTTTGGATTTGAGGTGGGTCATGATCGTTGATTTGCTTGAACTTGTTCTCGAGCCCAGTGTTATTTAAATTTAATTCTTGCTAAACTGCTTCAGACCGAACTCGACCAGATAAAATAAACAAGACTGTGACTTAATAAAAAGGGTTACTCAAACCTTTTCCCCATACAAAAATAATTAATTATAACTTTCAATCTAATCAGGACCAAAACCCATTTAATTATACCCTTAGCTTGATTACAACTCCATTAGGTTACCAAACCGGGTCAACACAATCTCCTCCTTATATGTTTTCCTGTAGTTTTCATGAAAGAACGCAACCAAGAGAGAGACAAGTTCAGAGTCTGGTTTAAGAAAAGAATTATTTACTTCTTACCATATTTTAAATCTATTTCAATGATTATTCAATTTCATGGTAAAATATGTATTTATCAGTTTAAGAACATTGATAAGTGCTATGGAAAGATAACTAAATTATAAATTATTCAGCACTTATCACACCCCCAAATCTATGTTTTGCTAGTCCTCGAGCAAAATAAAACTGAAAAAGAAAAATTCTAACTCACTTTCGTAGGCATCGCGATTGCATTTACCATATGCAACAAGGCTTTAAACCCCTAGGTTACCCTAGTGGACGAGTTATAGTCTCGTGAAGATTTTCAGTGAAGATACCCACAAACTTCAATCTTAAAATAAATCATTTATTGTTATTGTTATTATTAATATTTTTTTTTAGATCGATTGATCTATGAAGTGAAAATCAAATTCCAAATGCATACTAGCAAAGAATTTCAAAAACTCTCCTTTTTATTATTATTATTATTATTTAAATCTAATTTAAGATACATAAATGATAAGAATTTCAAAGCACACACGATTTTATTTACTAAGTCAGCCTAAATCCTAGGTCAAAATGCAATTCAAGTTGAGGTCATTAAGTTTCCGTTAGGAAGTTGTAAGACTTATTTATACTGGAGTGCTCGGTAAAATCTGGACTGTACACAAGCTAAGAGTTTGGATCTCCAAAATATTGCTAAGACTAGTAGTTTCCAAAGATTGGTCGAAAGGGACCTACTCACTGATTCAAAATCATCTTATCTGCAGGATTTCGAGAGTTGTGGATGTTTACTTTAGTACCTCACGGGCTTTATCTGTAATATTCCAGTTTATTCGAATTTTTACAACGACGGCTTTCACACTATTGTCTTTTACAAGGTCAATACAGAGTTTTTTTTTTCATAAAGGAAAATGCATAAATTGTGCACTTTTACTCTTGTGGTGATTTCTCCGTGTAACGAGCAATCAGTCGACAACTCTCACAGCAGTTGGCACAAGGTGTCGGGCATCAAGACTCCCCTACGGACTTATGCTCGGAGTCCTCATCACAAGCCCACCTGATCTTTGATAATAGGTAGCCCTTTTCGATGTTCCTGACTAAATCCATTTTTATTGATTAATTTTTTTTTCTTTTTTTGGATTAGATAAGTATGATTCATCAGGATCCAAGGTTGCTACTATACTATCAATATAATGTCGAGCCTATATTTTAGAAGGGTCGGCCAGTGTGTAGTAAAATTCCAAAGTATTAATTAGCTTACAACTCCCTAAGAGAGACTTAATAAAAAGAACTTAAATTTGTATTACTTCTGACTAGTCATTGGGCTTTTTAGATTTTATATACCTTGTGTGTTTATCATTCTCGCATTAATATATAGAAATTAGGTAAAAAATATTATTATTATTATTTTTTCAATTTATAAAAATGAAAATGAACATTTTTTTTTGTGATGAAAATCAAGATGAAGACCCCCAAACATAAATCTGACATTGTGAAGTGAAAACGAATGCAAGAGATGCAAATAAAACCAAAAATGCTTAAAAATACTTAAAAATATCCCCAAACCTAAACCTAACATTATCCTCAATGTTAAAGAAATCTAAGAGAATTGGGTTGCCTCCCAACAGGCGCTAAGTTTATTGTCTTCAGCCAGACATAGTGAGGTAGTTTTTGCATCTCCTTCTATGAGGTCATCTATTTTCTCTATTATAAAACACTCAACTTCCCTCGCGGGTTGGTCGGCCGCATTGAACACATTTAATTTTAGCTTCATGTTCCTAAATGATATGTTCATTACCCCCATTCTACAATTGATGCACGCATTGGCTGTTGCTAAAAAGGAGCGCCCAAGGATCACGGGGATTTGTTTCTTAGGATTAGGTTCATGTTCCATATCAAGGATGATGAAATCTACTGGAAAATAGAATTTGTCTACCTTGACAAGAACATCTTCAATTATCTCACGTGGTGTTTTTACAGATCGATCAGCCAATTGAAGGGATACCGAGGTTGGTTTTAACTCACCTAACCCAAGTTTCTCATAAACTGAATAAGGTAAAAGGTTGACACTTGCCCCTAGATCTAAGAGTGCTCGATCAATGAAATTATTTTCTAAGACACAGGACATGGTGGGAGCACCAGGATCTTTAAATTTCGGAGGGGTGTTGTGTTGGAGAATAGAACTCACTTGCTCAGTTAGGAAGACCTTTCTAGGCACATGTGTCCTAGATTTTTGCTTTTGGGTACAAAAATCTTTGAGAAATTTAGCATAGGAGGAAACTTGTCTAATAGCATCAAGAAGCGGAAGGTTGATTTTAACTTGTTTGAAAACCTCCATCATCTCCTCTAGTGAAGTTTCCTCTTTGTCAAAGGGAGAGGGTGAATTAAGAGCTTCAGGAAATGGGGCCTTTGGGATGTGAGTTTTGGCAAAAGGTGGACTAGCTGAAGAAGAAGAAGAAGGTTTTAGATTTTCATTTAACACATTTCTATCCTCTTCTTCACCTTCCTTATTGTTGTCCTCCCCAATCTTATTGTCTACTACACGTCCACTCCTTAGGATAGTCAAAGCATTGGCTTGTTCATGATGAATTGCATTTAATTGATTTTCTTGAGCCATGTATTGTCCCCTAGGATTACTTAGTGGTTGGCTTGGAAGCTTTCCTTCCTCTCGCTTGTTCAGTGCATTAGCTAGTTGCCCCATTTGGGATTCTAGCTTGGCGATGGATTGCGTGTGAGAGTGCACCAATTGTGTAATGGTTTCCAAACCTTGAAGGGCGTTCAACACTTTCTCCTCAAAGGCTATATTTCTTTGGGTTGGAGGAGGAGGGTGTTGAAATTGAGTTGAGGGACGGTAGAGATGAAAATTCTAAGGGTTTTGAAAATTTTGGGAGTAGGGTTGGGCAGTATTCGAAGCTTGCTGCCTCCAAGAAAAATTTGGATGATTCCGCCATCCCGGGTTATATGTATTGGAAAATGGGTCATTATCCGGTTTGGGCTGTGTTTGGGCAGCATTGATGTGTTCTTGCACAAGTTCGAGAAATTGGGGTGCTGAGGGGCACTCATGAATAGGATGCAATGGGCTAGAACAGATAGCACACACTTGTGCTTGGAAAGAGCTAACGACATGTCCTCCTATCATCAGTTGGTCAATCTTATGGGACAATGCATCTACTTTGCTAGACAGGTCCATAGAATGACTTATTTCACAAATGGCCCCTTTTCTTTGAGAACTCGGTGGTGCTTGACGAGAACAAGAAGCATGGTGGAGGGAGTTTTCATTAAGATTTTCAAATAATTGCCATGCTGCATGCTCATTTTGAAGCATGAAAGTCCCCCTGCATGCAGCATCGATCATCTGACGGTTTCGTTCAGTCAATCCGTCATAGAAACATTGCACTAGCTGCCATTTAGGTATTTGATGATGTGGACATTTACGGATTAGGTCCCGAAATCTCTTCCAAGTTTCATGAAATTCTTCTCCCTCAGTTTGGGAGAAGCTCGTGATGGCACGTCTAAACTGGTTCGTTCTTCCTATGAAAAAGTATTTTTTTAGGAATTCTTGTTGCATTTGATCCCAGGAACGAATCGAATTGGCTTCTAAAGAATTCAGCCATTGCTTGACTCTATCTTTAAGGGAGAAGGGGAATAATCTAAGTTTCAGAGCTTCATCAGTGAAGTTCTGAATCTTGACAGTGGTGCATATCTCAAAAAATTCATCTAAGTGTTTATATGGGTCTTCGTTGGTGAGCCCATAAAAAGATGGGGGCATTTGGATCACACTAGACTTTATTTCATATTGTACCGCTGCTACTTTAGGTAATCAAATGCAAGATGGGAAAGTGTAAATGGTGGGAGTAAAGTACTCCCTCAGGAGTTTGGGTTGTTCTTCAGCCATCTCAGGAGGTGGGAATGATTCTAATGTTCTGATCTCAGCTCGAATATTCCTAAGGGTTCGTTCTATTTCAGGGTCAAAAGGTAATAGGTCACGTACTCTAGAACGACTCCCTTGCATAAACTAGTACTTGATCAGTCAAGCATGCAATAAAAGAACAACACATCAAATCCTTGTATTCGCCCTAAAATCACTAGACAGCTCCTAATTGGTTTGAAGAGGGCACCTAAGCCTCCAATCCGGTCTAATGAACCGAGTTGACCAGGTAAGCTCCCAGGTAAGTGGAGGGGTCACGATGCATTCGCAAAGGTCCCACTTAAAAATCACTTGCCTCGAACAGATGAACTGTCTTTTTTAAAGGAACAAAGCTTGCCTAGACATCAACTAAGCCATAGAGCGAAATTAGTGCAACTTTTGGTGATCTTCGTCCTATTGAGCTCGAATGTCCCTAGGGGCCAACATCTAATTGATTTTAATTAAAGTGACACTATATGAGATTGAGTTTACCTAAGTTGGGCAAGAGTTCGGTGACGAAATCCGGCTCTTATCTTGTTGGGGTGATTGCCCTTACTATGTGCGGATTAATTTGTGTATGTGTATCAGGCATGCATTCATACCTTTGCTGAAATTAAAATCAAACAATCACCGCAAAATTTTAAGCTAACAATCAATTTAAACAAGAAAGGTTTAGAGGTTACCAAAGAAAATTTTCCCAGTAAATTTTTTTTTTTAAGCAAACCTCTACAGCATTCCTTTTATGCAGTCCCCTCTTTGATCGTCCCAGATTTTCTCTTCGATTCCTGATCAAATAATATCAAAAGAAAATTAAAAATTAGTAAGAGAGAAAAAAGGAGATAAGAAAAGTAACAAAAATAAAAAATATTTTTATTTTAGATACATATATATATATATATTGAAAGTTTTTTTTTTAAATGAAAAGAAAAATAACTATGCTAGCGATCCCCGACAACGGCGTCAGAAATTGATCGGTTCTTTCAATTTTAAAAATAAACCACGCAATAGCATGTATCCTGTAGGACAGTGATTATGGATGTCGGTCCACAGGGATTGGAGACAAGTTTTTTTCTTAAATTACTTCAAAGGGTATAAGCTAGAGTAAATGATAAAAACTAAGAATTAATATGGATGTAATAGTATGAGTTAACTATGGAGGGAGGTGTTTAGGGCTAGAATCCACCGATAGATTTATATCCGTGACGCTTTCAATGATTGAGTTGTATGTAAGACTTGATTGCTTCCGATTACAAGCCAAAGCAATCACAAAAGAAAATTATAGCTAATTTCCAGCATGAATCATCTCAGTCTAGCACAAACCATCTACTCTAACAATAAGCATGACCTGTCTAACCTAGCATGATGCATCTGATCATTAAATCATTAAACATGAAATCGATGTCACATGAATATCTCCTCCAAACCACAGGTGTTGGATTCGATGAAATAGATCAATTTATGTAATATATTTTCTGCAAGATAAATGATTCACATAAATTGGATAAATCATAAGATCAATTGATAAATTCTTCATCATGCAACAATCTTACAATATAAACTCAAGTCAATAAAAATGAAACGAATACTCCTCTATGGCTTCATCGAACCCCTAAACCGAGGTTCAGCCGCTCATGGTGCTCGTCATCTCCATTGGTTGGCTGAAGAACTCCTTTGCCATCCACCTCAAACCCTCTCTATTTTTTTATTCTCTTCTCTCTTTTTTTTTGGTTTTCTTTTCTCTTCAAAATAGAGCAAGCTCTGTTTTTCCTCCGTGGAACAGAGCTCTCTCCCTCCCCCTTCTTTCTTCTTCTCGTATTCCTCTTATAGACCGCCGAAGACCCAGCGATGGATTCAGGGCGTGGTCTGTAGTCTTTGATCTCGTGGAGGCTTGATTCCTGTTGCACGCGAGGGCGTAATGCTGGAAGAATGGCTGGATCTCGGGTGAAGATGATGAAGGGTGTCAATCCGTGATTTGGGGATTTTGAATTCGGAGGAGATGCGGATGGTGATGGCGAAAAATAGGATGCTGGTCGCAAGCTGTGGATCCGTGTAAGGAATCGTGCTTCATGGCTTTCCTTCTTTGGACCATGGGAGGATGGGAGCGTCGGCTGTGACGCATGGCTGCTGGGAAGAGATCCGGATGAAGACGGAGGAGCTGGTTGTTGGCTGCACTCGTTGGATGCGGCTGGAACGGCTGATGGCGGACGTGAATCTCGGCGGCTGGGAAGAGGGCTGGCCGCAGGATCGATGGGAAGACGCGAATCTCGGCCGTGATGCACTGCGGGAGAAAGAAGATGAACAGTGGAATGATTTTTTTTTCTAACACTGTTCATATGAACAGTGTTTTCATGGAACACTGTTCATATGAACAGTGTCATCTCGGAACACTGTTCATATGAACAGTGATTCCAGTAATTTTTTCCGAAATTACTGTGGATATTTAATTATTCTATTTTAGTTTTAAAATTATAAATTTTATACGAAGGCAGGTAAGGAATTGGTTGGAAATTGGCTTTGGATTTGAGCTGGGTCATGATCGTTGATTTGCTTGAACTTGTTCTCGAGCTCAGTGTTATTTAAATTTAATTCTTGCTAAACTGCTTCAGACCGAACTCGACCAGATAAAATAAACAAGACTGTGACTTAATTGAAAGGGTTACTCAAACCTTTTCCCCATACAAAAATAATTAATTATAACTTTCAATCTAATCAGGACCAAAATCTATTTAATTATACCCTTAGCTTGATTACAACTCCATCAGGTTACCGAACCGGGTCAACACAATCTCCTTCTTATATATTTTCCTGTAGTTTTTATGAAAGATCGCAACCAAGAGAGAGACAAGTTCAGAGTCTAGTTTAAGAAAAGAATTATTTACTTCTTACCATATTTTAAATTTATTTCAATGATTATTCAATTTCATGGTAAAATATGTATTTATCAGTTTAAGAACATTGATAAGTGCTATGAAAAGATAACTAAATTATAAATTATTCAGCACTTATCACCAATGACACCAAAGATACAGTGACATTGGCAGAGACAAGAGCAGATTGTAGTCTTTGGCATCACAGACTCGGACATATGAGTGAGAAAGGTATGAAGATGATGGTGAAGAAGAATAAGTTAGCAGATCTGAAAATTATTGATGTAGGTCTCTGTGAAGACTGCATATTTGGAAAGGAGAAAAGGTCAGTTCTCAAAGGGTAGAAGAATGCCGAAGACAGATAAGCTAGAGCTAGTATACACAGATGTGTGGGGAGCTTCGCCAGTTGCATCTCTTGGAGGCTCACATTATTATGTCATATTCATTAATGACTCTACCAGGAAGGTTTGGATTTATTTCCTGAAGCATAAATCAAAGGTGTTTGTCACTTTCAAGAAGTAGAAAAGTTTGGTGGAGAATGAGTCTGGTGTAAAGATAAAATGACTAAGGTCTGACAATGGCGGTGAGTATGACAGCGGCGAGTTCAAGGAATTCTGCGCAGTGAATGAAATCCGAATGGAGAAGACAATACCGAGCACACCGCAGCAAAATGGGATGGCTGAGTGCATGAACAGAATCCTGAACGAGAGAGCCAATAGCATGAGGATCCATGCTGGTTTGCCCAAGATGTTTTGGGCTGAGGCAGTCAACACCGACGTATATCTGATAAATAGAGGTCCGTCGATTCTCCTATATTGCAAATTGCCCAAAGAATAGTGGACAGAAAAATTTGTCACACTTGAGGGTCTTTGGGTGTGTCTCCTATGTGCACATCCATGCAGAGAAAAGGGACAAGCTAGATGCAAAGTTGTTGCCCAAAGGTGCAGCCCAAGAGGGAGGGGTGAATTGGATCTTTTAAAAATTAATAATGTGAAGTGAATGAATTACTGAAATCTTCTAGTAACTCGAAGAGTTAGCAGTGGAATTAACATAGCACAAATAAAGCAATAAATAAGGTGAGGAATGTAGTTAGAAATATGCAGTGGAAGAAGAGAGACAAGTCACATACAAACACAAGGATTTATAGTGGTTCGGTGCACTCCCAGCACCTACATCCACTACCCAAGCAAAGCTTGAGATTTCACTATAATCCAGTAGATTACAACCTGATTGTTTTCTGGGCTCACAATCAGAAATTCAGTTGGTATTTCCAGGAAACCAACCGAAAACCTATCACTCTTTGTTTTTCCGGGCTCACAAACCATCCAGTTGGTTTTCAGACAAACCAACCAAAAACTTTACACTGATTGTTTTTTCGGGCTCACAAATAATCTAGTTGATTTTCAGATAAACCAACCAGAAACTTCCTCTTTGCTGAATCCTCCGGATTCAGCAACTTCCAATCAAGGCTTGGAAGTGCCTTTACAATTTTCAGCTAATGAAACGTTGGTCGTTGTTGGTGTACCTTAGGTGACCACACAATATTGGTCGCCAAAACCTTTTAGTGACTAGGGTTCGGCGACGAAGAGTATTCTAGTCGCGAAAAGGTTTCGGCGACCAAATATGGTTATTCGGCGACTCGAATCTTAGTCGCTGAATATGTATTTTCTTGTAGTTAACTATCACAGCAACAAATGATCCAAACAAAAGATTACTGCAACCAGAAAACTAAAGCTTCAGAATATATAAAATAAATCAATAGAAGCAATGCTGAAACCGATGAAGAGGTTAGCCGATGATGCGAATCTCAATGCCGAGCACCAACTCTTCTTGTTGCAATGGATGAGAAGCTTTTGACTGATTTTCTCATTGGAGCAAGTTTTAGATGAGTGCCGATGAGGATGATGAACTTTTTAGCTTTTTTCTTCTCCTTTCTTTTGTGGAAACTTCTCTTTCTTGATAGAATATTTCTCTCTTTTTCTTGTTGTTTCCCTTCTAAGGTTCTCTTGAATTTATAGACAAGTTCTTCAGAGGGATTCAAATTCCTTTCTTGCTATTCTGATGGGAATCTTTTCTGTTCCAGAAAAAACAAAAGTTGTTACTAGGTTCCCGTTGTGGTCCAAGCTGTGCAGGGGTCGACTCATGTAACTTAGGGGTCGACTCATGTTTATCTTGGGTCCGCACTTCAAAATATTGAGATGGCTCTTGCTATTGTAACTCCAAAGGGTCGACTCTTTAACCTTAAGGGTCGACTCATCTTGTTTAGAAGTTGCCTTTTTAAACACAAGGGTCGACTCATCCAATAATTTTTCTGGCCAATGCTGAGACTGAATTGGGGTCGACTCTTCAAATACAAGGGTCGACTCATCAATGTCAGGGGTCGACTCATTTGGAACATGGGTAGACTCTTCAAATCTTGTCTCACGCGGTAAAAGCTCTTTGTTTAATTTAAGCTATATAAGGGTCGACTCATGTTTTGCGGGGGTCGACTCATTAACTGTGCCACTTGAAGAAAACATGCTAGAGTCAACTCAAACTTGTTCTTTTTGCTTAGGGATCGACTCAAATATCTCAAACAGAAAATTTTAGACTTAATCTTTGATCTCCATGGATTGGATTAAGATCATTTTTCTTTTAGAACATATCCAATAAAGTGTTCATGAAGAATTAAGGATAATGATTTTGTAGTGCTTCATTTCTTCTGATTTTTTTTGACTTATAGAACTTCACAATTAAGCCAACATCATCATTAGTACACAACATTATCTCAAGTATTTTGTAATCATTAAAATTCATCCTTTAGGGTTGACAATCTTTCCCTATCAATTACAAATATTTAAATTATGCATAGTTCTTTTTCTTCTTCTTTTCTTAAAGTTTTTCTGACAGTTATATATCCCCCTATAGTTCTTTCCATTGTCATGTGCCATTAGTATCATATATAATTTGGAATTCTTTTCTTCTTTTCTTATCTCAGTTTGGAATTCTTTTCTTCTTTTCTCATCTCCCCCTTTTTGTCATAAACAAAAGGAATAAAGAAATATAATTTCAATCTTCCTCTTTTTGTGATCTTAAGCATTAAAGATTAATTTACAGTTGTATTAAGGAGAGAAGGTATCAGACCCAATATAGTTTTAATGCATCAGAACAACAGACATATTCATTTCAAGAAGTGTAAACTTTCATTGCAGTAAGAGTAAAGTACGCATCTGTAAATCAAAATACAATGGGTAATCATCAATCAACTGTGTAAAAAAAATATGAAAATTGAAAAATCAATGCAATACAAAAAGCTTTTGGAAGGGTTAAAAATCTAAGGATGGGTCAGTCTAGGTTTAGGGTTTTGAAGAGGATAAAGGTCTAGACTGATCTTTTTTCTTGTTGTTGCCCAAGATGACAACCCAAGAGGGAGGGTGAATTGGGTTTTCTAAAAATTATGTTCTCTAATTAACTTTGAATTGAATGCAGCGGAATGATCAGATGTTATTTACTTAAGCTCTAGGCAATCACAAGTAAAGTAGTGAAAAATTAAGCTAGAGCAATTATACTATGGCTTTAGGGTGCAATTGATCTAAAATTTACTTATAGTTGTATGATCAATTTTAATCTATGTGAATGGTAAGAATGGAGTGGAAGCTAAGCAAGTTCTAAACAATCACTTATAAATCAATAGGAAACAAAGTTAGAGATATTACACAATCAAGTATGAATGTAAGGCATCAAACACAAGAGATAAGGCATCGCAAACACAAAGATATATAGTGGTTCGGTGCACCCCAGTACCTACATCCACTCCCCAAGACCTCTTGAGAATTTTACTATAATCCCTCAGATTACAGCCGGTTGTTTTACAAGCTCACAACCTAACTTGTTGTTTTCACGAGATCGCAATGAACTCAATCGGTTTTCATAGGCTCACCGACTAAAACCAATCCGATTATTTTCATGGGCTCACAATCCAACCTAATTGGTTTTTCCTGGATTACTAACTACAACCTACAACGTTGGTTTTCACTGGCTCACCAACAACCCTTAACACCTTGATTCAATCCCTTGATTGAATCAAGTTACAAGATGTCAGAATAGGAGTTTAAAACAAATACAAGCTTCTCAAACAAGCAGATATAACAAATATAAATAAATAGAGTAAAGAGAAGAAGCCCTCAAACAAATTTTGTAGATGAAGGAACTCGGCTTCTTCTTTACTTGACCCACTTCTGATTTCGCACGAGGTAGAGGATCACTGAGGCAGCACACAGTTGGAGAGGAAGCTTTGGGATTCACTCGGATGCTCTTCTTCTCTCTCTTTTGCTTTGAATGACCCTTTTGTGCTTTTGGGAGGTTTCTCTTGAAATCTCTTTGAAATCTTTTCCCTATGTGTTCTCTCCCACTTCCTTACCATATCCCCTTGCTCTTCCCTTGATTTTATAGCTTTGGATGGCGTGGAAGCAAAGATCTAGCCGTTAGAGACTAGAATAGAGCCGTTATGACCCGTTTGCACATTCTGACAATATATCTGTTAGGATCGGAGTCAACTCGCGCGATCTGGAGTCGACTTGGCTGTTACTGGAGTCGACTCGTGCTTTACTGGAGACGACTCGGCTGAAAGTGAATCCTATGTTCTTCGGTGTTAAGCATGTTGAATTATTTTTATTTTTTATTTTTTTTTGAAATCCATGGCTGAACCTGATCGGGTTGCCTACGTACCCCTTCATAAAGGGGATCAAGCCATACGTAGTTCTTTTTAAGTTTTAAAAATGCAGCAGAAAAATCGAATCAAACAATTTAATTCGTGCATGCTTATAAGATCAAATCTAGAAATCAGCATTGTGAGAACACATAGGATTATGCCGGAATCGTTTAAACAAATATGTTAAAAACTTTATGCATGACTAACTATTAGATCTGAAAGATAAACACTCTATTCTAATTAATCTCCGAATATCCATCGAATGGATTCTGGAGATAACTCGGTGAGGTGCCCCAAAGAAGGATAAAATCTCGGAGAATCGGACCTAGACCCTGACTCCAAAATAAAAGATTAATATAGAACTAATACCTTTTATGATGGAAGAAACTTGTGGATCTGATTCTTGACTTTGCAGCCACGCACACAAATGGCCTCTACGAGAAGTACACGCAAAGCCCTAGGTAAATCGTCTTCCATGGGAGTGCTAGCTCGCGCAGGAATGCTGCAATAGCTGAAGCTTTCTCCTTCTAAACACTCAACCTTTGATTGTTCTTCAAGAAGATGGAGGATGAATGTGAGGAAGAAGGAGAAGAAGGGATGGAGGCCCTCAGAGAATTTTTTCAGAATTTTTTGAAACCTCTAAATATGGTATATCTTGAACCCAAGGCATGGGGGTCTTTTATAGCCAAAAGACCCCCCCACGCCTCACACCTAATTTAGCCAACTAATTTAGCTGATAAAATCTCGAAAAAATTCTGGTGGTTTGGCAACTAAGAGGAGATAAATATATCCAAATTTTGTGCATTTTGGATTCCTAAAAGATAGAAATTCATGCATCCAAATTTCAGCCGCAGACCATCCTATTTCATGCACCATGCCATCCTTACAAATTAGAAAATTCATCTAAATCTTTCTAGGAAGATTTAAGGTACCATTTTTATAGAAAATATAGCCCCACGCCTCCTCTCTTCTCATGCCAATTTTTGGCCAAAAATAAGGAGGATAGGCATGGAAACTATTGGGGATAAATCAAGGTGTCATTCTTCTCTAAGAAGATAAGGATGGGTTTCTAAAATTTAGGGATTCTTATTCTTATCCAATTCTGATTATTTGGACTCATAATCCTCATCAAATAAGATCTTCTAATTGATTTGGATCAAGCTCAATCTAATTGGGTCAAGCTCAATCTACTTGGGTTGAACCCAATCTAATTAGGTCAAACCCTGATGCAGCCTAAATTGAATCCTATTCAATTTGGCTCAACCTAAGCCCAATTACTCAATCAAATTGAGTTCATTAGTAATCTAATTGCTAATTAATCCTCCAATAATTCAATAATTATTTTAATGTAACTTTTGCTTTGGATAATTTGTCAATCGAATTGACCAAATTATCCCTAAATGATTCTTAATCATCAATCAGCCATTTGATCAACCTAGAAACTTCTATGCGTGTGACCTCATAGGTTCGAACCTAAGCCGGTAGTATAGGAACGTTTTCCTATACTAATCGATGTGACCATCTAGCAATGGTATCCGATGTCTGGATAGGCCAAATATATGCAAAGCAAATATTCTGGAATCCTGTACTATGGTTACTGTATAATTCAATCCCTTTGACTCCTAATGCTAGGATGACTTAAAGCTCACTGTCAACCCTATAATTAATACATCCATTATGTGATTAACTTTAGATATCCCATGACTTCTCTTTGGGATTACCTTGGCCAAAGTTTTGCTAAATTAATCATAAGACATTATCTCCTGTTTTCAGGAGGGGTCAATTCCATCTCGACTGACAACTGACTACGCAAGTACTTGACTGCACCCAGTGACCTTCCGTCACTGAATTAGATATTCAGATAGTCCGGTACCAAAGTACAGTGAGTTGCTTGCTAGTCACAGGTTGCGATCCCAGATCAAAGGGCCAAATTTATACCCATATCCACTCAGAACATCTCTTGAAAGTAGAGCATTCCAACATTGATCATGTTCCGTGAAATGTACTCCTACACTTCACCTGTGTGGCATACTAGTGTCTCCACACTCCTTGGTTAAGAGGACAACCAACGTATATGTCACACAACAACCTAATCTCGATAATGCTATCATCATAGTAACAACATATCATTTGGTCGCGAACCAGTTTAAGGACTCAAAAATAAATCCTTCTTTATCATAACATAAGTCCTAAGGACTTCATCATATAAGAATTCATTTGAAGATGAAATGATGAATAATGCCAAATAATATTTTATTAATTTGTCAATTCATTTACAAAATTTAATCATCAATATGCTGACAATTGACATTTAGGATACAAATTCCAACAACTCCCACTTAGCCTAATGCCAATCGGCACAATATCTAATACCCATCTTCGACTTGTGTTCGTCGAACTCTTTGATGCCGAGGGCTTTGGTCAATGGGTCAGTCATATTTTCGTTTGTATCAATTTTCTGTAGAATCTGCCACTGTGTGCTACTTGAAACTCTTGCAGCAGATAGCACCACCCTTAAGAGTAAAGTTATAACCTTACACGCTCTTGCTATCATCTCGATCTAACTGGAAACTGGAATCAGTATAACCCTCAAGTTTCAAGTCAGAATCACCATAGACAAGCCACTGGTCCTTAGTATTTCTCAAATACTTAAGGATGTTTTTTACAATCTTCTAGTGGTTGCTACCTAGATCAGACTGGTATCTGCTCACTACTCCTAGCGAGTATGCCACGTCTGGTCTAGTACATGTCATGGCATACATTATAGATCCCACTGCCGAAGCATATGAAATTCTATCCATACTATCTCTTTCTTGAGGGGTTGTCGGACAATCCCTCTTAGAGAGGTTAATTCCATGGTCCATCGAAAGATAGCCTTTCTTGGAATTGTTAGAAGTATGCCCTAGAAGCCAATCTGGCTGACACATTGTTAATTCTAGGGACATAATTTTGTACTTGACTATTTATTATTGAATAAATAAAAGGCATCTTTTCATTCATATTGTTTATGTGTCTATGAATCGTCTAAGAAATTAATAAGATGATGATGCATATTCTCAAGAGTTGAGAATTTGAGCCATGTATCATTGGTGATTAATTTCTAAATGCTCCTGATCAATGGATCATCATGAGGACGGTGATCGATCCGATCAGTGCACAGATCACTTTCCTTCTGGATGGACGAGACTTGAGTCCACAGTGTAGGGACACTGAAGTGATAGTGCAGGTGCTTGTTAGAGAACAAGGGTACTGAGCATGACCAAGACAAGAAGTCACTTGGATGTCTATCCACTCGTCAGTGACTTGCTTGATGTTGCAGTAGTGTGACTGGTCCTTTGACCTGCGGTGCTTCGGCTACTCACAGTGAGATTATTGTAGTTTGACTGCACACATACATGGTCTCTAGCCATATGGGTCCATGCAGTGTAGATTGGCTGCAGTAGGTTCACTGTAGGAGTAGGGTATGCACCTATAAGGAATCTATCGGCCTTGATAGATAAAGAGTGATCCTATGTGATTTGTTAGACTGAGTTCTAAGACCTTGGCCAGGGCAGTAATATAAAGTGGAGAAAGAGTTTTTCCACTATCGAACTCAAGTCAAATAAATCTTCACATATGACAGACGATGGGGTTTGACGAGCTGTCCATGACCTCCGTCCTGTAGGGATCCACGATAGTAGGACTGTATCACACGACAACTGCACCTAGAGATTCATCATTCTATTCTACTGGGTAGCCACTACATGCTGCTAGGTGTCACTGGTGGATGGTGGGACTCACAGGGATTATCTCGATGATCGATAAACCCTAATGAGTAGAGTTGGAATCGTTCCAATCCATTGAAAGGAGTTTTCAATGATATTGTGATAGAGATCATAATATATCTCACTACCAGTCAGAGTAGAACCTATGGGGTCACATACATTAGAAGTATTGACCGATCCGATGGTTGAATCGTGATTAGGAATCACAAGTAATCAATTAGATTGATATTCAGTTGAAGAAGGAACAAAGGGAATTAATTAATTGGACTTAAACGCAAATCCTACTTCGAGTAGGATTCCTAGAGTCCTAATTGGATTAGGACTGGGAATCCTAGTTGGAGTAGGACTGGGATTCCTACTTGGAATAGGATTCCTACAATCCTAATTAGATTAGGAGTTTTGAATTAAAATTGGATTCCTACTTGGAGTAGGATTCCTAGAGTCCTAATCGGATTAGGACTTCGGATTCAAATTAGAGTCCTAATTGGATTAGGACTAAAATTAAATAAGTCCTAATTTGATTAGGGTTTCTTAAGTCCTAATTAATTATTAATCTAATGAATCAACATGACTCCTAATTGGGTTAGGATTGAAGAGTTCAATTGAGTCATGGTTCACTCAAGTTCTAATTGGATTAGGACTAGTATAGATTGAACCCAATTGA
Organism: Phoenix dactylifera; assembly: GCF_051530095.1. NCBI lineage: Eukaryota > Viridiplantae > Streptophyta > Magnoliopsida > Arecales > Arecaceae > Phoenix > Phoenix dactylifera. The sequence goes on from NC_143192.1 coordinate 13,234,103, forward strand.
TTCATGATTTGGTTAAACCCTAATTGGATTGGGACTAAACCAAATTAGGGCCACCCAATCCTCATTAGATGAGGATTAGGGCAACACAAAAGGGAGGGGCTCACGCCCCTCCCCTTTCTCCTCCTTGGTGCGGCAACACAAGAGGGGCCGGCGCCCCTCTTGGAAAGCAATCAAGGGCTCCTAACTTGTAGGAGCCCATCATGCTTTAAAAAGGGGTGAGGGCGGCAGCTAGGGCTCCCAAGAGTTTTTCCTCTTCCCTTGGAGCCGTGGCCACCCTCTCCCTCCCTTGGTTCAGCCGCCAGCTAGAAGAAGGGAAAAAGAAGCCATGGCGCCCTCCTCTTCCTCCTTTCCTCCTTCCAACGCAGGGAAAAGAAAGTAGGCTGCAGGGGCTTTGCTTCTTCCTCTTCTTCATCCTTCTTCTTCCTCCTCTCAAGTATATTCAAGAGTTGAAAGAAAGAGAGGAGATCAGCCATCAAAAGTTATCTCTGCAAGGGAGCTAGCACCCCGGTGAGATAGAGAGCTTGGATCGGATTCTGCTTCGTGTGGATACCCGTAGAGGCCGGACACTTGAACGGCTTCAAGCGAACCCTCTTCCAGAAATCCTACGATCATCAGATAGTGGTGAAGTTCTACCCACTCAAAGATAAGTAGTAGATCTGAAATTAATCATGTCTTTTAATTTTAATCTCCCCTTTAGATTTCATAAAACTGAGTTAGAGAACTCTAGAAAATTTTTGAAATCTACGTTCCCTAGAACGTTCATGAGATGAACGCCCCCGCACGTGTCTTTCCGCTGCGATCGTCGCAACGCATGTGGGGGTAATCCAACAGTGGTATCAGAGCCGCGTTTATGGGATTTAGATTAAAATTGATAGGCTTGATTAGGATTTAACTTAGATCTGAAAAATTTATATGCTTGCTGAAATTTCTGCGTGCTGAAATTTCAGATTTCAGCATGCAGATTTTGTTTGGAAAAACTAGATCTTGCATGATTAATTTTAATTACAATGAGATTGCAATAATTAAAATCATATCTTGCATGATCAGAATTTCAGTTGATGGCATATTTAATCAAAATTTCCAGATCTGAAATTACATAAGAAGTATGTGATAAGATTCATTTAAAGATTCATGATCATGAAAGATAAATTTCTATTTATGCCTAAGCTTAAAAGGAAATTGATATTTGCATGATATGCATAAGATATGATCAAATCATAGAATCATGTTTATTAAAGGATAATTTTGTTTAGGATTGTGCTTAAAAGAAAATTAATATATGCATGAGATGTACATATATGTTAAGCAATTTTTACATGAGATGTATACATATGTTAAGCAATTTTTACATGAGATGTGAATAAAAATCCAAATAGGTTAGGACATTTACATAAGATGTAAACCTAAACTAATATGCCATTTACATAAGATGTAAACACATAACATGTGAAAGGATTTCATATTCACATAGGATGTAAACCTAAACAATATGATGTTTACATAAGATGTAAACGCATAACATATGAAAGCAGTTTTATATTTACATAGGATGTAAACTTGAACCAATGTAACATTTGCATAAGATGTAATTATATAACATTTGGTTTGGGATAGATTGTTACATTAAATGCAAATCTTTTGAGACCTAAAACCTCCTCAATCAAGTCGAGAGTGAACCAACATGAGCGGGTCATATTAGATTAATTGATCTAATTGGTGTCTAGAAAAGCATGAAAGGTGGTTACTTAATTAGGACCTTACTCTCTGAGTAAGGGGAGCCTCCCACCTGCTTACCTGGCCAATTGTTCGATTACCTCTTATGAAAAGCTCAAGTTGCAAACACTAAGACCTGATTAACCAATATTAAGTCAATAGGTCTTCCACTGTAGTAGAGCTGCTAAGGTCTTTCTGATGTTGATTTGTCTCGGCTGGACACAGTGGGCAAGTTGCATCGGGGGGCTGGACCTCTCTATAGACATGAGATGTTGTAGGATAAAGGTGGGGTTGGGCACCAATAACTGTTAGGTGAGGACCCAATGACGACTTTATTCCTACGGTTATACGGTGGGTCTGACTTAACTAAGAAATGGGACCAATAACTGTTAGGTGAGGTCTTCATGGCTTAGAGACCAAGTTACACTGCAACATGCTTGAGAAGCATTGTACAAGAGTTGTACATTCATCAATCTATGTGTCACCAATAACTGTTAGGTGAGGTGGTATGTAAATCGGTGGGACCGCAGTACCCACTAGAAACCCTAGTCGTGTGGGATTTCCGTTTTCCTACCAGGGAAGTTGGAGGAATTCGAGAAAATAGTGGGAGTTACATTTGTTCTAAAAGATCTTAGAACAAATTAGGATCAAGTACAAAATTCTAACTAGAATCTTTACTCTCTGAGGATTATAAAGACGGCTTCTAGACTTTTAACTCATATCCTATAAAACAACCGTTTGACCAAACCCAATTATAAAGACTGGCTCAGCAAATTTCAAAAAATAGTTTTGAATTGTGAGAAATTAGGGTATCAGCTAGACTATGGAATCCCTGTATTACCAATCCGTTCGATCACTGATCAGTGTAAGACGCTTGTTAAATGGACGAACAATGACAATAAAGTTAGGTGCTGCACAATGGCATCCATGTCCAATGCATTACAATGCCAGCATGAGAACATGAAGATTGCCAAGGACACATTAAAACATCTGCAAGAGTTGTATGGTGATCAGAGTCACGCAGCTTGGTTTGAATGTCCAAGAGGCTCTTCAAGGCCAAGATGCGTGATGGGCAGTCTATCCATGATCATGGTTTGACCATGATAAAGGACTTAGAGAAGCTTGAGAAGCTCGGCATGACCATGCACAAGGAATTGCAAACGGATTTGATCCCGCAATCCCTTCCAGCTTCATATGAATAGTTTATAGTAAACTACCATATGAACAAGGTTGTATGCACTAAAATAGAATTGTTAAATAAATTGGTAACTAACTTAGGGACCTTGAAGAAGTTCAAGGGGCATCGTTTTCGCTGTCAAGTTGGTTTCTACTTTCAAGAGATAGTCTATTTGGAAGAAGAAAAAGCCTGCGAAGAAACAGAAGACCGAGAAAATGCCAAATAAGGAAGTTCCAAGAAAAGGCCAATTGCAAGGAAAAATGTTTCCATTGCATCATGGACGGCCATTGAAAGAGGAACTGTCCTATATACATGGAAAGCATAAAGAACATGAAGGGTGACAGACCTTCAGAAGGTATGTCAGATATACTCAGGATACTTAGGGACTGTTACCTATTGCTAGCAGAAATTTGATTTCTGTAGCACAGAAAATTTTTTATTAAATTGATTCAACATGGTTTTAAGATTGACAGTCTCTATCACAAACATATGGATGTATCTGTGAATATATCTGAGCAAACAGTGAATACCATAGGATCTAATAGATCCAAAAATGAGATAAAACTAAAGTATTTGTGGCACCTCAGGCTTGGCCATATAGGAGAAGACAGAATAAACAAATTGGGGAAACATGAGCTTTTGGGCTCATTGACTTTCGAGTCATATTTGATTTGTGAATTCTGCCTTCAAGGAAAGATGGCCAAGTTATCCTTTGTAGGACACAGGGAGGTCCACTGAAATACTTATCCTAGTACACACTAATGTGTGTGGCCCATTCGATGTGCAGGCTAGGGATTGTAATTTTTACTTCATTTTACCGATGATTACTCACGATATGGATATGTGCATGATACACAAATCTGAAACTTTTGAAAGGTTCAAAGAGTTTAAATATGAAGTAGAAAAACATACAGAAAAACTCACTAAGGTTCTTCGATCAGATCGAAGAGGTAAATACCTTAGTGGAGAGTTCCGTTATTATCTCAAGGAGAATGGTATAGTTTCATAATGGACTCCTCCTGGTACACCTCAGCTCAATGGAGTGTCAGAGAGGAGGAATCGGACTCTATTGATATGGTCCAGTACATGATGAGGTTCACTGATTTACCCTTGTTTCTTTAGATAGATGCCCTATTTCCAGCTATTTACTTGTTGAATAGAGTTCCCTCTAAAGTCCATTCCTACCGCACCATATGAGATATGACATGGTAAGAAACCAAGTCTTGGTCATCTCAAGATTTGAGGATGTCCGGCCCACGTCAAGAGACTATAGGCGGACAAGCTAGAGGCTAGGATCATAAGTGCTCGTTTTATAGGATATCCTAAAGAGTTATTAGGATACAATTTTTCCGTCTCAGAGGATCACAATGTGTTTGTGAGCCGTCATGCCATCTTCTTGGAAAATCAGTTTATCCTTGATAGAGGCAGTGGGAGGAAAATTAAGCTTGAAGAGTAAGTCTCTGAAAAGCAACGAGTCATGGATCCTATCAAACCCATTCATACAGAGCCAGTACACGATATCCCTCAACCACCTCGCAGATCTAGTAGGGTCTCCCATCCTCCTGATAGATACTTAGGTATACTACAAAGAGGATACCGAGAAAATGTTCCTAGTGGGAGATAGGGATCACACGCAGGATCCCAAAACCTACGACGAGGCGATATCTGATATCGATTCCGAGAAATGGTTGGAAGCTATGAAGTCAGAGTTAGACTCCATGCATTCCAACCAAGTCTGAACCTTAGTAGATCCACCAGAAGGTATTGTACCTATTGGATGCAAATGGATCTACAAAAGGAAGATAGGTTCGAATGGAGAGGTAGAGACCTATAAGGCAAGGCTTGTGGTGAAAGGGTATAGTCAGTGCGAGGGCATTGACTATCAGGAGACCTTTTCACCTGTAGCCATGCTAAAAGTCCATTCGAACATTGCTTGCTATTGCAGCATTTCATGATTATGAAATCTGGCAGATGGATGTGAAAACTGCTTTTCTAAATGGATATCTTGATGAAGATATCTATATGGAACAGCCTTTGGGTTTCACTTTCAGTGATGGAGATCACAAGGTCTGCAAGATGCAAAGGTCCATCTATGGACTAAAGCAAGCATCTCGGAGTTGGAACACTCGTTTCAACGACGCAATCAAAACGTTTGATTTCATCAAAAATGAAGAGGAACCATGTGTTTACAAAAGGGTTAGTGGGAGCGCTGTCGTATTTCTCGTACTGTACGTGGACGACATCCTCCTGATAGAGAATGATATTCCCATGCTAACCTTGGTCAAGGTCTGGTTGTCAAAAAGAATTCTCCATGATAGACCTTGGAAAAGCATCCTATATTTTAAATTAAGGTCTATAAAGATAGATCTAAGAGGATGCTTGTCCTATCACAGCATATGTACATAGAGGGAGTGCTAAAGAGGTTCAGCATGGAAAACTCCAAGAGGGGTCTCTTACCCCTAAGGCATGGAATTCATCTCTCCAAGAAGATGTGCCCCAACACATCTGAAGAGATTCAACGCATGAGCAAGATACCCTATGCATCAGCAATAGGGAGCCTCATGTATGCCATGCTATGTACAAGACTTGATATAGTACATGCTGTGAATGTCACGAGCATATATCAATCAGATCCAGGCAAAAAGCACTGGATAGCTGTGAAGAACATTCTTAAGTACTTGAGAAGAACTAAGGACATGTTTTTGGTCTTTGGAAGAAGATCAGAGTTGAAGGTAGAAGGATGCACACATATTGATGATAGAAAGTCTACATCAGAATATGTGCAATGGTGGTTCAGTAAATTGAAAGAGTTCCAAACAACCGATCATTATAGATTCTATCTTAGAAGCTGAATGTTACGCCGTCTCTAAGGGTGCAGTGGAAATCTTTTGGTTTAAAAGGTTCATTGCAGAGTTAGGTGTAATGTCATCAGATGTTATAAACACTCTACTGCGATAACAAAGGCACCATAGCACTAGCTAAGGAGCCAAAGGTCTCACCAAAAATCGAAGCACATAGAGCGGTAGTTCCAAAGGTCTACCTCGAAAGAAAATAAGTAGAGGATCAGAGAGTAGACTCCACAGAAAATGTGGCGGACCCATTCACTAAGCAGCTAAGTCGGCAGAAAAACTAAAGCGCATCTTGAGAAGATGGGGCTTAGGTTTATGGCTGATTGGCTTTAGTGCAAGTGGGAGATTGTTAGAAGTATGCCCTAGAAGCCAATCTGGCTGACACATTGTTAATTCTAGGGACATAATTTTGTACTTGACTATTTATTATTGAATAAATAAAAGGCATCTTTTCATTCATATTGTTTATGTGTCTATGAATCGTCCAAGAAATTAATAAGATGATGATGCATATTCTCAAGAGTTGAGAATTTGAGCCATGTATCATTGGTGATTAATTTCTAAATGCTCCTGATCAATGGATCATCATGAGGACGGTGATCGATCCGATCAGTGCACAGATCACTTTCCTTCTGGATGGACGAGACTTGAGTCCACAGTGTAGGGACACTGAAGTGATAGTGCAGGTGCTTGTTAGAGAACAAGGGTACTGAGCGTGACCAAGACAAAAAGTCACTTGGATGTCTATCCACTCGTCAGTGACTTGCTTGATGTTGCAGTAGTGTGACTGGTCCTTTGACCTGCGGTGCTTCGGCTACTCATAGTGAGGTTATTGTAGTTTGACTGCACACATACATGGTCTCTAGCCATATGGGTCCATGCAGTGTAGATTGGCTGCAGTAGGTTCACTGTAGGAGTAGGGTATGCACCTATAAGAAATCTATCGACCTTGATAGATAAGGAGTGATCCTATGTGATTTGTTAGACTGAGTTCTAAGACCTTGGCCAGGGCAGTAATATAAAGTGGAGAAAGAGTTTTTCCACTATCGAACTCAAGTCAAATAAATCTTCACATATGACAGACGATGGGGTTTGACGAGCTGTCCATGACCTCCGTCCTGTAGGGATCCACGATAGTAGGACTGTATCACACGATAACTGCACCTAGAGGTTCATCATTCTATTCTACTGGGTAGCCACTACATGCTGCTAGGTGTCACTGGTGGATGGTGGGACTCACAGGGATTATCTCGATGATCGATAAACCCTAATGAGTAGAGTTGGAATCGTTCCAATCCATTGAAAGGAGTTTTCAATGATATTGTGATAGAGATCATAATATATCTCACTACCAGTCAGAGTAGAACCTATGGGGTCACACACATTAAAAATATTGACCGATCCGATGGTTGAATTGTGATTAGGAATCACAAGTAATCAATTAGATTGATATTCAGTTGAAGAAGGAACAAAGGGAATTAATTAATTGGACTTAAACGCAAATCCTACTTCGAGTAGGATTCCTAGAGTCCTAATTGGATTAGGACTGGGAATCCTAGTTGGAGTAGGACTGGGATTCCTACTTGGAATAGGATTCCTACAATCCTAATTAGATTAGGAGTTTTGAATTAAAATTGGATTCCTACTTGGAGTAGGATTCCTAGAGTCCTAATCGGATTAGGACTTCGGATTCAAATTAGAGTCCTAATTGGATTAGGACTAAAATTAAATAAGTCCTAATTTGATTAGGGTTTCTTAAGTCCTAATTAATTATTAATCTAATGAATCAATATGACTCCTAATTGGGTTAGGATTGAAGAGTTCAATTGAGTCATGGTTCACTCAAGTTCTAATTGGATTAGGACTAGTGTAGATTGAACCCAATTGATTCATGATTTGGTTAAACCCTAATTGGATTGGGACTAAACCAAATTAGGGCCACCCAATCCTCATTAGATGAGGATTAGGGCAACACAAAAGGGAGGGGCTCACGCCCCTCCCCTTTCTCCTCCTTGGTGCGGCAACACAAGAGGGGCCGGCGCCCCTCTTGGAAAGCAATCAAGGGCTCCTAACTTGTAGGAGCCCATCATGCTTTAAAAAGGGGTGAGGGCGGCAGCTAGGGCTCCCAAGAGTTTTTCCTCTTCCCTTGGAGCCGTGGCCACCCTCTCCCTCCCTTGGTTCAGCCGCCAGCTAGAAGAAGGGAAAAAGAAGCCATGGCGCCCTCCTCTTCCTCCTTTCCTCCTTCCAACGCAGGGAAAAGAAAGTAGGCTGCAGGGGCTTTGCTTCTTCCTCTTCTTCATCCTTCTTCTTCCTCCTCTCAAGTATATTCAAGAGTTGAAAGAAAGAAAGGAGATCAGCCATCAAAAGTTATCTCTGCAAGGGAGCTAGCACCCCGGTGAGATAGAGAGCTTGGATCGGATTCTGCTTCGTGTGGATACCCGTAGAGGCCGGACACTTGAACGGCTTCAAGCGAACCCTCTTCTAGAAATCCTACGATCATCAGATAGTGGTGAAGTTCTACCCACTCAAAGGTAAGTAGTAGATCTGAAATTAATCATGTCTTTTAATTTTAATCTCCCCTTTAGATTTCATAAAACTGAGTTAGAGAACTCTAGAAAATTTTTGAAATCTACGTTCCCTAGAACGTTCATGAGATGAACGCCCCCGCACGTGTCTTTCCGCTGCGATCGTCGCAACGCGTGTGGGGGTAATCCAACAGGAGTTAATCATACTGAACCTCTTCAGTATAGTATCAATGTATGTAGATTAGGATAATTCAAGTAATCTTTTAAATCTATCTCTATAGATCTTCATCCCTAGGATGTAAGATGCTTCTCCCAAATCCTTCATGGCAAATTGAGATGATAGCCATACCTTTATTCCTTATAATGCAGGAATGTCATTTTCGATTAGAAGAATGTTATCCACATACAAAACAAGAAATATAATAACTGAACCATTTACTCATTTATAAATGCAAGGTTCCTCTTCATTCTTAATGAAGCCATATGATTTGATCACCTTATCAAATTGTATGTTCCAACTTCGTGAAGCTTGCTTTAATCCATAAATGAATTTTTCAAGCTTTCACACCTTAGACTCATCTGTAGATATAAAACCTTCAGGTTGCATTATATACACCTCTTCTAAATCTCCATTTAGAAAAGCGGTCTTTACATCCACTTGTCAGATTTTATAATCTAAAAGTGCTGTTATCACAAGCATAATTCGAATGGACTTGAGCATTGCCACGGAAAAAAACGTCTCGTCATAGTCAATACCATAATGTTGGCGATATCTCTTGGCAACCAGACGGACTTTATAGGTCTCTACCTTTCCATCTGCGCCCCGTTTTCTTTTGAATATCCACTTACACCCTATAGGTTTAATCCCTTCGGGTGGGTCAACCAATGTCCATACATCATTGACCTTCATGGATTCCATTTCAGATTGCATGGCTCCAAGCCATTTATCAGAGTCATACCTCTGCATTGCATCCATATATGTGATCGGATCCTCATCGTTTTCATCAAGTTCGATAGGATCCCCGTCCCGAACCAAGAAACCATAGTATCTGTCCGGCTGACGTGGTACTCTACCTGATCGCCTTAATGGTGCATCTAAGATGGGTTCTGGATCTGATCTAATCAACTCCGACTCAATTGGTTCAGTGGATGGTGTCGTGTCTTCTACATGTTGAACTTTCCTAAGCTCAATATTAGAGCTTTTAGTTCCTTCACTAAGGAATTCTTTCTCCAGGAAAATAGCTCTATTGCTTACGAACAACTTTTGTTCTTCAGCAAAGTAGAAGTAATATTCTTTAGTTTCTTTAGAATAATTAACAAAGAAATATTTGTCAGACTTAGGTTCAAGTTTGTCTGTCTTTAAACGTTTGACGTACGCTGGACACCCCCAAATCTTAAGATGGGAGAGCATCGGTTTACGTCCAGTCCACATCTCATGTGGTGTTTTATTTATAGACTTACTTGAAACCTTATTTAGAATATAGCAGGCTGACTCAAGTGCATATCCCTAAAAGAATATGGGTAGACTCGCAAACCTCATCATGGATCGAACCATATCTAACAGGGTTCGATTTCTCCTTTCTGATACGCCATTATACTGCGGTGTACCAGGAGGAGTCCATTGGGAGAGAATTCCATTCTCTCTTAGATATGTCAAAAACTCATTGAAAAGGTATTCACCCCCTCGATCTGATCGAAGAGTTTTAATACTCTTTCCAGTTTATTTTTCTACTTCATTACGATACAATCTGAACGTAATGAAATATGAATACCCACCTTTAGCATCTGTGCTCATTGGCCCACATACATCAGAATGTACAAGGGTCAATAAGTCACTGGCTCGTTCACCTTTTTCAGTAAAAGGTGATTTAGTCATTTTACTAAGAAGGCATGATTCACATGTTGTTAATGATTCACAATCATTAACATTGAGAATTCCCTTTTTACTTAACATGTTCATCCTGTTCTTGTTAATATGACCTAGCCTATGATGCCAAAGGTAGATATCCATGATATTATCTATTCTAGGGTGCTTACTTGACTTGTATATTACATTAACAGGCTGTGACAATATGTATATACCATTACTCAATTGTCCATGTATTACAGTAACACCATTCATAATGATATCACAAGAACATTTCTTTATTGAGATTTCATAACTGTTTATGGCCAAAAGGCCTACGAAAATTACATTCAATAAGAACGTAGGACAATAGTGACAACACTCAAGACAACTACATGAGAATTGAAAACAAGTTTGAGATTTCATAAAGCAAGAACTGGAACAGATCTTCCATCTCCAACATTCAGAAATTTCTCACTATTTCCAAATCTCTCATTGACATGAAGTCCTTGCAACGAATTGCATATATTAAAATGACTTCCAGTATCTAATACTCAGGTCGAATTATTACATATAGAGAAATTACAAGGTGTTATCATATAAATACCTTAATCAGCAACTGATTGCCCTTTTCTCTTGCTTGGCCTGTTTGGATCAAGTGAGGCAAGATGATAATTTCTCTTCTAATGCCCCTGCTTCTTATAATAGAAGCATTCTGCCTGATTGTGGTCAGCCTTAATCTTTTTGGTCTGACTTGGCTTAGCACGTTGCATCTTTTTCTTTTGATTCTTATTTTTCTTCTTCCCTTTCTTAAAGGTACCACGACCCCTGGACGAACCTCCCGCTAAATTCACCGACCCTTTTAGGAGTTGGTGATCCTTCTCAAAAGTTTGTAGTAAATCCAACAATTGGTGATAATTTACTACCAGTTTCGTCATACGAAAGTTGGTGAGAAATAGGCAGTACGAACCAGGAAGAGAATTCAGTATAGCATCCTTCCCCAATTGATCATGTAGGGAAAATCCAAGAGTGCCTAGGCACTCGATTAACTCAATCATGTACAATACATGATCGGTCACCGAAGCCCCATCCTTCATACGTGCGCTGAAAATAGCACAACTAGCCTTGTGCCTTTCAACGTCATCAGGAATACCGAATAATTCATTCAACACTTGAATGATGTCTTCCGACTGCGCATTCTCAAAATGCCTACTAAACTCATCATTCATTGCAGCGAACATGATGCATCGAACAGTGATCCGGTCACTGAGCCACTTCTGATAAGTGTCTTTGGCCGATCTTGATGCATTAGCAGTGGGTTGCTTAGGTGCTGGATCCATTATCACATAAAGGATCCTCTCATGCTCTAGCACTATTTTCAGTTTTCTATGCCAATTATTGAAATTTGGACCAGTCAATTTGTCAGTCCAACAATGAGCGAAGTGACAAATTAGTGGCCATTTCTGCATAAAAAGAAAATTTGGCTATTAGTATATGAATTGACTAAACTCAATAGACTTGGACTTTAGTCTAAAGGTACTCCCACTATTTTATGCAAATTGGTAGCATCTACCTTCAATTCGAAAAATTACTCCTAATTCTTTAGTGGGCACTAGAACCCAATAGATCGCATATAGGCCTGAGTGAGGCTCGGCCAACCCATACGCACTTATTGGTAGGTTCTTAACCAATTGCTTCACCAAGCAACTTCTAGTGATGATTTTGCCCTAGATTTTTCGGCAGGCGTGTGGCGCCTCCACCGAATACCTTAGTCAGGTCCAACCATTAAATGATAGGGTTAAGTCTAATCAACTAATAGACGATCAAGCCTGAGTGTGGCTCGGCTCACCTGACCGCCTATTGAAAGTATACTTAACTCATCATATATTGAATGACAATTCCAATGCTTGATAAGTACCAGGCGTGTGGCACCTCCAATAATTATCAAAACATTGGACCCATTATCACCCAACTTAATGGGAGGCTATGACCTAGTTATCACCATAACTATTTCATTTTAAGAACCTAATAATTTTAGAGGATTTCATAATTAGGATAGATGAGAAGATCCGGTTAGTCTAATTTCTCCCACTGACTTCACCAAATCAGATTAGACTGAAACCGGTTAAGGAGGCACCTAAATCAGTCAAACTGATTTTTCTTATAGGCATGGGCTAACTCGAATCATTAAGTGATCCAATCAAAATGTGATTGACCATGTCGGCCAGGTAAGTAAGATCGGTGGAAGGGATATGCCATTAATTCGACAAAGACGAATCAGTGCGAGTAGCTCCCAATTAAAAACTACCGATCAAAACTGCCAAACTTACCTTAGACACCGACTGGTTAATCAATTATGATTTGATTACTCAAATGACTTGGGCTATACCTCTGAGCCTAAATCAAGTTCCATCTTGGTCTAATCAAAGACATGGACTTGACCCATCTACAACTATTATAAATTGACCTAGAATTTTCTTGACCTAACCTAGTTACTACTTAATTAGATTTGATCAATTAATTCTATTTGTCCATGTATGATTCTAACCTTAGGTCTAACCCAATCCTAGAAACTTGATTCAAGCTAACCCATATGCCCAAAGAATTATGCAATGTCAATTAATTGAGTTACAATTCTATTTCATAACACTTAATTCTCAATTAAGTTTAGACTTATAAAAATTTTGATCATTGCATATATTTTTTTAATTACATATTAATTACAATCTTTCAGTTCTTAAAACACATTTTCAGATCTGAGTTTTTGTAATTAATCACATGTAATCAGATTTAATTCATGTTTAAGTCATTATGTTTTATGTTCATGCATCACATATACATAACAACATGAATTAATTCAAACAACATACATCTTATATATTTGTTTTTTTTAATTTTTAGATCTGATTTATTCATTAAAATCAGAGATCATATAAATCATAAACTTTATTTAGATCTAATCTAAACAATATTATGATTTCAGATTTATTCATGTTACTAATCCTAACACAAACATGCATCATATGCATCCAAAATTTCAGATCTAGTTAATCATGCATAATCAGCAATTAAATCAATCATAAAAAATACTTTAGATCTAATCTAAATATATTCATGATTTCAGATTTAATTACAAAAATTAAAACATAAAAGTTTAAACATGATCCTGGCTCTGATACCACTGCTGGAGGAGTCTCCACTCCTACATGGGTTCGGTCCTATTAAAAATAGGGTGACACCCATGTATACCTATCAGAGCACGCATCTCTATACGCCTCCAGACGGAGAGCCACGCTTCATCACACGATCATGCGTGAGAGTTCTCGGAGATCGGTCACAACTCTTGGACCTTTGCTCTGATACCAATGAAAGTGAATCCTATGTTCTTCGGTGTTAAGCATGCTAAATTATTTTTATTTTTTATTTTTTTTTGAAACCCATGGCTGAACCTGATCGGGTTGTCTACGTACCCCTTCATAAGGGGGATCAACCCATGTGTAGTTCTTTTTAGGTTTCAAAAATGCAGCAAAAAAATCGAATCAAATAATTTAATTCGTGCATGCTTACAAGATCAAATCTAGAAATCAGCATTGTAAGAACACATAGAATTATGCCGAAATCATTTAAACAAATATGCTAAAACTTTATGCATGATTAACTATCAGATCTGAAAGGTAAACACTCTATTCCGATTAATCTCTGAATATCCATCGAATGGATTCTAGAGATAACTTCGTGAGGAGCCCTAAAGAAGGGTAAAACCTCGAAAAATCGGACCTAGACCCTGACTCCAAAATAAAAGATTAATATAGAATTAATACTTTTTATGATGAAAGAAATTTGTGGATCTGATTTTTGACTTCGCAGCCACACACACGAATGGTCTCTACGAGAAGTACACGCGAAGCCCTATGTAGATCGTCTTTCGCGGGAGTGCTAGCTCGAGCAGGAATGCTGCAATAGCTGAAGCTTTGTTCTTCTAAACTCTCAACCTTTAATTGTTCTTCAAGAAGATGGAGGATAAACGTAAGGAAGAAGGACAAGAAGGGATGGAGGCTCTCAGAGAATTTTTTCAGAATTTTTTGAAACCTCTAAATATGGTATATCTTGAACCCGAGGCATGGGGATCTTTTATAGCCAAAAGCCCCCCCACGCCTCACACCTAATTTAGCCAACTAATTTAGCTGATAAAATTCCCAAAAAATTCTGGTAGTTTGACAGCTAAAAGGAGATAAAAATATCCAAATTTCGTGCATTTTGGATCCCTAAAAGATAGGAAATCATGCATCCAAAGCTCAGCTGCAGACCACCCTATTTCGTACACCATGCAATCCCTACAAATTAGGAAATTCATCTAAATCTTTCTAGGAAGATTTAAGGTGCCATTTTTCTAGAAAATATAGCCCCATGCCTCCTCTCTTCTCATGCCAATTTTTGGCCAAAAATAAGGAGGATAGGCATGAAAAATATTGGGGATAAATCAAGGTGTCATTCTTCTCCAAGAAGATAAGGATGTGTTCCTAAAATTTAGGAATTCTTCTCCTTATCCAATTCTGATTATTTGGACTCATAATCCTCATCAAATAAGGTCTTCTAATTGATTTGGTTCAAGTCCAATCTAATTGGGTCAAGTTTCATCAATTGGGTCAAGCTCAATCTACTTGGGTTGAACCTAATCCAATTAGGTCAAACCTTGATGCAGCCCAAATTGAATCCTATTCAATTTGGCTCAACCTAAGCCCAATTACTCAATCAAATTGAGTTCATTAGCAACCTAATTGCTAATTAATCCTCCAATAATTCAATAATTATTTTAATGCAACTTTTGCTTCGGATAATTTGTCAATCGAATTGATCAAATTATCCCTGAGTGATTCTTAATCATCAATCAACCATTTGATCAACCTAGAAACTTCTATACGTGTGACCTCATAGGTTCGAACCTAAGCCGGTATTATAGGAACGTCTTCCTATACTAATCGATGTGACCATCTAGAAATGGTACCCGATGTTCGGATAGGCCGAATATATGCGAAGCAAATATTCTGGAACCCTGGACTATGGTTACTGTATAATTCAATCCCTTTGACTCCTAATGCCAGGATGACTTAAAGCTCACTATCAACCCTATAATTAATACATCCATTATGTGATTAACTTTAGATATCCCGTGACTCCTCACTGGGATTACCTTGGCCAAGATTTTGCTAAATTAATCACAAGACATTATCTCCTATTTTCAGGAGGGGTCAATTCCATCTTGACTCACAACTGACTACGTAAGTACTTGACTGTAACCAGTGACCTTCCGTCACTGAATTAGAAATTTAGGTAGTCCGGTACCAAAGTGAGGATGATAGTGTTACTTTGATGATTAACAAGCAATTATCAAGAGTATGTTATAAGTTAAATTGATACTTTATTTATAAGTCTGTTACTCTCAGTATATTTGTATAAATTGATAAAGATACATTTCATTGTTTATATGAATGAATCTAACCTTGAGATGCAGCAAAGTGTGGATTGAGTTGACCCAAAGGATGATTGGGTCGACCCCGGCACATCAGGAAATCATTTGGCACACTTCTGCAAAAATGGCACAGATGAACAGTAACTTGGGTCGACTCAAGGAAAGCATGAGTCGACCCAAACATCAAGCTTCTCAAACAACTCAGAAAATGGTTCTCTGGAAATACTGAGAGGGTCGACCCAAGATGAAGTTGAGTCGACCCAAGCTTGAGTCGACCCAAACCCTGAGTGGGTCGACCCAAAGGCAAGACAGAACAGATGACAGAAAAGGTTCTCTGGAAACCCTGTTAGGGTCGACCCAAGAAGAAGTTGAGTCGACCCAACTGAACCTTGAGTCGACCCAAAGAAAGGTTGGGTCGACCCAAGTGAAAGAAGGCTGAATTGCAAGTTTCTGTGTTTCTGAGAGGGTCGACCCAAGAAATGTTTGAGTCGACCCAAGTGAAAGTTGGGTCGACCCAAGGACAGGTTGAGCCGACCCAAACACGGGCAGAAGCATAATGGCTAGTTCTGCAGAAGTACTTTTTGTCCTTCCAACAGTGAGTAACGGCTAGTTTTTGAATTCTAACCATTGGGGCTTGTCCAATGGATGAAGAAAACTATTTAAAGTGGCACTATTCATCAGATAGAACATCCTTTCCAAAGAATATCAAAGAGTACACAAGAAAGAGAAAGTGTCCTAATCTTCTTCATCCAAGTGCTTCATTCAAGAGTCAAAAGAAAGTGGTTGAGCAGATTCAAAGAGTCATCAAGAGCTCCATCCACCCTTGAAGAGTGAATCATCCTTGACAAAGAAGAGAGAAGTCACATCAAGCGATAAATATTCTCTAAACTCTTCTTTGTAGATTATATTGTTATATTTGCTCATCTAGGAGTTTAAATCTTCTTCCTTTGTTTATTAAACTACTTGTAAAGGTTGGTTGGTTAGCCCGCAAAACCAACGGAATAGGTTGATTGGTGAACCTGGAAAACCAATTGTAAAGGTTCGTTGGTGAGCCCGTAAAACCAACATAGGTTCGTTGGTGAGCCCGTAAAACCAACATAGGTTTTTGGTGAACCCGAAAAACCAAAGTGTAAAGGTTTTTGGATTGTGAGCCCGGAAAACAATCCAACTGTAATCCGCGGGATTAACGTTCATGAGATGAACGTCGATCCCGCGCATGCCACTTCCGCTGTATCTGAAATTTTTTTAATTTTCTGCGGCATGGGCAGGTTTCCAACAGTGGTATCAGAGCCTAGGCTTAGTAGTTTAAGGTTAGGATTAATTATTAAAAGGCATATAAGATCTAAAATTTGAAAGGTTATGCATGCTGAAAATTTTCTGCACGCAGATTTTCAGGGTTGCTGATTTTTGCATGCTGATTTTTATAAGATAAGTTGATGATTCTATTGCATTGTTAATAGGGATTACAAAGTTTAGAATCATATCTAGCATGATCAGCAACCCATGTCATAACGTAATCAATTAGATTTTATATCTAAAAATTATAATTGTTGCATGTGGTGATGATCATAGGATTCAAACCCTTTTGGTATCAAATGTAAAGACCTGCGATGTGATCTGTAATATCATGTAATTTTTCAAATGCTTGCATGCATCTTATTTGATATTTTGAGAGGCCTGCATGCCTCCTAAAAGGGATGTAATTTATTATTATATATCTGGTTGTATTTCTGTGATGTAATATATGTCAACGATCAAGTCGAAGACAGTACATGAGATGAACGGCGATCTGAGCGGTTGATGGCGATTGGATCAAGAGTTGATCAGGGATCGAATCAAGGAGGCTCGGGACCAATTCAAGAGTTGAAGACCAGTTGATCGATTGACGTGCATGTGCTTGTAATATGACCTAATTAGAATCCATGATCATCACCTATTTAAAATTCAGCTTTTATTTATTGCTACAATTATAACTGCCTGTGATGTGCTATTTGCATGTGATGCGAAAGTGAGTGGGGTAGATAGGTTTACATATGATGCAAACTAGTAGAGCAATCCCAATAAGATCTAAACTAAAACCCCCTCAATCAAGTCGAGAGTGAACCAACATGAACGAGTCATATTAGATTAATTGATCTAATTGGTGTCTAGGAAAGCATGAAAGGTGGTTACTTAATTAGGATTTTACTCTCTGAGTAAGGGGAGCCTCCCACCTGCTTACCTAGCCAATTGTTTGATTACCTCTTATGAAGAGCTCAAGGTTGCAAACACTAAGACATGATTAGCCAATATTAAGTCCATGGGTCTTCCACCGTAGTAGAGTTACTAAGGTCTTTCTGGTGTTGACTTGTCTCGGTTGGACACAGTGGGCACGTTGCATTGGGAGGCTGGATCTCTCTATAGACATTAGATGTTGTAGGGGTAAAGGTGGGGTTGGGCACCAATAACTGTTAGGTGAGGACCCAATGACGACTTTATTTCTACGGTTATACGGTGGGTCTGACTTAACTAAGGAATGGGACCAATAACTGTTAGATGAGGTCTTCATGACTTAGATACCAGGTAGCACTGCAACATGCTTGAGAAGCATTGTACAAGAGTTGTACACTCATCTATTTATGTGTCACCAATAACTGTTAGGTGAGGTGGCATGTAAATCAGTGGGACCGCAGTACCCACTAGAAATTCTAGTCGTGTAGGTTTTCCATTTTCCTACCAGGGGAGTGTGAGAAATTCGAGAAAGTAGTGGGAGGTACATTTGTTCTAAAAGATCTTAGAACAAATAAGGATCAAGTACAAAAGTCTAAGTAGAATCTTTACTCTCTGAAGATCATAATGTCAGCCTCAAACTCTTTGATCCGTATTCTTGAGACCAACCGATTGACCGGTACCAATTACAGAGACTGGCTTAGAAATCTCAAAATTATTCTGAGTTGCGAGAAAATAGGCTATGTGCTCGATAATGATATCCCCACATTACCAGCACGTCCGACCATTGATCAGCGTGCAACGCATGAAAAGTTGACAGATGATGACATTAGGATCAAGTGCTACATCATGGCATCCATGTCCAATGAACTCCAATGCCAGCATGAGAATATGAAGACTGCTAGGGACATACTTGCACACCTGCAAGAGTTGTATGGTAAGCAGAGTCGCACAGCTCGTTTTAAAGTGTCCAAGAGACTCTTCAAGGCAAAGATGCACGAAGGGCAGTCTGTCCATGATCACGGTCTGACTATGATCAAGGACTTAGAGGAGCTTGAGAAGCTCGGTATGAACATGCACAAGGAATTGCAAGTAGATCTGATCCTGCAATCCCTTTCTGACTCATTTGGACAGTTTATAGTAAACTACCACATGAATAAGATTGAATGCACTAAGACTGAACTGTTAAACATATTGGTAACTGCTGAGGGAGCCCTGAAAGGTTCAAGGGGCAACGTCCTTACTGCTGAGTTGACTTCTGGTCTAAGAGAAAGTCTACTTGGAAGAAAAAGAAGCCAGCAAAGAAGCAGAAGAAAGACAAGAAGCCAAAGAAGGAAGTTCAAAAAAAAAGGCTAATGACAAAGGAAAATGTTTCCACTGCAATGTCGGTGGCCACTGGAAGAGGAACTGCCCTTCATACCTCGAGAGCCTGAAGAACAAGAAGGCAGACACACCTTCAGAAGGTATGTTAGACTTGCTCGTGATTGAAACTAACCTTACGGTTTCCTCTACTTCGAGTTGGGTTCTAGATTCTAGTTCTCGTGCTCACTTGTGCACTACTATGCAGGGTCTAAAAGAAAGTAGAAGGCTGACAGAAGATGCGGTAACCCTTCGAGTTGGCAATGGGGCAAAAGTTGCTGCTGTGGCTGTGGACACCTACCCTCTGCGACTACCGTCTGGTTTTAGTTTATAACTTAGAGACTGTTATCATGTACCTGCTGCTAGTAGAAATTTGATTTCTGTTTCATGTCTAGCATAGGAAGGTCATATTTTTTACATTTGACAAAGACTGCTGTTCTATTTATTTCAGAAATAAAATAGTCGCACGTGGTTTTATGATTGACAGTCTCTATCATTTGCATATGGATGTATTTGTAAATGTGTCTGAGCAAGAAGTGAGTGCCAAAGGATCCAAGAGATCTAGGGATGAGATAAACCAAAAATATTTGTGGCACCTCAGACTTGGCCATATTGGAAAGGATAGAATGAACAAAATAGATAAAGATGGGCTTCTTGGCTCATTGACTTCCGAGTCATATCCAGTTTGCGAGTCCTGTCTTCAAGAAAAAATAGTTAGATTGCCCTTTGTAGGATATGGGGAGAGGACCACTGAAATACTTACCCTGGTACACACAGATATGTGTGGCCCATTCGATGTGCAAGCCAGGGAACATTATTCGTACTTCATTACGTTTACCGATGATTATTCACGGTATGGATATGTGTATCTAAAGACACAAATCTGAATCTTTTGAAAAGTTCAAGAAGTTCAAAAATGGAGTAGAAAAACAAACTGGAAAACCTCTTAAGGCTCTTCGATCCGATCGAGGAGGAGAATACCTTAGTGAAAAATTTCGGAACTATCTCAAGGAGAATGACATAGTCTCACAATGGACTCCTCCGGGTACACCTCAACTCAACGGGGTGTCAGAGAGGAGAAATCGAACTCTATTAGATATGGTCTGATCCATGATGAACTTCACTGATTTACCTATGTTTCTTTGGGAAGGTGCCTTACTTACCGCAATTTATCTACTGAATAGAGTTTCCTCTAAATCCGTTCCTACCACACCGTATGAGATATGGCATGGTAAGAAACCAAGTCTTGGTCATCTCAAAATTTGGAGATGTCCGGCCCATGTCAACCGACTACAGGCGGACAAGCTAGAGGCTAAGACCATAAGTGCTCATTTTATAGGATATCCTAAAGAGTCATTAGGATATAATTTTTACGTCTCAGAGGATCATAATGTGCTTGTGAGCTGACATGCCATCTTCTTGGAAAAACAGTTTATCCTTGATAGAGGCAGTGGGAGAAAAATTGAGCTTGAAGAGAAAGTCTCTGAAAATCAACGAGTCATGAATCCTATAGAACCCATTCATACAGAGCCAGTACACATTGTCCCTCCTCTACCTCGCAGATCTAGTAGGATCTCCCATCCTCCTGATAGATACTTAGGTATGCTTGAAGAAGATACTAAGAAAATGTTCCTCATGGGAGATAGGGAACAAATAGAGGATCCCAAAACCTACAACGAGGTGATATCAGATATTGATTCCAAGAAATGGCTGGAAGCTATGAAGTTAGAGTTAGACTCTATGCATTCCAACCAAGTCTGCACTTTAGTGGATCCACCAGAAGGTATTGTACCTATTGAATGCAAAATGATCTACAAAAGGAAGATAGGTTCGGATGGAAAGGTAGAGACCTATAAAACAAGGCTAGTGGCAAAAGGGTATAGTCAGCGCGATGGCATTGACTATCGGGAAACCTTTTCACCTGTAGTCATGCTGAAATCCATCCGAACATTGATTGCCATTGCAGCATTTTCTGATTATGAAATTTGGCAGATGGATGTGAAAATAGCTTTCCTGAATGGATATCTTGATGAAGATATCTATATGGAGCAGCCTTTGGGTTTTACCTCCAGTGATGGAGATCACAAGGTCTGCAAACTGCAAAGGTCCATTTATGGACTAAAACAAACATCTCGAAGTTGGAACACTCATTTCAATGATGCAATCAAAACGTTTGATTTCATCAAAAACGAAGAGGAATCGTGTGTTTACAAGAAGGTTAGTGGGAGTGCTGTCGTGTTTCTCGTACTGTACGTGGACGACATCCTCCTGATAGGAAATGATATTCCCATGCTAATCTCGATCAAGGTCTGGTTGTCAAAAGAGTTCTCCATGAAAGACCTTGGGGAAGCATCCTATATTTTGGGGATAAAGGTCTATATAGATAGATTCAAAAGGATGCTTGGCCTATCACAGAAAATGTACATAGAAGAAATGCTGAAAAGGTTCAGCATGAAAAACTCCAAAAGGGGTCTCTTACCCCTTAGGCATGGAATTCATCTCTCCAAGAAGATGTGCCCCGATACATCTGAAGAGATTCAATGCATGAGCAAAATTCTTTATGCATCGGCAATAGGGAGCCTCATGTATGCCATGCTGTATACACGACCTGATATAGCCCTTGCTGTGAGTGTCACTAGCAGATATCAGTCGAATCCAGGTGAAGAGCACTGGACAACTGTGAAGATAATTCTTAAGTACTTAAGAAGAACAAAAGATTTATTCTTGGTCTTTGGAGAAGCATCAAAGTTAAAGGTAGAAGGGTACACAGATTCAGACTTTATGACTGATATCGATGATAGAAAGTCAACATCTGGATATGTATTCTTGTGCAATGGTGGTACGGTGAATTAGAAAAATTCTAAACAACCAATCATTGCTGATTCTACTATGAAAGCTGAATACATCACCGCCTCTGAAGCTGCTAAGAAAGGCTTCTGGTTCAAGAAATTCATTGCGAAATTGGATGTAATGTCATCAGATGCCATAACACTCTACTGCGATAATAATGGCGCCATAGCTCTTGCTAAGGAGCCAAGGTCTCATCAAAAGTCCAAGCAAATAGAGCGGCGCATCTACCTCATACGCGACTATGTTGAGAAGAAATATGTCGAGGTGCAGAGAGTAGACTCCGCGGACAACATGGCGGACCCATTCACTAAGCAGCTGAGTCAGCAAAAGACTGAAGCCCACCTTGAGAAGATGGGATTTAGATATATGATTGATTGGCTTTAGTGCAAGTAGAAGATTGTTAGATGTATGTCCTAAAAGCCAATCTGGCTGACACATTGTTAATTCTAGGACATAATTTTATACTTGACTATTTATTATTGAATAAATAAAAGGCATCTTTTTCATTCATATTGTTTATGTGTCTATAAATCGTCCAAGAAATTAATAAGATGATGATGCATATTCTCGAGAGTTGAGAATTTGAGCTATGTATCATTGGTGATTAATTTCTAAATGCTCCTGATCGATGGATCATCACGAGGATGGTGATCGATCTGATGAGGATGGTGATCGATCCGATGGGATCAGTGCACACATTGCTTCTCTTATAGATGGACGAGACTTGAGTCCACTGTTGAAAATTATATCCTAATAGTCAATCGTCAGCATATTGATGATTGAATTTTATAAATGAATTGACAAATTAATAAAGTATTATTTCGTATTATTCATCATTTTACATCTTCAAATGAACTCTTATATGATGAAGTCCTTAGGACTTATTAATAATAAAGGAGGATTTATCTTCGAGTCCTTAAACCAGTTCGCGATCAAATGATATGTTGTTACTAGGACGACAGTATTATCGAGATTAGGTCATTGTGTGACATATACGTTGGTTGTCCTCTTAACCAAAGAGTGTAGAGACACTGGTATGCCACACAGGTGAAGTGTAGGAGTACATTTCACTGAACGTGACCAATTTCGAAACGCTCTACTGTCAAGAGATTTTTTGAGTGGATATGGATATAAGTTTGGCCTTCTGACCTGAGACCGCAACCTGTGACTAGCAAGTAACTCATTGTACTTTGGTACCGGACTACCTGAATTTCTAATTCAGTGATAGAAGATCACTGAGTGCAGTCAAGTACTTGCATAGTAAGTTGTGAGTCGAGATGGAATTGACCCTTCTGGAAACAGGAGATAATGTCTTGTGATTAATTTAGCAAAACCTTGGCCAGGATAATCCCAATAAGGAGTCACGGGATATCTAAAGTTAATCACATAATGGATGTACTAATTATAGGGTTGACAGTGAGCTCTAAGTCATCTTTGCATTAGGAGTCAAAGGGATTGAATTATACAGTAACCATAGTTCAGAGTTTTAGAATATTTGCTTCGCATATATTCGACCTATCCGGACGTCGGATACCGTTGCTAGATGGTCACATCGATTAGTGTAGGAAGTCGTTCCTATACTACCGGCTTAGGTTCGAACCTATGAGGTCACACGCATAGAAGATTTCTGATTGATCAAGAAGGCTGATGAATGATTAAGAATCATTCAGGGATAATTTGGTCAATT
Source organism: Phoenix dactylifera (assembly GCF_051530095.1). Lineage (NCBI taxonomy): Eukaryota > Viridiplantae > Streptophyta > Magnoliopsida > Arecales > Arecaceae > Phoenix > Phoenix dactylifera. Next base: position 13,257,787 of record NC_143192.1, read on the forward strand.
CGATTGGTAAATTATCTTATAAAATAATTAAAGTAATTATCGAAGGATTAATTAGTAATTAGATTGCTAATGAACTCAATTGGATTGAGTAATTAGACTAAGAATGAGCCAAATTAAATTAGATTCAATTCTGGGCTCAAGCAGGATTTTTGACTTGATTGGATTAGGTCTGAATCAAGAGGACTTAGGTTGACCAAATTAAATTAGATTAAATTTGTGCTTAATTAGGGATTGACCTAATTGGATTAGGTTCAACCCATGGTAATTGGATCGTTCTAATTGTTAGGATTTAATTAAACTAAATGGGTTTGATCTGAAACTTTTCGGATCTTGAAATCCACTTGTCACATATCCATACATGGCACCATAAATTGATTTTTAATATGATTAAAAATTAATTTAATTTATTTAATGGTGCCATCGGACACTTGGCAACATCATGGACCTCTTTCATCATCAGATGGGGTGACATGGAGAGATAAATTCATGAAAAAAATTGATTAAGATCAAATTCTCTCTCTTCATGACATATGTCATCCTTATCTTTATCTCACTTCTAATTAAGGTTGAATTTCAAATTTAATCACCACAAAATCACCACGTGACCCTCTAATCTGATTGGGGGCATGGAAATTTCGAAATTGAATGAGGAAAGTGGCAACATGATGAATGGTTTAGATTAGATCAAGCTTCATCATGTAATGGCGCGTGAACTTGAATTTTGAATTCAAAATTCAAAACCCCACAAAATTCTCCTCAAATATGGGATGGTTGGCATGAAGTTAGAGGGGATAGCAATATTAAAAGGACCTCCATCAGCTGGTGGTCGAATTCAAGGAAAAAAGAGAGAAAAAGAAGAAAAAAAAAGGGAAAAGAAAAGAGAGGAACCCTAGTTCATGCATGGAAAAATTCTGCATTCAATCTAGCCGACTTTTTCCTCCTCTAAGTCCATCAACCCATTAGTGTTAGGGGTTCCTAATAAAAGTCTTTAGATCAGATCTAAGTCCTCTTCAATCCCTCTAAACCTTTCCTCCAAGTTCTTCCAAGAAGGCAGTTCAAAAGTTGATAGCGTTGGAAAGATCAAATTTCAGCCTCAAGAAATTCTGCGCAAGCTAGCACTTCCGCAAGATTGGATCTCTTCAGGAACTTCGTGTGTACTTCTCGTAGAGGCCATTCATGTACGTGGCTGTGAAGTCAAGGATCAGATCCATAACTTTCATCCATCATAAAAGGTATTAATCTAGCATTAATCATTTATTATGGTATCAAGATGTAGGTCCGATTCTCCGAGGTTTTACCCTCTTTTGGGGCTCCTCATGGAGATATCTCCAGAATTCATTCGATGGATATTAGGAGATTAATTGGAATAGAGTTTTTAAGTTTTAGATCTGATAGTTAATCATGCATGAAAGTTTTAGCATAATTGTTTAAACGATTCCGGCATAATTCTATGTGTTCTTAAGGTTTTGATTTCTAGATTTGATCTTGTAAGCATGCATGAATTAAATTATTTGATTCGATTTTTTTGCTGCATTTTTGAAACTTAAAAAGAACTACGTATGGCTTGATCCCCCTTATGAAGGGATATGTAGGCAACCCGATCAGGTTCAGCCATAGTTTTTTTTATAAAAAAAAATCAGCATACTTAACACCGAAGAACTTAGGATTCACTTACAGTGGTATCAGAGCAAAGGTCTAAGAGTTGTGACCGATCTCCGGAAGCTCTCACGCGTGATCGTGTGACGAAGCGTGGCTCTCCATCCGGAGGCATATAGAGATGCGTGCTCTGATAGGTATACATGGGTGTGACCCTATTTTTAATAGGATTGAACCCATGTAGGAGTGGAGACTCCCCCTACAGTGGTATCAGAGCCAGGTTCATGTTTAAACTTTTATATTTTAATTTTTATAATTAAATCTAAAATCATGAGCATGCTTAGATTAGATCTAAAGTATTTTTTATGATTGATTTAATTGCTAATTATGCATGATTAACTAGATCTGAAATTTTGGATGCATATGATGCATGTTTGTGTTAAGATTTGTAACATAAATAAATCTAAAATCATAATATTGTTTAGATTAGATCTAAATAAAATTTATGATTCATATGATCTCTGATTTTAATGAACAAATCAGATCTAAAAATAAAAGTGAAAAAATAAATACATAAGATGTATGTTGTTTGTATTAATTCATGTTGTTATGTATATGTGATGCGTGAACATAAAATATAATGACTTAAACATGAATTAAATCTGATTACATGTTATTAATTACAAAAACTCAGATCTAAAAATATATTTTAAGAACTGAAAGATTGTAATTAATATATAATTAAAAAAAATATGCAATGATCAAAACTTTCATAAGTCTAAACTTAATTGAGAATTAAGTGTTATAAAATAGAATTGTAACTCAATTAATTGATATTGCATAATTCTTTGGGCATATGGGTTAGCTTGAATCAAGTTTCCAGGATTGGGTTAGACCTAAGGTTAGAATCATACATGGACAAATAGAATTAATTGATCAAATCTAATTAAGTAGTAACTAGATTAGGTCAAGGAAATTCTAGGTCAATTTACAATAGCTGCAGATGGATCAAGTCCATGTTTTTGATTAGACCAAGATGGAACTTGATTTAGGCTCAGAGGTGTAGCCCGAGTCATTTGAGTAATCAAATCGAAATTGATTAACCAGTCGGTGTCTAAGGTAAATTTGGCAGTTTTGACCGGTGGTTTTTAATTGGGAGCTACTCGCACTGATTCGTCTTTGTCGAGTTAATGGCATATCCCTTCCACCGATCTTACTTACCTGGCCGACATGGTCAATCACATTTTGATTGGATCACTTAATGATTCGAGTTAGCCCATGCCTATAAGAAAAATCAGTTTGACTGATTTAGGTGCCTCCTTAACCGGTTTGAGTCTAATCTGATTTGGTGAAGTCAGTGGAAGAAATTAGACTAACCGGATCTTCTCATCTATCCTAATTATAAAATTCTCTAAAATTATTAGGTCCTTAAAATGAAATGATTATGGGGATAACTAGGTCATAGCCTCCCATTAAGTTGGATGATAATGGGTCCAATGTTTTGATAATTATTGGAGGCGCGACACGCCTGGTACTTATCAAGCATTGGAATTGTCATTCAATATATGATGAGTTAAGTGTACCTTCAATAGATGGTCAGGTGAGCCGAGCCACACTCGGGCTTGGTCGTCTATTAGTTGATTAGACTTAATCCTATCATTTAATGGTTAGACCTGACTAGGGTATTCGGTGGAGGCGCCACATGCCTGCCGAAGAACTTAGGGCAAAATTATCACTAGAAGTTGCTTGGTGAAGCAACTGGTTTAGAACCTACCAATAGATGCATATGGGTTAGCCGAGCCACTTGGGCCTATATGCAATCTATTGGGTTCTAGTGCCTACTAAAGAATTAGGAGTAATTTTTTGAATTGGAGGTAGAGGCTACCAATTTGTATAAAATAGTGGAAGTATCTTTAGACTAAAGTCCAAGTCTACTGTGTTTAGTCAATTCATATACTAATAGCCAGATTTTTTTTATGTAGAAATGGCCACAAGTTTGTCACTTCGCTCATTATTGGATAATGACAAGTTGTGTTGCCCAGAGATGGTCACCCAAGAGGGGGGTGAATTGGGTGTTTTAAAACTTTTTGCCTAATTAAGAGTAAAACACGCAAATGTATGAACTAAAGTAAAGATAGAGGGATGAGAAGAGTCAATCGCAAACACAAGGTTTTATAGTGGTTCGGAGCTTCCACTGCTCCTACATCCACTCTCCAAAGCACCTTTGGGAATTTCCACTATAATCCAAGATTACAGTCCGGTAGTTTTGCGAGTGCACTACCCAACTCGTTGTTTTACACCGGGCTAACAACGAACCCTAAAACCCCCAATTTAACCTAGGCTTGGGACGCCTTTCCCTTGTTCCAAGTCCCTTGACTGGAACAAGCACAATATTGAAAGAGTTTTACAAACAATTAGAAAGCTCTAAATAAGCAAATATGACAATGATAAACAATAGAACCCGGAAGAATCCTTTTGCCGTTGGAAGCGTGGGAAATGGTGATTCTTCCGATGTGGATTGCGTAGGTTTGAGTGTGAGCTTTGAATCCCGGGCGGAAGAGAGTAGTTGAGCTTGAAATCACTTGGGAAGCTTGAAAGCACTTGATTTCTTCACTTGAATGCACTAACTCCCTTGAACCTCTTTTTCTTTCTTCTCTCTTGAATGATTTTGCTTTGGGTTGGTAAAAAGTTATTGAGAAGCACTTAAGAGCTCCCTTTTATAGCTCAAAAAGCAAATATAGCCGTTAGAGATAAAGTAAAAGAGATTTGAAATTCAAACCAAACCTGTAAAAGCTGTCAGTCGCGTCCCAGGCGCTCCGGGGACGTCTCTGCTTCAACGAGAGACGTCTCGGCTACAAGATTTTACTTTTTACGTTGTCTGGGGACGACTCGGCTCTTTACGGGGACGACTCTGGAATTGTACCGTTTGAATCCTTGCCTTTCTGATTTCCTGAGAGGGTCGTCTCTGCACTTTACGGGGACGTCTCGGCTTGTTTGCACTTTTTGAATAGGGACGACTCCGCTGCCTCGGGGACGACTCCGCTTCTTTATCTCAGAAAAACATGTCTTCTGGAATTCCCTGAGAGAGTCGACTCCGCTCTTTCAGGGGACGTCTCCGCTGCCTTATCACCGAAAAAGTCATTCTCTGGAAAACCCTGAGAGAGCCGTCTCCGCTATCTTGGGGACGACTCGGAAAGTCTGCTTTTTACTTGCGGGGACGACTCCGCGTACGGTGGGGACGTCTCGCGCATATCTCTTGAAAACTGTCTTTCTGCCGCCACTGAGAGAGTCGACTCCGCTACTGAGAGAGTCGACTCCGCTATTGCGGGGACGACTCGGCAGGTGCCAGGGACGTCTGCAGACGTGCCAGTTCTTCCTGTTTGTGCTAGAGACGTCTCTGAGACAACCCGGAGACGTCTCGGCTGTCCCTGAACTTTTTCTTTCATCTCAAAAATTCTTTAATAAGTCCTTAAAAATCATGGGAACTTGCCTAGACATTTCTCAACAATATTCCTAATAAAATACATGAAATCCTCAATTAAATTGTTAAGATAAATGGAATTATACTCTAGTGTTTTGTATTCATCAAAATCCATTAGGGGGTCAACAATCTCCCCCTTTTTGATGATGACAAAACACTGAGTATATGCAAAATTCGAAATTTAAACATATACACAGTATTTGATCAGATGTATAAGCATAATGTTTTGATTAGAGCTAGATACAGTGTGCATAATTCAAAATAGTCAATTTTGAGTTCTATCATTATGCATAAGATTGATCTTCATAGCTCTTAAGCAATTTTAGCATATCAACTGAATTTGAATTAAGTTAAAATTTGAAAGCTTAGTTCTTTTTGACTCCCCCTTTCTTTTCAGAAGAGCAATTATCTAAAGGCCAATATTTTTCAATTTTATCTTCTCTTAATTCAACTTGGGAGTATGAATTTTGCATTCCAATGTATCCAATATCCATATATCCATATTGGTTCTACTCTTGGTTCTACTCTTGATTCTACTCCCCCTGCTATATCTACTCCCCCTTTTTGTCATCAACAATGAGGGGACAAATTATCCTTCCATGAACTACTCAAAGAGATTCAAGTTGTGCTCCCCCTGTCCAAGAATTTAGTCATTCATATCACTCCCCCTTTGTTTTGGAATTCATTTCAGACTCCTCTTTTTGTTTAACATAGTTATCACAAGATGTGCTCCCCCCTGTGTCATATGTATTGATAAGTTGTGTTGAATTTGAATACTCAAGGTATGTTATGAGATTTTTATGGCACATCACAAGAAACACATACACAGTCACAGAATCACATACACAGAAGCACATACACAAGGTTTCAAAAGAAATTGTATTCATGTATCATTGTAAACCTTTGAAGTCAGTACATAGTTAAAAGAAGAAATCATTACAAGAAGTGTTCCAAAATAGCCTAGGGTTTACAAAAAGAAGATCCTACAAAATGTCCCTCATCGGCGACGTTGCTCATAGACCCTACAAGCTGCATCTATAAATGCATTGATTGAATCCATTAGGGTCTTGAACTGATCTCCCTGTGACTTATGGAAGGCTGCCATGAGTGCTTCAAATTCTATGGTTGCCATTTCAATTCTTCCTCTGAGTTGGGCAACCAAGGTGCCCACATTTCCTCCTGGGCTTGTCAACTCTTTAAGATTCTTTGAAATGGCCTTCAAACTGTCCTTTAGCTCGATTGATCTGACTATTTGGGTGGCACCCACACCAATTATTTCTTGCGTTGTGGCTTCAATTTGAGCTCTAATGTCCTTTAGCTCTTGTAGAAGCCCTTCATGTGAAGCTCTGATGGGGGCCAACTCAGTAGAGATCATGGATCTCATTTCCTCCCTCATTTGTTGGCAAATGACAGATGCTAAGGTACGCATCTGGTCTTCTGATAGGAAGGAGGGCCCACTGACTGGAGGAGGTGGTGGCATGGATGTGGAAGGTCCAGCTGAGCTGGAGGGTATATCAGGCAAATCCATGTGGCTAGGTGGAGGAGAGTGGTGGTCAGGCTCCTGAAGTGGGATCTCAGGCTCTAGGATTTGGGCTTTTCTCTTTGGTACCTTGACCCACGACCCATCTACTTTATGAAACTCCATTCTTCGCATTGTGCCCTCATTATAATAGTCGGTGTTTCTCAAGGGTTTTGCAGGCTCATTTGTTGGAATGGAAACTTTGAAGTGTTTGAATACTAGGGTAAATATCATGCCATAGGGTATACTAAACCTAGAATACCTATGACATAGAGCAATGTAGTTCAACATAAGTCTAGGGAGGTTTAGGGGAATCCCTAGTAGGATATGATGCATAATAACTAAGTCTCGCTCCGAAACAAAATCGAAGCGACCGGTTTTAGGAAACAAGACCCGGTTGACAATACTCAAAAGGAGTCTCATCTCAGCGTTTAGGTCTTGAGAGTTGACAACATCAAGAGGGCCGCAGTCCTCTCGTCCTAAAAGTAAATTTAGGGCTATTTCCCTTTGGGGATGTGAGGTTGGAGCCTCACCGTCCTTAGGGATTTGCAAAATAGTGGACAAGATGTCCTCATTAATTTCTACTAATGTCCTCCGGACATATGCAGTGTACCCTAAGTCCCCTAAGGCCATATTGCTAAAAAGTTCTCTAACTAGACCGGGGTAGGTCGAGGTATTGAGGGTACAAAGGTGCTCCCACCCTTGGGCTCGGAGTCTCTCTCCAATAGAGAACCCCTCACTGTCTAAAAATGCAAAATCTATGTACCTACCGGTCGTCACTGTGCGATTTGCACAGGAAATGGTCGTGGTTAGCGGAGCAACCGGAGGAGACGGCGCGGAAGGTTCTTCCCTCCGTTCCTCACCGTCGGCCGCTACCCTAGGTCGCCTTCCACCGGTTCGTCTAGCCCTCTTTGGTGCCATGGATGCTAGGGTTTGTGATGGAGAGCAAATGGAGGCTAGGGTTTGAGGTGGAGAGCAAATGGAGGCTAGGGTTTTTTGTTTTGGTCGGGGATGAGAGAAGATAGCTCGGGTCGGCTCGAGCGGTTTCACTTATTTAAAAAAAACCTCGTTCGGTCCCCGAGACGTCTCCGCGACTAAGGCGAGACGTCTCGCCTGGGGGGACGTCTCTGCGATTTGCCAGAGACGTCTCCGGTACTGAAAAATTTCAGACTGAATTCTATCTTTTCCCAAATTTTTGTTTAATCACCCTAATCAACATGATTTCTTTTGATAAACACAGAGTGAATTTGTTTGTGATCCTCCCCCTTAATAATACATCCTATAATAAATTGATAAAGATTTTTGAATTATTAATGTTGAAATGAGGAATGTTTGACCAAATTTCGAATACCTATGAAATAGGCTCTGAAAATATCTCCATGAAGAGTCCAAGGGAGGGTAACCATCCTCCAGAAAGTCAAACAGTTCGTCATTTAGCTTAGATGAATTCATGCTTTCACTTATGTTTACCTTGAGGTGGATTACTAGTTTGAGTGGCAAAGCAATGCAATACAAGTTTAATTTATTTGCTAGGATCATACAAGCTCAAGGCATTCCTTAAGAAGTTGAATCTATCTTTACAAAGGGGCTTTGTAAAGATATCGGCCAATTGATTTTCAGTACATACATATTCAATCATCACATCATTTTTCAGCACATGATCCCTAATAAAATGATGCCTAATCTCTATATGCTTTGACTTAGAGTGTTGGACAGGATTTTTTGTTAAATTAATTGCACTTGTATTATCACATTTAATTGGTATATTATTCATTTTGATACCGAAGTCTTCAAGTTGTTGCTTAATCCAAAGGACTTGGGCACAACAGCTTCTAGCTGCAATGTACTCAGCCTCAGCTGTGGACAAGGCAACTGAATTTTGTTTCTTGCTAAACCAAGAAACCAAATTAGCACCCAAGAATTGACATGTGCCACTTGTGCTTTTTCTGTCGAGTTTGCACCCGGCAAAATCAGCATCGGAATAAGCAATTAAATTTATGTCAGATTGTTTAGAATACCATAAGCCAACATTAGATGTCCCTACTAGATATCTAAAAATTCTTTTAACAGCTTGCAGGTGTGATTCCTTAGGACATGCTTGGTATCTAGCACACATACAAACACTGAATAATATATCTGGTCTACTAGCGGTAAGGTAAAGTAAAGAGCCTATCATACCTCTGTACAATTTGCAGTCTATACTTTTACCTTTTTCATCTTTGTCAAGCTTGCAACTTGAGCCCATGGGTGTGCTGATTTCCTTTGCATCCTTCATCTTGAATTTTTCCAACATTTCCTTGATGTATTTGGACTGACTGATGAAGATGCCTTCCTCTGATTGTTTTATTTGTAGCCCAAGGAAGAAGTTGAGCTCACCCATCATGCTCATTTCAAATTCTCCCTGCATAAGCTTGGCAAACTCTTGACAAAGACTATCATTAGTAGCACCAAAAATTATATCATCCACATAAATTTGCACAAGCAATAAGTCATTTCCTTTTCTTTTAATGAAGAGGGTTTTGTCTACATTTCCTCTCTTAAATTTATTTTCAATTAGGAAATTACTTAATCTTTCATACCATGCCCTAGGGGCTTGCTTAAGTCCATACAATGCTTTATGCAATTTATACACATAATCTGGATGTAAGTGATTTTCAAAACCTGGAGGTTGTCCTACATAAACTTCCTCCATTATATAACCATTTAAAAAGGCACTTTTTACATCCATTTGATAGAGTTTAAAATCCATGAAGCATGCATATGCCAAAAGTAATCTAATAGCCTCTAATCTAGCAACAGGAGCAAAAGTTTCATCAAAGTCTATTCCTTCCTCCTGATTATATCCTTTGGCCACTAGCCTAGCTTTGTTTCTTATTACTATCCCATCTTCATCTAGTTTATTTCTATATACCCATTTGGTGCCTATGATTGAAACATTAGGGGGTCTTTCCATTAGAGTCCAAACTTCATTTCTTTCAAATTGGTTTAATTCCTCTTGCATAGCATTCATCCAATTATCATCTTTTTCAGCTTCTTCTAGTGATTTAGGCTCTATTTGTGAAACGAAAGCAAGATAATTACTAGTATTTCTTAGAGAGGATCTAGTTCTTATACCTTGTGAAGGATCACCAAGGATTAGATCCTTTGGATGACCATGTGCATACCTCCATTCCTTAGGAAGATCTTGATTTCTTGATGGAGGTTGATCTTCTTTATCTTGCTGATTTGTATCTTCTTTGATCTCATCCTCATGTTGTTTGTCTTGTATGGAGAATTCTTTCATTCGGTCTTCAAGTATACCTGCATCACCATCTTCTTCTTTTCTAGAAGAATCTCCATTAGCTTCATCAAAAACAACATGAATGGATTCTTCAACAACGAGAGTTCTCTTGTTGAAGACCCTGTATGCTCTACTAGATGAGGAATAACCTAGAAAGATCCCCTCATCTGATTTAGCACTAAATTTACTTAGATTGTCCTTTCCATTGTTTAAAATAAAGCATCGACAACCGAAAACATGAAAATAACTTATATTTGGTTTCTTACTTTTTATCAACTCATAAGGTGTTTTCTTTAAGATGGATCTAACTAAAGCACGATTTAAAATATGACATGAAGTATTTATTGCTTCAGCCCAAAAATACTTTGGTAGATCCGATTCGCACAATATGGTACGAGCCATATCTACTAGTGTGCGATTCTTCCTTTCTACCACCCCATTTTGTTGGGGTGTCCTAGGTGCCGAGAAATTGTGATTGATACCATTTTCTTCACAGAATTTTTCAAAATACTGATTTTCAAACTCGGTACCATGATCACTCCTAATTGCTTTTAGTTTAAGATTGAGTTCATTCGAAACCCTATTATGAAGCTTGTTAAAATCGGAAAAGGACTCATCTTTGTGTGCAAGAAATGAAACCCATGTAAAACGTGAAAAATCATCAACAATTACAAGACCAAATTTCTTACCCCCTAGACTAGCAGTTCTAGTGGGTCCAAACAAATCCATGTGAATTAGTTCTAAGGGTTTTGATGTTGAGACTATGTTCTTAGACTTGAAAGAACTTCTTGTTTGTTTTCCTAATTGACATGCAGCACAAATTTTATTCTTTTCAAAGTCTATTTTTGGTAGTCCTTTGACTAGATCCTTTATAATTAATTTAGAGATTAAATCCATGCTAGCATGCCCTAACCTACGATGCCATAACCAACTAGTCTCATTGACTTTGGGATTCATGGCTACAAGACATTGGCCATCCTTCATGGTGAGATCATCAAGATCTACCATGTAAACATTTCCATGCCTATGTCCTGTGAGTATGATCTCATTGTCAATTGGACTACTAATTATGCATAGTGATGATTCAAATGACACTTTAAAGCCCTTGTCACAAAATTGACTTATACTTAATAAATTATGTTTTAGTCCATTAACTAACAATACATTATCAATAAATGAGGAGGGTGATATGGAGATTTTACCAACACCAATGATTCGGCCTTTAGCATTGTCTCCAAATGTAACTACTCCTCCTTCTTTTGATTCCAAGGTGACGAAGAGACTCTTGTCACCGGTCATATGCCTTGAGCAACCACTATCAAGATACCACATTCTCTTTTTATTCCCGGCTGCAAGGCATACCTGCAAAATGATCATGTGAAGCTCTTAGGTACCCAAGTTTTCTTGGGTCCTTCGTGGTTAGTGTAGTTGGTTCCCTTAGGCACCCATACTTTAGTTATGTTTTTAGCTTTTACAAATATACTCTTATTAGTTTGGATCTTTCTTTGAATACAAGAGTAGGCTTTATGTCCATTCTTTCCACAATGAAAGCATGTAGGTTTTTCAGTTTTTATATCTTTTGCTTTTACAAAGAAATTCTTTAGATACTTTTGTTGCTTGTTAGTTTTATATCCTAATCCGGCTTTATTAAAAACAGCTCTTTGATTTGAAAGAATAAGATTTAATTTTTCAGAGCTTTGTGTGAATTTTTCAACAATTGGTTTGTACTTATGTACCTCATTCTTAAGGTTCAAATTTTCTTTAACTAGTTCTTCCTTATCTTTTTTAAGAGATTCAACATTTTGTGCAAGTGAGGTATTATTATCGAATAGGAATTTTACTTTTAGATTTAGTTCCTTAATTAGTGTTTTTGCCTTTTCATTTTCAATGCTAAGTTTTGAATTTTTGATTTCTAGGTTAGTAGTGTTAATATTTTTAACGCTCTCCTTTTCAATTAATAGGTTTTCAATATCTTCCTTCAGTTTTTGATTGGATATTTTTAATTCTTTATTCTTTGCTCCTAACATACTACAATCACCCATAAGTTCTTGAAAAGCTTCATATAATTCTTCTAAAGTAAAATTTATAGTTAGGTTTTGACATACCTCGTCGTCTTCGAACGCCATGAAGCACAAATTGGCGGTCTCTTCCTTCTCTTCCTCGGAGGATGATGTGTCACTATCATCCCATGTTGCCTTCAATGCCTTCTTCTTCTTCTTTCCAAAATACTTCTTTTGTTGAGGGCATTCGGAACGAATGTGTCCCGGTCTCTTGCAATCATAGCATATGATTGGGTCTCTTTCTTTTTCTTTTTCTTTTTCCCAATCATTTCTCCCTCCAAACTTTTTCTTTGGGAAGGGTTTCTTTTTCCTCATGAATTTTTTAAACTTCCTAACTATCAAACCTAAGTCCTCATCTTCGCTTCCTTCTTCACTCTCACTACTTTCTTCTTCAACTACACTCGAAGTAGCCTTGAGTGCGATTGTCTTCTTCTTTGGCAACTCTTCTTCATGTTGCTTCATTGTGAGCTCATGCGTCATCAATGAGCCCAATAGTTGTTCTAGTCCCAAAGTGTTGAGGTCTTTGGCTTCTACGATCGCCGTGACCTTTGCTTCCCATGCTTTCGGCAAAGACCTGAGAATTTTACTTACAAGTTTCGGGTTAGTATAAGATTTACCCAAACTCTTTAGACCATTAATTATGTCGGTAAAGCGTGTAAACATGCATGTGATGGTTTCATTGGGTTCCATCTTAAACAACTCATACTTGTGAACTAGAATGTTCACTTTAGACTCTTTGACTTGATTTGTACCCTCGTGGATAACTTCAAGCCTATCCCATATTTCCTTAGCGGAACTACATGTGGAGACTCTATTGAACTCATTTACATCTAGAGAACAAAATAATGAGTTCATGGCTCTAGAGTTGAGTTGAGCCATCCTATCATCATTCTCATCCCACTCCTCCTCAGGTTTAGGAACTTGAATGCCATTAACCATGTGTGATGGTTCTTGTGGTCCCTTAAGTATAACCCTCCACAAGGTATAGTGTTATTTATTATATAAATATCCTAAGATAAATACTCACTTTCGTAGAGCATTACGATTGCACTTAGCATGTACAACAAGCCGTTAAACCCCTAGGTTACCCTAGCGGACGAGTGTTGTCTCATGAGGGTTTGCAGTGAAGTTACCCACAAACTTCATCAGTCAGGAATTTCCAAATTTTAACTCGAAATTTGAACAAGTATTACTGTATGAAACTAGAATTGCAAGGACAATAGAGACTTGTTGTTATCATATTTAAACAGACTCTAACTCAAGTTTCATTACACCCCATCTATCTGCTAACAAGTCAAGAATGTAGTGAGGTGCAAGATAGTATCATATAAATGAGTGGCTTTCACTTACTTCCAACATGATCATTCCAATTTTCAAGACTTTCTAGAGTTAAATGGTAATGAACACCCCGGATTTATTTATTCTTTTTTTTTCAGACTGAATGCTAAGAAGAATGACTTGTGCAATATCTAGCCTTATTAAGCTTTCTAGCTAACCATGTAGCGAGTGTTAGGCCAATGACCCCCGATCCAGATGGCTCAGGGCACTAGGTGTAGAGACACCCTAACAGGCTTAATAACTCAAGTTAACTAGGCTTCAAGGCCAAATTAGTCACTCAGAGTTTAATCTCAATGTCCTCACCTTTTTACGCGAACACTCGCTGCTTGCCAGGCAGGAGGCCCGGTTACTCAGTGAGGAGACTTAAATTAAACTCATTATTTTATTTTATCTCTTCTTTTTTTTTTCTTTTTTTTTGGTTAGGTTAGGGTGTTCATCACACATATAACTCTAAATTATCCCAAAAATTAAAAGTATTCATATTAGTCGTAAGTTTACATACCCCACTATTCATGTGCTTACGTGTAGGTGCTAACTCATCTTGTATCATGTTAGCAGAAGATAGGTGGGATGAAAACTTAAGCTAGAACTGCTATCATATTTCTTAACTCAAAACTATTGTCAGAGCAATTCCTAGTTTGTACAGCCAAAAAGATTAGAGTTTGAGTTAAAAATTTGAAATCCCCCTTTTTTTATTATTTTTTTAAAATTTTAATAAATTTTTTTTAATTTTTTTTTAATTGCATAAAAAAAATCAAAAATATTCTCTTCCTTTTTTTGAAGAAAAATAAAAAATATTCTCACCCCCATACCTAAATCTAACATTGTCCTCAATGTTAAAGAAAATTTAAAGCAGTAAGAGGACAGAGGAGAAGGTACCTGATATGGGCGGGTAAATTGGGGCAAAATACCCCCAAACCTACATTTTTTTTTTTTTTTGAGAATATTTACATGTTGGGTTGCCTCCCAAGAGCGCTAAGTTTTATGTCTTCAGCCAGACAAAATGTAAATCCCCATTTTTTTCAACCATTATCTAAGAATGGTTTTGGAAGAGTCCAAGGAAGAACAGTTGGCTGGTGACGATCTATGCTTATAAGAGGAACAGAACTAGGGGGTGCATGCTCGACCACTTCCTCAGAATGGGCAAGGTAAGCTTCTAAAGGGTCCTTATTATAAGTTTATAAGAAAGTCTCCTGAACCAGACTTTCAATCATGTCAACTTCATTGATTTCTTTGTCGTCTGGTGGTTGTCTACTTATATTAAAGACATTAAGTTCGACTTTCATATTGCCAAAAGATAACTTCAGCATCCCATTCCGACAATTGATCACAGCATTTGCTGTGGCTAAGAAGGGTCTACCTAAAATTATAGGTGTGTGATTGTCTGGATGTATTACAGGTTCGGTCTCAAGGATAACGAAGTCCACAGGATAGTAAAACTCATTTACTTTCACTATTACATCCTCTACAATCCCCTTGGGGTACTTCACTATCCTATCTGCTAAGGAAAGGGTAATATTTGTAGGCTTTAATTCCCCCAAACCTAACTTTTGGTACACATAGTAGGGAAGTAGATTTACACTGGCTCCTAAATCTAATAGAGCTCTTTGGATGATTGTCTCTCCTATTTTTATTTCAATAGTTGGGCAACCAGGGTCTTTGAATTTCGGGGCAATCTGTTGTTGAATGAGGGATGAGGCTTGTGCAGCCATAACAGCTTGCCTAGGAATACTTGTTTTTCTTTTGACCATGGTGAGGTCTTTCAAGAATTTTGTATAGGAAGGAATTTGTCTTATGGCATCGAGAAAAGGTATATTTATTTGAACAGTTTTAAAGACTTCCATGATTTCATCAAAGTTAGATTGTTTCTTGGAGTCCTGAAGTCTACTGGGAAAGGGAACCTTGGGTTTGTATGTTTCTATGGGTTCTTCCTTTTTGTCTGATTTATCCTGTTCTTGACCCTTCTTCTGAATAGGGTTCTTATCGGATTCAGTTTTATTTTCTTTTTCATGTTCAGAAAGTTGGACTTTATTGTCCACTTGCTTGCCAGACCTTAAAGTGGTAATCGCCTGGACTTCATAGGTCGGATTTCCATTAGAATTGATTTGATACTGACCTATCTGACCTTGATTTTGTTGTCTACTAGGGTTAGGCACTGGTTGACTAGGTAGTTCACCTTTCTTCCTATCCCCTAGAGAGTTAGCTATTTGGCTCAGGCTAACCTCAAGTTTTGCAATTGCTTGCGCATGAAATTGGTTAGTCTGAGCTTGGGCTGTATTGGTCTGTTGTTGTTGTTTGATAAAATCTTGTTGTTGTTTCATCATATTAGCCATCATGGTTTCTAATTGTGAAGGTTGCTGTGGGATAGGGGCATTATAAGGCGGTACAGATGGAATCAAAGGTTGGTTCATTTGTGGTGGACCTATCATGGGGAAGTTGTTTTGAAAACCTGGTGGACCACTTTGATGCTGAATAGGTTCATTTTGCTTGTATGAGAAATTTGGGTGGAACCTATTATCAGGGTGGTAAACTGGGCTGAACGAGTTGGGAGTGGGCTTCTTAAAGGCACTATATGAATTTAGAGCATTTGCTTGCTCGGCCTTTATGATGGGCAGATTAGGGCAGCACTCCACTAGATGCTCCGGACTGTTACACAAGACACACAAACTATATGACTCGTGTTCCACTTTCATGATGGGATTTGACTCTTTGTATGAACTCGAACTAGTGGAAACAGTAAAAGCATCAAACTTTTTACTTAAATTGTTCATCCCATTCACTAGGTTGGACATAACATTTTTGAGTTCTGGGTCTGTTTTTATTTCATAATTACCTGGTTTTCTAGACCCGAACTCATCTCTATTTACTTCCTCACCATAGCTACTCCAATTTTGGGCGTTCTCGGCTAAGTCAACAAGAAATTCATAGGCTTGATCCGGGGTTTGGTTCATGAACCTACCCTTGTGCATGGACTCAATCATGTTTCTATGTGCCGGAGTTAGTCCTTTATAAAAGAAATGTACTAGATCAGCCTTGTCAAGCCCATGGTGCGGGCACTTGACTAACAGATCATGGAATCTTTCCCAAAGTTGGGAAAATTCCTCCTCAGATTTTCCTCTAAAAGTTCTGATGGCATCCTTAATTTTTTCAGTTTTTACCATGGGATAGAACTTAGCCATGAACTTCCTAGACAACTGTTCCCATGATGTGATGGAATTTGAAGCAAGGGAATACAGCCATGCAGCAGCACGATCTTCTAAAGTCATGGGAAACAATCTTAATTTAATACCCTCTTCATCTAAGTTTTGATTTCTAAATGTTTGACAGATTGTCAAAAACTTGTTTAGATGAATATAGGGTTGTTCACTCTCGAACCCATGAAACTTGGGTAACATGTTTATTGTTGCAGCCCGAATTTCAAATTGGGCTGCATTATTTATTGGCAATACTATACATGTAGGTGGACTAGCGGATGCAGGAGCGAATAATTCATTCAGGGTTCTAATATGTTCACCCATTATAGAGATCGACGGTTGGTTTACAGTTCGCAGGTTATGATGAAAAGTTCTGTCAATCTCAGGATCAAATGGGGTTAACTTATCCCTTAATGACCTTCTACCATGCATACATTTTCCACAACTTAATTAGACTCAAATTTTTTTTTTTAACGAAATCCTAAAAGATAAGAAGAAGGGCTAGACCAAGATGACCACAATCAACACCACACAATAATTTGACCCTATTAATTTTAGAGCTAAGTGAGGTTTAGTAGCTTCTTATATCTAGTTGCATAGAGACTTATCAGGTTAAAAAAGTTCCTGAAATTCTCTCTAGATTAGACAGCTCCTAATCTCCCTTTCAGATTAAGCTTGAGCTTACCAGTTAAGTGATCCAGTAACCAGTGACCAGGAAAGTCCCGGGGTGTGCAGTGGTGCCAGAAGGGATACACCGATACCACAATACCCGTAACAGTTCTTACTGTTGTAAAACTTTCCTAGACATCACCAATTACTAAATCCTCACTGGAGTGGCTTTCAGCCGCTTCTTTCCAAGAGCCTAATTGAGCTCGAAAACCCTAAGGCCAACGTCTAATTTGATTTTAATTTAATTTGGCTTAGGATAAGTATGCAAGGTGGTGATTTTTGGGCTAAGGACAGGTAATGACTTCCCGACCTTATCTTTTTAATGGGTTTTGCCCTTAATTACTTTATGCAAATGCTTAATACTAAATGCAGCAAATAATCAATATTTTTTTTAAAGGTTATGCAATGTCATTAGGTTGTACTGATTAAATGAGCAAGCAATTTTTTTTTTATTTTTTTTTATTTTTTTTTTAGCAATAACTTGAATGTAAACTAAACACAATCCTTATGCGTCAGTCAATCTCCGAATGCCCGTTGAATAAGCTCTGGAGATTACTCCGTGAGGAGCCCCAATAAAGGTATGATAACCTCGGAGGATTGCACCTTATCAATTACTAGCAAAAATAATATTTTTTTGAATTTTTTAATTTAATTAATTTTTTTTAACTTTTTTTTTGAATTTCAAATTTCGAATCACAGAATTCAAATTTTGAATTTAAATTTTTGAATTTTTGAATTTTTGAATTTTGAAATATATTTTTTTTCAATTTTTTTTTGAATTTTTTTTTGAATTTCAAATTTCAGAATTTAATAACTACGAAATTATTAACTGAAAATAATAAAAATAAAAACTTACTATCGGAGTGCGTTCACTCCGGGCATCCAAAATCCAATTTGATCTTCGTGATCGTTCTTGCTTCTCGATTTGCCTCCCCGGCAACGGCGCCAAAATTCTGTTCGTCCGATTTCTGTCCACCTAAAAATATGCTAGACAGATCGTTGTTAGAACCGACGAACAAAAGTTAAATTTAATTTACTCTTACCTGTTCTACTCGAAGAATAGTGGTTGTAAGAGGTCGATCCACAGGGAGGCGATTGGAGTTGCATAAAAATTAGAACGTTCACTCGGATTTGAAATCGATTTTTGAATTATAAAAGAAAAAACATTATTTTGAGGATGTTGATATGATTTTCTAATTGAAACTAACTAAAGGGAAGAAAGAAAACTTGTAATTGAATTCTAATGTAGAGTAGGGGTCGATTCCTGAAGACGTAATATAAATGAAAACTGCAGATCGAATATCGAAGAAAAATTTTAAAATTATCTTAAAACTAAGAATTCCAAAATGCATAAAATGAATTGCAGAAATTAAATTGAAGCTTAAAACATAGATTGCATAAAAGATAAATGTATGGATTGCATAAAAGGAAAATTACAAAAATAAAATGAAGATTGGAAGCTTAACGCTTCCTCCTTCTACAAGTAAAAGAAAAACAAGAAAATTGCATTTTCTTTCCCTCTCTCTCCCACGGTGGGCCTTCAACATAAAATATATATTTTTTTTATTTCTTTCTTCTTCCCAAGAACAGAGCAATGCTCTGTTTATTGGCCTCCACCCCGAGCACTCTCTTGTTTCACAGCCGAGAGCCCCTTCTTATAGGTCGCCCGAGCCTTGATTGCGTATGGAGATGAGGAGGAACAGGCGCCTGGGATCGTGCACGGGATCTCTTCTTCGGAACGGACGCGGGATCATGGGAAGGCTGAGAGGTTGATTCGGGAAGGGAGGAGGCTGATCCAGTTGATTGGGCTGCCAGATTGGAAGCGGAAGGTTGGAAGGAGGACGTGGATCTGCTCCGGGATGCTTGGATGCTGGGAATCCGGAAGAGGCTTGCCGTCGGAAGGAGCTGGATTACCGGCTGCTGGGCGTGTGATCGACGGGAGATTTCATGCGCTGGTGAGGAGGCGATGATCCGTGGGATTGGAAGTGGAAGGCAGCTGGGTCTGCGGTGATCAATGGGAGGGATCACCGAGGAGGCGATGATGGCGGTGAAGACGTGGACGCGGGTGGCTTGATTACAGCTTGGATCACGGCTGTGAATTGGCTGCTGGGAGGAATCGCGGAGGAGATGGATTCGTGGATGGCTGGGAGGAGAAACGGGCATTGCTGCATCACGGAAGATTGAGAGGAGCTGGAGATCCGATTGCTGGGAGGAGGCGTGGATCACGGACGCGGCGTCGGAGGCTGGAGATGTGGACATTATGGGAGGAGACGCAATGGATCTGGGGTCGTGATCGATGGGAGGCACCGCACGGGCCGGCTGCAAGGTGGGGATGACGCGGAGGAGCCGATCACGGCTTGATGGGCGTTGGGAGATCGCTGGAAATCACGCCTTGCTGGGACATGGATCATGGCTTGATGGACCACGGCCTTGGGGAGACGCCGGTGATGAGGTGGAAGATGAATACGGACGCGTGATGCTGGGAATCCGGAAGAGCTGGCACGGGTGCTTGGCTTGGCTGAAAATGGGTCATGTGCCAGTTTCTGCAATGGAATTGGGTTTGGAGGAAGGTCTGGGAGATACCATTTCCATCCAATTAGTCATATGAATAAAATAATGTGATATGAAATTTGGCTTGTAGACAGACGGACTAAGTTCGTCACGGGTCATCTGTTCTGACTAGAGGTCAGTTGCAAGTCTTTCAAGTCATGGGTCACCCAGCACCTTATAGTTATGACATGGCCAATTTAGATTTGCCCAAAATTATTTTCCAAAAGCACAAAAGAAATGGAGCCGATTCGGACCCGAACCCGACTCGGACCCGAACCCGACTCGGACCCGATTTGAAGTCAAATTTGTACTCAATGTGCATTTTATCTCTAATTTATACTAATCTATGTTAAACCCGAATATAATATTAATCTAGTGAATTTATCATTATTAGTTAGCAATAACACTAATTTTACTAACATGTAGGTCGCACTTTTGTGCTCTCATCACATAGTCTTGTGCTTGAATGAAAATCTTCATTCTAGTCTTCCAATAGGTATAATTTGTCCCATTGAAGAGTGGAGGTCTATTGGTTGCCTGCTCCTCAGCAGGAACATTGTTAAAGGGTGTTCCCATCTAGATCTTTAGCTAAGACGGTTAGGTCTTCAAGAATTATACAGAGCACCCGCTCTGATACCACTTGTTGCCCAGAGATGGTCACCCAAGAGGGGGGTGAATTGGGTGTTTTAAAATTTTTTGCCTAATTAAGAGTAAAACACGCAAATGTATGAACTAAAGTAAAGATAGAGGGATGAGAAGAGTCAATCGCAAACACAAGGTTTTATAGTGGTTCGGAGCTTCCACTGCTCCTACATCCACTCCCCAAAGCACCTTTGGGAATTTCCACTATAATCCAAGATTACAGTCCGGTAGTTTTGCGAGTGCACTACCCAACTCGTTGTTTTGCACCGGGCTAACAACGAACCCTAAAACCCCCAATTTAACCTAGGCTTGGGACGCCTTTCCCTTGTTCCAAGTCCCTTGACTGGAACAAGCACAATATTGAAAGAGTTTTACAAACAATTAGAAAGCTCTAAATAAGCAAATATGACAATGATAAACAATAGAACCCGGAAGAATCCTTTTGCCGTTGGAAGCGTGGGAAATGGTGATTCTTCCGATGTGGATTGCGTAGGTTTGAGTGTGAGCTTTGAATCCCGGGCGGAAGAGAGTAGTTGAGCTTGAAATCACTTGGGAAGCTTGAAAGCACTTGATTTCTTCACTTGAATGCACTAACTCCCTTGAACCTCTTTTTCTTTCTTCTCTCTTGAATGATTTTGCTTTGGGTTGGTAAAAAGTTATTGAGAAGCACTTAAGAGCTCCCTTTTATAGCTCAAAAAGCAAATATAGCCGTTAGAGATAAAGTAAAAGAGATTTGAAATTCAAACCAAACCTGTAAAAGCTGTCAGTCGCGTCCCAGGCGCTCCGGGGATGTCTCTGCTTCAACGAGAGACGTCTCGGCTACAAGATTTTACTTTTTACGTTGTCTGGGGACGACTCGGCTCTTTACGGGGACGACTCTGGAATTGTACCGTTTGAATCCTTGCCTTTCTGATTTCCTGAGAGGGTCGTCTCTGCACTTTACGGGGACGTCTCGGCTTGTTTGCACTTTTTGAATGGGGATGACTCCGCTGCCTCGGGGACGACTCCGCTTCTTTATCTCAGAAAAACATGTCTTCTGGAATTCCCTGAGAGAGTCGACTCCGCTCTTTCAGGGGACGTCTCCGCTGCCTTATCACCGAAAAAGTCATTCTCTGGAAAACCCTGAGAGAGCCGTCTCCGCTATCTTGGGGACGACTCGGAAAGTCTGCTTTTTACTTGCGGGGACGACTCCGCGTACGGTGGGGACGTCTCGCGCATATCTCTTGAAAACTGCCTTTCTGCCGCCACTGAGAGAGTCGACTCCGCTACTGAGAGAGTCGACTCCGCTATCGCGGGGACGACTCGGCAGGTGCCAGGGACGTCTCCAGACGTGCCAGTTCTTCCTGTTTGTGCCAGAGACGTCTCTGAGACAACCCGGAGACGTCTCGGCTGTCCCTGAACTTTTTCTTTCATCTCAAAAATTCTTTAATAAGTCCTTAAAAATCATGGGAACTTGCCTAGACATTTCTTAACAATATTCCTAATAAAATACATAAAATTCTCAATTAAATTGTTAAGATAAATGGAATTATACTCTAGTGTTTTGTATTCATCAAAATTCATTAGGGGGTCAACAAGTTGACTGGTCCCAACTTCAATAATTGGCATAGAAAACTGAAAACTCAGCATAGTCAGACCAAAAAGATTAAGGATGACTAAAGTCAGGCAGAATGCTTCTAGTGTAAGAAGTAGGGGTATTGGAAGAGAAATTGTCCTCAGTACCTTGCCTCAGTTGACCCAAATAGGCCAAGCAAGAAAAAAGGGCAATCAATTGCTGATCAAGGTATTTATATGATAATACTTTGTAATTTCTCTATATATGATAATTCGACCTGGGTATTAGATACTAGAAGTCCGTTTAATATATGCAATTCGTTGCAAGGACTTCAGGTCAATGAGAGATTTGAAAACAGCGAGAGATTCCTGAATATTGGAGATGAAAAATTTGTTCCAGTTCTAGCTTTAGGAAATCTCAAACTTGTTTTCAATTCTCATGTAGTTGTCTTGAGTGATTATCACTATTGTCCTACGTTCTTATTGAACGTAATTTTTGTAGGCCTTTTGGCCATGAACGGTTATGAAATTTCAATAAAGAAATGTTCTTGTGATATCATTATGAATGATGTTACTGTAATGAATGGATGATTGAGCAATGGCATCTACTTGTTATCACAACCTGTTAATGTAATGTACACGTCAAGTAAGCATCCTATATTAAATAATGTCACGGATGTCTACCTTCGGCATCATAGACTAGGTCATATTAACAAGAACAGGATGAACAGGTTAAGTAAAGAGGGAATCCTCAATGTTAATGATTGTGAATCATTGACAACCTGTGAGTCATGTCTTCTTGGTAAGATGACCAAATCACCTTTTACCAAAAAAGGTGAACGAGCCAATGATTTATTGATCCTTGTACATTCTGATGTATGTGAGCCAATGAGCACAGATGCTAGAGGTGGGTATTCATATTTCATTACATTTACAGACGATCTTTCTAGGTATGGTTATGTCTATTTAATGAGACATAAATCTGAATCATTTGAAATGTTCAAATTATATCATAATGAAGTAGAAAAACAAACTGGAAAGAGTATTAAACTCTTCGATCAGATCGAGAAGGTGAATACCTCTCCAGTGAGTTTTTGACATATCTAGAAGAGAATGGGATTCTCTCCCAATGGACTCCTCCTGGTACACCACAGTATAATGGTGTATCAGAAAGAAGAAATCGAACTCTGTTAGACATGGTTCGATCCATAATGGAGTTTGCGAGTCTACCCATATCCTTTTGGGGATATACACTTGAGTCAGCCTGCTACATTCTAAATAAGGTTCCAAGTAAGTCTGTAAATAAAACACCACATGAGATGTGGACTGGACGTAAGCCAATGCTCTCTCACCTTAGGGTTTGGGGGTGTCCGGCATATGTCAAACATTTGAAAACAGACAAACCTGAACCCAAGTCTGACAGATGTTTCTTTGTTGGTTATCCTAAAGAAACTAAAGGATATTACTTTTACTTTGCTGAAGAACAAAAGTTGTTCGTAAGCAATAGAGCTATTTTCTTAGAGAAAGAATTCCTTAGTGAAGGAACTAAAAGCTCTAATGTTGAGCTTAGGGAAGTTCAACATGTAGAAGACCCGACACTATCCACTAAACCAATTGAGTCGGATTTGATTAGATCAAATCCAGAATTCATCTTAGATGCACCATTAAGACGATCAGGTAGAGTACCACATCAGCCGGACAGATACTATGGTTTCTTGGTCCGGGACGGGGATCCTGTCGAACTTGATGAAAATGATGAGGATCCAATCACCTACATGGATGCGATGCAGAGGTATGACTCTGATGCATGTTTTGGAGCCATGCTATCCAAAATGGAATCCATGAAGGTCAATGATGTATGGACATTAGTTGACCCGTCCGAAGGGATTAAACCCATAGGGTGTAAGTGAATTTTCAAAATGAAACGGAGCACAGATGGAAAGGTAGAGACCTATAAAGTTCGTCTAGTTGTTAAAGGATATCGTCAGCGTTATGGTATTGACTATGACGAGACGTTTTCTCCTGTGGCAATGCTCAAGTCCATTCGGATTGTGCTTGCGATAGCAGCATATTTAGACTATGAAATCTGGCAAATGGATGTAAAGACCGCATTTCTAAATAAAAATTTAGAAGAGAAAGTGTATATGATATAACCTGAAGGTTTTACATCTGCAGATGAGTCTAAAGTATGCAGGCTTCAAAGGTCCATTTATGGATTAAAGCAAGCTTATCGGAGTTGAAACATACGCTTTGATAAGGTAATCAAAACATATGGCTTCATTAAAAATGAAGAAGAACCCTGCATTTATAAATGGGTCAATGGTTCAGTAATCATATTTCTAGTTTTGTATGTGGATGACATTCTTTTAATAGGGAATGACATTCCTGCATTGCAAGGAATAAAGATTTGGCTATTATCTCAATTTGCCATGAAGGATTTAGGAGAAGCATCTTACATCCTAGGGATGATGATCTATAGAGATAGATATAGAAGATTGCTTGGATTATCCCAATCCACATACATTGATACTATACTGAAGAGGTTCAGTATAATTAATTCCAAGAAAGGCAATCTTCCGATGGGCCATGGAATTAACCTCTCTAAGAGGGATTGTCCAACAACCTTTCAAGAAAGAGAGAGTATGGATAGAATTCCATATGCTTCGGCAGTGGGATCTATAATGTATGCCATGACATGTACTAGACTAGACGTGGCATACTCACTAGGAGTAGTGAGCAGATACCAGTCTGATCCAGGTAGCAACCACTGGAAAGTTGTAAAAATCATCCTTAAGTATTGGAGAAATACTAAAGATCAGTGGCTGGTCTATGGTGATTCTGACTTAAAACTTGAGGGATATACCGACTCAAGTTTTCAGTCAGATCAAGATGATAGCAAGAGCGTGTCGGGATATATCTTTACTCTTAAGGATGGGGGCATCTGCTAGAAGAGTTCCAAGCAGCATACAGTGGCAGATTCTACATGTGAAGCAGAATATATCGCAGCATCTGATGCCACTAAGAAAGCTGTGTGGTTGCGAAAGTTCATCACCGAGCTTGGAGTGACACCCTCCATTGATGGTCCAGTGCCTATATTTTGTGACAATACTGGAGCCATAGCTCAAGCAAGAGAACCCAAAGCACATCAGCGGACCAAGCATATTCTACATCGCTATCACTTGGTACGAGAGATCGTCGAACAAGGTGATATTGATCTTCAGAAAATCGACACAAGAGAAAATCTGGCTGACCCATTTACCAAAGTCCTAGGCATCAAAGAGTTCAACGAACACAAATCGAAGATGGGTATTAGATACTGTGTCGATTGGCTTTAGGCTAAGTGGGAGTTGTTGGAAATTGTATCCTAATAGTCAATCATCAGTATATTGATGATTGAATTTTGTAAATGAATTGATAAATTAATAAAGTGTTATTTGGCATTATTCAACATTTTACATCTTCAAATAAACTCTTATATGATGAAGTCCTTAGGACTTATTAATGATAAAGAAGGATTTATCTTCAAGTCCTTAAACCAGTTCGCGACTAAATGATATGTTGTTACTAGGACGACAGTATTATCGAGATTAGGTCATTTTGTGACATATACATTGGTTGTCCTCTTAACCAAGGAGTGTAGAGACACTGGTATGCCACACAGGTGAAGTGTAGGAGTACATTTCACTGAACGTGACCAATTCTGGAACGCTCTACTGTTAAGAGATGATCCGAGTGGATATGGGTATAAGTTTGGCCCTCTGACCTAAGACCGCAACCTGTGACTAGCAAGCAACTCATTGTACTTTGGTACCAGACTATCTAAATTTCTAATTCAGTGACGGAAGGTCACTGGGTGCAGTCAAGTACTTGCGTAGTCAGTTGTGAGTCGAGATGGAATTGACCCCTCTTGGAAATAGAAGATAATGTCTTGTGATTAATTGAGCAAAATCTTGGCCAGGATAATTCCAGTGAGGAGACACGGGATATCTAAAGTTAATCACATAATGGATGTACTAATTATAGGGTTGACAGTGAGCTCTAAGTCATCCTAGCATTAGAAGTTAAAGGGATTGAATTATACAGAAACCATAGTTCAGGATTCCAGAATATTTGCTTCGCATATATTCGGCCTATCCGGACATCGGATACCATTGCTAAATGGTCACATCGATTAGTGTAGAAAGTCATTCCTATACTACCGGCTTAGGTTTGAACCTATGAGGTCACACGCATAAAAGATTCCTAATTGATCAAGAAGGCTGATGAATGATTAAGAATCATTCGGGGTAATTTAGTCAATTCGATTGGCAAATTATCTTATAAAATTATTAAAGTAATTATTGGAGGATTAATTAGTAATTAGATTGCTAATGAACTCAAATGGATTGAGTAATTAGACTAAGGATGAGCCAAATTAAATTAGATTCAATTCTGGGCTCAATCAGGATTTTTGACCTGATTGGATTAGGTCTGAATCAAGAGGACTTAGGTTGACCAAATTAAATTAGATTAAATTTGTGCTTAATTAGAAATTGACCTAATTGGATTAGGTTCAACCTATGGTAATTGGATCATTCTAATTGTTAGGATTTAATTAAATTAAATGGGTTTGATCTGAAACTGTTCGGATCTTGAAATCCACTTGTCACATATCCATGCATGGCGCCATAAATTGATTTTTAATATGATTAAAAATTAATTTAATTTATTTAATGGTGCCATGGGATACTTGGCAATATCATGGACCTCTTTAATCATCAGATGGGGTGACATGGAGAGATAAATTCATGAAAATAATTGGATAAGATCAAATTCTCTCTCTCCATGGCATATGTCATCCTTATCTTTATCTCACTTCTAATTAAGGTTGAATTTCGAATTTAATCACCACAAAATTGCCACATGACCCTCTAATCTAATTGGGGGCATGGAAATTTCGAAATTGAAAGAGGGAAGTGGCAACATGATGAATGGTTTAGATTAGATCAAGCTTCATCATGTAACGGCGCATGAACTTGAATTTTGAATTCAAAATTCAAAATCCCACAAAATCCTTCTCAAATATGGGATGGTTGGCATGAAGTTAGAGGGGATAGCAACATTAAAAGGACCTCCATCAGCTGGTGGTCGAATTCAAGGAAAAAAAAGAGAAAAAGAAAAAAAAAAGGAAAAGAAAAGAGACGAACCCTAGTCCATGCATGAAAAAATTCTGCATTCAATCTAGCTGAATTTTTCCTCCTCTAAGTCCATCAAGCCATTAGTGTTAGGGGTCCCTGATAAAAGTTTTTAGATCAGATCTAAGTCCTCTTCAATCCCTCTAAACCTTTTCTCCAAGTTCTTTCAAAAAGGCAGTTCAAAAGTTGATAGCGTTGGAAAGATCAAATTTCAGCCTCAAGAAATTCTGCGCAAGCTAGCACTTCCGCAGGATTGGATCTCTTCAGAAACTTCGCTGTACTTCTCGTAGAGGCCATTCGTGTGCGTGGCTGCAAAGTCAAGGATCAGATCCACAACTTTCATCCATCATAAAAGGTATTAATCTAGCATTAATCATTTATTATGGTGTCAAGATCTAGATCCGATTTCTCGAGGTTTTACCCTCTTTTGGGGCTCCTCACGGAAATATCTCCAAAATCCATTCGATGGATATTCGGAGATTAATTGGAATAGAGTTCTTAAGTTTCAGATCTGATAGTTAATCATGCATGAAAGTTTTAGCATAATTGTTTAAATGATTCCAGCATAATCCTATGTGTTCTTAAGGTGCTGATTTCTAGATTTGATCTTGTAAGCATGTGTGAATTAAATTGTTTGATTCGATTTTTCCGCTGCATTTTTGAAACTTAAAAAGATCTACGTATGGCTTGATCCCTCTTATGAAGGGGTACGTAGGTAACCCGATCAGGTTCAGCCATAATTTTTTTTTTAAAAAAAAAATCAGCATGCTTAACACCGAAGAACCTAGGATTCACTTTCATCCACAGTGTCGCGACACTGAAGTAATAGTGCAGGTGCTTGTTAAAGAACAAGGGTACTGAGCGTGACCAAGATAAGAAGTTACTTGGATGTCTATCCACTCGTCAGTGACTTGCTTGATATTGCAGTAGTGTGACTGGTCCTTCCTTTGACCTGCGGTGCTTTGGCTACTCACAGTGAGGTTATTGTAGTTTGACTGCACATATACATGGTCTCTAGATATATGGGTCCATGCAATGTAGATTGGCTACAGTAGGTTCATTGTAGGAGTAGAATATGCACCTATATGGAATCTATCGACCTTGGTAGATAAGGAGAGATCCTATGTGATTTATAAGACTGAGTTCGTAAGACCTCGGCCGAGGCAGTATGCACAGTGGAGAAAGCGTTTTCCACTCTCGAACTTAAGTCGAATAAATCTTGACATATGACAGACGATGGGGTTTGACGAGTTGTCCATGACCTCCGTCCTGTAGGGATCCATGATAGTAGGACTGTATCATATGATAACTGCACCTAGAGGTTCATCATTCCATTCTGCTGGATAGCCACTACATGCTGCTAGGTGTCATTGGTGGATGGTGAGACTCACAGGGAATATCTTGATGATCGATAAACCCCTGATGAGTTGAGTTGAAACTGTTCCAACCCATTGAAAGGAGTTTTCAATGATATTATGATAGAGATCACAATATATCTCACTACCAGATAGAATAGAACCTATGGGGTCACACACACTAGAGGTATTGACCGATCCAATGGTTGAATAGTGATTATGAATCACGAGTAATCAATTCGATTGATAATTAGTTGAAGAAGGAACAATGGAAATTAATTAATTGGACTTAAACACGAATTCTACTTAGAATAGGATTTCTGGAGTCCTAATTGGATTAGGACTGGGAGTCCTACTTAGAGTAGGATTCCTACAATCCTAATTGAATTAGGATTTTGAATTCAATTTGGATTCCTACTTAGAATAGGATTCCTAGAAGTCCTAATTAGATTAGGACTTCGGATTCAAATTAGAGTCCCAATTGGATTAGGACTAAAATTAAATAAGTCCTAATTGAATTAGAATTTCTTAAGTTCTAATTAATTATTAATCTAATGAATTAACATGACTCCTAATTGGATTAGAATTGAAGAGTTCAATAGAGTCATAATTCATTTGAGTTCTAATTGGATTAGGACTTGCATAGATTAAACCTAAAATTGGTTCATCCTTAAACTAAGGCCCTGTTTGGAGGAGCTTTTGGAGGGCCAGAAAGCACTTTTTGGCCCTCGAAAAGTACTTTTAGATGAAAAACTATATTTGGTAAATTTTTCAAAAAGCTGTTTCAGCTTTTGCGGAAAGCTGAAAACAGCTTTTGGGAGGAAGCTCCAATTTCGAGCTTTTGGGAGGAAGCTGTTTCAGCTTTTTCGTAAAGCTATATTTTTGACAAAAATGCCTATATTAAAATAACATAATTACATAGTTTGTCCCTTTATAAACCTAAAAATCTGTTGGAGCCAAGAACCCTAGCCGTCAGACTCCCTTCCGTAAGAAAAAATATTTTTCTTTTCAACTTTTGTATGCATCTCTTGAACCACATTTTAGAAGAAAAAAATTTTAATCCTTTTCCATACCTTCCAAAATCAATCTATTATTTTTTTTATTATCAACCTCGCGACCCACGCTGAGGTCCTCCTCGAGCGTGGACCACGAAGAAGAGCCCCTAGACTGCAGAAAATTATTTTATGAGAAATTATGGAAAATTATTGTGAAAAATTATTTTATACTAATAATTATAATATTTTATACCTTTATTTTTGTATTATACTATAAATATAATATCATATTATATTACATCGTAATACATTAATATGTTATGTTAAATAATTTAATATTATGTTATATTATGGAAAATTAATTTATACTAATAATTATAATATTTTATACCTTTATTTTTGTATTATACTATAAATATAATATCATATTATATTATATCATAATACATTAATATGTTATGTTAAATAATTTAATATTATGTTATATTATGAAAAATTAATTTATACTAATAATTATAATATTTTATACCTTTATTATTGTATTATATTATAAATATTATATTATATTACATTACATTATAATACATTAATATGTTATTTTAAATAATTTAATATTATGTTATATTATGGAAAATTAATTTATAATAATAATTATAATATTTTATACCTTTATTATTGTATTATACTATAAATATTGTATTATATTACATTACATTATAATACATTAATATGTTATTTTAAATAATTTAATATTATGTTATATTATGAAAAATTAATTTATACTAATAATTATAATATTTTATACTTTTATTATTGTATTATACTATATTATAATATATATTACATTATATCATAATACATTAATATGTTATGTTAAATAATTTAATATTATGTTATATTACCAAATATTAATTTACTCTAATAATTATATTACTATTATGCTATATTAACATAATATTATTTTATATTACAATAATATTATACTATATCGTATATTTATGTATTAATTTATGTTATGTTTTATTATGTTATGTTGTATAATACTATGCAATATCCTTTATGGTAATTTTGTCATACAAAAGTATTTTTTCAGTTTGTTTACCAACCACAAAACAAAGTACCACAACACTTTACGAATGTAGTTACCAAACAGCAAACAGCTTTTTATAACAGCTCTACTTCAGACAGCTCTACTTCCAACAGCTCTACTTCCAACAGTTCCCCCAAACAGGGCCTAAGCCTAATTAGATTAGGACTAAGCCAATTGAAGGCCTCCTAATCCTCCTTAGAGGAGGACTAGGGCAACATAAGAGGGAGGGGCGCACGCCCCTCTTTTTCTCTCTTGGTGCGGCAACACAAGAGGGGCCGACACCCCTCTTAGGATACCAGTCAGGAGCTCCTAAAAGTTAGGAGCTCCACACGGCATAAAAGGGGAACAAGGGGCAGCACCTAGGGCATTGGAATTTCCTCTCCCTTGTGCCGTATGCCCCTCATCCTCCCTTGGATTTCAGCCGCCACCAGCAAGAAGAGAAGAAAGGCATTGGCGGCTCATCCTTCCTCTCTTGTTTGGGTTCCAACGCAAGCAAGGGAAAAAGGCTGCAAGGCTTGGTGATCTTCTTCCTTGGCTTCTTCTTCTTCTTCCTCCTCCCTCTGACATTCAAGAGTTGAAAGAAAAGGAGGTGATCAGCCATTAAAACACATCTCTGAAAGGGAGCTAGCACCCCGGAGAGATTGGAGCGTTTGGATTGGTTCTCTACTTCGTGTGGATATCCGTAGAGGCCGGACGCATGTGCGGCTTCAAGCGAGCCTTCTTCCAAAACTACAAGGTGAAGATCTGATCTTTCTAATATTTTTAAAAGTTTTTAATCCTAATCTATCTACGAACGGTTTTTGAACAACGTTCATGAGATGAACGTCAATCCCGCGCATGCCACTTCCGCTGTATCTGAAATTTTTTTAATTTTTTACGGCATGGACGGGTTCCCAACATAAAGTTCTCAAAGCAAAAAGGTATGAGATCTGATCTCATTAAGAATTAAAATTAAAAATCAACTAGGTTGCTGAAATTCTATATGACTACATGTTAGACATAGAATCATGCCTACTTGTTTAGGATAAATGTTTAAAGTTCTGGATCTATTTTTGTTGTAGAGATATGATCTCTAGCATGCATAGAAATTAAATAGTTTAATTTATGCTTCCACTGTAAAATTTTTAAAAATATATGCATGCGACCACCAGGATTTTCAACAGTCTTTATATAGCCAAAAGCCCACGCCGCACACCTATTTTATCCAACTTGTTTGGCTGGTAAAAATTTCAAAACATTCTGGTGAACCGGCAGCTAAGAGAGGAAGATCATGCCTCTTTTTTGTACGCTTTGAATTCCTAAAAATTAGGGATTCATGTGCCCAAAGTTCAGCCGCACGCTAGCCTTCTTCATGCGCTATGTATTCCCTACAAATTAGGGATTTGATTCTAATCTTTTTAGGGAGATTCGAGGTGCCAAATTCATAGGAAAACCAGCCCCACGCCTCCTCTTTCTTCATGCCAAAAATTGGCCAAAAATAATGAGGGAGACGCCATGAATTTAAGAGATAAGGATGAGGTGTCTTTCTTCTTCAGGAAGAAAAGCTAGGGTCCTAAAATTTAGAAATTCTTCTCCTTATCAATTTCTGAATTTTTGAACTTAGAATCCTTATCAAATAAGAACTTTTAATAGACTCGGGTCAAGCCCAATCCAATTAGGTCAAGTCTGGTTAATTAGGTCGAGCTCAATCTACCTGGGTTGAACCCAATCTAATTAGGTCAAACCCTAATGAAGTCCAAATTGAATCTTATTCAATTTGGCTCAATCTAAACTCAATCATTCAATCAAATTGAGTTCATTAGCAATATATTTATAAATTAATTCTTCAATAATTCAATAATTATTCTACCGCAACTTTTGCTTAGGGTAATTTGTCAATCAAATTGACCGATGTACCCCTTGATGATTCTTAATCATCGATCAGCCATTTGATCAACCTAGAAACTTCTATGCATGTGATCCCATAGGTTCGAACCTAAGCCGATAGCACAAGAATAACTTTCTGTACTAATCGAAATGACCATCTAGCAATGGTACCCGATGTTCGGATGGGCCGAATGATTGCAAAGCAACATTCAAGAATCCTTGGACTATGGTTACCGTATAATTAGTTCCTATGACTCCAAATGCCTAGGATGACTTCAGAGTTCTGTCAACTCTTTAATCAGTGCATCCAAAATGTATTTCAACTTTACAGATCCTGTGACTTGTCAGAAGGATTACCCTGGCCAAGGTTTTGCTTTCATAAAAATTCTCGTAGAATCAAGAATGAAGTTGTTGCCCAGATAGACAACCCAAGAGGGGGGGTGAATTGGGTTTTAAAATAATTTTGCAATTAAAACGTTTGAGGATGACTAATTAATACTTTTGCAAAATGATTAATTAGTTGCTATGTGCTGTGAGTGAAATGAGAGTGAGAGAGAGAGACACAAGCAATCACAAACACAATGTTTATAGTGGTTCGGAGCTAACCCTTGCTCCTACGTCCACTCCCCAAGTCTCACTTGGGAATTCACTATAACCCCTTGGATTACAGCCGGTTGTTTTACAAGCTCACAACCCAACTTATTGTTTTACGAGCTCATAACGAACTCGGTCGGTTTTTCCAGGCTCACCGACTAGAACCACCCCGATTGTTTTCCCGGGATCACAATCGAACCCTTACACGTTGGTTTTACCCTCGGCTCACCAACCAACCTCTACACTCTTGATTCAATCCCCTGATTGAATCAAGCAAAGACAAGATGGAAAGAACAAGGACAAACAGAAAAACAGAGCTTCTAAAAAGCAGATATACAGCAATATAAACTAGAGAGAAGTTAAGAGCCCTCAAACACTTTTGAGTTGGAGTAGAGAAGGACTTCTTGAACTGTGAGTCTCTTCTTGAATGTCTGGTCGACTTGAAGGCAGGAGGAGACTTCTTTAAATGCTGGGAAGAGGTAGCTGGATGGAGTTAATGGCGCTCTTCCTTCTTTTCTGTTGAAAACCAGTTGGCAGAGATAGGATGCTTGATTTCTTTGAGTGGAATGGTGCTTCTCTTCCTTGCTACAGTCCTCTGTGGCTATTTAAGCCATCCCCCACGGAAACTAGCCGTTAGACACTTTTTTCTGCCCGTTCTGCACACTCTGCACATCCTGACAATATGTCCGTTGGGGTCGGAGTCGACTCGCGCGATATGGAGTTGACTCGGCTGTAGCGGGAGTCGACTCATGCTTTTCTGGAGTCGGCTCGGCAACTGTTCCGAATTTGAATTAAAGTGACCTCTGCGACTGGGAGTCGACTCGACTTAACCCGGAGTCGACTCGCCAACTTCTGGAGCTGACTTGCCATTTTCGGAGTCGGCTCATCCCATGAAGTCCATGGAGCTAATTTTCCAACTTGGCCCACTCGAGTCGACTCGACAATCCTGGGAGTCGACTCGGCGCTCAGAGCCCAAACTCCCGATCTTCTGTCTTTTGGCTCGTCCAGTCTTGGAGTCGACTCGAACTGTTCCGAAGTCGACTCGGCTCTCAGTTTCCGAAACACAGCCTTCTGCCTTTTTGATGTAGCGCTGCCTTGGAGTCGACTCGAGCTGTCTGGGAGTCGACTCGGCTCCCAGAGACAATAATTCGGTCTTCTGTCTTTTTGGGGTCGCGCTGTCTCGGAGTCGACTCGCGCATTGCGGAAGTCGACTCGGATCTCAGAGTCCGAAAACTGCTCTCTGATTTTTGCCTTGTGTACCACTGAGAGTCGACCTGCCAACCATCGGAGTCGACTCGCGTTCCACAAGAGTCGACTCGAATCTCAGGGTCGAAAATCGCTCTCTGACTTTTCTGTCTGTAACTCCTTGGAGTCGACTCATACTACTCCGGAGTCGACTCGGTAATCATCGGAGTCGACTCGCGCACTTCAGGAGTCGACTCGCTGACAGGTTTTGAGTTGAGTCTTTCTGTTCGTCTGTCAGTTCTCAGTCGGAGTCGACTCGTAATGATCCGGAGTCGACTCGAGCCCGTGCCAGTGATTCTGATACGCTTGGAGTCGACTCGTAATATCCCGGAGTCGACTCGAGTCTCAGACTTTGGTTCAAACTGACTTCTTAACTTATCCAAAATATCTTGAACCAAGTCTAGAAACACTTAGACAAGATTTTCACTGAAACACTCAATTGAATTCATTAGTAAACAAAAGATATACTCAAATGCTTTGAGCTCATCAAAATCAAATAGGGTTTTAATCAATCACTCCACAATCTCCCCCTTTTTGATGATGACAAAACATTGAGTATATGTAAAGTGAATTGCTCAATAAACAAGGAAATGAAATCTATAAATGAATTCAAGTGTCTGGTTTTTTA
Organism: Phoenix dactylifera; assembly: GCF_051530095.1. Lineage (NCBI taxonomy): Eukaryota > Viridiplantae > Streptophyta > Magnoliopsida > Arecales > Arecaceae > Phoenix > Phoenix dactylifera. Next base: position 13,292,617 of record NC_143192.1, read on the forward strand.
ATTTATCCAAACTTGAAAGGTGTGAAACAATAAATTTTGGAGTTAAAGCTCCCCCTTTCATTTGGAATTATATAAGCCTTCATGTTATGCACTCAATTGTTTGGCTTATATATATTTAATGATTTGACTTTCTTAAAAATTCAAATTCTCCCCCTCAACATATGCATTCTACTTTATTTTGATTCTCTGAATTTTCTTTTAATGCATTGAAGTTTTTGAACTGAAATTTTTGGTTTTTAGAGGGAAAATCTGTCAATTTGTTCTTGAGTAGGATTCAACTAATCTCCGAATATCCCTTGAATAGAATCTGGAGATTACTCCATTAGGAGCCCCAACAGAGAGATAATGAGCCTCGAGGTACCAAATCCACTAAGAACAAATTATGTTTTAATTTTTGATTTCTTTTATGTTGATTCCATTTACATATCTATTAAATATTTCTCCCCCTTTTTGTCATCGTATCAAAAAGGAAGTGAGTATAACACGCAATCATTTAGAGAGCAAATTGCACAAAATTGAAGAGAATATGTCTACTCATTGTATTGATGTGTATGTAAATACATTTGTGAATACAATAAGTAAAGCAAAAAGAATACATGTCAAAATACAAAAAGATATCTAAGGCTTCCTCGAGGAGGATGCGGCTCCCCGGGGCATGCGCTCTGCAAGTAGTGTGACTGCATTGGTGACGTGCTCGAGCTGTCGGATAATGGCCGAGGTGGCCCTGCTATGTGTCGTATCGAGCTCGGTCACCGACTGCTGAAGTGTGTCAAGCTTAGCGATGAGCACATTCGCCAAGCGCTCGGCCCCCTGGGTAGTGGTGCCCATGTCGTGTCGCATGTCATCGCGCATCTTCCGAGTGGTGCTCGTGACTTCGCTCATGCTGTGGAACTGGGCTTGGATCAGGAACCTTACATTGTAGATCTCTTCCCGCACATGGGCCGTCATCTCAGCCACGGCTGACAGGGAAGGGACCAACGCTGAAGAAGGTGCAGGAGAAGGAGCAGGCACTGAACCCCAGAGCTCCCTAAGTAGGTCGTCCCGGAGATCTCTAACTATCTCCTGCCGCAACTCCCGGAGCTGCTCAGGAGCGATCCGGACCTCCATGGGCTGAGTAGGTGGAGCTGAGGAGGAGGGTCCGGCTGAGGTGGTGGGAGCAGAAGTGGAGGGAAAGGTAGGATAGTCTGAGTCTGGGTCAGGACTGGGGGAAGGTCTGGTGGTATGTGTGGAGGTGGATGATTTTCTAACCCAGGTTCCCTCGACCTTCCGAAACCCCATCCTGTGTAGGGTTCCCGGACGCATGCGATCTGTCCATCGCAATGCGCGAGAGGGTTCCCCCTCAGAAATGGGAATCTCGGCCTCCCTAAATAGAAGAGTGAACATCATGCCATAGGGGAGGGTGAGCCTACGTCTATCTAGTAGCTCACATAGGTATCTATACATCATCTTAGGAAAGTTGATTGGGGTGTCCTGGAGGATATAGAACATAAGAGCTAGGTCTCTCTCAGATACAAAATCGAAGCGGCCAGTCTTCGGGAAGAGGGACCTAGAGATGATACTCAAGAGGAGCCGCATCTCAACTAAAAGTGAGCTAGCGGACACCTCATCTAAGGGGGACTGAGGTGGATGTCCTAGAATGGCCGTAAGGGCCTCAGTCCTATCCTCGGGGTGTGTGGGAGCCACCCCTACTTGTGGAAGATGGAGGACCTGAGCAATGATATCCTCCGAAATGAACAATGGGACACCGGCTACCGTGCCCTCGATACCCCCATCGCCCCTATGTACAGTACCGTAGAACTCCCTAACTAGGCCAGGGTATGTGGGGAGATCTAGGGAACAAAAATACTCTAAGCCCTGGGCCCGCAGTCTCTCTCCTATAGTAAAGCCCTCCCGGGAGAGATAGTCGAAATCGACGTATCTCCCGGTGGAGACCGCCTTTCCGGCGCACGGCCTCGAGGGAACCTCCCTCGGCGGGGAACGAGCCGGAGGTTGTGGCCTCGCGGGATCGTTCCGAGCCTTGGAACGCCGCTCGGCACCGGTTGCGGGTTGGGGTCTCTTCCGGACAACGACTTTACGAGGCATTTTGACCTAGGGAAGAGGAAGGAACCTAAAGAAGCGAGGAAGATGGACGAGAAAAACCTTAAGGTCGGCCGGAGACGCTCTAGGAGTCGGCTCTAGGGCTTGTGAACAGTGGCGACGGTGAATAGAAGTGTTGAGTAAACGATGAAGTTAGGGTTAAAAAATCGGATCCCGACTGCGAGTCGACTCCTCTGAGTCGCGAGTCGACTCGACCTCGAGTCGACTCCAAAGATGCGCGAGTCGACTCTCCTTATGCGCCTATTGACCTCGAGTCGACTCCCGACTGAATGCGAGTCGACTCCCCCTCTGCTGCCATCGATCTCGAGTCGACTCCCGTAAATGTGCGAGTCGACTTCCCGTTACGAGCCGACTCTGAAACTTGCTCGAGTCGTCTCGAACTCTGGCACGCACCTAAAAATCATGCTATGTTCATGCCGAATGAGGAAAAATCACTAAGTTATGATCTGATTGATGATCATTGTAAAGAAACTTTAAATTAGCCACAATCTAATCATCAAAATCAATGAACTAGTGGAAAATACCACTAGGATGGATCAATCACTCCCAATCCCCTCCTAAGCACACTAAATCTCTCTTCACTTAAGGGTTTTGTAAAAATGTCAGTTAATTGATCATCAGTACAAACAAATTGAAGTGTCACATCACCATTCAGTACATGATCTCTTATGAAGTGATGTCTTATCTCAATATGTTTAGTTCTTGAATGCTGAATTGGATTTTTAGTTAGATTAATGGCACTTGTATTATCACAATTAATGGGAATTTTATCTTGTTTAATGCCATAATCTTCCAATTGTTGTTTGATCCACAAGATTTGAGCACAACAACTCCCGGCTGCAACATATTCAGCTTCAGCAGTAGATAATGCAACCGAGTTTTGTTTCTTGCTAAACCATGAGATTAAGTTTTCTCCTAGGAATTGACATGACCCGCTGGTGCTTTTTCTATCAAGTTTACATCCAGCAAAGTCTGAATCTGTGTATCCTATTAAGTTTAGGCTAGATTCTTTAGAATACCATAACCCTATATTCTTTGTTCCTATTATGTATTTAAAGATTCTCTTGACTGCAATTAGATAAGATTCCTTAGGATTAGACTGATATCTAGCACACATGCAAACACTAAACATGATATCAGGTCTACTTGCAGTAAGATACAATAAAGATCCTATCATACCTCTATATAGTTTCTGATCTACAGATTTACCTGATTCATCTTGGTCTAATTTGCATGATGAGCTCATGGGGGTGCTGATTGACTTGTTCCCCTCCATATCAAACTTCTTAAGCATCTCCTTGATGTATTTAGCTTGATTGATGAAGATGCCTTCTTTAGATTGTTTGATTTGAAGCCCGAGGAAATAATTCAGCTCTCCCATCATGCTCATTTCAAATTCACTCTGCATCAAGTCAGCAAATTCTTCGCAGAGGCGATTGTTAGTAGCACCGAAAATAATATCATCAACATAAATCTGCACTAACAACATATCTTTGTTTTTCTTCTTTAGAAACAATGTTATATCTACATTATCCCTAGAAAACTCATGTTCTAATAGGAATTTGCTAAGCCTCTCATACCATGCTCTAGGTGCTTGTTTCAAACCATAAAGTGCCTTGTTCAATTTATATACATGATTAGGGTATTGATGATTTTCAAAACCAGGAGGTTGTTCTACATATACCTCCTCATTAATATACCCATTTAAGAATGCACTTTTTACATCCATTTGAAATAATTTAAAGTCCTTAGAGCATGCAAATGCTAGTAAAAGTCTAATTGCCTCAAGTCTAGCTACAGGAGCAAAGGTTTCATCAAAATCTATACCTTCTTCTTGATTATAACCCTTTGCTACTAGTCTAGCCTTATTCCTTATTACAATTCCATTTTCATCAAGTTTATTTTTATAAATCCATTTGGTACCTATAATTGAATATTCAGTAGGTCTTTCAACTAGATTCCATACTTTATTTCTAGTAAATTGGTTTAATTCTTCTTGCATTGCATTTATCCAATTTACATCTTTTTCAGCTTCTTCTATGTGTTTGGGCTCAAAATATGAAACGAAAGCTAGATGATTGTTTAAGTTCCTAAGAGATGCTCTAGTCCTAACAGGTTGAGATGGATCATCTAGAATTAATTCCTTAGGATGCCCGTGAGCAAACCTCTAAGCCTTAGTCAGCCCATGATCCATAATAGCCTCTTGGCTTGATGATGCATTTCCAATTAATTTTTGATTATCATCTTGTAATGTCATCTCATCTATCTTCTCTTCAAGAATTTCACCATCATCATCAAAATTAACTCTCTTGCTAGAAGAGATATCACTAAAATCATCAAAAACAATATGTATGGATTCTTCTATAACTAGAGTTCTTTTATTAAAGATTCTATAGGCTTTACTAGTTGTGGAGTACCCCAAGAATATACCCTCATCAGATTTAGAGTCAAATTTTCCTAGATTATCTTTTTCATTATTATGAACAAAACACCTACATCCAAAAATATGAAAATAGTTCACTTTTGGTTTTCTGTTTTTCCAAAGTTCATAAGGTGTTTTCTTTATGATGGGTCTTAATAAAACTCTATTTAATATATGACAAGAAGTATTGACGGCTTCTCCCCAAAAGTACTTAGGGAGGTTACTTTCACACAACATAGTTCTAGCCATTTCCTCTAGAGTTCTATTTTTTCTCTCCACAACTCCATTTTGTTGTGGTGTCCTAGGTGCAGAAAAATTGTGTGTTATTTCCTTTTTACTACAAAACTCATCAAATAAATGATTTTCAAATTCGGTACCATGGTCACTTCTAATAGCTATTACTGAAGTATCTCTAGCATTTGTTACTTCTTTATGAAATTTCTTGAAAATTGAAAATGCTTGATCCTTATGGCCTAAGAACATGACCCAAGTATATCTAGAATAATCATCTACGATAACTAGACCATATTTATTTCCACCTAGACTTGTGGTTCTAGTTGGTCCGAATAGGTCCATGTGTAGTAGTTCTAGAGGTCTAGAGGTAGAGACACAATTTATAGATTTAAAGGAGTTCCTTGATTGTTTGCCAAATTGACATGCTTCACATATTTTATTCTTTTCAAACTTTAATTTTGGCAAACCTATCACAGAATCTCTTTTAACTAGTTTAGATATGGTGTCCATGCTTGCATGACCTAACTTACGGTGCCATAACCAACTAGCATCATTATCCTTAGTTTCATTAACAACTAAACATGGGTTGTGTTTGGCAAGATCCTCAAGATCTACAACATACACATTTCCACGTCTTATTCCTTTAAAAACTAAAATATTGTCATTTGGGTTTGTTATGATGCATAGTGATGGTTTAAACATAACATTATAACCTCTATCACATAATTGACTAATGCTTAATAAATTATGCTTAAGACCATCAACATATCGAACATTATCAATAAAAGTTGAAGGGATAATTTGTACTTTACCTATACCAATGATGTGACCTTGGTTATTGTCTCCAAAAGTCACAACACCTCCCTTCTTAGCTTCAAGGGTGAAGAATTGATCCTTGTCACCCGTCATGTGTCTTGAGCAGCCACTATCCAAGTACCAACAATTTTTGTCGACCTTGGCTGCAAGACACTCCTACACAAGCAAATCATATAATCTTAGGTACCCAAGTTTTCTTGGGTCCTTCATGGTTAGTAATGTTGGTTCCTTTTGGAACCCAAACCCTCTTAATTTTTCTTTTAGTTTTCCCTTTCCTATAATTACACACATTTGCTTTATGTCCTAAAGTTCCACAACAAAAGCAGGTTATTTTCTTAGTTTTACTTTCCCCTGCTTTAACAAAGAAGTTACTAAGAAGTTTTTGCTTATGTTTAGGTTTATACCCTAAACCCGCTCTATTGAATACCGCTCGTTGACTATTAAGTATCATATTCAATTTTTCAGAACTATATGTAAATTTTTCAACCAAGGGTTTGTATTTTTCAAGTTCTTTAGTTAGTGTTTGTTTTTCTGCTTTTAGATCATTTAGTTCTTTTGTGAGACTCTCATTTATATGTTTATTGTTTTTGGGTTCTAATGTTTCTTTGTTTAGCCTTTCATTTTCTTTAGTTAAGGTATTATTCTTTTGTATCAAGATTTGGTTACTTATTTTAAGTTCTGCATTTTCTTTGATAAGAACATCTTTATCCTTAACTAATGAATCATACTTACGGAGATGAGTTTGGTTAGTTACTTTTAGTTCTTTGTTTTTAACGTTTATTATTTTGTATTCATCCATTAATTCATTGAAAGCATCATATAATTCATCGAAAGTAAAATCTAAATGTGATGCGGATGTTACCTCATTTTCATTGGCCATGAAGCAGAAATTGGCCTTTTCTCCTTGTTCCTCATCCGATGATGATGATGATGTGTCGGAGTCCGATAGGGTGGTGACAAGGGCTTTCTTCTTCTTGTACTTGCTCCCCTTCTTCAGTAAAGGACACTCAGCTCTGATGTGTCCCGGCTTCTTGCACTCATAACATCCAATCCCCTCATTTTCCCTTTCCTTACCTTTATCCTTTCGATAGAAATTTGAGGGGCCTCTCCTTTGATGAAAGGACTTCTTTTGGTTGATGAATCTTCTGAACTTACGTACGAGAAGAGCCTCATCATCCTCTCCCTCGTGATCTTCTTCTTCACTGCTGCTACTGCAAGACAAGTCTTTGTTAGATGATGTAGATTTGAGAGCTATTACCTTTTTCTTATGGGAGGACTCTTCTTCGCTGTGTTGCTTCATTGTTAGCTCGTGCGTCATTAGGGATCCAAGAAGCTCCTCAAGTGGTAGCTTGTTCAAGTCCTTGGCTTCTTGGATTGCCGTCACCTTGGCTTCCCATGACCTTGGTAGACAGCGAAGAATCTTCCTGACAAGATCACTGTTAGTATAGTTTTTGCCAAGGCTTTTTAGGCCATTGACAATGTCAGTAAATCTAGTGAACATGCAAGTGATTGTTTCATTAGAATCCATCTTAAATAGTTCATACTTATGAACCAATATGTTTATTTTGGATTCTTTGACTTGATTCGTGCCCTCATGGGTCACTTCAAGTCTATCCCAGATCTCTTTTGCAGAATTGCAAGTAGAGACTCTATTGAATTCATTCCTATCTAATGCACAGTAAAGCACATTCATTGATTTGGAATTGAGTTGTGCCTTTCTCATGTCATGGTCATCCCAATCCTTTTCGAGTTTGGGTACAGTGACACCCTCTACATAGATGGATGGGATGTATGGTCCATTTACTACAATGGTCCACATCTCATAGTCTTGGGCTTGGATAAATATTCTCATCCTAGCCTTCCAATATGAGTAATCGGATCCATTAAAGAATGGGGGTCTTTGGGTGGACTGACCCTCAATGTGGGAAGATCCAAATGGGGTTGTCATTTTGATCTTTTACTCTTAGGGTAGAAGAGTTTAGGCTCTGATACCACTTATTGCCCAGATAGACAACCCAAGAGGGGGGGTGAATTGGGTTTTAAAATAATTTTGCAATTAAAACGTTTGAGGATGACTAATTAATACTTTTGCAAGATGATTAATTAGTTGCTATGTGCTGTGAGTGAAATGAGAGTGAGAGAGAGAGACACAAGCAATCACAAACACAATGTTTATAGTGGTTCGGAGCTAACCCTTGCTCCTACGTCCACTCCCCAAGTCTCACTTAGGAATTCACTATAACCCCTTGGATTACAGCCGGTTGTTTTACAAGCTCACAACCCAACTTGTTGTTTTACGAGCTCACAACGAACTCGGTCGGTTTTTCCAGGCTCACCGACTAGAACCACCCCGATTGTTATTTCGGGATCACAATCGAACCCTTACACGTTGGTTTTACCCTCGGCTCACCAACCAACCTCTACACTCTTGATTCAATCCCCTGATTGAATCAAGCAAAGACAAGATGGAAAGAACAAGGACAAACAGAAAAACAGAGCTTCTAAAAAGCAGATATACAGCAATATAAACTAGAGAGAAGTTAAGAGCCCTCAAACACTTTTGAGTTGGAGTAGAGAAGGGCTTCTTGAACTGTGAGTCTCCTCTTGAATGTCTGGTCGACTTGAAGGCAGGAGGAGACTTCTTTAAATGCTGGGAAGAGGTAGCTGGATGGAGTTAATGGCGCTCTTCCTTCTTTTCTGTTGAAAACCAGTTGGCAGAGATAGGATGCTTGATTTCTTTGAGTGGAATGGTGCTTCTCTTCCTTGCTACAGTCCTCTGTGGCTATTTAAGCCATCTCCCACAGAAACTAGCCGTTAGACACCTTTTTCTGCCCGTTCTGCACACTCTGCATATCCTGACAATATGTCCGTTGGGGTCGGAGTCGACTCGCGCGATATGGAGTCGACTCGGCTGTAGCGGGAGTCGACTCATGCTTTTCTGGAGTCGGCTCGGCAACTGTTCCGGATTTGAATTAAAGTGACCTCCGCGACTGGGAGTCGACTCGACTTAACCCGGAGTCGACTCGCCAACTTCTGGAGCTGACTTGCCATTTTCGGAGTCGGCTCATCCCATGAAGTCCATGGAGCTAATTTTTCAACTTGGCCCACTCGAGTCGACTCGACAATCCTGGGAGTCGACTCGGCGCTCAGAGCCCGAACTTCCGATCTTCTGTCTTTTGGCTCGTCCAGTCTTGGAGTCGACTCGAACTGTTCCGGAGTCGACTCGGCTCTCAGTTTCCGAAACACAGCCTTCTGCCTTTTTGATGTAGCGCTGCCTTAGAGTCGACTCGAGCTGTCTGGGAGTCGACTCGGCTCCCAGAGACAATAATTCGGTCTTCTGTCTTTTTGGGGTCGTGCTGTCTCGGAGTCGACTCGCGCATTGCGGGAGTCGACTCGGATCTCAGAGTCCGAAAACTGCTCTCTGATTTTTGCCTTGTGTACCACTGAGAGTCGACCTGCCAACCATCGGAGTCGATTCGCGTTCCACAGGAGTCGACTCGAATCTCAGGGTCGAAAATCGCTCTCTGACTTTTCTGTCTGTAACTCCTTGGAGTCGACTCATACTACTCCGGAGTCGACTCGGTAATCATCGGAGTCGACTCGCGCACTTCAGGGTCGACTCGCTGACAGGTTTTGAGTTGAGTCTTTCTGTTCGTCTGTCAGTTCTCAGTCGGAGTCGACTCGTAATGATCCGGAGTCGACTCGAGCCCGTGCCAGTGATTCTGATACGCTTGGAGTCGACTCGTAATATCTCGGAGTCGACTCGAGTCTCAGACTTTGGTTCAAACTGACTTCTTAACTTATCCAAAATATCTTGAACCAAGTCTAGAAACACTTAGACAAGATTTTCACTGAAACACTCAATTGAATTCATTAGTAAACAAAAGATATACTCAAATGCTTTGAGCTCATCAAAATTAAATAGGGTTTTAATCAATCACTCCATAGAAGTTTTCATTCTGTACATGCCAGATCATGAATTAGTAACTGCATCCAATCTCCGAAAAAGTCCCAATTGTTTCGAACTTTCTATTTTTGGAATGGGATATTTACGGAATCCCCATGAATAGATCAAATCTTATTCCATGATATTTCCATTCCCATAAGAATGAATACTATGATTCGCATTTCGAACAGGATTAGAAAGATAGAAAGAAATAAGGATGGGAGAAGAATATTAAAATATATTAATAAAGCGAATTATCATACATATTCGTGTAGAAAGATGAATCGATTGCTCGTTCGAGAACTACGATCTTTGGCTTTAGAACTGAATCATTTCCTTGTATCTGAGAAGAACTTCCAGATTAATAGGAAGGAGGGCCCCTTTTATTCAATTCATGAATTTTCCATTATGAGTCTAAATTGAACACAAGGGCATTATCTCCTGTCTCCAGGATGGGTCAATTTCATCTTGACTTACGCACCGACTTCATAAGTACTTGATTGCACCCAGTAGCCTTTCATCACTGAATTAGAAATTCAAATAGTCCGGTACCAAAGTACAGTGAGTTGCTTGCAAGTCATCATGGTGATCTCAGGTCAGAGGGATATACTTATACCCATATCCACTCGAAACATCTCTTGACAGCAGAGCGTTTTGGAACTGGTCACGTTCAGTGAAATGTATTCCTACACTTCACCTGTGTGGCATATCAGTGTCTCTACACTCTTTGGTTTAGAGGATAACCAACGATATGGCACACAACGACCTATTCTTCATAATGCTATTGTCCTAGTAATAGCATATCGTTTGGTCGCGAACAAGTTTAAGAACTCATAGACAAATCCTCCTTTATCTTTTAAAAGAGTTTTAAGGACTTCATCACATTACAAAAGTTCAAGAAGATGTACAAAATATATGCGATGAATAATGCCAAATAACTTTTTATTAATTCATTAATTCATATACAATTCAATCATCAACAAGCTGACGATTGACTTTTAGGACACAATTCCTAATAACAACCTGTCGATTTTGCAGTTCCTGGCAAGGAGAACTTTGTATGCAAGCTGAAGAAAAGTTTGCATGGTTTGAAACAGGCTCCGAGGTTGTGGTACAGGAGGAAGTGTGTGGCAACCTAGAGAAACCCTAGAATTCATCAACAAGAGGTTCCAAAGAGATCCAAGCGTCCAAGGGAGGCGGCAGTACAGTTTTGTTCTTCATATGCATTAAGAGGACGACATGTTGTTCGTCTTGAGAGAGATTATTTGTTGTGAGAGAAAGAGTTTGTTCTCTTCTCCTGAATCTCTGCAACTTTCTTTAGTCATATAGTAAAATATTGATTTGTGCGGCTGTGGACATAGGAGCAAGAGACTCCGAACCACATAAATTTATGTGTCTTGTGCATGTGCTATTGTTTTTGCGGTGTTCTTCTTCTTTCTCCTATTATTCTTTGTATTCTGCAATCGTAGGGTTGATCCCTAACAAATAAAAGACTTGCTGGATCATCCATTTAAATATTTTAAATGTAATAAATGCAGAAGAAAAAAAAATTTCGTAAAATTCTTACAATCCGGATACAGTTCTTGATCACAATCTTTCACCAAGTTATCATACCAAGCTGTGTCATCAGAATGTATAGGTTCCTCAATATGCATGGACTGATCAATAACTGTACGCTCGTCACCTATTACGCCTGCTTGTTGTCCTCCACTGAAATCTGTTAAATTTCTAATACTATATCCAAGAGCATATCTGAGTAAGCTCCTTATATCATCTTCTCCTATAGAATTTTGTTCTGTGTTACTGGATCTAAAATTGAAGGTGTATAGGAGGGTTAATTACATAGAGATGACAATATAGACTCTCCATGAAGTGCCCATTCAATATAACCCTTTAGAAAATTATTTCACACCAAATATTCTTCAAAAACTTTTAGATCAAGAGCAGAACCGTTTACACATTTTTGATATGGACATAAAATCTTGCCGTTCATATTAGATTTCTCAAAAGCAAACTTAATAAAATTCTAAACTCCATCCAAATATTTGGCACTGGATCTCAACTTATTTATCCAACTTTTGTCCATTCTATTAGAATACCGATTGAACTGTAATTTATATAAAAAAGATAAACAAAATTAGGTCTCTAATCCTTTTGTTTCTCTAACAACAAAAAAAGACAAGAAAGAAGGGCCAGTACTGTGGGCAACATCAAATTAAAGGCAGGCTTGTCCCTCTTCGTCCCTACCTCCTCCCTTAAGCTAAATAATTTACCCTCTATTATTAGCAGCACTAATGATAGTTCAAATGTCATGAACATTTACCATGGAGACATCTTCACTGCAAGATGGAGGGTGCAAAAGTTCAACTGCAAATGGGCATGGGCATTCTGCCAAAAGCACAGGAATAGCATCCAATAAAATTGGATTGGAAAAATTTGCTAAAAAGACAGTTGGTATGCCCATGACATTTTGTACCATATGCCGAGATGCAGTAATACAACATCTAGAATAAATGTGTAGAAGGTTAGAAATAGTGTTTATTTTACCATTTATTAGAGAAAATATCAGGTGCTTATCCATAGAAATCTGCATCTGAACCTTTTTTATATCATTTAAATTGTCAACTAAATAAAAGAATCACAGGTGCCCACCATTCCTTTCACATGCATTACATGTGCCAATATGTAATTTTACATAATAACCCGAATAAGCATGCCATCCTGCTGCCATCTGGTATATTGCTGTGAATTTATTTTCATGTTTTGTTGCATGTTTCCAGTTGCATGCATTTGCATGTCTGTGGGTATGCATGTGCTTGCACACATGAACAGGTGTGTGAGAATGACTAGTAATAATTTATCATGAAGATGGAGTATCTGTTATTTCTGTCTAGTTACAAAGTATGATATTTTTACTTGTTATACAATGCTTCATATGCAGAATTAGTTGGATCTTACAACTATATAACTACAAAGAATAATCTGACATTTAGTGATACGTCGATAGCTCTACACATGATGCATGCACAGTTTCCAAATATTAAGAAGGTATATACCTTAATTTTTTAACAGTCTAGTCAACTTTACCAAATTTCAACCAAGAGGTGAAGATATATTGAAAACATGAATATTTTTGATGAGGGGGTACAGAGCTTTGATCTGACAACAGTATCACGCATCAGCATGTTCGGTGTCTCGACCTACCAATATCCTTCCAAGCACAATGAGCAAATGAAGGAGAATAAACCCCAGTTGAAAGAACAAGTTTCTTGCTGTGGAACTGACTTAATTTAATGATTTCATCTCAGTTTTAGGAGTTGATCAGATAACTTAATGATTGTATTGCTCTATTTTAATTCTTATATACCAAAAAAAATCAAATTGATAATTTAAAACCTAGAGTACATGACTAAGCACAGAAGAATAAAGGAAAGATAGTGAATTATCTTGGGCAGAGGCGGACCTCAATCGATCGTTGCTTCAAGCCGGTTGATACCGGTCTTCGGAGAGGAGGGCTATCGTGAAGCTCGATCGAGGTTTAAAGGCTGCTCAGTCGGCGCAGGAGAGAAGGGAGGAGGAGGAAATCCTTGGGTGGAGGCAAAGCTAGAGAACAAATTAAAAAAGAAAAAAACACCCACAAACACATGAATAAGAGGAGGAGGAGGAAAACAAAAGAGGAGGAAGAGGAGGGAGGAGGAGAAAAATACCTTGGACGAAGGGGGTTGGGGTCGGTTGGTCGGCACCGGAGAGGAGAGAGGAGAGGAGGTTGGAGTCGAACGGTCGGTGCCGGAGAGGACGAAGACGAGGCCTAGGGCAGTACCGGAGAAGATGGGGGCTAGGGCAGCGTCGGTGACGAGAAAGGGGGAGTAGCTAGGGCAGAATGAGGGCTCAGGGTCGGGCGCTGGGTTTGGAGGGGGTCTTCGCCTTCGACGATGCTTACAAACGTCATCTTAGGTCTTGATCTTCGACAATGTTTATGATAAGTGCTGATTAATCTATAATTTAATATTCTTTTTCCAGCACTTGTCAATGTTCTTAAACGGATAACTACTTATTTTACTACAAAATAGAACAATCTTTGAAATAAATTTAAAATATGGTAAGAAGTAAATAATTCACATGTCCTCGCCTTTCGAGCATACCAGCCAGCACGTTTCAGTTCAATAACACTGGGTTCGAGCCCAATGCCCAACTGACATGCATGCACCCAAGCACTGTCCACCGTCCATGGCTCCCCAAGTGATCCAACGGTTCAGAAATTCCCATCTCTGCATCATGTTTCCAAATTAATCAAAATAGGGGAGACCTTTGTTTTAAATCCATATATGCCCATTTTCACGATAAAATAAGAGCAAGAAAAAGAGTTTTCTTTCCCTAAAATGTTGAAAACACTATTCATATGAACAGTGTTCCGAGATGACACTGTTCATATGAACAGTGTTCCGTGAAAAACACTGTTCATATGAACAGTGTTAAAAAAATATATAAGCCACTGTTTATCTTCTTCCTCCCGCAGTGCATCAGGGCCGTCCACCTTCCTCCCATCGATCCCGCGTCGATCCGCCGCCCGTGCTAGCCGCATCAACCGCGTGTCATCCGCATCAGCCCGTTCCTCTTCCCAGCCGTCCGTGATCAGCCATCCACGGAGCATCCGGAGCCATCGATCCAGCCACTTTCTTCTTCAGCCCTCCCGCATCCACACCAAATCTCCTCTGCGATCATCGTCCGTCCAGCCACCAGCTTCCGAATCCCAGAAATGGCGTTGCGACTCTTCCTCTTCCGGATTCCCAACTCCAAGCGTGATCGGCTCCTCCCAGCATCCTCGGGTGTTCCGCCATCAGCCGCGTGCAACAACGCCCATAATCCCGCCTCCGCGAGATCAAAGACCCTAGACCACGCCCTCCTCCTCTCTGGGAATCGATCGCTGGGTCTTCGGCGAGCTATAAGAAGAAGACGGGAGGAAGGAGGAAGGGGGAGCTCGATTCGAAAGAAACAGGGGAGACCCTGTTTCGGTGAAGAGAAGAAGAGAGCCGAACCAGAGAAAAGAAATAAAAAAAAGAAAGGAGGGGGGGAAAGAGAATATTTTGTGATATTTTGGGAAAAATGAGAGGAGAAGACTTTCACTTGAAGATGGAAGGTCGTCCGGAAGCCATGCACGGCTAAACGTCCAATCTAGGGCTGGATGAAGCCCTAGCAATATATCAGGGGCATTGTAGTTCTTACTTTTTTATTATTTTGGAGCTTGTTTAAATTCTTATCTTCAAGAAAATATTTCTTTTATGATGTTTAAACCTTGAGCATGCCATTTACTATTCATATTTGCTAAAATAGTCTAAGATGATCCATGCCTAGGAAGATGAGGTGTGTTGCATCCTAGATTAGCATACTTAGGTAGACACTTCATGCTATACCGAAGATAGATCTTCCTAAAACTCTTTATATTTTTATTTTAAAAGACTTGTAACCAATTTGCATGCCTCTCCAAAAGATAAAAATTAAGAACACAGTCCCTAATGCAATGCTACGCGGTGGATTCCAAATCCTAGATCCATCTACTTTTATAAATTTCAATTCGTACTCATAGATTAATTTAGTTAAATCAAGTTAGCAAATTCTTCTTTGTGATTTATTTTTAAAAGAAAAATAACTTGTCTCCAATTCTTGTGGACCGACACCCGTAATCACTATCCTACAGGATACGTGCTATTGCGTGGTTTATTTTCAAAATTGAAAGAACCGATCAATTTTTGGTGGAAAGAGAATATTTTGTGATATTTTGGGAAGAATGAGAGGAGAAGACTTTCACTTGAAGATGGAAGGTTGTCCGGAAGCCATGCGTGGCTAAACGTCCAATCTAGGGCTGGATGAAGCCCTAGCAATGTATCAGGGGCATTGTAGTTCTTACTTTTTTATTATTTTGGAGCTTGTTTAAATTCTTATCTTCAAAAAAATATTTTTTTTATGATGTTTAAACCTTAAGCATGCCATTTACTATTCATGTTTGCTAAAGCAGTCTAAGATGATCCATGCCTAGGAAGATGAGGCGTGCTGCATCCTAGATTAGCATACTTAGGTAGACACTTCATGCTATACTGAAGATGGATCTTCCTAAAACTCTTTATGTTTTTATTTTAAAAGGCTTGTAGCCAATTTGCATGCCTCTCCAAAAGATAAAAATTAAGAACACAGTCCCTAATGCAACGCTACGCGGTGGATTCCAAACCCTAGATCCATCTACTTTGATAAATTTTAATTCGTACTCATAGATTAATTTAGTTAAATCAAGTTAGCAAATTCTTCTTCGTGATTTATTTTTAAAAGAAAAATAACTTGTCTCCAATCCCTGTGGACCGACACTCGTAATCACTATCCTACAGGATACGTGCTATTGCGTGGTTTATTTTCAAAATTGAAAGAACCGATCAATTTTTGGCGCCGTTGCCGGAGATTGCTAGCATAGTTATTTTTTCTATCATTAAAAAAATTTTAATTATTTAAAAAAATTTCAAAAAAAATATATATCTAAAATAAAATAAAAAAAATTATTTTCTATTATTGTTACTTTTCTTATCTCCTTTTTCTCTTCTACTAATTTTTTTTTAATTTTTCTTTTGGTCTTATTTGATCAGGAATCGAAGAGGAGATCTGAGCTATCAAAAAGGAATGCTTTAGAGGTTTGCTTAAAAAATTTTAAATTGCTAGAAAAATTTTCTTTGGTAACCTCTAAACCTTTCTTATTTAAATTAATTATTAGCTTGAAATTTTGTGGTGATTGTTTGATTTTAATTTCAGCAAAAGTGTGAATGCATGCTTGATACACATACACAAATTAATCCGCACATAGTAAGGGCAATCATCCCAACAAGATAAGAGCCGGATTTCATCACCGGATTCTTGCCCAACTTAGGTGAACTAAATCTCACATAGTGTCACTTTAGTTAAAATCAATTAGACGTTGGCTCCTAGGGACATTCGAGCTCAATAGGACAAAGATCACCGAAAGTTGCACCAATTTCACTCTGTGGCTTAGTTGATGTCTAGGCAAGCTTTGTCCCTATAAGGGAGACAGTTCATCTGTTCGAGGCAAGTGGGTTTTAAGTGGGACCTTCGCAAATGCATCGTGACCCCTCCACTTACTTGGGAGCTTACCTGGTCAACTCGGTTCATTAGACCAGATTGGAGGCTTAGGTGCCCTCTTCAAACTAGTTAGGAGCTGTCTAGTGATTTTAGGACAAATACAAGGATTGATGTGTTTATTTTTTATTGCATGCTTGACTGATCATGTACTAGTGTATGTAAGGGAGTCGTTCTAGAGTACGTGACCTATTACCTTTTGATCCTGAAATAGAACGGACCCTTAGGAATATTCGAACTGAGATCAGAACATTAGAATCATCCCCACCTCCTGAGATGGTTGAAGAACAACCCAAACTCCTAAGAAAGTACTTTATTCCCACCAGTTATACTTCCCCATCTTGCATTCGATTACCTGAGGTAGCAGCGGTACAATATGAAATAAAGTCTAGTGTGATTTTTTTCCAAATGCTCCCATCTTTTTATGGGCTCACCAATGAAGACCCATATAAACACCTAGATGAATTTCTTGAGATTTGCACCACTGTCAAGATTCAGAACTTCACTGATGATGCTCTGAAACTTAGATTATTTCCCTTCTCCCTTAAAGATAGAGCCAAACAATGGCTGAATTCTTTAGAAGCCAACTCAATTTGTTCTTGGGATCAAATGCAACAAGAATTCCTTAAAAAATACTTTCCCATAGGAAGAACGAACCAGTTAGACGTGCCATTACAAGCTTCTCCCAAACCGAGGGAGAAGAATTTCATGAAACTTGGGAGAGATTTCGGGACCTAATCTGTAAATGCCTACATCATCAAATACCTAAATGGCAGCTAGTGCAATGTTTCTATGACGGATTGACTGAACGAAACCACCAGATGATTGATGCCGCATGCGGGGGGATATTCATGCTTCAAAATAAACATGAAGCATGGCAATTATTTGAAAATCTTAATGAAAACTCCCTCCACCATGCTTCCTGTTCTCATCAAGCACCTTCGAGTTCTCAAAGAAAAGGGATCATTTGTGAAATAAGTCATTCTATGGACCTGTCTGGCAAGGTAGATGCATGTCCCATAAGATTGACCAACTGATGATAGGTGGGCATTGCATTAACTCTTCCCAAGCACAAGTGTGTACTATCTATTCTAGCCCATCCCACCCTATTCATGAGTGCCCCTCAGCATCCTAATTTTCCGAACTCGTGCAAGAACACATCAATGCTGCTCAAACACAGCCTAGACCGGGTAATGACCCATTTTCCAATACATATAATTCGGGATGGCGGAATCATCCAAATTTCTCTTGGAGACAGCAAGCTTCGAATACTGCCCAACCCCACTCCCAAAATTTTCAAAACCCTCAGAATTTTCATCTCTACCGTCCCTCGACTCAATTTCAACACACTCCTCCACCCCAAAGAAACACAGCTTTTGAGGAGAAAGTGTTGAACGCCCTTCAAGGTTTGGAAACCATTACACAATTGGTGCACTCTCACATGCAATCAATCACCAAGCTAGAATTCCAAATGGGGCAACTAGCTAATGCACTGAACAAGCGAGAGGAAGGAAAGCTTCCAAGCCAACCACTAAGTAATTCTAGGGGACGATACATGGCTCAAGAAAATCAACTAAATACAATTCATCATGAACAAGCCAATGTTTTGACTACCCTAAAGAGTTGACGTGTAGTAGACAATAAGATTGGGGAGGATAACAATAAGGAAGGTGAAGAAGAGGATAAAAATGTGTCAAATGAAAATCAAAAACCTTCTTCTTCTTCAGCTAGTCCACCTTCTGCCAAAACTCACATCCCAAAGGCCCCATTTTCTGAAGCTCTTAATTCACCCTCTCCCTTTGATAGAAAGGGAACTTCACTAGAGGAGATGATGGAGGTTTTCAAACAAGTAAAGATCAACCTTCTGCTTCTTGATGCTATTAGACAAGTTCCCTCCTATGCCAAATTTCTCAAAGACCTTTGTACCCAAAAGCAAAAATCTTGGATACATGTGCCTAGAAAGGTCTTCCTAACTGAGCAAGTGAGTTCTATTCTCCAACACAACACCTCTCCGAAATTCAAAGATCCTGGTGCTCCCACCATCTCCTGTGTCTTAGGAAATAATTTCATTGATCGACCACTCTTAGATCTAGGGGCAAGTGTCAACCTTCTACCTTATTCAGTTTATGAAAAACTTGGTTTAGGTGAGTTAAAACTAACCTCGGTATCCCTTCAATTGGCTCATCGATCTGTAAAAACACCACGTGGGATAATTGAAGATGTTCTTGTCAAGGTAGACAAATTCTATTTTCCAGTAGATTTCATCGTCCTTGATATGGAACATGAATCTAATCCTAAGAAACAAATCTCTGTGATCCTTGGGCACCCCTTTTTAGCAACAGCCAATGCGTGCATCAATTGTAGAACGGGGGTAATGAACATATCATTTGAGAACATGAAGGTAAAATTAAATGTGTTCAATGCAGCCAACCAACCCGCGAGGAAAGTTGAGTGTTTTATAATAGACAAAATAGATGACCTCATAGAAGGAGATGCAAAAACTACCTCATTGTGTCTGGCTGAAGATAATAAACTTAGCGCTTGTTGGGAGGCAACCCAATTCTCTTAGATTTCTTTAACATTGAGGACAATATTAGGTTTAGGTTTGGGGGTATTTTTTTTAAGTATTTTTAAAGCAATTTTATTTTGATTGCATCTCTTGTATTCGTTTTCACTTCATAATGTCAGGTTTATCAAAAAAAATAAAAAAATAAAAATAAAAATATCTTTTAAAAAAATTGTGTCCATTTTCATTTTTATAAATTGAAAAAAAATAAA
Source organism: Phoenix dactylifera (assembly GCF_051530095.1). Lineage (NCBI taxonomy): Eukaryota > Viridiplantae > Streptophyta > Magnoliopsida > Arecales > Arecaceae > Phoenix > Phoenix dactylifera. The sequence goes on from NC_143192.1 coordinate 13,312,044, forward strand.
AAAATAAATAATAATAATAATATAATTTTTTTTTATACCTAATTTCTATACATGAATGCGAGAATGATAAACACATAGGGTATATAAAATCTAAAAAGCCCAATGACTAGTCGGAAGTAATACAAATTTAAGTTCTTTTTATTAAGTCTCTCTTAGGGAGTTGTAAGCTAATTAATACTTTGGAATTTCACTACACACTGGCCGACCCTTCTAAGGTCTAGGCTCGACATTATGTTGATAGTATAGTAGCAACCTTGGACCCTGATAAATCATACTTATCTAATCCAAAAAAAAATCATCAATAAAAATGGATTTAGTCAGGAACATCAAAAAGGGCTATCTATTGTCAAAGGTCAAGTGGGCCTGTGATGAGGACTTCGAGCATAAGTTCGTAGGGGAGTCCTGATGCCCGACACCTTATGCCAAATGGTGTGAGAATTGTCGACTGATTGCTCGTTACACGGAGAAATCAAGGCAAGAGTAAAAGTGCACAATTTATATATCTTTCTTGAAAAATTTCTTATCTTCAATGGAAAAAAAAAATAAGAAAAAAAAATGCTGTATTGACCTGGACAAAGACAATAGTGTGAAAGCTGTCGTTGTAAAAATTCAAGTAAACTGGAATATTACAGATAAAGCCCGTGAGGTACTAAAATAAACATCCACAACTCTCGAAATCCTGCTGATAAGATGATTTTGAATCAGTGAGTAGGTCCCTTTCGACCAATCTTTGGAAACTACTAGTTTTAGCAATATTTTGGAGATCCGAACCCTTAGCTTGTGTACGGTCCAGATTTTACCAAGCACTCCAGTATAAATAAGTCTTACAACTTCCTAAACGGAAACTTAATGACTTCATCTTAGATTGTATACTAACCTAGAATTTGGGCTGACTGAGTAAATAAAACCGTGTGTGCTTTGAAATTCTTATAATTTATGTATCTTAAATTAGATTTTAATAATAGTAATATATATATATATATTAAAAAAAAACTTATTTTAAGACTGAAGTTTGTGGGTATCTTCACTGGAAACCCTCACGAGAATATAACTCGTCCACTAGGGTAACCTAGGGGTTTAAAGCCTCGTTGCATATGGTAAATGCAACCGCGATGCCTGCGAAAGTGAGTTAGAATTTTTTTTAGTTTTATTTTGCTCGAGGACTAGCAAAATGTAGATTTGGAGGTGTGATAAGTACTGATTAATCTATAATTTAATATTCTTTTTCCAGCACTTGTCAATGTTCTTAAACGGATAACTACTTATTTTACTACAAAATAGAACAATCTTTGAAATAAATTTAAAATATGGTAAGAAGTAAATAATTCACATATCCTCGCCTTCCGAGCATACCATCCAGCACGTTTCAGTTCAATAACACTGGGTTCGAGCCCAATGCCCAACTGACATGCATGCACCCAAGCACTGTTCACCGTCCATGGCTCCCCAAGTGATCCAACGGTTCAGAAATTCTCATCTCTACATCATGTTTCCAAACTAAGCAAAATAGGGGAGACCTTTGTTTTAAATCCATATATGCCCATTTTCACGATAAAATAAGAGCAAGAAAAAGAGTTTTTTTTTTTCTGAAATGCTGAAAACACTGTTCATATGAACAGTGTTCCGAGATGACACTGTTCATATGAATAGTGTTCCGTGAAAAACACTGTTCATATGAACAGTGTTAAAAAAATATATAAGCCACTGTTTATCTTCTTCCTCCCGCAGTGCATCAAGGCCGTCCACCTTCCTCCTGTCGATCCTGCGTCGATCCACTGCCCGTGCCAGCCGCATCAACTGTGTGCCATCCGCATCAGCCCGTTCCTCTTCCCAGCCGTCCGTGATCAGCCATCCACGGAGCATCCGGAGCCACCGATCCAGCCACTTTCTTCTTCAGCCCTCCCGCATCCACACCAAATCTCCTCCGCGATCATCGTCCGTCCAGCCACCAGCTTCCGAATCCCAGAAATGACGTTGCGACTCTTCCTCTTCCGGATTCCCAGCTCCAAGCGTGATCGGCTCCACCCAGCATCCTCGGGTGTTCCGCCATCAGCCACGTGCAACAGCGCCCATAATCCCGCCTCCGCGAGATCAAAGACCGTAGACCACGCCCTCCTCCTCTCTGGGAATCGATCGCTGGGTCTTCGGCGAGCTATAAGAAGAAGACGGGAGGGAGGAAGGGGGGAGCTCGGTTCGAAAGAAACATGGGAGACCCTGTTTCGGTGAAGAGAAGAAGAGAGCCGAACCAGAGAAAAGAAATAAAAAAAAAGAAAGGAGGGGGGGAAGAGAATATTTTGTGATAATTTGGGAAGAATGAGAGGAGAAGACTTTCACTTGAAGATGGAAGGTCGTCCGGAAGCCATGCGCGGCTAAACGTCCAATCTAGGGCTGGATGAAGCCCTAGCAATGTATCAGGGGCATTGTAGTTCTTACTTTTTTATTATTTTGGAGCTTGTTTAAATTCTTATCTTCAAAAAAATATTTCTTTTATGATGTTTAAACCTTGAGCATGCCATTTACTATTTATGTTTGCTAAAGTAGTCTAAGATGATCCATGCCTAGGAAGATGAGGTGTGCTGCACCCTATATTAGCATACTTAGGTAGACACTTCATGCTATACCGAAGATGGATCTTCCTAAAACTCTTTATGTTTTTATTTTAAAAGGCTTGTAGCCAATTTGCATGCCTCTCCAAAAGATAAAAATTAAGAACACAGTCCCTAATGCAACGCTACGCAGTGGATTCCAAACCCTAGATCCATCTACTTTGATAAATTTCAATTCGTACTCATAGATTAATTTAGTTAAATCAAGTTAGCAAATTCTTCTTCGTGATTTATTTTTAAAAGAAAAATAACTTATCTCCAATCCCTGTGGACCGACACCTGTAATTACTATCCTACAGGATACGTGCTATTGCGTGGTTTATTTTCAAAATTGAAAGAGCCGATCAGTTTATAAGCGCCGTCTTAGGTTAAGGCTTACGACGACGCTTTTAAGCGCTGTTTGTTCTTTCAAATTGCCGACACTCATTAGAAGTGTCGGCAAAATTTGGCGCGGGAGCCAAATTTACCGACGCATCTTTCTAGTGTCGGCATTCAAGAGTCAGCTTAGCTTCTTTTTTTGTAGTGATAATAGGAATTATAGTAGGTGATTATGGTAGATGTTTTGTAGTTGCACAGACATAAATAGGCACACAATCACGAGTGCCATAGTTCCGATAGATAATCTCTTTTGGATTCAATGTGTAGGAGGTCATTCTTCACTTCAAACAAGAACAAAATATTTTGGGTTAATCTTAAATTTGTTATTAACTTTCTAATCTATATCATGTACTGGCATAGTTAATGAATTATATCTTTGCAAAAGAATTGCACCAATATTTGGTAAATTTTTGAAAAATTCAAGAAATATTGTAGCAAGGATCAGTTGAATAGTTATGCCATATACTCATCGATTTGTGATTCAGTGATAGATGTGTTATAAAATTCATGAATTTCACAAACATATTGCTAGCAAATGAATGGTTTGTGACACTTAGTGCCATGGGCTTGGAAACTCGTAGGCTTTCAAAGAAACGACCCAAATGCAGTCAAAGCCCAGCACCTCAACCGAACTCTCCCATCATGACTTATGAGCTCTAATAAATAAAATAAGAAAAATCTTTCATCTTCTACCTTCCTTGTCTCTTATTAGGGCAGGAAGTGGGCTAGGCTCGGCTGGGTCATGCCCTTGCCCAAATCTAGCCTGAATTATTTTCGAGCTTTGCGCCAGACTTAAGCTCAAAATTTTTTGGATAATCTAGGCCTGAGCCCAATCAGAGCTCAATTGGGCCAGACTGAATTATCCATTTGAGTCAAAAAAATAAGTCTAGCCCGAACTAGATTGAATTTTAATATTTCATAAATGGAATATCCAAAAACAGGGAGCTCTCTTATAACACAAGTAAATGATTCATCATCATACCTCTTTCTCTGCTAAACCCATTCTAATTTGTTCTTTACTTTCTCATCATTCTCTCCGAATAATAGCATACAAAAATAATTGGGTCTGGGCTTGAATTTGGGCTCCTTTTCGGACCTTGTTTGGGCTCAGGCTCGGGCTCAGGCCGAGCCAATAACAACCTAAGCCCATCTAAAAAAAATAATGGGCTTTATCTTTAAGTCTAAGATCGAACTGAACTTTTTTAGGCCTAGCCCATAGCTTGACACGAGTCGGCCCGGCCCGATAGGCTTTGGGCCAGCCTGGGCCCATTGCCCGCCCTATCTCTCATATTTTTGAGCTAAATGTCATAGTTTGACATGGCTAATAGGAGGGTGCCGCATGGATTTATAAATCCCAACTAGTGTTCCACCCCATAGCTTAAACTTTTTGGGTAGTAAGTCTTTGACATGTGGTATCAAAACCAGGTCTAGTATGTGTCATAGTCTTATCAATCATGTGGATCCGTCACTGAAGATACCTGGGATCCCGTAGGACCTAGGCCATTAGTGGACCTCTCCTCTTAAGTGGGAGCAAATTCGTGATGAGGACATCACGAGGTTGTGTGGGAGAGGTTAACCCAAAACTCTTTTTTTTTCCTTTTGGTTTTTTCTCAGAGGGATGGATGTGGATAAGGGGTTGGAGGGAATTTAGAGTAAGGTGCATTAGCAACCTCTTCATTCCTTATTTTGACCATCTTTATGCTATGCTACAATGCTGGTAATATCTGATTGGGAAATGTTTTGGAGGGGAATGCTTCTTGAAGCTTGCATTAGATGATTGTGTTGGAAGAAATTGGATGAATAATTTGTGGTTCATGGAAAAAGTGCAGGTAGGGAACTGCCTTGGAGAAGTTCATATCGGGTTACCCAGCACGCATTGCAACAATCGCAGCAAAAAGACGCGCAGGATCGTTTATCTCATGAATGTCCTAGGAAACGTAGATTTCAAAAATTCTGAGTTCTCTAACTCAGAAAATTATGAAATCTTAAAGAAAGATTAAAATTACTAACTTGATTAATTTTCAGTTCTACTATTCAGAATTGTAAAGATCATATCTATACCTTTGAACGGGTAGATCTTCACTGCTATTTGATGATCGATGTATTTGGTTCATTTGAAGCTGGATAATCGTCCGGCCTCTATAGATATCTACATGAGGTAGATCGTTCCAAGCTTCTTGAACTCACCGGATTGCTAGCTTCCTTGCAGAGATCGCTTTAACGGCTGATTTTCCCTCTCTTTCAATCAACTCCTTGACTGTTTTGAGAGGAAGAAGAAGGACGAAGAGGAAAAAGAGGGTGCGCTGCTTCTCTTTCTTTCTTCTTGCTCACGGCTGGGGAGGAGGAGGAAGAGGGTGGGCAGCTGACTCAATGACCATCAATTGCTTCTAAGCCCTCATGCCACCCCTCCTTTTATAGGCATCTCATGCCTTTCTAAACAAGGAATAATTTTAATGAAAAATCACTCCTTGATTCATCCAATGCTACTAAGCCCTCATGCCACCCCTCCTTTTATAGGCATCTCATGCCTATCTAAATAAGGAATAATTTCAATGAAAAATTACTCCTTGATTCATTCCTCCAAATTCTACCACACCCCTTACTTAATTCTTGCACACCCCTTACTTAATTCTTCCACACCCCTTACGTAAAAGAGATTGGAGAGAATCAAGGGCTCTCCTTGCGCCGTGTGGCAATCCAGGAGAAATAAAAGAAAGAAAGGGGCGGATGCCCCTCCTTTCTTTGGTGCGGATGAAAGAGGAGGGGCACACGCTGAAAGGATCCCTTTGCGGGTTGTATGCATTTATTTTCAAAAATTACACCTGAAGCATTTAAAATTAAACTATTTAATTTTCTTGCATGCTAGAGATCAGATCTCTACAACAAAAATAAGAACCATGATTTAAATATTTAAGTAATGCATGAAACAATGATTGTATATCTAACATACAATTCTGAAATTTCAGCAATCCTGAAATTTCGGCAACCATGTTTAAGATCTAATCTTAACTTTAATGAGATCAAATCTCATATCCGATTCCTTGGAGGTCTTGGATGACTCTTTAATCATGCTTTGCAGCTGCACACATGTCTGATCGGTTATTTCAATTTCAAAAATAAACCATGCAATAGCACGTATCCTGTAGGATAGTGATTACGGGTGTCGGTCCACAGGGATTGAAGAATAAGTTATTTCTTTTAAAAAAAAATAAATAAAGAAGAAGGATTTGCTAACTCGATTTAACTAAATTAAACTATGAGTGCGAATTGAAATTTATCAGAGTAGATAGATCTAGGGTTTGGAATCCACCACATAGCATTGCATCAGGGACTGTGTTCTTAATTTTTGTCTTTTGGAGAGGCATGCAATTTGGCTACAAGCCTTTTTGAAATAAAAGCATAAAGAGTTTTAGGAAGATCCATCTCAGGCATTGCAAAAAGTGTCTACCTAATTATGCTAACCTAGAGTGCAGCACACCTCATCTTCCTAGGCATGGATCATCTTAGACTACTTTAGCAGACATGAATAATAAATAGCATGCTCAAAATTTAAACATCGTAAAAGGATTTTTCATTGATAATAAGAATTTAAACAAGCTCCAAAAAATTAAAAGAGTAAGAACTACAATGCCCTGATACATTGCTAGGGCTTCATCCAGCCCTAGACTAGGTGTTCAGCTACACATGGTGGCCGGATGTCCTTCCATCTTCAAATGAAAGCCTTCACCTCCCATTCTTCCAAAAATATCACAAACTATTCTCTTTCCCCCCTCTTTTCTTTTCTTTTCTTTTTCTCCCAACCGAACCTCTCTTCTTCTCTTCACCGAAACAGGAGTTCCCCTGTTTCTTTCACAACCCAGCTCTCCCCTTCCAAGCCGATGGCCACCCTCTTTATACCCATTCTCCCCCTTGATGGATCCACTGAGAGCGTGATGGAGATGCGGATGTGAGATCACGGGATGCTCGGATGCGGAGGAGGCTGGGATCATGGAGAGGAGCTGGGCTCTTGATGCGGCTCGGAATGCACGCGGTTGATGGCGAAGCTGGATCTCGGCTGCGGGCTGCGTCACGGGCGGAGGAAGAGGCGGAGATGCTGGAATTTCGACTGCTAGGAGTGGATCGTTGATCTCGGAGGAGAAGACGCGGGCTGTGATGGCAAAGGGGCTGGATCTCTGCTGCTGGGAAGAGTCGACCGCACGGGCACGGTGGGCACGCGGCTGATTGCGGCCGACTGGAATCACGGAGGACTGGTCGCCGGCGGATTTGATCGCGGGATCGTCGGTAGGGAGCCGCGGACGGTGGGTGGCTGGGTGTGATGCTTGGATCCCGCTTGCAGTCGGACGGGCGTGGGAGGTTGCTGGATTACCGGCTGCTGGGACGTTCACCGCGTGCGGGCTGTTGATGGCTTCATCACGATGAAGCTTGGAATGGGTTGGGGTTGCACCGCGTGGATGATTTGTATCGCTGGCTGTTGGGAAGAGGTCTCCTGTTGCAACGCTGGGAAGGAGAAGATAAACAGTGAATTCCTAATTTTTTTATTTTTTATTATTTATTTATTTATTTATTATGTATTATTTATTTTTTCTCTAACACTGTTCACATGAACAGTGTTTTCACGAACACTGTTCATATGAACAGTGTTTTCGACATTTTATTTTTTATTTTTTATTTTTATTTTAACACTGTTCATATGAACAGTGTTTTAACTGGACACTGTTCATATGAACAGTGAATCGTGAATATTTAGTTATTATTATTATTATGAATTTTATATGAAGGCAGGTAACGAGTTGGTTGGAAATTGGCTTTGGATTTGCGGTGGGTCATGATCGTTGAGTTGCTTGAACTTGTTCTCGAGCCCAATGTCTTTTAAATTTAATTCTTGCTAAGCTGCTTCAGATCGAACTCGACCAGACAAGACTAAAAACCGGACCGTGACCTAATAAAAAGGGTTAATCAAACCTTTGCCCCATACATAATTAATTATAACTTTCGTTCGAATCAGGACCAAAACCCATTTAATTATAACCTTAGCTTGATTACAACTCCATCAGGTTACCAAATCGGGTCAACACAATCTCCTCCTTATATATTTTCATGAAAGATTATAACCAGGAGAGAGACAAGTTTAGAGTCTGTTTTGAGAAAAGAATTATTTACCTCTTACCATATTTTAAATTCATTTCAATGTTTATTTAATTTTATGGTAAAATATATATTTATCAGTTTAAAAATATTGATAAGTGCTATGGAAAGATAACTAAATTATAGATTATTAAGCACTTATCACACCCCCAAACCTATGTTTTGCTAGTCCTCGAGCAAAATAAAACTAGAAAAGAAGAATTTTAACTCACTTTCACAGGCATCGCGGTTACATTTACCATATGTAACAAGGCTTTAAACCCCTAGGTTATCCTAGTGGACGAGTTGTAGTCTCGTGAGAATTTTCAGTGAAGATACCCACAAACTTCAATAAATCATTTATCATTATTATTATTATTAATTTTTTTTCTTTTTTTTTAAATCAATTGATCTATGAGGTGAAAATCAAATTCCAAATGCATACTAGTAAGGAAATTAAAATCTAATTTAAGATTCATAAATGATAAGAGTTTCAAAACACACACGGTTTTATTTACTAAGTCAGCCCAAATCCTAGGTCAAGATGCAATTCAAGTTGAAGTTATTAAGTTTCCATTTAGGAAGTTGTAAGACTCATTTATACTGGAGTGCTCGGTAAAATCTGGACCGTACACAAGCTAAGGGTTCGGATCTCCAAAATATTGCTAATACTAGTAGTTTTCAAGGATTGGTCGAAAGGACCTGCTCACTGATTCAAAATCATCTTATCTGCAGGATTTCGAGAGTTGTGGATGTTTACTTTAGTACCTCACGGGCTTTATCTGTAATATTCCAGTTTACTCGAATTTTTACAACGACGACTTTCACACTATTGTCTTTTTCAAGGTCAATACAGAGTTTTTTTTATAAAAGATATATAAATTGTGCACTTTTACTCTTGTGGTGATTTCTCCGTATAATGAGCAATCAGTCGATAACTCTCACACCAGTTGGCATAAGGTGTCGGGCATCAAGACTCCCCTACGGACTTATGCTCGGAGTCCTCATCACAAGCCCATTTGACCTTTGACAATAGGTAGCCTTTTTTGATGTTCCTGACTAAATCCATTTTTATTGATGATTTTTTTTCTTTTTTTTCATTTTTTTTTGGATACGATAAATATGATTCATCAGGGTCCAAGATTGCTACTATACTATCAACATAATATCGAGCTTAGACCTTAGAAGGGTCGGCCAGTGTGTAGTGAAATTCCAAAGTATTAATTAGCTTACAACTCCCTAAGAGAGACTTAATAAAAAGAACTTAAATTTATATTACTTCCGACTAGTCATTAGGCTTTTTAGATTTTATATACCTTGTGTATTTATCATTCTCGCATTCATGTATAGAAATTAGGTTTTTTAAAAATAAAACTTTTTTTTATTTAAAATTTTATTATTATAATTATTTTATGAACAAATTTTTTTTTTGAATGAAAATCAAGAAATGAAAATCAAGATGAATACCCCCAAACCTAAACCTAACATTGTCCTCAATGTTAAAAAAAATCTAAGAGAATTGGGTTGCCTCCCAATAAGCGCTAAGTTTATTGTCTTCAGCCAGACACGGTGCATCCTTAATTATTTTGATAAACAGGGTTCGTCAAATTAAGGGATTCGATCAATTGCCCATCGGTAACACAGTCCACATAAGGTTTTAACCTTTGACCATTGACTTTTAAAATATGTCCACTATTGAGGTGTTGGATCTCTACTGCACCATAAGGAAAAACCTTTTTCACTACGAATGGTCCATCTCACCTAGAGCGAAGTTTATCCAGGAAGAGTCGCAACTTTGAATTGAATAGCCAAACCTTTTGACCAGATTCGAAAGACTTACGGTTAATATTTTTATCATGAAAAGCCTTAGTCCTTGCTTTATAAATTTTAGCATTTTCATAAGCCTCATTGCGCAATTCTTCAAGTTCACTTAGTTGGAGTTTTCAGTGAGGACCAGCTACTGCCATATCTAAGTTAAACTTTTTGATAGCCCAGAAAGCTCTATGTTCAAGTTCTACCGGTAAGTGACAAGCTTTTCCAAAAACTAATCAGTAGGGAGACATGCCAATAGGAGTTTTGTAGGCAGTATGATAGGCCCAGAGTGCATCATTTATCCTTTGAGACCAATCTTTCCTATCGGGACGTACCGTTTTTTCTAAGATGTGTTTTAACTCCCTATTGGACACCTCGACTTGTCCACTCGTTTGGGGATGATATGGGGTAGCAGCTTTGTGGGTGATGTTATATTTGCGAGCCAAAGCCTCGAAGGACCGGTTGCAAAAATGAGATCCCCCATCACTGATAATGGCTCGGGGTGTGCCAAAACGACAAAAGATGTTTTCATGTAAAAATTTAATCACAACCTTGTGGTCATTAGCTTTAGTGGCGACAGCTTCTACCCATTTTGAAACATAATCAACCCCTACAAGAATATATTCGAAACCAAAGGATGGTGGGAAAGGGCCCATAAAGTCAATACCCTAGACATCAAATATTTCTACAATTAAAATAGGATTGAGAGGCATCATATCTCTACGGGAGATGGTACCCATCCGTTGGCACCGTTCACAAGTTTGGCAAAAGTTATGGGCATCTTTGAAAAGAGTGGGCCCATAAAATCCACTCTGTAAAACTTTTGCTGCAGTTTTTCTACCCCCAAAATGTCCCCCACAAGCTTGTGAATGGCAGAATGAAAGAATACTTTGAAATTCGCATTTGGGGACACATCGACGGATTACTTGATCGGGACAATACTTGAATAGATCGGGATCATCCCAATAATAGAACTTTACTTGTGAAAAGAATCGGTTCTTGTCTTGAGTTGACCAATCATCAGGAATTCGTCCTATGGCAAGGTAATTTACTATGTTTGCAAACCATGGCGTTTTCATTCCTTGTACCCCAAATAATTGTTCATCTGGGAAAGCATCATGTAAGGGTGAGGTATTCTTAGAGGGCTCAAGAAGAATCCTAGATAAGTGGTCTGCTACGATATTTGCAGTTCCTTTCTTGTCACGAATTTCTAGGTCAAATTCTTGTAGTACCATCGAATCAGACGGGGTTTGGTGTCCTTCTTTGCAAGAAGGTGTCGAAGGGCAGCATGATCAGTGAATACGGTAACCTTGGATCCTAAAAGGTAAGATCGAAACTTGTCTAGCGCAAATACTACAGCTAGTAACTCTTTCTCAGTGGTGGTGTAGTTCAATTGTGCATCTGAGAGTGCTTTACTAGCGTAGTAGATGACATGAGGTACTTTATCTAGCTGTTGCCCTAAAACTGCCCCAATTGCATAGTCGGATGCATCACATATTAATTCAAATGGAAGGGTCCAAGTAGGGGGCCGTATGATAGGTGCAGTGGTCAATTTCGAGCGAAGATTTTCAAATGCCTCCTCGCATGCTTTATCAAAGACAAAGGGAGTGTCCTTGGCCAGAAGATTGCACAAGGGTTTGGAAATCTTACTGAAATCCTGAATGAAGCGACGGTAGAAACCAGCATGGCCAAGGAATGATCGGATTTGTTTCACAGTTTTGGGTGGAGGGAGATTGGAAATAAGATCGACTTTGGCTTTATCTACTTCAATGCCCCTCTTGGACACGACGTGTCCTAAAACTATGCCTTCTTGAACCATGAAATAGCTCTTTTCCCAACTTAATACTAGGTTGGTCTCCTTACATCTTTTCAAAACTAAGGTCAAATTGTCCAGACAATCGTCAAAGGATAGGTCAAAAACTGAGAAATCATCAATGAACACTTCTAGAAAGTTTTCCACCATATCTGAAAAAATGGCCATCATGCATCGTTGAAAAGTTGCGGGTGCATTGCATAATCCAAAAGGCATCCTCCTATATGCAAATGTCCCAAATGGGCAAGTAAAAGTGGTTTTGTCTTGATCGTCTGGATAAACAGGTACTTGATTATATCCAGAATAACCATCTAAGAAGCAGTAGAAACCTTGACCAGCCAACCGTTCCAAAATTTGATCTATGAAAGGTATAGGAAAATGGTCCTTCCTAGTCATTGAATTAAGTTTCCTATAGTCAATGCACACGCGCCAACCCGTGGTTGTGCGTGTTTGTATCAATTCTCCTTCCGTATTTTCAACCATAGTGATACCTGATTTTTTTGGCACCACTTGTGTCGGACTTACCCACTTACTATCAGAAATCGGGTAGATGATTCCGGCATCTAGTAATTTCACCACTTCTTTCTTGACTACCTCCTTCATGTTAGGATTGAGTCTTCTTTGCATTTCTCGGGTGGGCTTTACATCATCTTCGAGGTGAATTCGATGCATGCATATGGAGGGGTCAACCCCTTTCAAATCGGCTACAGACCATCCTATGGCATGTTTATTCTCTTCTAGCACCCTTAAAAGTTTAACTTCCTGTTTCGTAGATAAGTTGGCCGCGATGATTACAGAGAGAGTATCTTCTGGTCCTAGAAAAGCATACTTAAGAGTTGTCGGAAGTGGCTTCAACTCGAGTTTAGGTGGAGAATCAATGGAAAGACAAAGTGGTGCGCTAGCAATGGAGGGAAGAGGTTCAGGTCGGATCTTCCAAGGAAGGGAACTCATGGAAGATTGATTGTCGAGTAAGATGTTGACTTCTTCTATGGCCTTGTCTATGTCAAAGTTGTCAATGTCAAAATGGGCCAAGCATGCCTCTAGGGGGTCATCTGCTAAGATATAGGGAAGGGCTTCCTCTACAAGATCATCCATTTCGTCAATTAGGCAACACTCATCTTCCCTCACATGTTGGTCGGCGGCATGAAACACATTCAACTTAATTTTCATGTTACCAAATAATATATCCATTGCCCCAGTTCTACAGTTGATACATGCATTGGCTATTGCTAAAAAGGGACGACCAAGGATCACAGGAATTTGTTTTTTTAGGTTGGGCACATGTTCCATATCAAGGACGATAAAATCTACTGGAAAATAGAATTTGTCTACCTTGACAAGAACATCTTCAATCATCCCTCGTGGTATCTTCACAGATCGATCAGCTAATTGTAAGGACACCGAGGTAGGTGTTAATTCACCTAACCCAAATTTTTCATAGACTGAATAGGGTAGAAGATTCACACTTGCCCCTAGATCTAAAAGTGCTCGGTCGATGGAGTTATTTCCTATGACACAAGAAATAGTGGGAGCACCAGGGTCTTTGAATTTTGGAGGGGTGTTGTGTTGGAGAATGGAACTTACCTGCTCAGTTAGGAGGACCTTTTTAGGCACATGTGTCCTAGATTTCCGCTTTTGGGTGCAAAGGTCTTTGAGAAATTTGGCATAGGAAGGAACTTGTTTGATGGCATCAAGGAGTGGGAGGTTGATTTTAATTTGTTTGAAGACCTCCATCATCTCTTCTAATGAAGTTCCCTTCTTGCCAAAGGGAGAGGGTGCATTAAGTGCTTCAGGGAATGGAGCCTTTGGAATGTGGGTTGTGGCAGATGGTGGACTAGCTGAAGAAGATTTTGGGTTTTCATGTGATACATTCTTCTCTTCTTCTTCACCTTCCTTATTTACCCTCTCCAACCTTATTATCTATTATACGTCCACTCCTTAGGGTAGTCAAAGCATTGGCTTGCTCATGATTTAGTCGAGTCTCTTGAGCCACGTATTGTCCCCTAGGATTACTCATTGGTTGACTTGGAAGCTTACCTTCCTCTCGCTTGTTTAATGCATTAGCTAGTTGACCCATTTGGGATTCTAGCTTAGCAATTGATTGCATGTGAGAGTGCAATAGTTGTGTGTTTGCCTCCAAACCTTGAAGGGCAGTCAACACCTTCTTCTCAAAGGCTGTATTTCTTTGGGTTGGAGGAGGAGGATGCTGAAATTGAGTTGAGGGACGGTAGAGATGAAAATTCTGAGGATTTTAAAAATTTTGGAAGAAGGGTTGGGAGGTATTAGAAGCTTGCTGCCTCCAAGAAAAATTTGGATGATTCCGCCAACCCGGGTTATATGTATTGGAAAATGGGTCATTACCCGGTCTGGGCTGTGTTTGGGCAGCATTGATGTGTTCTTGCACGAGTTCGAGGATTTGGGGTGCTGAGGGGCACTCATAAATAGGACGCGATGGGCTAGAACAGATAGCACACTTGTGCTTGGGAAGAGCTAACGACATGTCCTCCTATTATCAGTTGGTCAATCTTATGGGACAATGCATCTACCTTGCTAGACAGGTCCATAGAATGACTTATTTCACAAATGGCCCCTTTTCTTTGAAAATTCGGGGGTGCTTGACGAGAACATGAAGCATGGTGGAGGGAGTTTTCATTAAGATTTTCAAATAGTTGCCATGCTTCATGCTCATTTCGAAGCATGAAAGTCCCCCCGCATGCAGCATCGATCATCTGACGGTTTCGTTCAGTCAAACCGTCATAAAAACATTGCACTAGCTGCCACTTAGGTATTTGATGATGAGGGCATTTACGGATTAGGTCTCAAAATCTCTCCCAAGTTTCATGAAATTCTTCTCCCTCGGTTTGGGAGAAGCTTGTAATGGCACGTCTAAACTGGTTCGTTCTTCCTATAGGAAAGTATTTTTTAAGGAATTCTTGTTGTATTTGATCCCAAGAACGAATCGAGTTAGCTTCTAAAGAATTTAGCCATTGTTTGGCTCTTTCTTTAAGGGAGAAGGAAAATAATCTAAGTTTCAGAGCATCATCAGTGAAGTTCTGAATCTTGACAGTGGTGCAAATCTCAAGAAATTCATCTAAGTGTTTATATGGGTCTTCGTTGGTGAGCCCATAAAAAGATGGGAGCATTTGGATCACACTAGACTTTATTTCATATTGTACCACTGCTACTTCAGGTAATCGAATGCAAGATGGGGAAGTGTAAATGGTGGGAGTAAAGTACTCCCTCAGGAGTTTGGGTTGTTCTTCAGCCATCTCAGGAGGTGGGGATGATCCTAATATTTTGATCTTAGCTCGAATGTTCATAAGGATTCGTTCTATTTCAGGGTCAAAAGGTAATAGGTTTCGTACTCTAGAACGACTACCTTGCATACACTAGTACTTGATCAATCAAGCATGCAATAAAAGAGAAAAGCATATCAATCCTAGTCTTTATCCTAAAATCACTAGACAGCTCCTAACTGGTTTGAAGAGGGCACCTAAGCCTCCAATCCGGTCTAATGAACCGAGTTGACTAGGTAAGCTCCCAGGTAAGTGGAGGGGTCACGATGCATTCGCAAAGGTCCCACTTAAAACCCACTTGTCTCAAACAGATGAACTGTCTCCCTTATAGGGACAAAGCTTGCCTAGACATCAACTAAGCCACAGAGCAAAATTGGTGCAACTTTCGGTGATCTTCGTCCTATTGAGCTCGAATGTCCCTAGGGGCCAATGTTAATTGATTTTAATTAAAGTGACACTATGTGAGATTGAGTTCACCTAAATTGGGCAAGAGTCCGGTGATGAAATCCGGCTCTTATCTTGTTGGGGTGATTGCTCTTACTAAGTGCAGATTAATTGGTGTATGTGTATCAGGCATGCATTCACACTTTTGCTGAAATTAAAATCAAACAATCACCACAAAATTTCAACCTAATAATAAATTTAAATAAGAAAGGTTTAGAGGTTACCAAAGGAAATTTCTCCAGCAATTTAATTTTTTTTTAGGCAAACCTCTACAGCATTCCTTTTCCAGCAGTTCTCTTTTTGATCATCCCAGATTTTTTCTTCGATTCCAAATCAAATAAGATCAAAAGAAAATTTAAAAAAAATTAGTAGAAGATAAAAAAGAGATAAGAAAAGTAACAATAACAGAAAATAATTTTTTTATTTTATTTTAGACATATATATGTTTTTTTTAAAAGTTTTTATTTAATTAATTAATTTTTTTTAATGATAGGAAAAATAACTATGCTAGCAATCACCGGCAACGGCGCCAAAAATTGATCGGTTATTTCAATTTCAAAAATAAACCACGCAATAGCACGTATCCTGTAGGATAGTGATTACGGGTGTCGGTCCATAGGAATTGAAGAATAAGTTATTTTTTTTTAAAAAAAATAAATAAAAAAAGAAGAAGGATTTGCTAACTCGATTTAACTAAATTAAACTATGAGTGCGAATTGAAATTTATCAGAGTAGATAGATCTAGGGTTTGGAATCCACCACATAGCATTGCATCAGGGACTGTGTTCTTAATTTTTGTCTTTTGGAGAGGCATGCAATTTGGCTACAAGCCTTTTTGAAATAAAAGCATAAAGAGTTTTAGGAAGATCCATCTCAGGCATAGCAAAAAGTGTCTACCTAATTATGCTAACCTAGAGTGCAGCACACCTCATCTTCCTAGACATGGATCATCTTAGACTACTTTAGCAGATATGAATAATAAATAGCATGCTCAAAGTTTAAACATCGTAAAAGAATTTTTCATTGATAATAAGAATTTAAACAAGCTCCAAAAAATTAAAAGAGTAAGAACTACAATGCCCTGATACATTGCTAGGGCTTCATCCAGCCCTAGACTAGGTGTTCATCCGCGCATGGTGGCCGGATGTCCTTCCATCTTCAAATGAAAGCCTTCACCTCCTATTCTTCCAAAAATATCACAAACTATTCTCTTTCCCCCCTCTTTTCTTTTCTTTTCTTTTTCTCCAAACCGAACCTCTCTTCTTCTCTTCACCGAAACAGGGGTTCCCCTGTTTCTTTCACAACCCAGCTCTCCCCTTCCAAGCCGATGGCCACCCTCTTTATACCCATTCTCCCCCTTGATGGATCCACTGAGAGTGTGCTGGAGATGCGGATGTGAGATCACGGGATGCCCGGACGCGGAGGAGGCTGGGATCACGGAGAGGAGCTGGGCTCTTGATGCGGCTCGGAACGCAGGCGGTTGATGGCGGAGCTGGATCTCGGCTGCGGGCTGCGTCACGGGCGAAGGAAGAGGCGGAGATGCTGTGATTTCGACTGCTAGGAGTGGATCGTTGATCTCGGAGGAGAAGACGCGGGCTGTGATGGCAAAGGGGCTGGATCTCCGCTGCTGGGAAGAGTCGACCGCACGGGCACGGTGGGCACGCGGCTGATTGCGGCCGACTGGAATCATGGAGGACTGGTCGCCGGCGGATTTGATCGCGGGATCGTCGGGAGGGAGCCACGGATGGTGGGTGGCTGGGTGTGATGCTTGGATCCCGCTTGCAGTCGGACGGGCGTGGGGGGTTGCTGGATTACCGACTGCGGGGACGTTCACCGCGTGCGGGCTGTTGATGGCTTCATCGCGATGAAGCTTGGAATGGGTTGGGGTTGCACCGCGTGGATGATTTGTATCACTGGCTGCTGGGAAGAGGTCTCCTGTTGCAACACTGGGAAGGAGAAGATAAACAGTGAATTCCCCATTTTTTTATTTTTTATTATTTATTTATTTATTTATTATGTATTATTTATTTTTTCTCTAACACTGTTCACATGAACAGTATTTTCACGAACACTGTTCATATGAATAGTGTTTTCGGCATTTTATTTTTTATTTTTTATTTTTATTTTAACACTGTTCATATGAACAGTGTTTTAACTGGACACTGTTCATATGAACAGTGAATCGTGAATATTTAGTTATTATTATTATTATGAATTTTATATGAATGCAGGTAACGAGTTGGTTGGAAATTGGCTTTGGATTTGCGGTGGGTCATGATCGTTGAGTTGCTTGAACTTGTTCTCGAGCCCAATGTCTTTTAAATTTAATTCTTGCTAAGCTGCTTCAGATCGAACTCGACCAGACAAGACTAAAAACCGGACCGTGACCTAATAAAAAGGGTTAATCAAACCTTTGCCCCATACATAATTAATTATAACTTTCGATCGAATCAGGACCAAAACCCATTTAATTATAACCTTAGCTTGATTACAACTCCATCAGGTTACCAAATCGGGTCAACACAATCTCCTCCTTATATGTTTTCATGAAAGATTATAACCAGGAGAGAGACAAGATTAGAGTCTGTTTTGAGAAAAGAATTATTTACCTCTTACCATATTTTAAATTCATTTCAATGTTTATTTAATTTTATGGTAAAATATATATTTATCAGTTTAAAAACATTGATAAGTGCTATGGAAAGATAACTAAATTATAGATTATTAAGCACTTATCAATGTCCGGCCTCTATAGATTATCCACGCGAAGCCCTAAGTAGATCATTTTCCGTAGGAGTGCTAGCTCGTGTAGGAATACTACAGTGGCTGAAACTTTCTCTTTCTAAACACTCAACCTTTAATTGTTATTCAAGAAGATGGAGGATGGACATGAGGAAGAATTAGAAGAAGGGATAGAGGCCCTCAAAAAAAATTTTCAAAACTTTTTGAAACCTCTAAATATTGTATATGCTGAACCCTAGGCGTGGGGGTCTTTTATAGCCAAAAGACCCCCCCATGCCTCACACCTAATTTAGCCAATTAATTTGACTGATAAAATTTTCAAAAAATTATGGTGATTTGGCAGCTAAGAGAGATAAACTTATGCAAATTTTGTGTATTTTGGATCCCTAAAAGATAGGAATTCATGCATCCAAAGTTCAGCCGCAGACCTCCCTATTTCATGCGCCATGCAATCCCTACAAATTAGGATATTCATATAAATCATTTTAGGAAGATTTGAGATGCCATTTTTATAGAAAATATAGCCCCACGCCTTCTCTCTTCTCATGCCAATTTTTGGCAAAAAATAAAGAGGATAGGTATGGAAAATTTTGGGGATAAATTAAGGTATCATTCTTCTCCACGAAGGATAAGGATGGGTTCCTAAAATTTAGGAATTCTTCTCCTTATCCAATTCTAATTATTTGGACCCATAATTCTAATCAAATAAGGTCTTCTAATTGATTTGGATCAATCCCAATCTAATTAGGTCAAGTTCCATCAATTGGGTCAAGCTCAATCTACTTGGGTTGAACCCAATCCAATTAGGTCAAACCCTGATGTAGCCTAAATTGAATCCTATTCAATTTGGCTCAACCTAAGCCCAATTACTCAATCAAATTAAGTTCATTAGCAATCTAATTGCTAATTAATCCTCCAATAATTCAATAATTATTTTAATGCAACTTTTACTTATGACAATTTGTCAATCGAATTAACCAAATTATCCCTGAATGATTCTTAATCATCAATCAGCCATTTGATCAACCTAGAAACTTCTATGCATGTGACCCCATAGATTCGAACCTAAGCCGGTAGTACAAGAACTACTTCTTGTACTAATCGAAATGACCATCTAGCAATGGTATCCGACGTCCGGATAGACCGAATGATTACAAAGCAACATTCAAGAATTCTTGGACTATTGTTACCGTATAATTCATCTCTATGACTCGAAATGCTCAGGACGACTTCAGAGTTCACTGTCAACTCTGTAATAAGTAAATCCTCTATGTGATCAACTTTAGAAATCCTGTGACTCCTCATAAGGACTATCCTGGCCAAAATTTTGCTAAATTGAATACAAAGCATTATCTCCTGTTTTCAGGAGGGGTCAATTCCATCTTGACTCACACACCGACTTCGCAAGTACTTGACTGCACCCAGTAACCTTCCGTCACTAAATTAGAAACTCAGATAGTCCGATACTAAAGTACAGTAAGTTACTTGCTGGTCACCGTGGTGATCTCAGGTCGGAGGGACACATATACCCATATCCACTCGGAATATCTCTTGACAGTAGAGCATTCCGAAATTGGTCACGTTCAGTGAAATGTACTCCTACACTTCACCTGTGTGACATATTAGTATCTCCACACTCCTTGGTTAAGAGGACAACCAACGTATTGTTGGGTTTCCCAGTGCCCTAGGGTGCAGCGGAAGATACGGAATTATAAAATTTTCTTATAAAACCCATTATATGAAACCCTAATAAGCCAAGATCGCCTTAATAGTATAACCAAATAATGTAGAAAATATAATCTTGGTATAGAAGAATACCTATCACGCTATATCCAATATGTCTGAAGATGTCCTAAGGTGCCCAAATGTTCACCCTCCGATGTTGATCCACACAGGAATGGGTTCAAGACTCTAGCTCCACCAAAACTTGATTCTAATTGTTCAATCCTTCCAAAGGATTTAATTGGCTGATTTTCCTTCACTTCCTTCTTTCTTTCTACCTCTAAAACATTCACTAGCCTTTTTGTCCTAAAGAAGACCCTCTTGTCTTGGGTTAGGACAAAAGAGAGAGGCTTGTAAGAAAGAAGGGATAAGGGAGAGAGAAGGAGAGACTTTTTCTTTGATGATCTTTAGAACCCCAAGGCACCTCCTTATTTATAAGAGATGGAGGGATGCATCATAAAGGGATGCATCCTATCCACACACCTCATCATGATGAGGCATGTGCCAAGAGAGGCATCCCATCATAATGGGGTGCTAAGGAGAAGGGTGTATCAACTTCTTTCTCATGTCTCCCTCTTAAATCCTGATGATCCAAGGGCCCAAATGCAGTGAACCAAAGCCAATGGTCCAGATCTAGGCACCATCAAATGGTCCAGATCAAGGCATCATCATCCAGGATGCCATCCAATGGTCCAAAAGCAAGATGCCATCACCGATGGTCTAGATTCAGGCGCTGAGCAACGGTCCAGATCTTCCATCCAGAGAGCCATCCAGTGGTCCAGATTCAGGCGTTGACCAATGGTCCAGATCCTTCATCCAGAAATCCATCTAGTGGTCCAGATGAAGGCGCCAACCAGTGGACCAGATCCTTCATCCAGGAAACCATCCAATGGTCCAGATGAATGCGCCAACCAGTGGACCAGATCCTTCATCCAGGGAGTGATCGAATG
Organism: Phoenix dactylifera; assembly: GCF_051530095.1. Lineage (NCBI taxonomy): Eukaryota > Viridiplantae > Streptophyta > Magnoliopsida > Arecales > Arecaceae > Phoenix > Phoenix dactylifera. Next base: position 13,332,931 of record NC_143192.1, read on the forward strand.
GTCCAAAAGTGAAGGCCCTATCAAACCCAATCCAATTGGGTTTAACCAACTTAAAGAAAACATTAAACCTAATCAAATCAGGTCTAATTAAAGCCAAATGGGTTCCAACTCTTGGCTAACCCATATTAGGTCATGATCTAATCATATTAGATCAACCTAACCTAAGAATCAGATTCGAATTTAATTTGAATCAGGAGCTAGGGTTTGCAACACGTGCTAGCATGTTCATCTTGCAAACATGATCTAATCCAATTAGACCCTTGATCAATTCCCTTGTGTGTGACCCATTGGGTTCCTTATCTTAGCCAGCAGTAGATGCAGGTGCAAGTTGACCTAACCTGATTAGAATACCTCTAATCCAATTTAGGTTCAATTTAGTGTTAAACCTGACTTAGCAATCAGAACCTTTCTGATGCTTTGATCTAATCAAACTCTTTGATCCGATCAACCCACAAGACATGATTGACGTCTAGCAACGTATCATGTCTACCCGAAAGATGAGGAATGTATTGGACAAATCCAAACATACCCTTCAGTGGCAAGTTACTGTGCAATTCAATCCCTCAGTCATACTACATCCTGAATAAGTGCATGAGTATGGATCAATATCAAACTCAATCACTTGCTCATGTCTCTCTCAATCTTTTATATGATAATTCAAACAATGAAACATTAGAAACTCTTTCTAATATTCATTTTGCTTTGATCAAAGGCTTCTTGAATCATCATAAGATTAGAGTAAGTAGGATGTTACCTCCTCTTACTAGAAGTGACTGATTCCTTGTTGACCTACTCACAACCTTCGTACAAAATCCACCATATCCAGAATACCCCGTACACAATGCAATGTCGTGAATGAGGGTAAACCAAAATATAGCTTCAGGTGCACAAGGTACCATGGTGATCTCAGGTCTAAGGATCACTTGCACAACTCCCACTATGAGAACCATCTTTTGATAATTAAGTAAGAATCCATAAGATGTTCTCATGGCTGGTCATTTTAGTGAACTCATTCCTCTAATAAGCACCCACATCTTTGTATTAGTGTCTCACACAAGTGATTGTGAGATCAATTACCCTCTATATTGAGCATACATAAGATGTGCCAGTCTTTCCGGTAATATTGATCCCCGACTCAATATACCAATTTGACTGAAAATATTCTAAATTAGGATTTTAGGATTTTAGGTCTCACTGGTATGATCTCATCATAACCCTAAAACCAATGTCCTAATTTATGGGGTTCATCATCCAATAATAAAATAGATAAGCAGCAAATGATGAAACACAATGCCTTTATTGATATATATCGAGTGTCAAAGTACATGATTTGGAGGATTGCAAAGAGAAACCCATCAAATGATTGGCTTATAGGGCATCTACTCTTTCAATCTCCCACTTGCACTAAAGCCAATCGCCCTTATATTTTAACCCCATACAATCGAGGTGACGATTGAATTGCTGCTGTGGTAGAGCTTTAGTAAATGGGTCTGCTATATTGTTTTTTGTGTCTACTCGTTCAATCTTGACGTCTTGTCTTTCGATTATCTCTCGAACAAGGTGGAAGCGTCTCAAAATGTGCTTGGATCTATGATGAGATCTTGGTTCCTTAGCCTGTGCAACAGCTCCAGTGTTATCGCAATAAACTGGGACTGGTCCGGCAATCTCAGAAACTATACCCAGCTCTGTGATGAACTTCTTCATCCAGACTGCTTCCTTAGCAGCTTCACTAACAGCTATGTATTCTGCCTCAGTAGTTGAGTCAGCTACAGTTTGCTGTTTGGAACTTTTCCAACTCACAGCTCCACCATTCAAAGTGAAGATATATCCATAGATTGACTTGCTATCATTTGGATCAGATTGAAAGCTAGAATCTGAATAGCCTTCTAGTTTCAATTCTGATCCTCCATAAATCAGAAAAACATCTCTAGTCCTTCTCAAGTATTTGAGAATACTTTTCACAATTTTCCAATGATCCTCCCCGGGATCTGCCTGAAATCTACTTACCATACCCAAGGCATAAGCTACATCAGGCCTGGTACATAACATAGCATACATGATCGACCCTACTGCCGAAGCATAGGGAATAGAACTCATTCTATTCCTCTCTTCAGATGTCTTAGGAGACATCTTCCTAGAGAGTTGTATGCCATGTCCTATGGGTAAGAAACCTTTCTTACTTCCATCCATGCTGAACCTCTTCAGCACATTATCAATGTACCTAGACTGGGACAAACCTAGCATCCTTTTAGATCTATCTCTATAGATCCTTACACCAAGTATATAGGATGCTTCACCCAAGTCTTTCATGAAAAATTTCTTTGATACCCAAGTCTTGACCCATTGCATCATTGGAACATCATTTCCAATGACCAATATATCGTCCACATATAATATCAAAAAGACAATAGCACTCCCACTAGTCTTCTTATACACACAAGGTTCATCTATATTTTTAATGAAGCCAAACTCTTTGACTATCATGTCAAAATGGATGTTCCAACTCCTAGATGCCTGCTTTAATCCATAAATGGATTTCTTAAGCCTACATACTTGATTTGCTCTCCCTCTTGAGACAAATCTCTCTGGCTGTGTCATATAAACCTCTTCCTCAAGGTGACCATTAAGAAAGGCGGTTTTGACATCCATCTGCCAGATCTCATAATCATAGTATGCAGCTATAGCAAGCATAATCCGAATAGATTTGAGCATAGCTACTGGCGAAAAAATTTCATCATAATCAATACCTTGTTTTTGCCTGAAACCTTTTGCCACTAGCCTGGCCTTGTAGGTTTCTACTTGGCCATCAGCTCCTATCTTCTTCTTGTATACCCATTTGCACCCTATTGGAATCACTCCCTCAGGTGCATCAACCAAAGTCCACACTTGGTTTGTATACATAGAATCTATCTCGGATTTCATGGCATCCAGCCATCTGTCAGAGTCCCTACTCTTGACAGCTTTCGAATAGGTCAGAGGGTCATCGTTATCAATGATGTGGGCTTCATCATTCTCAATGATAAATCCATACCTCTCAGGTGCATTTCGCACTCTTTCTGACCTTCGGAGAGGAGTAGTGTGTAGTGGTTGTACCTCTTCCATGGGTACATCTGGTTGAGGATTATTATGTGTCTCACCTTGTAGGTCTTGAACTTCATCAAGTTCAATTCTTCTATCCTTGCCCTTTTCTAAGAAAAACTCTTTTTCCAAGAAAGTGGCATGCCTAGCAACAAATACCTTTTGTTCGGTAGAATCATAGAAGATATATCCTAAACTGTCTTTAGGATAACCTACAAATGCACACTTGTCCGATCTAGCACTTAGCTTATGTCCAAAATTTCTTTTGACATAAGCATGACAACCCCATATCTTAAGATACTTAAGATTAGGTTTCTTTCCTTTCCATATCTCATATGGAGTGCTAGATACAGACTTAGATGGTACTCTATTTAATACTAATGCAGCAGTTTCTAGGGCATGTCCCCAGAAGAAAATTGGAAGATTTGTGAAGCACATCATGGACCGTACCATATCTAATAAGGTACGATTCCTCCTTTCAGCTACACCATTTAATTGTGGCGTATATGGAGATGTCCATTCAGAGAGTATACCCTTTAATTTAAGATAGTCTAAAAATTCACTAGAAAGGTATTCTCCTCCTCGATCAGATCGAAAGATTTTAATACACTTCCCAGTTTGTTTTTCGACCATACTTTGATACTCTTTAAATTTATCAAAGGCTTCGGATTTATGTTTCATTAGATACACAAAACCGAACCTTGATAAGTCATCAGTAAATGTGATGAAGTAAGAGTATCCACCTCTAGCTGGAGTTGATATAGGACCGCACACATCAGTATGTACGAGTTCTAACAACTCACTTGCCCTTTCTCCATATCCCGAGAATGGAGACTTGGTCATTTTACCCATAAGACAAGATTCACAAGTTCCTAATGATTCAAAATCATAAAGGTCAAAGAATTTATCTTTATACAACTTGTGTAACCTTGTCTCACTAATATGACCTAATCGGTAATGCCAGAGGAGGGTATTATTAATATTCTCTCTTTTTCTTTTATTATCTTTGCCAATATGAAACATAACATTATTAAGACATAATACTAAAAGACCATTTTCCATAGTGCAATGACAATAATACTCATTAGATAAAGAAATAGAGCAACCATTGCTCTTTCCATTTATTTCGAATCCTTTCTTAAGCAACAAAGGAATTGAAATTACATTTCTAATAATTTTTGGCATAAAATAACAGTCTTCTAGCTTCAATAACTTTCCGAAGGGTAGCTCTAGTATGTAGGTGCCAACAGCTTCAGCCTGGATGGATTCTCCTCCAGCGCCATATAGCTCGAAGTCACCTTTCTTCAAACTTCTAATTTTCTGCAGTCCATGCAAAGATTTGCATATGTAAGAACCACAACCGGTATCCAATACCCATGAATTAGAATCAGAAGAACTTAATGTCATATTGGCATGTAATAAAAACATACCTTTTGATGCAACACTTGCATCAGGCTTCACACTTGCAAGAAAGCACTTGCAGTTCCTTTTCCAATGCCCCGTCTTGCCGCAGTGGAAACAGGTACCGGGTCCAGAGATTTTCTTTTCCTTCTTCTTTTTGATGCGACTCTTAGGGTTTAATTTTTTCTTTGAACCCTTGTTGCCTGTTTTCTTCTTTGAGCTCTCACCAACAAGAAGGATCGGACCCTTGTCCTTCTTGATGTGAGACTCTGCTGTTTTCAGCATAGTTAGAAGCTCAGGCAGGGAGGAATTTAGTTTGTTCATGTGATAATTCACAACAAACTGCAAGAATGAGTCGGGTAGTGATTGCAGGATCAAATCCTGACTGAGCTCACTGTCCATAGCAAAGCCAAGTTGACTCAATCGAGTGATCAAGTCTATAACCTTTAAACAGTGGTCTTGCACAGACGATCCCTCGATCATTCTAGCACGGAACAACTGCTTAGATATCTCATATCTAGCAGTTCTGCTTTGCTCACTATATAACTCCTTCAAGTTAAGGAGTATGGAGTGAGTATCTGATAGTCAACTTTAAAGACCACGCAATAGCACGTATCTGGTAGGATAGTGATTACGGGTATCGATCCACAGGAATTGGGGTACAGTTGTTTTTCTTTTAAAAAAAATAAAAATATTTAAAGGAAGAGTTTGTGAAGAAAAACTAAACTAAGGAATTCAATAAAGCAAAATGCAATTAAAAGGATAGCAGTTTGAGGAAAACCTAGGGCAAGGAATTCACCACTAGCATCGGAACAAGGGTTATTTATATTTTATTTCGTTCTTGGATTAACATGCAAATTGGCTACAAGCCTAATAAGCATTTAAATAAAAATTCACAAAAGTAATTTGGGCATAATCCATCTTCAGTTGGCATGAAATGTCTACCCTAATCTAAGGTGGCAGCACATCGCATCTTCCTTAAGCATGGACTATCTTATATTTACTTAGTGATCATGAAAAACAATTGTATAATCATCATATTTAAAATCACAGAATTCAAATATGGAATTAAAGAAATATTCATTAAGATCAAAGAAGTTTATACAATTCCAAGAACATAAATCAAAAATACAAAACCCATGTCCCTGTGTTAGGGCTGCATCCAGCCCTAGAGAGGAAATCAGCCTTCCATGGAGTGGTGGACGGCAGCAGCAGCACAGCAGCGGGCTCCCATTCCTTCCTTCTCTTTCTCCTTTGAAATATTCCCAAAATAGCCAAACCTCTCTCCCTCCTCTCTCTTTTTTATTTCTTGTGGGAACTCCCTGAGAAGAGCCAAGCTCTTCTTCTCCCCGTGGGGAACTTGGCCTCTCCCCTGTTCTCCCCGGATCCTGGAACCGGACCCCCAAAGCTTCCTTTCCTCCGTGTGAAGATCCCTCCTTTTATAGCTTCACCAACCCCTCTATTTCCCTCCCTGGATAAGATCTTCCGAATGGGAAGATAAGGGCGGAGAAGCGGCGGATGCGGGATAAAGTTGGAGCTGATCCGGTAGTTGGGAAAAAGATGAGCTCTTGATATGAATCCAGGGAATGAAACGTAGGAGCCGAGCTTCTTCAACGCGTGGAAGGATTCTTGGACGCAGCTGGGATGCGGTGCGGAAGATTTGAGCCGATCCGGACGTTGGAAGAGGCTGAGCTGGGAAGCTTGATCCGTTGATTGCTGGTCCCTTGAAGTTCGCCGAACGGCTGGATTGGTTTCTTGAAGTTAGCTTAATCCTCGGTTGCAGGGGATGGCGTGGACGACAGGTTGAGCTTACAGCCGAGATGGAGATGCGGGAGGTTTGAAATCGGTGGATATGGCTGAAAATAGAGGATCTTTTGGAACGAATTTGATAGACTGGTTCTCATGGAATGTTGAGATTATTGAAGTCGGGAAGTTGTTTGGATGGATTCGGAAGATTAAGCTGTTGAGAACGGAAGAAACGGCCGAAGCTTGGTGGTTCTGTTCTGCTGAAACAAGGGATGTAATCCGAAATGATGGAGTTGGGATAAAGATGCTTTCGTTGGGAAGACATGCGGAGCAGGGGCTGTTTCCAAGGTAGCAGGGAGGGATTCACGGGATGGTTGAAGACGTTGAGAGGATCTCAGATCTGTTCCAAAGCCTGGGAAAACTGTGGATCGGTTGGGTGTTACGAAGGTGCTGGGCTGATTCGGATAAGAATGTTCCTCTGTTCCGTTTCCGAAACAGAGGAAGGCTGCAGTTGAAGCTTGCGGATGATGGAGCCAATCTCACGGCTATGTGGAGATGCCGGAAGAATCGGGATGCTGATCCGAGTGATCACGGGATGAGGATGGATCATAAAGAGATTTGGAAAGTGCTGGATTAGAGCGGGACTTGATGTCTATCCGGATGCTGGGAAGCTTGAATTCTGTTCGTGGGTCACGGGAGGATGAACTCGAATTGGTTGGGAACAGGGATTTGGAAGATGCTGCCGTTGGCTTGGTTCGGGAGGAATCAGACGTTGGCATGCATCGCTGATGGTTGATAACAGGGAGATATGAATCTAGTTGGGATTGGTCGGTTGAAGGTTCTGGTTGGATGCGGGATCACGAATGTGATGCGGAGGGATAACGAGATGAAGCTATATCTACAATCGGCTGGGAGCATGAACAGAGGAGTTTGTTCGGATACGGAAGTTGGGGAAGATGGAACGGCTGGGAGATACTTCGGAAGGAGATTGGCTGCAGATGTTTGGGATTAACCCAGGAGTTTGGATGAAGCTTTGAGTTTTGAACGGTGAGAACGATCCGAAAGAAGGGGACGTTTGGATACGAGAGCTTATATGACTCTGTTCCTAAATAAATGACGTGGAGGGAAGCGGAACGGCTGGGAGGAGTTCTGGGATTATTCGTGGAAAGTTGAAATGGATTGAAGGGGCGAGGCTTTGGGATCTGTGCAACTAAGATGGTATGCTTTGAGATCTGAGAGACAAATATTTGAAGGGATTTTATTGTTTTTGAGATTAAAATTGGATCAATTGGATTATGTGGGAGAAGAGTTGGAACGAGTTGAAAGAAATTTAGGTGACTGAATCAGAGGGTCTTGATTTGCGGGGTGTATGCGATTTGGGTTCAGAGATCATCCTAAATCAATTCGACTTGACCTGCATCCATTAGACTCAACCATTAAATAATTAAATCAACTCGAATTACCTTTGATAATTATTAAAATGCAATGATGATGGTAACACATATTTTATGGTTAAATTTACGAAATATGCAAATTAAAATAATGATAAGTGCTATGAATAAAAGGTTAATTTATGCATTATTTAGCACTTATCACACCCCCCAACCTACATTTTGCTAGTCCTCGAGCAAAATAAAATAAAAAAAACTAACTCACTTTCGCAGGAATCGCGATTGCATTTACCGTATGCAATAAGGCTTTAAACCCCTAGGTGGCCCTAGTGGACGAGTTTTGTCTCGTGAGGGTTTCCGGCTCAGATACCCACAAACTGTTTGTCTCTACTCAAAGAGTTATTGTTTTATAAAATCTAATTTCAAATGCATAAATGCCAAGAATTTCAAAAGCACACAAAGTTTTAATTACTAAGTCAGCCCGAATCCTAAGTCAGTATACAACTTAAGTTGAAATTATTAAGCTTCCGTTAGAGAGTTGTAAGACTTCTTTATACTTGGGTGCTCGGTGATATCTGGACCATACACAAGCTAAGGCTTTAGATCCCCAAAATACTGCTAAAGCTAGTAGTTTTCAAGAATTGGTCAGATAAGACCTAATCACTGATTCAAAATCATCCTATCTTGCAGGATTTCGAGAGTTGTAGATGTTTACTTTAATACCTCATGGGCTTTATCTGTAATGTTCCAGTTTACTCGAATTTTTACAACGACGGCTTTCACACTATCGTCTTTTTCAAGATCAATATTATAATGTTTTTCTTTTTCTTCTTTTTTTTTAGATTTATAAATTACGCACTTTTATTCTTGTAATGATTCCTCCGTGTAGCGAGCATTCAGTCAACACTCCCACACCAGATGGCGTAAGGTATTGGGCATCAAGACTCTCCTACGGACCTATGCTCGGGTTCCTCATTACAAGCTCGCTGACCTTTGACGATAGGTAGCCCTTTTCGATGTACCTGACTAAATTCACTTTTTTTTTTAAATAATAAATATGGGATAATAGTGAATTAGATAGGAATGATTCATCAGGACTCAAGGTTGCTACTAGACTTAGCAACATAATATTGAACTTAATCCTTAGAAGTGCAGGCCATGTGTGTTGTGAAATTCCAAAGTAAAAAAAATTATCTTACAACTCGCTAAAAGAATTTTTAATAAAAAGAACTCAAATTGACTTACTCCTGACTAGTTATTGGGCTTTTTAGATTTTATATACTTTGTGTGTTTATCATTTCAGCACTAAAGCATAGAAATTAGGTTTTTTTTTTTTTTGAGATGAAATACTATTCACAAAATCAAAAATTTCAAAGAATTTCTTCAAAAATTCGAATCTTATACCTCCCAACCTAGATCAGACATTGTCCTCAATATTTTTATTTTTTTAATTAATTTTTTTTAAAATATTTTATTATTATTATTATTATTATTGTTATTATTATTTTTTGTTTTATAAAAATATGATGCATATGGAGGATAGAAGCATTGTACCTTAGTTGCATCAGTAATATGAGGATTCCTGAAAAAAATATGACAAGAAAATGTGCAAAAATAATCTATGGAAATTGGGTTGCCTCCCAACAAGCGCTAAGTTTAATGTCTTCAGCCAGACACAGTACATTCTTATTCATCCCGATAAATAGGATCCATTAAATCAAGGGATTCAATCAACTGTCCGTCTGCAACACATTCTATATAAGGTTTCAATCTTTGACCATTGACGTTTAGGATACGACCATCACTGAGGTTTTGAATTTCTACTGCCCCATGAGAAAAAACTTTCTTAACTAAGAAGGGACCATCCCACCTAGAGCGAAGTTTACCAGGAAAGAGACGTAATTTAGAATTGAATAACCAAACCTTTTGATTAGGCTCGAAAGACTTGCGGTTAACGTATTTGTCATGAAAAGCCTTAGTTCTTGCCTTGTATATTTTGGCATTTTCATACGCTTCATTGCGTAACTCTTCAAGCTCATTAAGTTGAAGTTTCCGGTTAGAACCAGCTGCAGCCATATCAAAGTTAAACTTTTTAATGGCCCAAAAAGCTCTATGCTCGAGTTCTACGGGTAAGTGGCAAGCTTTTCCAAAAATCAGTCGATAAGGAGACATGCCAATAGGAGTCTTATAAGCAGTACGATAAGCCCAGAGAGAATCATTTAATCTTTGAGACCAATCTTTTCTATCAGGGCGTATTGTTTTCTCTAAGATGTGTTTTATCTCCCTATTGGAAACTTCAACTTGCCCACTTGTTTGGGGATGGTACGGGGTGGCAACTTTGTGGGTGATTGAATACTTGCGAACCAAAGCCTCAAAAGACCGGTTGCAGAAATGTGATCCTCCATCACTAATGATAGCTCGGGGTGTGCCAAAGCGACTAAATATATTTGTTTGTAAAAACTTAATCACAACCTTATGATCATTAGTCCTAGTGGCAATAGCTTCTACCCACTTCGAAACATAATCTACCCCGACAAGAATGTACTCAAAACCAAAAGAATGTGGGAAAGGGCCCATGAAGTCAATACCCCAGACATCGAAAATTTCTATAATTAAAATAGGGTTGAGTGGCATCATATCTCTACGGGTGACTGTACCCATTCGTTGGCATCGCTCACAAGTCTGGCAAAAATTGTGAGCATCTTTGAACAATGAGGGCCAATAAAATCCACTTTGTAAGACTTTAGCTGCAGTTTTTCTACCACCAAAATGTCCTCCGCAGGCTTGGGTATGACAAAAATTAAGAATACTCTGAAATTCACATTCCGGCACACATCGACGGATTACTTGATCTGGGCAGTACTTAAATAGATCAGGATCATCCCAAAAGTAGAACTTAACTTGCGAAAAGAATCGATCCTTGTCCTGCTTGGACCAGTGATCGGGGATTTGTCCTATGGCAAGATAGTTCACTATGTTAGCAAACCAAGGTGTTTTCATTTGTTGTACGTCAAACAATTGTTCATCGAGAAAGGAGTCATGAAGTGGTGAAATGTTATGAGGAGGTTCGAGAACGATCCTAGACAAATGGTCTGCTACAACGTTTGTGGTGCCTTTCTTATCACGAATTTCTAGATTGAATTCCTGTAACAATAGGATCCATCGAATTAGGAGAGGCTTGGTGTCTTTCTTTGCAAGGAGGTACCGGAGAGCAGAATGATCAGTGAACACAATAACCTTGGACCCTAAGAGATAGGACCGAAACTTATCCAGGGCAAATACTACAGCTAGTAATTCTTTCTCAGTAGTGGTATAATTCAATTGTGCATCTGAGAGTGTTTTACTAGCGTAGTAGATGACGTGAGGTAGCTTTTCTACTCGTTGTCCTAAAACTGCCCCAATGGCATAGTCAGAAGCATCACACATAAGTTCGAATGGAAGGTTCCAATTGGGAGGTTGTATGATGGGTGCTGTAGACAACTTAGATCGGAGTTTTTCAAAGGCCTCTTTACATGCTTCATCAAAAACAAAGGGTGTATCCTTGGCAAGGAGATTGCACAAGGGCCTCGAGATTTTGCTAAAGTCTTTAATGAAGCGACGGTAAAATCCAGCATGGCCAAGAAAAGAACGAATTTGTTTCACAGATTTGGGTGGAGGAAGATTAGAAATAAGATCAACTTTAGCTTTATCTACTTCAATCCCTCTTTTGGACACAATGTGTCCCAAAACTATTCCCTCTTGAACCATAAAATGGCTCTTTTCCCAACTTAGCACTAGATTGGTTTCCTTACATCTTTTCAGAACCAGGGCTAAATTACTGAGACAATCATCGAATGAGGGGCCAAAAACTGAAAAATCATCCATGAACACTTCCAGAAATTTTTCTACCATGTCGGAAAAAATTGCCATCATGCATCGTTGAAATGTCGCAGGTGCATTGCATAGTCCAAATGGCATTCTTCTATATGCAAATGTTCCGAATGGACATGTGAAAGTGATTTTCTCTTGATCATCAGGATACACAGCCACTTGGTTATATCCAGAATAACCATCTAAGAAACAGTAGAAATCCTGACCGGCTAATCTTTCCAATATTTGGTCAATAAATGGCAAAGGAAAATGATCCTTCCTAGTCATGGAGTTAAGCTTTCTATAGTCGATGCAAACACGCCAGTTAGTGGTCGTGCGTGTAGGCATTAATTCTCCTTCTGCATTTTCAACCACAGTAATGCCCGACTTCTTTGGTACTACTTGAGTCGGACTCACCCAGTTGCTATCAGAGATAGGATAAATGATTCCAGCATCTAGTAACTTTACTACTTCTTTCTTGACCACCTCTTTCATATTAGGGTTGAGTCTCCTTTGCATTTCACGGGTTGGTTTTGCATTTTCTTCTAGGTGAATGCGATGCATGCAAATAGATGGGTCAATCCCCTTTAGATCAGTTACAGACCATCCAATTGCATGTTTGTGTTCTCCGAGTACACTCAAAAGTTGACTCTCCTGTTTGTCAGATAGGTCAGCTGCGATGATTACAGGTAGGGTATCTTCGGGTCCTAGAAAAGCATACTTAAGGGTTACCGGAAGTGGCTTTAACTCAAGTTTGGGAGGGGACTCGATGGAGGGGCACTGTAGTGTACTAGAAAGAGTAGGAAGAGGTTCATATCGGACATGCCAAGGATGAGAATTTGTGAGAGACGGATTGTCAAGTAGGACATTGACTTCTTTTATGGCATTGTTTAAATCAAGATTATCAATGTCAAAATGGGCTAGACATGCTTCCAGAGGGTCATCTGCCAGAATATAGGAAAGGGCTTCTTCTACAAGATCGTCCATTCTGTCTACTAGAAAACACTCATCTTTCCTTGCAGGTTGATCGGAGGCGTGGAATACATTCAGTTTGACTTTCATGTTCCCAAAGGATATATCCATCACCCTCGTTCTACAGTTAATACATGCATTGGCTGTAGCTAGAAAGGGACGACCAAGAATCATGGGGATCTGTTTCTTGAGATTGGGCACAGGTTCCATATCAAGGACGATGAAATCGACTGGAAAATAGAATTTGTCTACCTTGACAAGAACATCTTCAATTATTCCTCGTGGTATTTTTACAGATCGATCAGCCAACTGAAGGGATACGGAGGTTGGTTTTAACTCACCTAACCCAAGTTTCTCATAAACTGAGTAAGGTAAAAGATTGACACTTGCCTCTAGATCTAAGAGTGCTCGATCAATGAAATTATTTCCTAAGACACAGGAGATGGTGGGAGCACCAGGATCTTTGAATTTCGGTGGGGTGTTGTGTTGCAGAATAGAACTCACTTGCTCAATTAGAAAGACCTTTTTAGGTACATGTGTCCTAGATTTTCGCTTTTGGGTACAAAGGTCTTTGAGAAATTTGGCATAGGAGGGAACTTGTCTAATAGCATCAAGAAGCGGGAGGTTGATTTTGACTTGTTTGAAAACCTCCATCATCTCCTCTAGTGAAGTTCCTTTCTTGCCAAAGGGAGTGGGTGCATTAAGAGCTTCAGGAAATGGAGCCTTTGGGATGTGAGTTTTGGCCGAAGGTGGACTAACTGAGGAAGAAGAAGGTTTTGGATTTTCATGTGATACATTTCTCTCCTCCTCTTTACCTTCCTTATTGTTTCCCTCCCCAATCGTATTGTCTACTACACGTCCACTCCTTAGGGTAGTCAAAGCATTGGCTTGTTCATGATGAATTGTATTTGGTTGATTTTCTTGAGCCATGTATTGTCCCCTAGGATTACTCACTGGTTGGCTTGGAAGCTTTCCTTCCTTTCGCTTGTTCAGTGCATTAGCTAGTTGCCCCATTTGGGATTCTAGCTTGGCGATAGATTGCGTGTGAGAGTGCACCAATTGTGTAATGGTTTCCAAACCTTGAAGGGAGGTCAACACTTTCTCCTCAAAGGCTGTGTTTCTTTGGGGTGCTGGAAGAGGGACATGTTGAAATTGTGAATAGTGAGTAGGAGGACGGTTTGGATGAACACTCTAGAACGGTTGAAAGTTTTGGGAATAAGGTTGGGAAGTATTGGGAGCCTGCTGCTTCCAAGAAAAATTCGGATGGTTGCGCCATCCCGGGTTATAAGTGTTAGAATACGGATCATTACCCGGTCTAGACTGTGCTTGGGTAGCATTCACTTGTTCTTGCACAAATTCAGGGAATTGAGCTGCCGAAGGACACTCAAAAACAGTATGAGACGGACTAGAACAAAGAGCACAAACTTGTGCTTGGGGAAAGTTTGGAAGCTGTTCTCTAGACATTAGCTGGTCCAATTTGCGGGACAGTGCATCTACTTTGTCGGATAGACCTATGGACTGGCTAACTTCATATATGGTCCCTTTTCTTTGAGAACTCGGGGGTGCTTGACGAGCGGAGGAAGCATTGTGGAGAGAATTTTCATTAAGGTTTTCAAATAATTGCCATGCCTCATGGTCACTTTTAAGCATGAAAGTACCCCCGCATGCGGCAAAAACTTGATAGTCCCTAGACTCTACCACAAGTGCATGGGTCATGACAAATAGAATAGGGCAAAAAGAGTATCGTTTCCACAAGGAGGCGATTCAAGTACCAATTTATAAATTTCCTATATTATTTAGACAACCCCAAATTGATGTGACTGACTGCAATTTCTTGACTTGAAAAATCAAATGTGAAAGGTTCCTAGGGCTTGGATTTCATCAACTGAATTCCTTCAATGAATTTAAATCTGATTGTTAATATTCTGCTAATTACAATGACCGAATCTCTTTTTTTATGTGATATCCTCTTTCAAGGTATAACACCTATACCTATATTACCAAGAAGACATGACTCACAGGTTGTCAATGATTCACAATCATTAACATTGAGGATTCCCTCTTTACTTAACCTGTTCATCCTGTTCTTGTTAATATGACCTAGCCTATGATGCCAAAGGTAGACATCCGTGACATTATCTATTCTAGGACGCTTACTTGACGTGTACATTACATTAACAGGTTGTGATAACAAGTAGATGCCATTGCTCAATTGTCCATTCATTACAGTAACACCATTCATAATGATATCACAAGAATATTTCTTCATTGAAATTTCATAACCGTTCATGGCCAAAAGGCCTACGAAAATTACATTCAATAAGAATGTAGGACAATAGTGACAATCACTCAAGACAACTACATGAGAATTGAAAACAAGTTTGAGATTTCCTAAAGCTAGAACTGGAACAGATCTTCCATCTCCAACATTCAGGAATCTCTCGCTGTTTTCAAATCTCTCATTGACCTGAAGTCCTTGCAACGAATTGCATATATTAAACGGACTTCCAGTATCTAATACTCAGGTCGAATTATCACATATAGAGAAATTACAAGGTGTTATCATATAAATACCTTGATCAGCAACTGATTGCCCTTTTCTCTTGCTTAGCCTGTTCGGGTCAAGTGAGGTAAGGTACTGAGGACAATTCCTCTTCCAATGCCCCTGCTTCTTACAATAGAAGCATTCTGCCTGACTTTGGTCATCCTTAATCCTTTTGGTCTGACTATGCTGAGTTTTCAGCTTTCTATACCAATTATTGAAGTTGGGACCAGTCAACTTGTCATTATCCAACAATGAGCGAAGTGATAAATTAGTGGCCATTTCTGCATAAAAAGAAAATTTGGCTATTAGTATATGAATTGACTAAACACAGTAGACTTGGACTTTAGTCTAAAGATATTCCCACTATTTTATACAAATTGGTAGCCTCTACCTCTAATTCGAAAAATTACTCCTAATTCTTTAGTGGGCACTAGAACCCAATAGATCCCATATAGGCCCGAGTGTGGCTCGGCCAACCCATATGCACCTATTGGTAGGTTCTTAACCAATTGCTTCACCAAGCAACTTCTAGTGATGATTTTGCCCTAGGTTTTCCGGCAGGCGTGTGGCGCCTCCACCGAATACCCTAGTCAGATCCAACCATTAAATGATAGGGTTAAGTCTAATCAACTAATAGACGACCAAGCCCGAGTGTGGCTTGGCTCACCTGACCGCCTATTGAAGGTACACTTAACTCATCATATATTGAATGACAATTCCAATGCTTGATAAGTACCAGGCGTGTGGCGCCTCCAATAATTATCAAAACATTGGACCCATTATCACCCAACTTAATGGGAGGCTATGACCTAGTTATCTCCATAACCATTTCATTTTAAGGACCTAATAATTTTAGAGGATTTCATAATTAGGATACATGAGAAGATCCGGTTAGTCTAATTTCTCCCACTGACTTCACCAAATCAGATTAGACTCAAACCGGTTAAGGAGACACCTAAATCAGTCATACTGATTTTCCTTAAGGCATGGGCTAACTCGAATCATTAAGTGATCCAATCAAAATGTGATTGACCATGTCGGCCAGGTAAGTGAGATCGGTGGAAGGGATATGCCATTAACTCGGCAAAGACGAATCAGTGCGAGTAGCTCCCAATTAAAAACCACCGGTCAAAACTGCCAAACTTACCTTAGACACCGACTGGTTAATCAATTTCGATTTGATTACACAAATGACTCGGGCTACACCTCTGAGCCTATAATCAAGTTCCATCTTGGTCTAATCAAAGACATGGAATTGATCAATCTACAACTATTGTATTTAACCTAGAGTTTCCTTGACCTAATCTAGTTACTACTTAATTAGATTTGATCAATTAACTCTAATTAGACCATGTTTGATTCTAACCTTAGGTCTAACCCAATCCTAAGAACTTGATTCAAGCTAACCCATATGCCCAAAGAATTATGCAATGTCAATTAATTGAGTTACAATTCTATTTCATAACACTTAATTCTCAATTAAGTTTAGACTTATGAAAGTTTTGATCATTGCATATTTCTTTTTAATTACATATTAATTACAATCTTTCAGTTCTTAAAACACATTTTCAGATCTGAGTTTTTGTAATTAATCACATGTAATCAGATTTAATTCATGTTTAAGTCATTATGTTTTATGTTCATGCATCACATATACATAACAACATGAATTAATACAAACAACATACATCTTATGTATTTGTTTTTTCACTTTTATTTTCAGATCTGATTTGTTCATTAAAATCAGAGATCATATGAATCATAAATTTTATTTAGATCTAATCTAAACAATATTATGATTTCAGATTTATTTATGTTACAAATCTTAACACAAACATGCATCATATGCATTCAAAATTTCAGATCTAGTTAATCATGCATAATCAGCAATTAAATCAATCATAAAAAATACTTTAGATCTAATCTAAGCATGCTCATGATTTCAGATTTAATTACAAGAATTAAAACATAAAATTTTAAACATGAACCTGGCTCTGATACCACTGAAAGTGAATCCTAGGTTCTTCGGTGTTTAGCATGCTGAATTTTTTTTTTTTTTTGAAAACCATGGCTGAACCTTATCGGGTTGCCTACGTACCCCTTCATAAGGGGGATCAAGCCATACGTAGTTCTTTTAAGTTTTAAAATTCAGCGGAAAAACCGAATCAAACAATTTAATTCATGCATGCTTACAAGATCAAATCTAGAAATCAGCACCTTAAGAACATATAGGATTATGCCGGAATCGTTTAAACAATTATGCTAAAACTTTTATGCATGATTAACTATCAGATATGAAACTTAAGAACTCTATTCCAATTAATCTCCGAATATCCATCGAATGGATTCTGGAGATATCTCCGTGAGGAGCCCCAAAAGAGGGTAAAACCTCGGGGAATTGGACCTAGACCTTGACACCATAATAAATGATTAATGCTAGATTAATACCTTTTATGATGGATGAAAGTTGTGAATATGATTCTTGACTTCGCAGCCACGCACACGAATGGCCTCTACGAGAAGTACACGCGAAGTCCTGAAGGATCTTCTTCCGCAACAGTGCTAGCAGCTGCAGAACACTTGAAAGCTGAAATCTGCCCACCGGGATTCAATCAACTCTTGATCAATCGTCTTGAAGCAGATAGAGATGAGGTTTGTAAGGAAAGTAGAGGACTCAGATCTGATCTTGAATCTTCTAGATATTCACCCTGAAAACCCTATCTAAAATGGAGAAGAAGAGGAGGAGGAGGCGGGTGAGGAAGAAGGCTGCAATGGATTTGTTTTTGGTGCCCATGTTTGACCCCTTTTAATGGCCTCCGAATTTTCATTCAAAATTCGAAATTTATTTTCAGAAAACCTCTTTTAGTTGGCACATGCAAAGGAATAGGAACAACCCAAATCAGATCTCAACCAAATCTGATTTAAATTCAAATTTTAAACACATGTGCAAGAGGGAAGGAATTTGAAATCCATGCGGCAAGGTAAAACACTTCATAATTTCGAAATCACCTCTTGAAATTCGAATTTAATCCATTCAAAAACTCAGACGCCACCTTGGCTGATGGTTTGAGTGATTAAAATCATTTAACACATTGCTTAATGTTTGAATTTAAATTCAAATAACAAACAATGTCGCCATGTGTCAAGCAATGGGTCCATGTGCCATGCAATAATTTTGGTTTATTTAAAATTCATGAAATCCAATTCCATGTCACCAATAATTGCCACATCATCTGAGCCTAATCCCCTTGGGTTGCACCTAATCAAATTTGGTCAAACCCGAATTAAAACAAAGCAATTTGGTTGAACCCAATCTAACCAGGTCAGACCCCGATTGAGCTCAAATTGAATCCAATTCAATTTTGGCTCATGCAAACTCAATCAAATTGAATTATTACTTTGTGTTGGACCTAATTCAATTAGGTCAATCCCCAATTAAGAACAAATTAATTTAAAATTAATTTGATCAGCTTAAGTCCTTTTTGGTTCTAACCTAATCCAATCAGGTCAAAACCCTGATTGAGCCCAAACTTGAATCCAATTCAATTTGGCTCATCCTTAGCACAATTACTCAATCAAATTGAGTTTATTAGTAATTTAATTACTAATTAATCCTTCAATAATTACTTTAATTATTTTATAAGATAATTTGTCAATCAAATTAACCAAATTACCCCTGAATGATTCTTAATCATTCATCAGCTTTCTTGATCAATCAGGAATCTTCTATGCGTGTGACCTCATAGGTTCGAACCTAAGCCGGTAGTATAGGAACAATTTTCTACACTAATCGATGTGACCATCTAGCAATGGTACCCGACGTCCGGATAGGTCGAATATATGCGAAGCAAATATTCTGGAACCCTGAACTATGGTTACTGTATAATTTAATCCCTTTGACTCCTAATGCCAGGATGACTTAGAGCTCACTGTCAACCCTATAATTAGTACATCCATTATGTGATTAACTTTAGATATCCCGTGACTCCTCACTGGGATTACCCTGGCCAAGGTTTTGCTAAATTAATCACAAGACATTATCTCCTATTTTCAGGAGGGGTCAATTCCATCTTGACTCACAACTGACTACGCAAGTACTTGACTGCACCCAGTGACCTTCCGTCACTGAATTAGAAATTTAGGTAGTCCGGTACCAAAGTACAGTGAGTTGCTTGCTAGTCACAGGTTGCGTCTCAGGTCAGAGGGCCAAATTTATACCCATATCCACTCGGAACATCTCTCGACAGTAGAGCGTTCCGGAATTGGTCACGTTTAGTGAAATGTACTTTTACACTTCACTTGTGTGGCATACCAGTGTCTCCACACTCCTTGGTTAAGAGGACAACCTGTGGAGTGATTGATTAAAACCCCATTTGATTTTGATGAGCTCAAAGCATTTGAGTATATCTTTTGATTACTAATGAATTCAATTGAGTGTTTCAGTGAAAATCCTGTCTAAGTGTCCCAAGACTTGGTTCATAATTTTTGGATAAGTTAAGGAGTCTGTTTAAACCAATGTCTGAGACTCGAGTCGACTCCCGAGTATCACGAGTCGACTCCAAGCGTATCAAGTTCACTGGCACGAGCTCGAGTCGACTCCAAATAAGTACGAGTCGACTCCGACTGAGAACAGACAGAAGGACAGAAAGCTTCAACTCAGAACCTGTCAGCGAGTCGACTCCCGAAGTGCGCGAGTCGACTCCGATGTTCACCGAGTCGACTCCACGAAAGTAAGAGTCGACTCCAAGCAGTCACAGGCAGAAAAGTCAGAGAACAGTTTTCGGGTCTGAGATTCGAGTCGACTCCAGTGGAACGCGAGTCGACTCCGATAGGTGGCAAGTCGACTCCAGAGAAAGCAAGAGTCGACTCTCAGCGGTACACAAAGAAAAAGTCAGAGGGCATTTTATGGACTCTGAGATTCGAGTCGACTTCCGCAATACGCGAGTCGACTCCAAGACACCGCGACCCCAAGACAGACAGAAAACCAAGTTACTGCCTCTGAGATTCGAGTCGACTCCCAGACAGCTCGAGTCGACTCCAAGACAGCTTCACGTCAAAAGGCAGAAGACCATCTTTCGGAAACTGAGAGCCAAGTCGACTCCAAGGAAGTTCGAGTCGACTCCAAGACTGGACGAGCCAAAAGACAGAGGATCGGGAGTTCGGGCTCTGAGATTCGAGTCGACTCCCAGGACAGTCGAGTCGACTCGAGTGGACAAAATTCAAAATTAGATCCACAGACTTCAGTGGATGAGCCGACTCCAAAATTGCCAAGTCAGCTCCAGAAGTTGACGAGTCGACTCCAGGTCAAGACGAGTCGACTCCCAGTCGTGAAGGCAACTTTAATTCAAATTTGGAACAGTTGCCGAGTCGACTCCGGAAAAGCTTGAGTCGACTCCCGCTACAGCCGAGTCGACTCCTGATTGCGCGAGTCGACTCCAACCCACCAACGGTCATATTGTCAGGCTGCGCAGAGTGTTCAGAACGGGCAGAAAAAGCACTCTAACGGCTAGTTTCCGTGGGGGTTGGCTTAAATAGCCACAGAGGACTGTAGCAAGGCAGAGAACAACCATTCCACTCCAACTAATCAAGCATTCAAGCTCTGCAACGTGCTCTTCAACGAAAAAGAGGAAGATCTGCATTTACTGCTTCCAACTACATCTTCCCAGCAATTAAAGCCTCCTTCTCCTGCATTCAAGTCGACTACTCTTTCAAGAGGAGACCAGAAGTTTAAGAAGCCATTCCTCATCTCCAATCTAAAAGCGTTTGAGGCTTCTTAACTTCATTTATTGTTCATATTGTTTTCATCTGCTTTTTGAGAAGCTCATTTTCTGTTTTCTTTCTACAACTTGTATTTACTTAGTTCAATCGGAGATTGAATCAAGGGGATTGAGGTTGGTTGGTGAGCCGAGTTAAAACCAACGTGTGTAAGGGTTTGATTGTGATCCCGGGAAAACAATCGGGGCGGTTCTAGTCGGTGAGCCTGGGAAAACCGACCGAATTCGTTGTGAGCTCGTAAAACAACAAGTTTGATTGTGAGCTTGGAAAACAACCGGCTGTAATCCAAGGGGGTTATAGTGAATTCCCAAGTGAGACTTGGGGAGTGGACGTAGGAGCAAGGGTTAGCTCCGAACCACTATAAAACCTTGTGTTTGTGTTGGATTGTCTCTCTTCTTCTTCCCCTCACATCACTCACAGCACTTAGCATTAATTAAATAACTTGCAATAGTTTTTAATTAGTCAACCACATCGTTTTAATTATTCAAATTATTTTAAAACCCAATTCATCCCCCCCTCTTGGGTTGTCTATCTGGGCAACAAGTGGTATCAGAGCCTAAACTCTTCCACCCAAGAGTTAAAAGATCAAAATGACAACCCCATTTGGATCTTCCCACATTGAGGGTCAGTCCACCCAAAGACCCCCTTTCTTTAATGGATCCGACTACTCATATTGGAAGGCTAGGATGAGAATATTCATCCAAGCCCAAGACTATGAGATGTGGACCATTGTAGTAAATGGCCCATACATCCCATCCATATATGTAGAGGGTATCAAGGTACCCAAACTAGAAAAGGATTGGGATGAACATGACATGAGGAAGGCACAACTAAACTCTAAAGCTATGAATGTGCTTTATTGTGCCTTGGATAGAAATGAATTCAATAGGGTCTCTACTTGCAACTCTGCAAAAGAGATTTGGGATAGACTTGAAGTGACCCATGAGGGCACGAATCAAGTTAAAGAATCCAAAATTAATATATTGGTTCATAAGTATGAACTATTTAAAATGGGTTCTAATGAGACAATCACTAGCATGTTCACTAGATTTACTGACATTGTCAATGGCCTAAAAAGCCTTGGCAAGAGCTATACTAACAGTGATCTTGTCAGGAAAATACTTCGCTGCCTACCAAGGTCATGGGAAGCCAAGATGACGGCAATCCAAGAAGCTAAAGACTTGAACAAGCTTCCACTTGAAGAGCTCCTTGGATCCCTAATGACTCACGAGCTAACCATGAAGCAACACAGCGAAGAGGAGTCCTCCCACAAGAAAAAGGTAATAGCTCTTAAGTCTACTTCATCTAACAAGGACTTGTCTTGCAGTAGCAGCAGTGACGAAGAAGAGAATGAGGAAGATGATGGTGAGGCTCTTCTTGTGCGCAAGTTCAAGAAATTCATCAACCACAAGAAGTCCTATCATCAAAGGAGAGGCCCCTCAAATTCCTACCGCAAGGACAAAGGTAAGGAAAGGAAAAATGAGGGGATTGGGTGTTACGAGTGCAAGAAGCCGGGTCACATAAGAGCTGAGTGCCCCTTACTGAAGAAGGGGAGTAAGTACAAGAAGAAGAAGGCTCTTGTCACAACACTATCCGACTCCGACTCATCATCCTCCTCATCAGATGATGAACAATCAGAGAAGGCCAATTTCTGCTTCATGGCCAATGAAAACGAGGTAACTTCCGATACGCATCCTGATTTTTCTTTTGATGAACTTTATGATGCATTTAATGAATTAATGGTAGAATATAAGGCCATAAATCTTAAGAATAAAGAACTAAAAATAGCTAATCAATCATACCTACATAAATACGATAAATTAGTTAAGGATAAGGATTTAATCATCAAAGAAAATATAGAACTTAAGACAAGCAACCAACTTTTAACTCAAAAGACTAGTACCTTAACTAAAGATAATGAAAAACTAACTAAGGAACTTTCAGAACTTAAAAATCATAAACAAATCTTAAATAAGGATCTCACAAAAGAACTTAATGACCTAAAAGCAGAAAATCAAACTCTAACTAAAGAACTTAACAAATACAAACCCTTAGTTGAAAAATTTACATATAGTTCTGAAAAATTAAACATGATACTTAATAGTCAACGAGCCGTATTTAATAAAGCGGGTTTAGGGTATAAACCAAGAAATAAACAAAAACTTCTTAGTAACTTCTTTGTTAAAGCTGGGAAAACTAAAACTAAGAAAATAACTTGCTTTTGCTGTGGTACTATAGGTCATAAAGCGAATGTGTGTAATTTTAGGAAAAATAAAACAAAAAGAAAAATTAAAAGGGTATGGGTTCCAAAAGGAACCAACTTGACTAACCATGAAGGACCCAAGAAAACTTAGGTACCTAAGATGACATGATTTGCTTGTGTAGGAGTGTCCTGCAGCCAAGGTCAACAAAAACTACTGGTACTTGGATAGTGGCTGCTCAAGGCACATGACGGGTGACAAAAATCAATTTTTCACCCTTGAAGCTAAGAAGGGAGGTGCTGTGACTTTTGGAGACAACAACCAAGGTCACATCATTAGTATTGGTAAAGTTCAAATCACCCCTTCTACTTTTATTGATAATGTTAGATATGTTGATGGTCTTAAGCATAACTTATTAAGCATTAGTCAATTATGTGATAAAGGGTATGATGTTATGTTTAAGCCATCACTATGCATTATAACAAACCCTAATGATAATAGTTTAGTTTTTAAAGGGATTAGACGTGGAAATGTATATGTTGTAGACCTAGAAGATCTTGCAAAACATAACCAATGTTTAGTTGTAAATGAAACTAAAGATAATGATGCTAGTTGGTTATGGCACCGTAAGTTAGGTCATGCAAGCATGGACACAATAACTAAACTAGTTAAAAGAGACTCCGTGATAGGTTTGCCAAAATTAAAATTTGAAAAGAACAAAATATGTGAAGCATGTCAATTTGGCAAACAATCTAGGAACTCTTTTAAATCCATAAAATGTGTCTCTACCTCTAGGCCTCTAGAATTATTACACATGGACCTATTTGGTCCAACTAGAACAACAAGCCTAGGTGGAAATAAATATGGTCTAGTTATAGTAGATGATTACTCTAGGTACACATGGGTCATGTTCCTAGTGCATAAGGATCAAGCATTTTCTATGTTTAAGAAGTTCCATAAGGAAGTAACAAATGCTAGAGAGTCTTCAGTCATAGCCATTAGAAGTGACCATGGTACCGAATTCGAAAATCAGTCATTTAATGAATTTTGTAGTAAGAAGGGGATAACCCATAATTTCTCAGCACCTAGGACACCACAACAAAATGGAGTGGTGGAAAGGAAGAATAGAACACTAGAAGAAATGGCTAGAACTATGTTATGTGAAAGTAACCTCCCTAAGTACTTTTGGGGAGAAGCCATTAATACCTCTTGTCACATACTAAATAGAGTTCTATTGAGACCCATTATAAAGAAAACACCTTATGAACTGTGGAAAAACAGAAAACCAAAGGTTAATTATTTTCATGTGTTTGGATGTAGGTGTTTTGTGCATAATAATGGGAAAGATAATCTAGGAAAATTTGACCCTAAATCTGATGAAGGAATATTCTTAGGTTATTCTACAACTAGTAAAGCCTATAGAGTCTTTAATAAAAGAACCTTAGTTATAGAAGAATCTATACATGTTGTTTTTGATGACTCTAGTGACATCTCGTCTAGTAAGAAGGTTAATTTTGATGATGATATGGAAATACTTGAAGAAAAGATAGATGAGATGGGATTACAAGATGATAATCAAAAGTTGATTGAAGGAGAATCATCAAGCCAAGAGGCTATTATGGATCATGGGCTAACTAAAGCTTGGAGGTATGCTCATAGGCATCCTAAGGAACTAATTCTAGATGATCCATCTCAACCCGTTAGGACTAGAGCATCCCTTAGGAATTTGAATAACCATCTAGCTTTTGTTTCACACTTTGAGCCCAAACACATAGAAGAAGCCGAAAATGATGTAAATTGGATAAATGCAATGCAAGAAGAACTAAACCAATTTACTAGAAACAAAGTATGGAATCTAGTAGAGAGACCTTCTGAATATCCAATTATTGGTACTAAATGGATTTATAAAAATAAACTTGATGAAAATGGAATTGTTATAAGGAATAAGGCTAGACTAGTAGCAAAGGGGTATAATCAAGAAGAAGGTATAGATTTTGATGAAACCTTTGCTCCCGTAGCTAGACTTGAGGCGATTAGACTACTATTAGCATATGCATGCTCTAAGGACTTCAAACTATTTCAAATGGATGTAAAAAGTGCATTTTTAAATGGGTATATTAATGAGGAGGTATATGTAGAACAACCTCCTGGTTTTGAAAATCATCAATACCCCAATCATGTATATAAGCTAAATAAAGCACTTTATGGTTTAAAACAAGCACCTAGAGCATGGTATGAGAGGCTTAGCAAATTCCTATTAGAACATGAATTCTCTAGGGGAAATGTAGATACAACACTATTTCTGAAAAAGCAAAATAAGGATATGTTATTAGTACAGATTTATGTTGATGATATCATTTTCGGTGCTACTAACAATCGCCTCTGCGAGGAATTTGCTGATTTGATGCAGAGTGAGTTTGAGATGAGCATGATGGGAGAGCTGAACTACTTTCTCGGGCTTCAAATCAAACAGTCTGAAGGAGGCATCTTCATCAATCAAGCCAAATATATCAAGGAGATGCTCAAGAAGTTTGACATGGAGGGAAACAAGTCAATCAGCACCCCCATGAGCTCATCATGCAAGTTAGACCAAGATGAATCAGGTAAATCTGTAGATCAAAAACTTTATAGAGGTATGATAGGATCTTTACTGTATCTTACTGCAAGTAGACCTGATATTATGTTTAGTGTGTGCATGTGTGCTAGATATCAGGCTAATCCTAAAGAATCACATCTAGTTGCAGTTAAGAGAATTTTTAAATACTTAATAGGAACTAAGAACATAGGGCTATGGTACTCTAAAGAATCTAGCCTAAACTTAATAGGGTACACAGATTCAGACTTCGCTGGATGTAAGCTTGATAGAAAAAGTACCAGCGGGTCGTGTCAATTTCTAGGAGAAAACCTTATCTCATGGTTTAGCAAGAAACAAAACTCGGTTGCATTATCCACTGCAGAAGCTGAATATGTTGCAGCCGGGAGTTGTTGTGCTCAAATCTTATGGATTAAACAATAATTAGAAGATTATGGCATTAAACAAGATAAAATTTCTATTAATTGTGATAATACAAGTGCCATAAACCTAACTAAAAATCCAATTCAACATTCAAGAACTAAACACATTGAGATAAGACATCACTTCATAAGAGATCATGTATTGAATGGTGATGTGACACTCCAATTTGTTTGTACTGATAATCAATTAGCAGATATTTTTACAAAACCCCTAAGTGAAGAGAGGTTTAGTGTGCTTAGGAGGGGATTAGGAGTGATTGATCCATCCTAGTGGTTCCACTAGATACATTGATTTTGATGATTACAATGTGGTTAAAAATAGAGTTTCTTTCCAATGATCATCAAATCAGATCTTAATTAAGTGATTTTCCGTCATTCGGCACGATTATAGCATGAGTTTTAGGTGCGTGCCAAAGTTAGAGACGACTCGAGTAAGTTTCAGAGCCGGCTCCTAAGGGGGAGTCGACTCGCGCATTGGCGGGAGTCGACTCGCAAAGATGGCAGCAGAGGGGGAGTCGACTCGCATACTGTCGGGAGTCGACTCGAGGTCCACAGGCGCATAAGGAGAGTCGACTCGCGCATATTCTGGAGTCGACTCGAGGTCGAGTCGACTCGTGACTCAGTGGAGTCGACTCGCAGTCGGGATCCGACTTTTTAACCCTAGATTTGTCGTTTCGAAAACACTTTTCTTTCAAGCCGCCATTGTTCAAAAAGCCCTAGAGCCGACTCCTAGGTCGTCCCCGATCGT
The DNA here is from genome assembly GCF_051530095.1 of Phoenix dactylifera. Lineage (NCBI taxonomy): Eukaryota > Viridiplantae > Streptophyta > Magnoliopsida > Arecales > Arecaceae > Phoenix > Phoenix dactylifera. Next base: position 13,359,652 of record NC_143192.1, read on the forward strand.
CTCCAAGCCATTTTTCCGTCGATTCTTCGCCGGACATTGAGTTCTCCTCCCTTCCTAGGTCATTCCCGGTCGGTTCCGAGTCTTTTCCGTCGGTCCTTCACCGTCCTCTAGGTTTTTCCTCTCAGTTTAGGTCAAAATGCCGCGTAAGACCGTAGTTAGGAAGAGGTCCCGACCCGAGGCCGGTCCCGAGCGGCGCTCCAAGGCGCGGCACGATCCCGCGAGGCAACCACCTCCGGCTCGTTCCCCGCCTAGGGCGGTTCCCGCGAGGCCATTGGCCGGGAAGGTCGTCTCCACCGGGAGGTATGTCGATTTCGACTTCCTCTCCCGGGAAGGGTTCACCATAGGTGATAGACTTAGGGCCCAGGGCCTAGAGTACTTCCTTACACTGGACCTCCCCACATACCCGGGCCTTATTAGAGAGTTCTATGGTACCGTCCATCGGGGAGATGGAGGTATCGAGGGCACAGTAGTCGGTGTCCCTTTGCGTGTCACGGAGGATCTTATTGCCCACATCCTCCACCTTCCATTAGCAGGGGTGGCTCTCGCACACCCTGAGGATAGGGTTGAGGCCCTTACGGCCGTTCTAGGACATCCACCCCAGTCACCTCTAGACGAGGTATCCGCGAGCTCACTACCGATTGAGGTGCGGATCCTCTTGAGTATTTTGTCTAGATCCATCTTCCCTAAGACAGGGAGATTTGATTTTGTAAATGAGAGAGACCTAGCTCTTATGTTCTATATCCTTCAGGACACCCCAATCAACTTCCCTAAGCTCATCTATAGGTATATGTGTGAGCCCCTAGATAGACCTAGGCTCACCCTCCCATACGGCATGATTTTCACCCTTCTTTTTAGGGAGTACGAGGTTCCCATTCCTGAGGGGGAGCCCTTTCGCGCTTTGCGATGGACTGATCGCACGCGTGCGGGGACCCTACACAGGATGGGGTTTCGGAAGAGAGAGGGGGTATGGGTTAGGAAGTCTACCCTCACCGCTCAGACCACCAGACCTTCACCCAGTCCTGAGCCCGATTCAGACTACCCAGACCTTCCAGACCATCCAGACCTTCCATCCACTCCTCCTGCTCCTACCACCTCCGCCGGACCTTCCTCCTCGGCTCCACCATCCATGGAGGTCCGGATTGATCCTGAGCAGCTCCGGGAGCTGCGACAGGAGATAGTCAGAGATGTGAGGGATGAGCTGCTTCGGGAGCTCCGAGGTGCGGTGCCTGCTCCCACTCCTGCACCCGTATCTTCTCAGTTGGTCCCTTCCTTGACAGCCGTGACTGACATGACGGCTCATGTACGGGAAGAGATCTACAATGTCCGGAGTTTGGTCCAGGCCCAGTCCACAGCATGAGTGAGGTCATGAGCATCACTCGACAGATGCGAGAGGACATAGGTCGTGACATGCACACCACCACCGAGGGGGCCGAGCGCTTGTCGAATGTACTCATCGACAAGCTGGACGCACTTCAGACGTCGGTGACTGGGCTTCAGACGTCGGTGACTGAGCTCTCCACTACACATAGCAGAGCCACTACGTCTATTATCACGCAGCTTGGCCATGTTACAGATGCAGTCACCCTCCTCATGGAGCAGAGCCGATTGAGAGGAGGAGCCACATCCACGAGAGGAGGACCCACATCCTCGAGAGGAGGTGCCTCATCCTCGAGGAGGCCATAGATGTTTTTGTGTTTTGTCTTGTTTTACTTTACTTATTGTATTCTCACATGTATTCACATTCATATCAATACAATGAGTAGACATTTTATCTTCAATTATGTGCCATTTGATGATTGGTTGTGCCATTGATTGTGTATGATTGCCTCCTTTTTGATATGATGACAAAAAGGGGGAGAAATAAAATATGTAAAAAAAAGGGGAGAAATATGTATAAAGTATGTAAAAGGGGCGAAATATGTAAAAGAAATCAATGGAAATCAATAAAAACATAAAACTCTTAAAAACACACAAATTTGTTCTAAGTGGATTCGGTACCTCGAGGCTCATTATCTCTCTTTTGGGGCTCCTAATGGAGTAATCTCCAGAATCTATTCAAGGGATATTCGGAGATTAGCTGAATCCTACACAAGAACAAATTGACAGATTTTTCCTCTAAATACAAAAAAATTCAGTTCAAAAACTTCAAAGCATTAAAAGGAAATTCAGAGAATCAAAACATAGTTGAATGCATATGTTGAGGGGGAGAATCTGAATTTTAATCAAACTAAATCATTAATGACATATAAGCCAAACAATTGATTGCATAATATGAAGGCTTATATAATTCCAAATGAAAGGGGGAGCTTTAACTCCGAAATTTATTGTTTCACTCCTTTCAAGCTTGGATAAATTGAATTACCAGACATTTGAATTCATTTATGGATTTTATTTCATTATTTATTGAGCAATTCATTTTACATATACTCAAAGTTTTATCATCATCAAAAAGGGGGAGATTGTGGAGTGATTGATTAAAACCCCATTTGATTTTGATGAGCTCAAAACATTTGAGTATATCTTTTGATTACTAATGAATTCAATTGAGTGTTTCAGTGAAAATCCTGTCTAAGTGTCCCAAGACTTGGTTCATAATTTTTGGATAAGTTAAGGAGTCTGTTTGAACCAATGTCTGAGACTCGAGTCGACTCCCGAGTATCACGAGTCGACTCCAAGCGTATCAAGTTCACTGGCACGAGCTCGAGTCGACTCCAAATAAGTACGAGTCGACTCCGACTGAGAACAGACAGAAGGACAGAAAGCTTCAACTCAGAACCTGTCAGCGAGTCGACTCCCGAAGTGCGCGAGTCGACTCCGATGTTCACCGAGTCGACTCCAAGGAAGTAAGAGTCGACTCCAAGCAGTCACAGGCAGAAAAGTCAGAGAACAGTTTTCGGGTCTGAGATTCGAGTCGACTCCAGTGGAACGCGAGTCGACTCCGATAGGTGGCAAGTCGACTCCAGAGAAAGCAAGAGTCGACTCTCAGCGGTACACAAAGAAAAAGTCAGGGAGCATTTTATGGACTCTGAGATTCGAGTCGACTCCCGCAATACGCGAGTCGACTCCAAGACACCGCGACCCCAAGACAGACAGAAAACCAAGTTACTGCCTCTGAGATTCGAGTCGACTCCCAGACAGCTCGAGTCGACTCCAAGACAGCTTCACGTCAAAAGGCAGAAGACCATCTTTCGGAAACTGAGAGCCGAGTCGACTCCAAGGAAGTTCGAGTCGACTCCAAGACTGGACGAGCCAAAAGACAGAGGATCGGGAGTTCGGGCTCTGAGATTCGAGTCGACTCCCAGGACAGTCGAGTCGACTCGAGTGGACAAAATTCAAAATTGGATCCACGGACTTCAGTGGATGAGCCGACTCCAAAATTGCCAAGTCAGCTCCAGAAGTTGACGAGTCGACTCCAGGTCAAGACGAGTCAACTCCCAGTCGTGAAGGCAACTTTAATTCAAATTTGGAACAGTTGCCGAGTCGACTCCGGAAAAGCTTGAGTCGACTCCCACTACAGCCGAGTCGACTCCTGATCGCGCGAGTCGACTCCAACCCACCAACGGTCATATTGTCAGGCTGCGCAGAGTATTCAGAACGGGCAGAAAAAGCACTCTAACGGCTAGTTTCCGTGGGGGTTGGCTTAAATAGCCACAGAGGACTGTAGCAAGGCAGAGAATAACCATTCCACTCCAACTAATCAAGCATTCAAGCTCTGCAACGTGCTCTTCAACGAAAAAGAGGAAGATCTGCATTTACTGCTTCTAACTACATCTTCCCAGTAATTAAAGCCTCCTTCTCCTGCATTCAAGTCGACTACTCTTTCAAGAGGAGACCAGAAGTTTAAGAAGCCATTCCTCATCTCCAATCTAAAAGCGTTTGAGGCTTCTTAACTTCATTTATTGTTCATATTGTTTTCATCTGCTTTTTGAGAAGCTCATTTTCTGTTTTCTTTCTACAACTTGTATTTACTTAGTTCAATCGGGGATTGAATCAAGGGGATTGAGGTTGGTTGGTGAGCCGAGTTAAAACCAACGTGTGTAAGGGTTTGATTGTGATCCCGGAAAAACAATCGGGGCGGTTCTAGTCGGTGAGCCTGGAAAAACCGACCGAGTTCGTTGTGAGCTCGTAAAACAACAAGTTTGGTTGTGAGCTTGGAAAACAACCGGCTGTAATCCAAGGGGGTTATAGTGAATTCCCAAGTGAGACTTGGGGAGTGGACGTAGGAGCAAGGGTTAGCTCCGAACCACTATAAAACCTTGTGTTTGTGTTGGATTGTCTCTCTTCTTCTTCCCCTCACATCACTCACAGCACTTAGCATTAATTAAATAACTTGCAATAGTTTTTAATTAGTCAACCACATCGTTTTAATTATTCAAATTATTTTAAAACCTAATTCACCCCCCCCCTCTTGGGTTGTCTATCTGGGCAACAGGTACCAAAGTACAGTGAGTTGCTTGCTAGTCACAGGTTGCGGTCTCAGATCAGAGGGCCAAATTTATACCCATATCCACTCGGAACATCTCTCGATAGTAGAGCGTTCCGGAATTGGTCACGTTTAGTGAAATGTACTTCTACACTTCACTTGTGTGGCATACCAGTGTCTCCACACTCCTTGGTTAAGAGGACAACCAACGTATATGTCACACAACGACCTAATCTCGATAATGTTGTCGTCCTAGTAACAACATATCATTTCGTCGCAAACAAGTTTAAGGACTCAAAGATAAAAATCCTCCTTTATCATAACATAAGTCTTAAGGACTTCATCATATAAGAGTTTATTTGAAGATGAATTGATGAATCATGCCAAATAATACTTTATTAATTTGTCAATTCATTTACAAAATTCAATCATCAATATGCTGACGATTGACATTTAGGATACAATTCCCAACATCGTGATCATAGAAATTAATATAAATTCATTATGATCTGTGAAATTCTTGATTGTAGGTCACAAGGGTGTGCATTTATTTCTAAACTACACCACCAATGTTTGATAAATTCACCAACTAATATCGAACTTCAACTTTCGTTACTTCATTCAACATCTTAAGCATGCAATTCATGGCCAGTAAATTGCAAGAATGAAAATCGAAATCATCAAATTGCAATTAACAAAAGATATTCAATACAACCATACTCAATTCATATCAAAAATTCAATGACTACGTCCTAACCCTAGGATAAGAAAACTAGCAAATCATAACTAATAAATCAATCCAATTATTTCTCAAACATAAATTCGCATTCAACATTCTTAATAACAATTCAGCAAATAAAAAAATAAAAAAAATATATATAAGAGAAAGGAAAAGAACTCTGTATTTGCAAAAATCCTCCGTTCCGTTCTTTCTCCCAGAATTCCAGCTTTTTCTTCCTCTCGGAATTTCTAGCTTTTCCTCCTCTCGGAATTTCAGATTCTCTGCTTCTTTTTTTTTTATCTGCTTCTCCTCCTCTTCGTATCTGCTAGCTCTCCTCCTCTTTTTCGGAATTTTTTTTTTGGAATTTTAAAACAGATTTCCTCCCTATCTGCTAGCTGAAATCCCGAAATTCTAGACTGATTTTTAGACTCGACTCCCAGCTGGATTTAGAGCACCAAAACGATATACTTTGGAGTTGGACCCTTCACGAAAGTTTTAGATATAGTTCTCAGCTTTCCAACTCATCTGGGTTTGCATTATTCTGACTTATATAACTCCAGATACAAGCTGAAAACCGAAACAGGGTCTGGGCCGCAGTAAAATTCTGGACAGATTCGGACTTCTCCGTTTCGGCTAAGTTTTGGACTTTAAAACGGCAGAACTTGATTTTGTGATCTTCATAAAAGTTTTAGGTCTCCATCTTATCTTTCCAGCAAGCTAAACAACATCTGAAATGGAGGTCTGTAGCTCCGGTTAGAACCCAAAAACCAAACAGTATTTTGGGTTGACTAGACCAGCCCAATTTAACCAATTCAATAATTAAACACCTGCAAAATACCAAGAATTTTCAAGAATTAAATAAATATAAAAGACACCTAAATTCTAGACAAATGAGCTAAGAACATACAAAACACTCTAAAACAAAATAATTAAGACTAAGAAAATGTGTGAAATAAATTCCCACGTCAGAAGTATGGTGGAGAGAATTTTCATTAAGGTTTTCAAATAATTGCCATGCCTCATGGTCACTTTTAAGCATGAAAGTACCCCCGCATGCGGCATCGATCATCTGACGGTTTCGTTTAGTCAATCCATCATAGAAACATTGCACTAATTGCCACTTGGGTATTTGATGATGCGGGCATTTCCGGAGTAAATCTCTAAATTTTTCCCAAGTTTCATGAAACTCTTCCCCGTCAGATTGGGAGAAGCTCGTGATAGCACGCCTAAATTGGTTTGTTCTTCCTATGGAAAAATATTTCTTTAGAAATTCATGTTGCATTTGAGCCCAAGAGAAAATAGAATTGGCTTCTAATGAATGGAGCCATTGTTTAGCTCTATCCTTAAGGGAAAAAGGAAACAACCTAAGTTTCAGAGCATCATCAGTGAAGTTCTGAATTTTGACAGTAGTGCAGATCTCAAGGAACTCATCCAAATGTTTATATGGGTCTTCATTGTTAAGTCCATAAAAAGAGGGAAGCATTTGGATGACACTAGACTTAATTTCAAAATGTGCAGCAGCGGTGGTATCAGGTAGTCGAATACAAGATGGAGAGGTATAATTGGAAGGAGTGAAGTACTCTTTTAGGAGTTTGGGTTGTTCTTCAGCCATCTCTATAAGTGGAGCAGATCCTATGGTTCTATAGGTGCGGATTTCAGCTCGAAGGGCCCTAATAGAACGCTCTATTTCAGAGTCAAAAGGTACTAATTCGAGAGATTTGGAACGACACCCTAGCATACACTAAAGCTTGTTGGATCAGTCAAGTACAGTCAAGCATGCACTAAAGGAAAAACAAATCAAATCCTTGTGTTTACCCTAAAATCACTAGACAGCTCTTAACTGGTTTGAAGAGGGCACCTAAGCCTCCAATCCGGTCTAATGAACTGAGTTGACCAGGTAAGCTCACAGGTAAGTGGGGGGGGGTCACGATGCGTTGCAAAGGTCCCACTTAAAAACCACTTGCCTCGAACAGATGAACTGTCTCCCTTGGGACAAAGCTAGTGAAATTGGTGCAACTTTTGGTGCTCTTCGTCCTATTGAGCTCGAATGTCCCTAGGGGCCAACGTCTAATTGATTTTAGTCAAAGGGATAGCTATGTGAAAATTGATTCACCTAATTTGGGCAAGAATCTAGTGATGAAATCCAGTTCTTATCTTGCTGGGGTGATTGCCCTTACTATGTGCAGATTAATTGGTGTATGTGTATCAAGCATGCATTCACACTTTTGTAAAAAATTAAAATCAAACAATCACCACAAAAAGAAAATTAATTTAAATAAGAAAGGTTTAGAGGTTACCAAAGGGAATTTCCCAGCAATTTTTTTTTAAGCAAACCTCTACAGCATTTCTTTTCTAGTAGTTCCCTTTTGATCGTCCCAAATTTTCTCCTCGATTCCTGATCAAATAATACCAAAATAAAAATCAAGAATTAGTAAGAAAGAGAAAGGAGATAAGAAAAGTAAAAAAAATTAAAAATATTTTTATTTTATTTTAGCTAATATATTATTATTATTATTATTATTATTATTATTATTTTGAAAGTTTTTTTTAATATTTTATGAAAAGAAAACAACTACGCTAGTAATCCCCGGCAACGGCGCCAAAAATTGATAGTCAACTTTAAAGACCACGCAATAGCACGTATCTGGTAGGATAGTGATTACGGGTATCGATCCACAGGAATTGGGGTACAGTTGTTTTTCTTTTAAAAAAATAAAAATATTTAAAAGGAAGAGTTTGTGAAGAAAAACTAAACTAAGGAATTCAATAAAGCAAAATGCAATTAAAAGGATAGCAGTTTGAGGGAAACCTAGGGCAAGGAATTCACCACTAGCATCGGAACAAGGGTTAATTATATTTTATTTCGTTCTTGGATTAACATGCAAATTGGCTACAAGCCTAATAAGCATTTAAATAAAAATTCACAAAAGTAATTTGGGCATAATCTATTTTCAGTTGGCATGAAATGTCTACCCTAATCTAAGGTAGCAGCACATCGCATCTTCCTTAAGCATGGACTATCTTATATTTACTTAGTGATCATGAAAAACAATTATATAAACATCATATTTAAAATCACAGAATTCAAATATGGAATTAAAGAAATATTCATTAAGATCAAAGAAGTTTATACAATTCCAAGAACATAAATCAAAAATACAAAACCCATGTCCCTGTGTTAGGGCTGCATCCAGCCCTAGAGAGGAGATCAGCCTTCCATGGAGTGGTGGACGGCAGCAGCAGCACAGCAGCGGGCTCCCATTCCTTCCTTCTCTTTCTCCTTTGAAATATTTCCAAAATAGCCAAACCTCCCTCCCTCCTCTCTTTTTTTTATTTCTTGTGGGAACTCCCTGAGAAGAGCCAAGCTCTTCTTCTCCCCGTGGGGAACTTGGCCTCTCCCCTGTTCTCCCCGGATCCTGGAACCGGACCCCCAAAGCTTCCTTTCCTCCGTGTGAAGATCCCTCCTTTTATAGCTTCACCAACCCCTCTACTTCCCTCCCTGGATAAGATCTTCCGAATGGGAAGATAAGGGCGGAGAAGCGGCGGATGTGGGATAAAGTTGGAGCTGATCCGGGAGTTGGGAAAAAGATGAGCTCTTGATATGAATCCAGGGAATGAAACGTAGGAGCTGAGCTTCTTCAACGCGTGGAAGGATTCTTGGACGCAGCTGGGATGCGGCGCGGAAGATTTGAGCCGATCCGGACGTTGGAAGAGGCTGAGCTGGGAAGCTTGATCCGTTGATTGCTGGTCCCTTGAAGTTCGCCGAACGGCTGGATTGGTTTGTTGAAGTCAGCTTAATCCTCGGTTGCAGGGGATGGCGTGGACGACAGGTTGAGCTTACAGCCGAGATGGAGATGCGGGAGGTTTGAAATCGGTGGATATGGCTGAAAACAGAGGATCTTTTGGAACGAATTTGATAGACTGGTTCTCATGGAATGTTGAGATTATTGAAGTCGGGAAGTTGTTTGGATGGATTCGGAAGATTAAGCTGTTGAGAACGGAAGAAACGGCCGAAGCTTGGTGGTTCTGTTCTGCTGAAACAAGGGATGTAATCTGATAAGTGCTAAATAATGCATAAATTAACCTTTTATTCATAGCACTTATTATTATTTTAATTTGCATATTTCGTAAATTTAACCATAAAATATGTGTTACCATCATCATTGCATTTTAATAATTATCAAAGGTAATTCGAGTTGATTTAATTATTTAATGGTTGAGTCTAATGGATGCAGGTCAAGTCGAATTGATTTAGGATGATCTCTGAACCCAAATCGCATGCACCTCGCAAATCAAGACCCTCTGATTCAGTCACCTAAATTTCTTTCCACTCGTTCCAACTCTTCTTCCACATAATCCAATTGCTCTATTTTAATCTCAAAAACAATAAAATCCCTTTAATTATTTGTCTCTCATATCTCGAAGCATACCATTATATTTGCACGAATCCCAAAGCTCCATCCACTCCTCACATCTCGTTTAACTAAAATCCCACACTCCAACCATGTTCCCAGCCAAACCACATTAAAATCTTCGGAACAACATCTTCCCAGCTCCCCTGCATTCACGGCATCCAAGTTTCATCCGATCCCTCTCCACAACAGTTTCTCTTCCGGCTTGATCCCATGAAATCCAGAGCCCGTCCCAGCCTCCCTCCGGATCATGTTCGTTACCAAACTTCATCCCAACTTCATCTTCATCCTCCCGTGATCCACGAACCAAATTCAACACCCCAAACTTCCCAGCCGAGATCCTCTCAGTCCACAATCTTCATCTTCATCTCCCCATTCCGTGAGATCTTCCCCAACGTCAGGATCACATCCCTCTTCCGCGTCCAAAGATTTCTTCCTAGCTGAATTCCCCCGCATCCGCGATTCATCCCGTGAGCATCCCAAACAACATGGTCCCAAGCTCATCCCCTGCTCACAGATCCATCCAACCTTCATCCCCTGTTTCGGAACCAGCCTTGCATCCTTATCCAAACATTCAGATTAACAGCTTAGCATCCATCTAATAGATTCATCTTCATCTCATTCTTCATCCGCATGAAGCCAGCTTATCCCCTCCACGGATAAGCCCCAGCCATCAAAGATTCATCCTCTTCCCCTGTTCCGAAACAAAACTAGCAACTGTCCGTGATTCAAGGTTTCTTCCGGTTTGATCCCAACTCCACGCTCCCAGTTCATTTCCTTATCTTCCTCCCACTGCATCCAGCTCACGGTTCATCACTTCTTCCCAACCATTTCCCATCATCTGCGGAGGAGATCAACCTTCACAGCCTTCTCCTACTTCGGAACAGAGTCCCAACATCCGAACTTCACTTCCTGATTTTTATCCAACGCCCGAGCTACCGAATCCCGTGGATCATCTTCCCAGATTTCCTCTCAGCACTCATGGATAGCTTCCAAGGCAGGATCCCATGATCCGTGATGATCTCTTCCGATGAGATCAAATCTCAGTTCACAGGTCACTTCCCATCCACGGACGAGTTCATGTGTCCGCGTTTCATTCTTCCGATTCTTCCAGCGTCCAGACCATCATCTCCTCCCACGACCGGATATTCCGCAACTCATCTCTATCCCATGAACAACCTTGCATTCGCTCCCAAACCGCCCCACATATCTTCCGCGTTCAAGGATCAAGAGAGATCTGCTCTTATCCAGCAGCCGTTCATCCTTATCTACACTCGAAACAGGGGAGGGGCAGCCTATAAAAGGAGGAAGCATCTCTTCCTTAGAAGCAAGCGGAGCTCACAGGCAAAATCCCACAGAAGACAGAGGAGGGAGAAGAGTTTCTTGAGTATTTTGGGAATGATTTTCCAAAGGAAAAGATAATCATGTGCTGAGAGGGAGCCGACGGGAAGAAGGAGGAAGAACCAATCATCATGAAGTCCCCCTGCAGTGCAACTGTTCAGCTCTTCATGGAAGGCTAACTTCTTCACTAGGGCTGGATGCAGCCCTAACAAAGGAACACAGGTTTTATATTTTATTTTATATTCTTGGGGTTGTATGAACTTATTGTTTCTAATGGATATCTTCTTTTGAATCATATTTAATTTCTGTGATTTTAAGTATGATGTTCGTACAACTGTTCTTCATGATCACTAAGTAAATATAAGATAGTCCATTCTTAGGGAAGATGCGATGTGCTGCCACCTTAGATTAGGGTAGACATTTCATAACTACTGAAGATGGATTATGCCCAAATTACTTTTGTAAATTTTTATTTAAATGCTTATTAGGCTTGTAGCCAATTTGCATGTTAATCCAAGAACGAAATAAAATATAAATAACCCTTATTCCGATGTTAGTGGTGAATTCCTTGCCCTAGGTTCTCCCAAACTGATATCATTTTAATTGCATTTCTTATTAAATTTCTAGTTTAATTTTCTTCACAAACTTTTCCTTTTAAATATTTTTTTAAAGAAAAATAACTATACCCTAATCCCTGTGGATCGATACCCGTAATCACTATCCTACTAGATACGTGCTATTGCGTGGTCTTTAAAATTGACTATCAATTTTTGGCGCCATTGCCGGAGATTGTTAGCATAGTTGTTTTTCTTTTCATTAAAATAAAAACTTTCAAAAAAAAATTCAAAAAATATATATATCTAAAATAAAATAAAAATATTTTCTATTTTTTTTGTTACTTTCCTTATCTCCTTCTTCTCTCTTACTAATTTTTGATTTTGGTATTATTTAATCAGGAATCAAAGAAGACATCTAGGACGATCAAAAAGAAAATTGCTGGAAAAGAAATGCTGTAGAGGTTTGCCTAAAAATAAAAAATAAAAAAAATGCTGGGGAAATTTTCTTTGGTAACCTCTAAACCTTTCTTATTTAAATTCCCTTTTGTGGTGATTGTTTGATTTTAAATTCAGCAAAAGTGTGAATGCATGCCTGATACACATACACAAATTAATCCGCACATAGTAAGGGCAATCACCCCAACAAGATAAGAACTGGATTTCATCACCAGATTCTTGCCCAAATTAGGTGAATCAATTCTCACATAGCCATCATTTTAAATTAAAATCAATTAGACGTTGGCCCCTAGGGACATTCGAGCTCAATAGGACGAAGATCACCGAAAGTTGCACCAATTTCGCTCTGTGGCTCAGTTGATGTCTAGGCAAGCTTTATCCCAAGGGAGACAGTTCATCTGTTTGAGGCAAGTGGTTTTTAAGTGGGACCTTTGCGAACGCATCGTGACCCCCCCACTTATCTGGGAGCTTACCTGGTCAACTAAGTTCATTAGACCGGATTGGAGGCTTAGGTGCCCTCTTCAAACCAGTTAGGAGCTGTCTAGTAATTTTAGGGCAAATACAAGGATTTGATGTATTTTTTTTTTAGTGCATGCTTGACTGTACGTGATTGATCCGAAAAGTATTGGTGCATGCTAGGGTGTCGTTCCAAATCTCCTGAACTATTACCTTTTGACCCTAAAATAGAACGGACCCTTAGGAATATTCGAGCTGAGATCAGAACATTAGAATCAACTATACCCGGTATGATTTGATAAAGATGCGCGGCGTCTGGCTGAAGACGTTAAACTTAGCGCTTGTTGGGAGGCAACCAATTTTCGTAGGTTATTTTTGCATTTTTTTATTTTTCATTAACAGGATCCCTCATATTACTATGCAACTACGGTAAAATACGTCCATCCTTCATATGCATCATATCTTCGTCCACAATTAAAAAATAAATAAATAAATAAATAAATAAAAATAAAAAATAATAATAATATAATATTATTAAAAAAAATTGAGGACAATGTCTGATCTAGGTTGGGGGGTATAGGATTCGAATTTTTGAAGAAAGTTTTTGTATTTTTAAATAATTTTATCTCAAAAACAAAACATTGAGGACAATGTCTGATCTAGGTTGGGGGGTATAAGATTCAAATTTTATAAGAAATTTTTTTTGGATTTTTGCATTATTGAATAAGTTTTTCGAAAAAAAAAACCTAATTTCTATGCTTTAGTGCTGAAATGATAAACACACAAAGTATATAAAATCTAAAAAGCCCAATGACTAGTCAGGAGTAAGTCAATTTGAGTTATTAAAAGTTCTTTTAGTGAATTGTAAGATAATTTTTACTTTGGAATTTCACAACACACATGGCCTGCACTTCTAAGGGTTAAGTTCAACATTATGTTGTTAAGTCTGGTAGCAACCTTGAGTCCTGATGAATCATACCTATTTAATTCACTATTATCCCAAAAAAAAAAAAGTGAATTTAGTCAGGTACATCGAAAAGGGCTACCTATCGTTAAAAGGTCAACGGCCTTGTGATGATGAACCCGAGCATAGGTTCGTAGGGGAGTCTTGATGCCCAATACCTTATGCCATCTGGCGTGGGAGTGTTGACTGAATGCTCACTAAATGGAGGAATCATTACAAGAGTAAAAGTGCATAATTTATTTATAAATACAAAATCAAAAAAAAATCAAAATAAAAAAAAAATGAAAGAAAAAGAAAATAATATTGACCTTGAAAAAGACGATAGTGTGAAAGCCGTCGTTGTAAAAATTCGAGTAAACTGGAATATTACAGATAAAGCCCATGAGGTATTAAAGTAAATATCCACAACTCTCGAAATCCTGCAAGATAGGATGATTTTGAATCAGTGATTAAGTCTTATCTGACCAATTCTTGGAAACTACTAGCTTTAGCAGTATTTTGGGGAATCTAAAGTCTTAGCTTGTGTATGGTCCAGATTTCACTGAGCACCCAGGTATAAATAAGTCTTACAACTCTCTAACGGAAACTTAATGACTTCAACTTAAGTTGCATACTGACCTAGGATTTGGGCAGACTTGGTAATTAAAACTTTGTGTGCTTTTGAAATTCTTGGCATTTATGCATTTGAAATTAGATTTTATAAAACAATAAAATAAATTTTTTGGGTAGAGACAACAGTTTGTGGGTATCTGAGCCGGAAACCCTCACGAGACAAAACTCGTCCACTAGGGCCACCTAGGGGTTTAAAGCCTTATTGCATACGGTAAATGCAATCGCGATTCCTGCGAAAGTGAGTTAGCTTTTATTTTGCTCGAGGACTAGCAAAATGTAGGTTGGGGGGTGTGATAAGTGCTAAATAATGCATAAATTAACCTTTTATTCATAACACTTATCATTATTTTAATTTGCATATTTCGTAAATTTAACCATAAAATATGTGTTACCATCATCATTGCATTTTAATAATTATCAAAGGTAATTCGAGTTGATTTAATTATTTAATGGTTGAGTCTAATGGATGCAGGTCAAGTCGAATTGATTTAGGATGATCTCTGAACCCAAATCGCATGCACCCCGCAAATCAAGATCCTCTGATTCAGTCACCTAAATTTCTTTCCACTCGTTCCAACTCTTCTTCCACATAATCCAATTGCTCTATTTTAATCTCAAAAACAATAAAATCCCTTTAATTATTTGTCTCTCATATCTCGAAGCATACCATTATATTTGCACGAATCCCAAAGCTCCATCCACTCCTCACATCTCGTTTAACTAAAATCCCACACTCCAACCATGTTCCCAGCCAAACCACATTAAAATCTTCGGAACAACATCTTCCCAGCTCCCCTGCATTCACGGCATCCAAGTTTCATCCGATCCCTCTCCACAACAGTTTCTCTTCCGGCTTGATCCCATGAAATCCAGAGCCCGTCCCAGCCTCCCTCCGGATCATGTTCGTTACCAAACTTCATCCCAACTTCATCTTCATCCTCCCGTGATCCACGAACCAAATTCAACACCCCAAACTTCCCAGCCGAGATCCTCTCAGTCCACAATCTTCATCTTCATCTCCCCATTCCGTGAGACTTCCCCAACGTCAGGATCACATCCCTCTTCCGCGTCCAAAGATTTCTTCCTAGCTGAATTCCCCCGCATCCGCGATTAATCCCGTGAGCATCCCAAACAACATGGTCCCAAGCTCATCCCCTGCTCACAGATCCATCCAACCTTCATCCCCTGTTTCGGAACCAGCCTTGCATCCTTATCCAAACATTCAGATTAACAGCTTAGCATCCATCTAATAGATTCATCTTCATCTCATTCTTCATCCGCATGAAGCCAGCTTATCCCCTCCACGGATAAGCCCCAGCCATCAAAGATTCATCCTCTTCCCCTGTTCCGAAACAAAACTAGCAACTGTCCGTGATTCAAGGTTTCTTCCGGTTTGATCCCAACTCCACGCTCCCAGTTCATTTCCTTATCTTCCTCCCACTGCATCCAGCTCACGGTTCATCACTTCTTCCCAACCATTTCCCATCATCTGCGGAGGAGATCAACCTTCACAGCCTTCTCCTACTTCGGAACAGAGTCCCAACATCCGAACTTCACTTCCTGATTTTTATCCAACGCCCGAGCTACCGAATCCCGTGGATCATCTTCCCAGATTTCCTCTCAGCACTCATGGATAGCTTCCAAGGCAGGATCCCATGATCCGTGATGATCTCTTCCGATGAGATCAAATCTCAGTTCACAGGTCACTTCCCATCCACGGACGAGTTCATGTGTCCGCGTTTCATTCTTCCGATTCTTCCAGCGTCCAGACCATCATCTCCTCCCACGACCGGATATTCCGCAACTCATCTCTATCCCATGAACAACCTTGCATTCGCTCCCAAACCGCCCCACATATCTTCCGCGTTCAAGGATCAAGAGAGATCTGCTCTTATCCAGCAGCCGTTCATCCTTATCTACACTCGAAACAGGGGAGGGGCAGCCTATAAAAGGAGGAAGCATCTCTTCCTTAGAAGCAAGCGGAGCTCACAGGCAAAATCCCACAGAAGACAGAGGAGGGAGAAGAGTTTCTTGAGTATTTTGGGAATGATTTTCCAAAGGAAAAGATGATCATGTGCTGAGAGGGAGCCGAAGGGAAGAAGGAGGAAGAACCAATCATCATGAAGTCCCCCTGCAGTGCAACTGTTCAGCTCTTCATGGAAGGCTAACTTCTTCACTAGGGCTGGATGCAGCCCTAACAAAGGGACACGGGTTTTATATTTTATTTTATATTCTTGGGGTTGTATGTGTTAGATGTATGCCCTAGAAGCCAATCTGGCTGACACATTATTAATTCTAGGGACATAATTTTGTACTTGACTATTTATTATTGAATAAATAAAAGGCATCTTTTCATTCATATTGTTTATGTGTCTATGAATCGTCCAAGGAATTAATAAGATGATGATACATATTCTCAAGAGTTGAGAATTTGAGCCATGTATCATTGGTGATTAATTTCTAAATGCTCCTGATCAATGGATCATCACGAGGACGGTGATCGATCCGATCAGTGCACAGATCACTTTCCTTCTGGATGGACGAGACTTGAGTCCACAGTGTAGGGACACTGAAGTGATAGTGCAGGTGCTTGTTAGAGAACAAGGGTACTGAGCGTGACCAAGACAAGAAGTCACTTGGATGTCTATCCACTCGTCAGTGACTTGCTTGATGTTGCAGTAGTGTGACTGGTCCTTTGACCTGCGGTGCTTCGGCTACTCACAGTGAGGTTATTGTAGTTTGACTGCACACATACATGGTCTCTAGCCATATGGGTCCATGCAGTGTAGATTGGCTGCAGTAGGTTCACTGTAGGAGTAGGGTATGCACCTATAAGGAATCTATCGACCTTGATAGAAGAGGAGTGATCCTATGTGATTTGTTAGACTGAGTTCTAAGACCTTGGCCAGGGCAGTAATATAAAGTGGAAAAAGAGTTTTCCACTATCGAACTCAAGTCGAATAAATCTTGACATATGACAGACGATGGGGTTTGACGAGTTGTCCATGACCTCCGTCCTGTAGGGATCCACGATAGTAGGACTGTATCACATGTTAACTGCACCTAGAGGTTCATCATTCCATTCTGCTGGGTAGCCACTACATGCTGCTAGATGTCACTGGTGGATGGTGGGACTCACAGGGATTATCTCGATGATCGATAAACTCTAATGAGTTGAGTTGGAATCGTTCCAACCCATTGAAAGGAGTTTTCAATGATATTGAGATAGAGATCACAATATATCTCACTACCAGTCAGAATAGAACCTATGGGGTCACACATACTAGAAGTATTGACCGATCCGATGGTTGAAATCGTGATTAAGAATCACAAGTAATCAATTTGATTGATAAAGAAGTTGAAGAAGGAACCAAGGGAATTAATTAATTGGACTTGAAACAAGAGTCCTACTTCGGGTAGGATTCCTAGAATCCTAATTGGATTAGGACTGAGAATCCTAGTTGGAGTAGGACTGGGATTCCTACTTGGAATAGGATTCCTACAATCCTAATGAGATTAGGAATTTTGAATTAAAATAGGATTCCTACTTGGAGTAGGATTCCTAGAAATCCTAATTAGATTAGGACTTCGGATTCAAATAGAGTCCTAATTGGATTAGGACTAAAATTAAACAAATCCTAATTGGATTAGGATTCCTTAAGTCTAAATTTATTAATAATCTAATAAATCAACATGACTCCTAATTGGATTAGGATTGAAGAGTTCAATTGAGTCATGGTTCATTCAAGTCCTAGTTGGATTAGGACTAGCATAGATTGAACCCAATTGGCTAATCCTAATTGGATTGGGATTAAACCATAAGAGAGGCACCCAATCCTCTTTGGAAGAGGATTAGGGCATCACAAGAAGGAGGGATTATGCCCCTCCTCCTCTCCTTGTGTGCGGCATGAAGAGAGGGGCCGGCGCCCCCCTTCTCTCTTTGGAAAGTTATCTAGGGCTCCAACTTTGGAGGAGCCCTTGATGGCTATAAGAGGGACTATGAGGCCGGCACCCTAGGGCATTGAAACCTCTCTTCCTCCAAGCCGTGGCCCTCTCCTTTCCTTGGTGTTCTCAGCCGCAAGCAAGGGAAAAGCTCTCCAAGTGTTGGCGGCCTCCTTCCCTTCCCTTCCTTCATCCAACACAAGGAATAAGAGAAGGCTGCGTAGGGGATCATCTTCTTCCTCTTCTTCATCCTTCTTCTTCCTCCTTCTAAGCACAATCAAGAGTTGATTGAGAGGGAGGACATCAGCCATCAAAGCTATCTCTGCAAGGGAGCTAGCACCCTGGTGAGATAGAAAGCTTGGATCGGATCCTGCTTCGTGTGGATACCCGTAGAGGCCGGACGTTTGAATGGCTTCAAGCGAACCCTCTTCCAAAACCACGAATTCAGATTTGCGGTGATCATCTACCCGCGCAAGGTGAAGATTTGATCTTCCTAATAGTTTTAAAAGTTTTAATTCTTACCTAATTACGAAAGGTCTCGAAACAACGTTCATGCGATGAACGTCGAACCCGTGCATGCCGATTCCGCTGCCATCTGAAAAATTTTTGAAATATCAGCGGCATGGGCGGGTCCCTAACAGTGGTATCAGAGCCAGGGCTTCGTGGATTAAGGTAAGAATTAAATATCTAAAGGCTTATTAGATCTGAAAATTGAATAATCATGCATGCTGAAAAATTCTGCATGCAGATTTTTCAGGGGTGCTGATTTTTGCATGCTGATTTTTATGTGATAAAAAGATGATTCTAATTGCATTGTTAATGGGATTACAAAGTTTAGAATCATGATTAGCATGATCAGCGACCTATGTCATGATATAATCAGTTAGTTTTCAGATCTGAAAATTATAATTGTTGCATACGGTGATGATCATAGGATTCAAACCCTTTTAGTATCAAATGTAATGACCTGCGATGTGATCTGCGATGTCATGTAATTTTTTAGATGCTTGCATGCATCTTATTTGATGTTTTGAGAGGCCTGCGTGCCTCCTAAAAGGAGATGTAATTTATTTTTATTTTTATTTTACATCTGGTTGTATTTCTGTGATGTGATGTACATCAACGATCAAGTTGAAGCAAAGGCATGAGATGAAAGGTGATCTAAGCGGTTGATGGCGATGGGATCAAGAGTTGATCAAGGATCGAATCAAGGAGGCTTAGAACCAATTCAAGAGTTGAAGACCACTTGATCGATTGATGTGCATGTGCTTGTAATACGACCTAATTAGAATCCATGATCATCACCTATTTAAAGTTTAACTTTATTTGATGCTGCGATTATAACTGCCTGTGATGTACCGTTTGCATGAGATGTGAATGCGAGTCGGGTAGATAGGTTTACATGTGATGTAGCAAACCCAATTGAGACCTAAATCAAAACCTCCTCAATCAAGTCGAGAGTGAACCGACATGAGCAAGTCATATTAGATTAATTGATCTAATTGGTGTCTAGGAAAGCATGAAAGGTGGTTACTTAATTAGGACCTTACTCTCTGAGTAAGGGGAGCCTCCCACCTGCTTACCTGGCCAATTGTTCGATTACCTCTTATGAAGGGCTCAAGTTGCAAACACTAAGACCTGATTAACCAATATTAAGTCAATAGGTCTTCCACTGTAGTAGAGCTGCTAAGGCCTTTCTGATGTTGATTTGTCTCGGCTGGACACAGTGGTCAAGTTGCATCGGGGGGCTGGACCTCTCTATAGACATGAGATGTTGTAGGGTAAAGGTGGAGTTGGGCACCAATAACTGTTAGGTGAGGACCCAATGACGACTTTATTCCTACGGTTATACGGTGGGTCTGACTTAACTAAGAAATGGGACCAATAACTGTTAGGTGAGGTCTTCATGGCTTAGAGACCAAGTTACACTGCAACATGCTTGAGAAGCATTGTACAAGAGTTGTACACTCATCCATCTATGTGTCACCAATAACTGTTAGGTGAGGTGGCATGTAAATTGGTGGGACCGCAGTACCCACTAGAAACCCTAGTCGTGTGGGATTTTCGTTTCCCTACCAGGGGAGTGTGAGGGATTCGAGAAAATAGTGGGAGTTACATTTGTTCTAAAAGACCTTAGAACAAATTAGGATCAAGTACAAAAGTCTAACTAGAATCTTTACTCTCTGCAGATACAATGTCGGCTTCAAACCCTTTGACCCGTATTCTTGAGACCAACCGACTGACCGGAACCAATTACAAAGACTGGCTTAGAAATCTCAAAATAGTTTTGGACTGTGAGAAGATAGGCTACATACTCGATTCAGATATCCCCACACTACCAGCACGTCCTACTAATGTTCAGCGTGAAATGCATAAAAAGTGGTTGGATGATGACATTAGAGTAAAATGCTATATGATGGCATCCATGTCTAATGAACTCCAATGCTAGCATGAAAATATAAAGACTGCTAGGGACATACTGGCACACCTGCAAGAGTTGTATGGTGAGCAGAGTCGCACAGCTCGTTTTGAAGTATCCAAGAGGCTCTTCAAAGCGAAGATGCGCGAGGGGCAGTCTGTCCATGATCACGGTCTGACCATGATCAAGGACCTAGAGGAGCTTGAGAAGCTCGGTATGGACATGCACAAGGAATTACAAGTGGATTTGATCCTACAGTCACTTCCTGATTCATTTGGTCAGTTTATAGTAAACTACCACATGAATAAGATTGAATGCACTAAGACTGAACTAATCAACATGTTGGTAACTGCTGAGGGAGCCTTGAAAGGTTCAAGGGGCAATGTCCTTGCTGCTGAGTTGACTTCTGGTTCCAAGAGAAAGTCTACTTGGAAGAAAAAGAAGCCTGCAAAGAAGCAGAAGAAAGACAAGAAGCCAAAGAAGGAAGTTCAAAAGAAAAAGGCTAACGACAAAGGAAAATGTTTCCACTGCAATGTCGAAGGCCACTGGAAGAGAAACTGTCCTTCATACCTCGAGAGCCTGAAGAACAAGAAAGGTGACACACCTTCAGAAGGTATAGACTTGCTCATAATTGAAACTAATCTAACGGTTTCTTCTATTTCTAGTTGGGTTATAGATTCTGGTTCTAGTGCTCATTTGTGCACTACCATGCAGGGTCTAAAGGAAAGTAGAAGGCTGGCGGAAGGTGCGGTAACCCTTCGGGTTGGCAACGGGGCAAAAGTTGCTGCTGTGGCTGTGGGCACCTACCATCTGCGACTACCGTCTGGATTTAGTTTAATACTTAGAGACTACTATTATGTACCTGTTGCTAGCAGAAATTTGATTTCTGTTTCATGTCTAGCACAGGAAGGTCATGTTTTTACATTTGACAAAGACTGCTGTTCTATTTATTTGAGAAATAAAATAGTCGCACGTGGTTTCATGATTGACAGTCTCTATCATTTACATATGGATGTATCTGTGAATGTTACCGAGCAAGATGTGAGTGCCAAAGGATCCAAAAGATCCAGAGATGAGATAAACCAAAGATATTTGTGGCACCTCAGACTTGGCCATATTGGAGAGGATAGGATGAACAAAATGGATAAAGATGGGCTTCTCGGCTCATTGACTTCCGAGTCATATCCAGTTTGCGAGTCCTGTCTTCAAGAAAAAATGGCTAGACTGCCCTTTGTAGGACATGGGGAGAGGACCACTGAAATACTTACCCTAATACATACAGATGTATGTGGCCCATTCGATGTGCTAGCCAGGGGACGTTATTCTTACTTCATTACCTTTACCGATGATTATTCACGGTATGGGTATGTGTATCTTATGAGACACAAGTCTGACTCTTTTGAAAAGTTCAAAGAGTTTAAGAATGAAGTAGAAAAACAAACTGGAAAACCTCTTAAGGCTCTTCGATCAGATCGAGGAGGAGAATACCTTAGTAGAGAATTCCGGGACTATCTCAAAGAAAACGGCATAGTCTCACAATGGACACCTCCGGGTACACCTCAACTCAACGGGGTGTCAGAGAGGAGGAATCGGACCCTATTGGATATGGTCAGGTCCATGATGAGCTTCACTGATTTACCTATGTTCCTTTGGGGAGATGCCTTACTCACAGCGATTTATTTATTGAATAGAGTTCCCTCTAAATCCGTTCCTACCACACCGTATGAGATATGGCATGGTAAGAAACCAAGTCTGGGTCATCTCAAGATTTGGAGATGTCCGGCCCACGTCAAGCGACTACAGGCGGACAAGTTAGAGGCTAGGACCATAAGTGCTCGTTTTATAGGATATCCTAAAGAGTCATTAGGATACAATTTCTACATCTCAGAGGATCACAATGTGTTTGTGAGCCGTCATGCCATCTTCTTGGAAAATTAGTTTATCCTTGATAGAGGCAGTGGGAGGAAAATTGAGCTTGAAGAGAAAGTCTCTGAAAAGCAACGAGTCATGGATCCTATAGAACCCATTCATAAAGAGCCAGTACACGATGTCCCTCAACCACCTCGTAGATCTAGTAGGGTCTCCCATCCTCCCGATAGATACTTAGGTATACTAGAAGAGGATATCGAGGAAATGTTCCTAGTAGGAGATAGGGATCACATATAGGATCCCAAAACCTACAACGAGGCGATATCTGATATCGATTCCGAGAAATGGCTAGAAGCTATGAAGTCAGAGTTAGACTCCATGCATTCCAACCAAGTCTGGACCTTAGTAGATCCACTAGAAGGTATTGTACCTATTGGATGCAAATGGATCTACAAAAGGAAGATAGGTTCGGATGGAGAGGTAGAGACCTATAAGGCAAGGCTTGTGGCGAAAGGGTATAGTCAACGCGAAGGCATTGACTATCAGGAGACCTTTTCACCTGTAGCCATGCTAAAATCCATCCGAACATTGCTTGCATTGCAGCATTTCATGATTATGAAATCTGGCAAATGGATGTGAAAACTGCTTTTCTGAATGGATATCTTGATGAAGATATCTATATGGAACAGCCTTTGGGTTTCACTTCCAGTGATGGAGATCAAAAGGTCTGCAAGCTGCAAAGGTCCATCTATGGACTAAAGCAAGCATCTCGGAGTTGGAACACTCGTTTCGATGATGCAATCAAAACGTTTGATTTCATCAAAAACGAAGAGGAACCGTGTGTTTACAAAAAGGTTAGTGGGAGTGCTGTCGTTTTTCTCGTACTGTACGTAGATGACATTCTCCTGATTGGGAATGATATTCCCATGCTAACCTCGGTCAAGGTCTGGTTGTCAAAAGAATTCTCCATGAAAGACCTTGGGGAAGCATCCTATATTTTGGGAATAAAGGTATATAGAGATAGGTCTAAAAGGATGCTTGGCCTTTCACAGAAAATGTACATAGAGGAGGTGCTGAAGAGGTTCAGCATGGAAAACTCCAAGAGGGGTCTCTTACCCCTAAGGCATGAAATTCATCTCTCCAAGAAGATGTGCCCCAACACATCTGAAGAGATTCAACGCATGAGCAAGATTCCTTATGCATCGGCAATAGGAAGCCTCATGTATGCCATGCTATGTACACGACCTGATATAGCTCTTGCTGTGAGTGTCACAAGCAGATATCAGTCGAATCCAGGTGAAGAACACTGGACAGCTGTGAAGAATATTCTTAAGTACTTGAGAAGAACTAAAGATTTATTCTTGGTTTTTGGAGGATCATCAGAGTTAAAGGTAGAAGGGTACACAGATTCAGACTTCATGACTGATGTCGATGACAGGAAGTCAACATCTGGATATGTGTTCTTGTGCAATGGTGGTACGGTAAATTGGAAGAGTTCTAAACAACCGATCATTGCTGATTCTACTATGAAAGCTGAATACATCGCCGCCTCTGAAGCTGCTAAGGAAGGCTTTTGGTTCAAGAAATTCATTGCAGAGTTGGACGTGATGACATCAGATGCCATAACACTCTACTGCGATAATAATGGCGCCATAGCCCTTGCTAAGGAGCCAAGGTCTCATCAGAAGTCTAAGCATATAGAGCGGCGCTTTCACCTCATACGCGACTACGTGGAGAAGAAATATGTAGAGGTGCAGAGAGTAGACTCCGTGGATAACGTGGCGGACCCGTTCACTAAGCAGCTGAGTCAGCAAAAGACTGAAGCCCACCTTGAGAAGATGGGCCTAAGATATATGACCAATTGGCTTTAGTGCAAGTGGGAGATTGTTAGATGTATGCCCTAGAAGCCAATCTGGCTGACACATTATTAATTCTAGGGACATAATTTTGTACTTGACTATTTATTATTGAATAAATAAAAGGCATCTTTTCATTCATATTGTTTATGTGTCTATGAATCGTCCAAGGAATTAATAAGATGATGATACATATTCTCAAGAGTTGAGAATTTGAGCCATGTATCATTGGTGATTAATTTCTAAATGCTCCTGATCAATGGATCATCACGAGGACGGTGATCGATCCGATCAGTGCACAGATCACTTTCCTTCTGGATGGACGAGACTTGAGTCCACAGTGTAGGGACACTGAAGTGATAGTGCAGGTGCTTGTTAGAGAACAAGGGTACTGAGCGTGACCAAGACAAGAAGTCACTTGGATGTCTATCCACTCGTCAGTGACTTGCTTGATGTTGCAGTAGTGTGACTGGTCCTTTGACCTGCGGTGCTTCGGCTACTCACAGTGAGGTTATTGTAGTTTGACTGCACACATACATGGTCTCTAGCCATATGGGTCCATGCAGTGTAGATTGGCTGCAGTAGGTTCACTGTAGGAGTAGGGTATGCACCTATAAGGAATCTATCGACCTTGATAGAAGAGGAGTGATCCTATGTGATTTGTTAGACTAAGTTCTAAGACCTTGGCCAGGGCAGTAATATAAAGTGGAAAAAGAGTTTTCCACTATCGAACTCAAGTCGAATAAATCTTGACATATGACAGACGATGGTGTTTGACGAGTTGTCCATGACCTCCGTCCTGTAGGGATCCACGATAGTAGGACTGTATCACATGTTAACTGCACCTAGAGGTTCATCATTCCATTCTGCTGGGTAGCCACTACATGTTGCTAGGTGTCACTGGTGGATGGTGGGACTCACAGGGATTATCTCGATGATCGATAAACCCTAATGAGTTGAGTTGGAATCGTTCCAACCCATTGAAAGGAGTTTTCAATGATATTGAGATAGAGATCACAATATATCTCACTACCAGTCAGAATAGAACCTATGGGGTCACACACACTAGAAGTATTGACCGATCCGATGGTTGAAATCGTGATTAAGAATCACAAGTAATCAATTTGATTGATAAAGAAGTTGAAGAAGGAACCAAGAGAATTAATTAATTGGACTTGAAACAAGAGTCCTACTTCGGGTAGGATTCCTAGAATCCTAATTGGATTAGGACTGGGAATCCTAGTTGGAGTAGGACTGGGATTCCTACTTGGAATAGGATTCCTACAATCCTAATGAGATTAGGAATTTTGAATTAAAATAGGATTCCTACTTGGAGTAGGATTCCTAGAAATCCTAATTAGATTAGGACTTCGGATTCAAATAGAGTCCTAATTGGATTAGGACTAAAATTAAACAAATCCTAATTGGATTAGGATTCCTTAAGTCTAAATTAATTAATAATCTAATAAATCAACATGACACCTAATTGGATTAGGATTGAAGAGTT
This sequence comes from Phoenix dactylifera, assembly GCF_051530095.1. NCBI lineage: Eukaryota > Viridiplantae > Streptophyta > Magnoliopsida > Arecales > Arecaceae > Phoenix > Phoenix dactylifera. Next base: position 13,385,187 of record NC_143192.1, read on the forward strand.
CAATTGAGTCATGGTTCATTCAAGTCCTAGTTGGATTAGGACTAGCATAGATTGAACCCAATTGGCTAATCCTAATTGGATTGGGATTAAACCATAAGAGAGGCACCCAATCCTCTTTGGAAGAGGATTAGGGCATCACAAGAAGGAGGGATTACGCCCCTCCTCCTCTCCTTGTGTGCGGCATGAAGAGAGGGGCCGGCGCCCCCCTTCTCTCTTTGGAAAGTTATCTAGGGCTCCAACTTTGGAGGAGCCCTTGATGGCTATAAGAGGGACTATGAGGCCGGCACCCTAGGGCATTGAAACCTCTCTTCCTCCAAGCCGTGGCCCTCTCCTTTCCTTGGTGTTCTCAGCCGCAAGCAAGGAAAAAGCTCTCCAAGTGTTGGCGGCCTCCTTCCCTTCCCTTCCTTCATCCAACACAAGGAACAAGGGAAGGCTGCGTAGGGGATCATCTTCTTCCTCTTCTTCATCCTTCTTCTTCCTCCTTCTAAGCACAATCAAGAGTTGATTGAGAGGGAGGACATCAGCCATCAAAGCTATCTCTGCAAGGGAGCTAGTGATGAGAGCACAAAAGTGCAATCATCAGACCATTTTAATTAGTATTTTAGCTAATCATTAATAATAAAATTAACTAATTAACGTGGTATCTGTGTTTGAGTGCAGTAATCCAAGAAACCAATTAACATTAGGTTTGAGCCCAATGCCCGGCAGCCCGAGCTCAAGTCAAGCCAGCGTCTTCCATGGCCTGCCTGACTTCATCCCGCGATACAACACAACATCGCGAGCATCTCCGTGTCCGCATCCAATGATCCAGATCAGCTCCCAACCAGCATTGCAACCTTCCATTCCAAGCCGAAGCCACATCCCAGCCATTCGTGGTCCCCGTTCCTTCTCCTTTTGAGCTTTCCGAGCAAGTTCCAGCATCAAATCCCCCAACCCAGCAAAATAGATTCCTTGTATCCGTGCCTTCCTTCCTTGCCTACATGATCAACCCGTCCGCTCCTCCAGCATCCAAGCAGCATGGTCCCAGCTCCAGCCATGATCCAATCAGCGGATCCCAGCTTCCTTCCCAAGCCGAATCCGCGTCCATCCCGTGCGAAAACAGGGAGAGCAACGGTCCCCACCATCCCATAATCCACAGAGCTTCTTCCTCTCGTCGATCACGCTTCCGGCTCCTCCAGTGATCCCGCAGCACCCGTTCCACAACGCATTTCAACCTCCCACGTCCATCCCGTGATGCACTCCCGCCTCTCAACCGTGGTCCAAAGAAGGAATTCCAAATCAGCAAGCTGCAATGTCCCAACGCTCCTCTTCCGGATTCAAGATCCCCAGCCACGGCATCCCACGCGGCAATCAAGCTCCTCCCATCCGATTGCAAGGCGTGATCCTAGCATCCGTTTCTTCCCGTTTCAGCCCATGCGAAAAGAGGGAAGGAGCAATCCCAAGATATCCACCGTGCCAGCTTCCGTCGGATCCCCAGCATCACGCAGCCAGCAGCCCACCTTCCGTAATCCGCCCAGCCGATCCCACTGATCCCGCCTCTTCCACGTCTCCAAGGGCTATAAAAAGGGGAGAGAGGCCATTGGCAGGGTGTGCTCGGTTGGGGCTGGTCCAAGGAAGAAGAAAGAGCTCGGTGCTGGGTTGAGCCAAAGAAACAGAGGAGGAACAGGGGGTGCTCGGCTCGGTTGGAGGAAGAAGAAGTGTTGATGCTCTATTTTCAAACAGAGCCAGTGCTTTGTTTTGTTTTTTTATTCTTTTTTTCTTTTTCTTTTCATGTTTAGTTTTATTTTTAAGGGCAATGTTTTATGTTTATTGTTATTTTAATTAAGAGCAATGTGTTTTGAGTTTGAGTTTAATTGAGAATAATGTTTTAAATTTTAACTTTAGAAAATTTTATTTTGGTGGAGTGTTTTACTTTTAAGATTTTATTTATGCTGAAATTTTAATTTCTTTTATGCAATACATTAAATCTTCTTTTATGAAATTTATGTTTGCTTCAATCCTCTTAGTTTCATCCATTTTAATTTTATGCCAGAGCTTTATTTTTCATTAAAAATGCTTTTTGAATCTGAGTACATGTCGTCTAGTTAATTTCAATTAAAAATCATTCTCCGGTAGACTAGAGATTCCATCATCATCTCCGATATAATGTTTTTCTTCTATTATTCAAAAATCGCTTTTGAATCCGAGTGAACGTTCTTATTTTTAAGCAACTCCAATCGCCTCCCTGTGGATCGACCTCTTACAACCACTATTCTTCGAGTAGGAAAGGTAAGAGTAAAATTTTAATTTAACTTTTGTTCGTCGGTTCTAACAACGATCTGTCTAGCATATTTTTAGGTAGACAGGAATCGGACGAACAGAATTTTGGCGCCGTTGCCGGGGAGGCAAATCGAGAAGCAAGAACGATAACGAAGATCAAATCAAATTTTGGATGCCCGGAGTGAACGTACTCCGGTAGTAAGTTTTTATTTTTTTTTATTAATTTTTCTTATAATTTCTAGTTAATAATTTTGTAGTTATTAAATTCTGAAATTCGAAATTTAAAATTCAAAAAAAAAAAATTTTAAAAAAAAAACAATTTCAAAAATTCAAAAATTTTCTAAATTCAAAATTTGAATTCTGAGATTCGAAATTTGAAGTTTAAAAAAAAAAATTTAATTAAATCAAAAAAAAATATAAAACAATTATTATTTTTGCTAGTAATTGATAGGGTGCAATCCCCCGAGGTGATCATACCTCTATTGGGACTCCTCACGGAGTAATCTCCAGAGCTTATTCAACGGGCATTCGGAGATTGAGTGACGCATAAGGATTAGTTTTAGTTTACATTCAAGTTATTACTAAAAAAAAAATTAAAAAAAATTAAAAAATAACAAAAATAATAAAAATAAAAAAAAAAGTAAAAAAAAAATATTTTGCTTGCTCAGTTAATCAATACAACCTAATGACATTGCATAAACTTTAAAAAAAAATTATTGATTATTTGTTGCATCAAGCATTGCATAAAATAATTTAAGGGCAAAACCCACTAAAAAGATAAGGTCAGGAAGTCATTACCTGTCCTTAGCCCAAAAATCACTACATTGCATACTTATCCTAAGCCAAATTAAATTAAAATCAAATTAGACGTTGGCCTTAGGGTTTTCGAGCTCAATTAGGCTCTTGGAAAGAAGCGGCTGAAAGCCACTCCAGTGAGAATCTAGTAATTGGTGATGTCTAGGAAAGTTTTACAACAGTGAGAACTGTTACGGGTATTGTGGTATCGGTGTATCCCTTCTGGCACCACCACACACCCCGGGACTTTCCTGGTCACTGATTACTGGATTGCTTAACTGGTAAGCTCAAGCTTAATCTGAAAGGGAGATTAGGAGCTGTCTAATCTAGGAGAGAATTTCAGGAACTTTTTAACCTGATACATCTCTGTGCAACTAGATTTAAGAAGCTACTAAACCTCACTTAGTTCTAAGACTAATAGGGTCAAATTGTTGTGTGGTGTTGGTTGTGGTCATCTGTGTCTAGCCCTTCTCTTCTTTTAGGATTTCGTTCATTGTAGGAGTCGAATCTAATTAAGTTGTGGAAAATGTATGCATGGTAGAAGGTCATTAAGGGATAAGTTAACCCCATTTGATCCTGAGATTGAAAGAACTTTTCATCACAACCTGCGAACTGTAAACCAACCGTCGATCTCTACAATGGGTGAACACATTAGAACCCTAAATGAATTGTTTGCACCCGCATCCGCTAGTCCCCCTACTTGCATAGTATTACCAATTAATAATGCAGCCCAATTCGAGATTCGGGCTGCAACAATAAACATGTTACCCAAGTTTCATGGGTTCGAGAGTGAACAACCCTACATTCATCTAAACAAATTTTTGACAATTTGTCAAACGTTTAGAAATCAAAATTTAGATGAAGAGGGTATTAAATTAAGGTTATTTCCCATGACTTTAGAGGATCGTGCTGCTGCATGGCTGTATTCCCTAGCTTCAAATTCCATCACATCATGGGAACAACTATCTAGGAAGTTCATGGCTAAGTTCTATCCCATGGTAAAAACTGAAAAAATTAAGGATGCAATCAGAACTTTTAGAGAAAAATCTGAGGAGGAATTTTTCCAACTTTGGGAAAGATTCCATGACTTGTTGGTCAAATGCCCACACCATGGGCTTGACAAGGCTGATCTAGTACATTTCTTTTATAAAGGACTAACCCCGGCACATAGAAACATGATTGAGTCCATGCACAAGGGTAGGTTCATGAACCAAACCCCGGATCAAGCCTATGAATTTCTTGTTGACTTAGCCGAGAATGCCCAAAATTGGAGTAGCTATGGTGAGGAAGTAAATAGAGATGAGTTCGGGTCTAGAAAACCAGGTAATTATGAAATGAAAACAGACCCAGAACTCAAAAATGTTATGTCCAACCTAGTGAATGGGATGAACAATTTAAGTAAAAAGTTTGATGCTTTTACTGTTTCCACTAGTTCGAGTTCATACAAAGAGTCAAATCCCATCATGAAAGTGGAACACGAGTCATATAGTTTGTGTGTCTTGTGTAACAGTCCGGAGCATCTAGTGGAGTGCTGCCCTAATCTGCCCATCATAAAGGCCGAGCAAGCAAATGCTCTAAATTCATATAGTGCCTTTAAGAAGCCCACTCCCAACTCGTTCAGCCCAGTTTACCACCCTGATAATAGGTTCCACCCAAATTTCTCATACAAGCAAAATGAACCTAATCAGCATCAAAGTGGTCCACCAGGTTTTCAAAACAACTTCCCCAGGATAGGTCCACCACAAATGAACCAACCTTTGGTTCCATCTGTACCGCCTTATAATGCCCCTATCCCACAGCAACCTTCACAATTAGAAACCATGATGGCTAATATGATGAAACAACAACAAGATTTTATCAAACAACAACAACAGACCAATACAGCCCAAGCCCAGACTAACCAATTCCATGCGCAAGCAATTGCAAAACTTGAGGTTAGTCTGAGCCAAATAGCTAACTCTCTAGGGGATAGGAAGAAAGGTGAACTACCTAGTCAACCAGTGCCTAACCCTAGTAGACAACAAAATCAAGGTCAGATAGGTCAATATCAAATCAATTCTAATGGAAATCCGACCTATGAAGTCCAGGCAATTACCACTTTAAGGTCTGGCAAGCAAGTGGACAATAAAGTCCAACTTCCTGAAAATGAAAAAGAAAATAAATCTGAATCCGATAAGAACCCTATTCAGAAGAGGGGTCAAGAACAGGACAAACCGGAAAAATGGGAAGAACCTATAGAAACATACAAACCCAAGGTTCCCTTTCCCAGTAGACTTCAGGACTCAAAGAAACAATCTAACTTTGATGAAATAATGGAAGTCTTTAAAACTGTTCAAATAAATATACCTTTTCTCGATGCCATAAGACAAATTCCCTCCTATACAAAATTTTTGAAAGATCTCACCACGGTCAAAAGAAAAACAAGTATTCCTAGGCAAGCTGTTATGGCTGCACAAGCCTCATCTCTCATTCAACAACAGATTGCCCCGAAATTCAAAGACCCTGGTTGCCCAACTATTGAAATAAAAATAGGAGAGACGATCATCCAAAGAGCTCTATTAGATTTAGGAGCCAGTGTAAACCTACTTCCCTACTATGTGTACCAAAAATTAGGTTTGGAGGAATTAAAGCCTACAAATATTACCCTTTCCTTAGCAGATAGGACAGTGAAGTACCCCAAGGGGATTGTAGAGGATGTAATAGTAAAAGTAAATGAGTTTTACTATCCTGTGGACTTCGTTATCCTTGAGACTGAACCTGCAATACATCCAGACAGTCACACACCTATAATTTTAGGTAGACCTTTCTTAGCCACAGCAAATGCTGTGATCAACTGTCGAAATGGGATGCTGAAGTTATCTTTTGGCAACATGAAAGTCGAGCTTAATGTCTTCAACATAAGTAAACAACCACCAGATGACAAAGAAATCAATGAAGTTGACATGATTGAAAGTCTGGTTCAGGAGACTTCCTTACAAACTTATAATAAGGACCCTTTAGAAGCTTACCTTGCCCATTCCGAGGAAGGGGTCAAGCATGCGCCTCTTAGTTCTGTTCCCCTTAGGAGCATAGATCGTCATCAGCCGACTGTTCTTCATCGGACTCTTCCAAAACCATTCTTAGATAATGGTTGAAAAAAAAAGGAGATTTACATTTTGTCTGGCTGAAGACATAAAACTTAGCGCTCTTTGGGAGGCAACCCAACATGTAAATATTTTTGAAAAAAAAAAAAATTTCAATAAATTACTAACATGCAGGTTTGGGGGATTTTGTCCCAATTTTCAATTTACCCACCCATATCAGGTAACCTCTCCTCTGTCCTCTTACTGCTTTAATTTTTTTTTAACATTGAGGACAATGTTAGATTTAGGTTTGGGGGTATTTTTACGCATTTTATAAAGAGAAAAAAAAAGTTTTTAGTTAAAATTTTTGAAAAAAAAAAATATATACAACACACAAGGTATATAAAATCTAAGAGCCCAATGACTAGTTGGAAGTAGTGCAAAGTGAGTTCTTTTTATTAAGTTCCTTTTAGTGAGTTGTAAGCTAATTAGTGCTTTGAATTTCACAACACATCTGGCCTGCATTTTCTAAGGTATAGGTTCGACATTGTGTTGAGAATATGGTAGCAACCTCGAATCCTGATGAACCATCTTTTTCTGATCCAAAAAAAAAAAAAATGGTGGATTTAGTCAGGTACATCGAAAAGGGCTACCTATTGTCAAAGGTCAGCGGGCTTGTGATGAGGAACCTGAGCATAGGTCCGTAGGGGAGTCTTGATGCCCGACACCTCATGCCAACTGGTATGAGAATTGTCGACTAATTGCTCGCTACATGGAGGAATCATCACAGGAGTAAAAGTGCACAATATATACACTATCATTTCTCTTTAATGAAAAAAAAAAAAAAACAAAAAAAAAACAAAAAAACAAAACAAAAAAAAAATGATGAAAAAAAAAAATGTATATTGGCCTTAAGAAAGACAATAGTGTGAAAGCCGTCGTTGTAAAAATTCGAGTAAACTGGAATATTACAGATAAAGCCCATGAGGTATTAAAGTAAACATCCACAACTCTCGAAATCCTGCAGAAAAGATGATTTTGAATCAGCAAATAGGTCTTGTCCGACCAATTCTTGGAAACTACTAATATTAGCGATATTTTGGAGATCCGAAACCTTAGCTGGTGCATGGTCCAAACTTCACTGAGCACTCAAGTATAAATAAGTTTTACAACTCCCTAACGGAAAACTTAATGACTTCAACTTAAATTGCATACTAACCTAGAATTTGGGCTACTTAGTAATTAAAACCTTGTGTGCTTTTGAAATTCTTATCAGTTATGTACTTGAAATTAAACTTTCATAAAATAAATTTTATTATGGGATTGAAGTTTGTGGGTAACTTCACTGCAAACTCTCACGAGACAACACTCGTCCACTAGGGTAACCTAGGGGTTTAAAGGCTTGTTGCACGTGCTAAGTGCAATCGTAATGCTCTACGAAAATGAGTATTTATCTTACTATTTTTAAATAATAAATTACACTTTTGCACTCTCATTTTATCATTTTCACACTAAATTGCTAGAGACTAGCAATAAGCTAGTTGGGGGGTGTGATGAGAGCACAAAAGTGCAATCATCAGACCATTTTAATTAGTATTTTAGCTAATCATTAATAATAAAATTAACTAATTAACGTGGTATCTGTGTTTGAGTGCAGTAATCCAAGAAACCAATTAACATTAGGTTTGAGCCCAATGCCCGGCAGCCCGAGCTCAAGTCAAGCCAGCATCTTCCATGGCCTGCCTGACTTCATCCCGCGATACAACACAACATCGCGAGCATCTCCGTGTCCGCATCCAATGATCCAGATCAGCTCCCAACCAGCATTGCAACCTTCCATTCCAAGCCGAAGCCACATCCCAGCCATTCGTGGTCCCCGTTCCTTCTCCTTTTGAGCTTTCCGAGCAAGTTCCAGCATCAAATCCCCCAACCCAGCAAAATAGATTCCTTGTATCCGTGCCTTCCTTCCTTGCCTACATGATCAACCCGTCCGCTCCTCCAGCATCCAAGCAGCATGGTCCCAGCTCCAGCCATGATCCAATCAGCGGATCCCAGCTTCCTTCCCAAGCCGAATCCGCGTCCATCCCGTGCGAAAACAGGGAGAGCAACGGTCCCCACCATCCCATAATCCACAGAGCTTCTTCCTCTCGTCGATCACGCTTCCGGCTCCTCCAGTGATCCCGCAGCACCCGTTCCACAACGCATTTCAACCTCCCACGTCCATCCCGTGATGCACTCCCGCCTCTCAACCGTGGTCCAAAGAAGGAATTCCAAATCAGCAAGCTGCAATGTCCCAACGCTCCTCTTCCGGATTCAAGATCCCCAGCCACGGCATCCCACGCGGCAATCAAGCTCCTCCCATCCGATTGCAAGGCGTGATCCTAGCATCCGTTTCTTCCCGTTTCAGCCCATGCGAAAAGAGGGAAGGAGCAATCCCAAGATATCCACCGTGCCAGCTTCCGTCGGATCCCCAGCATCACGCAGCCAGCAGCCCACCTTCCGTAATCCGCCCAGCCGATCCCACTGATCCCGCCTCTTCCACGTCTCCAAGGGCTATAAAAAGGGGAGAGAGGCCATTGGCAGGGTGTGCTCGGTTGGGGCTGGTCCAAGGAAGAAGAAAGAGCTCGGTGCTGGGTTGAGCCAAAGAAACAGAGGAGGAACAGGGGGTGCTCGGCTCGGTTGGAGGAAGAAGAAGTGTTGATGCTCTGTTTTCAAACAGAGCCAGTGCTTTGTTTTGTTTTTTTATTCTTTTTTTCTTTTTCTTTTCATGTTTAGTTTTATTTTTAAGGGCAATGTTTTATGTTTATTGTTATTTTAATTAAGAGCAATGTGTTTTGAGTTTGAGTTTTAATTGAGAATAATGTTTTAAATTTTAACTTTAGAAAATTTTATTTTGGTGGAGTGTTTTACTTTTAAGATTTTATTTATGCTGAAATTTTAATTTCTTTTATGCAATACATTAAATCTTCTTTTATGAAATTTATGTTTGCTTCAATCCTCTTAGTTTCATCCATTTTAATTTTATGCTAGAGCTTTATTTTTCATTAAAAATGCTTTTTGAATCTGAGTACATGTCGTCTAGTTAATTTCAATTAAAAATCATTCTCCGGTAGACTAGAGATTCCATCATCATCCCCGATATAATGTTTTTCTTCTATTATTCAAAAATCGCTTTTGAATCCGAGTGAACGTTCTTATTTTTAAGCAACTCCAATCGCCTCCCTGTGGATCGACCTCTTACAACCACTATTCTTCGAGTAGGAAAGGTAAGAGTAAAATTTTAATTTAACTTTTGTTCGTCGGTTCTAACAACGATCTGTCTAGCATATTTTTAGGTAGACAGAAATCGGACGAACAGCTAGCACCCCGGTGAGATAGAAAGCTTGGATCGGATCCTGCTTCGTGTGGATACCCGTAGAGGCCGGACGTTTGAATGGCTTCAAGCGAACCCTCTTCCAAAACCACGAATTCAGATTTGCGGTGATCATCTACCCGCGCAAGGTGAAGATTTGATCTTCCTAATAGTTTTAAAAGTTTTAATTCTTACCTAATTACGAAAGGTCTTGAAACAACGTTCATGCGATGAACGTCGAACCCGTGCATGCCGATTCCGCTGCCATCTGAAAAATTTTTGAAATATCAGCGGCATAGGCGGGTCCCTAACAGTATGAACTTATTGTTTCTAATGGATATCTTCTTTTGAATCATATTTAATTTCTGTGATTTTAAGTATGATGTTCGTACAACTGTTCTTCATGATCACTAAGTAAATATAAGATAGTCCATGCTTAGGGAAGATGCGATGTGCTGCCACCTTAGATTAGGGTAGACATTTCATGCCTACTGAAGATGGATTATGCCCAAATTACTTTTGTAAATTTTTATTTAAATGCTTATTAGGCTTGTAGCCAATTTGCATGTTAATCCAAGAACGAAATAAAATATAAATAACCCTTGTTCCGATGTTAGTGGTGAATTCCTTGCCCTAGGTTCTCCAAAACTGATATCATTTTAATTGCATTTCTTATTAAATTTCTAGTTTAATTTTCTTCACAAACTTTTCCTTTTAAATATTTTTTTAAAGAAAAATAACTATACACCAATCTCTGTGAATCGATACCCGTAATCACTATCCTACTAGATACGTGCTATTGCGTGGTCTTTAAAATTGACTATCATAATCCGAAATGATGGAGTTGGGATAAAGATGCTTTCGTTGGGAAGACATGCGGAGCAGGGGCTATTTCCAAGGTAGCAGGGAGGGATTCACGGGATGGTTGAAGACGTTGAGAGGATCTCAGATCTGTTCCAAAGCCTGGGAAAACTGTGGATCGGTTGGGTGTTACGAAGGTGCTGGGCTGATTCGGATAAGAAAGTTCCTCTGTTCCGTTTCTAAAACAGAGGAAGGCTGCAGTTGAAGCTTGCGGATGATGGAGCCAATCTCACGGCTATGTGGAGATGCCGGAAGAATCGGGATGCTGATCCGAGTGATCACGGGATGAGGATGGATCATAGAGAGATTTGGAAAGTGCTGGATTAGAGCGGGACTTGATGTCTATCCGGATGCTGGGAAGCTTGAATTCTGTTCGTGGGTCACGGGAGGATGAACTCGAATTGGTTGGGAACAGGGATTTGGAGGATGCTGCCGTTGGCTTGGTTCGGGAGGAATCAGACGTTGGCATGCATCGCTGATGGTTGATAACAGGGAGATATGAATCTAGTTGGGATTGGTCGGTTGAAGGTTCTGGTTGGATGCGGGATCACGAATGTGATGCGGAGGGATAACGAGATGAAGCTATGTCTACAATCGGCTGGGAGCATGAACAGAGGAGTTTGTTCGGATACGGAAGTTGGGGATGATGGAACGGCTGGGAGATACTTCGGAAGGAGATTGGCTGCGGATGTTTGGGATTAACCCAGGAGTTTGGATGAAGCTTTGAGTTTTGAACGGTGAGAACGATCCGAAAGAAGGGGACGTTTGGATACGAGAGCTTATATGACTCTGTTCCTAAATAAATGACGTGGAGGGAAGCGGAACGGCTGGGAGGAGTTCTGGGATTATTCGTGGAAAGTTGAAATGGATTGAAGGGGCGAGGCTTTGGGATCTGTGCAACTAAGATGGTATGCTTTGAGATCTGAGAGACAAATATTTGAAGGGATTTTATTGTTTTTGAGATTAAAATTGGATCAATTGGATTATGTGGGAGAAGAGTTGGAACGAGTGGAAAGAAATTTAGGTGACTGAATCAGAGGGTCTTGATTTGCGGGGTGTATGCGATTTGGGTTCAGAGATCATCCTAAATCAATTCGACTTGACCTGCATCCATTAGACTCAACCATTAAATAATTAAATCAACTCGAATTACCTTTGATAATTATTAAAATGCAATGATGATGGTAACACATATTTTATGGTTAAATTTACGAAATATGCAAATTAAAATAATGATAAGTGCTATGAATAAAAGGTTAATTTATGCATTATTTAGCACTTATCAGTATCCATGCTATCATACTGCCTCTGCAATTCATTATTCATAGAAGCAAGCGTGATACATTCGACAGTCAAACTGTCGTTTTTCCACATACGATATGTGGCCAATTCCTCCTCAGTTGCATCTTCCCCTGCTGACCCTAGGTCAGGGGTTTCAAGAATATAGGAAAGTTTTTCTTGTGTGAGAACAATCTTTAAATTCCTCATCCAGTCCACATAGTTGGGACCAGTCAATTTGTTTGTATCTAAGATACCTCTAAGTGAGAGTGAAGATGCCATTTTTGCAGAATTAATCTATAATTACAAAGAACACTAATATAAGCAGACCAATCATGATGACATATATTCAATCAGACAAGGATTTTTATCTAATTGTTACTCCCACTATTTTTATCGAATATCATAACCCTCAAGTATGATGAACGAGAAAATACTAATTTTCTTAGTGGGGTTGAGATCCAAATTCCTTATAAAAGACCTTGTGGAAATCACAACAAGCCCTTATAAGTTCAAAGGTAGGAAACTCTTTCCAATTGCATCCCATGCAATTTCCAACTTTATTCTGTCCTCTAGCACACATATAGTCTTATGGGAATCACAACAAACTATTGTATCTAGTTAAGTCAAACCCTTCATTTTTATACAGTCATATTTGAATAATGCTGCCCTTGTGGAAATCACAACAAGGCAACATATTAAAATATGCCATATGCATCATATGCACCAAGATATTACAATATCAATACCTAATACTAGCCTTGTGGGAATCACAACAAGCTAGGTAGATATTGACATAATAATATCTAAGCATGAAGGAAGGACCTTTATAGTGTTATATCAGCAATTAGCTTTTCCTTGGAGGTCAATCAAATAGTTGGCCAGGTAAGCAGATGGGAGGCTCTCCTTACTTAGTAAGGTCCTAATTAAATAACCACCTGTAGCCTCTTTCCTAGACACCAACTTAGTCAATTGATTCAGAATGGCTCAGCTTAAAGCAATTAACACTACGACTTAATTATGAATTTAGTAAGGGCTTTCAAATAGTAGTATCTTACTAACATTAAGCTCAACCATAAAGGACAATCAAATAATTGGCCAGGAAAGCAGGTGGGAGGCAACCCTCACTCAGAGAGTGAGGTCCTAATTAAGTAACCACCTGTGGCTTCCTTCCTAGACACCAACTGAGTCGATTGTTCCAGAATGGGTCAGCCCAAAGTTTTCATACTACTATATTGGTCTCATTGCACATTCTATAATTTAGCACTAGCAATTATACTATGCTACAACATGAATATAACACTATCTCATGGCATAAACTAATCATGCGTACAAACAACCTAGCTATCTCATAGCATCAAGATAATAGCATGTATTATCATTTGGTTAAACTGATTAAATCTGGCTCTGATACCACTGTTGGGTTTTTCAGTGCCCTAGGGCGCAGCGGAAGATACGGGATTATAAAATTTTCTTATAAAACCCATTATATGAAACCCTAATAAGCCAAGATCGCCTTAATAGTATAACCAAATAATGTAGAAAATATAATCTTGGTATAGAAGAATACCTATCACGCTATATCCAATATATCTGAAGATGTCCTAAGGTGCCCAAATGTTCACCCTATGATGTTGATCCACACAAGAATGGATTCAAGACTCTAGCTCCACCAAAACTTGATTCTAATTGTTCAATCCTTCCAAAGGATTTAATTGGCTGATTTTTCTTCACTTCCTTCTTCCTTTCTACCTCTAAAATATTCACTAGCCTTTTTATCCTAAAGAAGACCCTCTTGTCTTGGGTTAGGACAAAAGAGAGAGGCTTGTAAGAAAGAAGGGATAAGGGAGAGAGAAGGAGAGACTTTTTCTTTGATGATCTTTAAAACCCCAAGGCACCTTCTTATTTATAAGAGATGGAGGGATGCATCATAAAGGGATGCATCCCATCCATACACCTCATCATGATGAGGCATGTGCCAAGAGAGGCATCCCATCATGATGGGGTGCTAAGGAGTAGGGTGTATCAACTTCTTTCTCATGTCTCCCTCTTAAATCCTGATGATCCAAGGGCCCAAATGCAGTGAACCAAACCCAATGGTCCAGATCTAGGCACCATCTAATGGTCCAGATCAAGGCATCATCATCCAGGGTGCCATCCAATGGTCTAGAAGCAAGATGCCATCACCGATGGTCCAGATTCAGGCGCTGAGCAATGGTCCAGATCTTCCATCCAGAGAGCCATCCAGTGGTCCAGATTCAGGCGCTGACCAATGGTCCAGATCCTTCATCCAGAAATCCATCCAATGGTCTAGATGAAGGCGCCAACCAGTGGACCAGATCCTTCATCCAGGAAACCATCCAATGGTCCAGATGAAGGCGCCAACCAGTGGACCAGATCCTTCATCCAGGGAGTGATCCAATGGTCCAGAAGTGAAGGCCCTATCAAACCCAATCCAATTGGGTTTAACCAACTTAAAGAAAACATTAAACCTAATCAAATCGGGTCTAATTAAAGCCAAATGGGTTCCAACTCTTGGCTAACCCATATTAGGTCATGATCTAATCATATTAGATCAACCTAACCTAAGAATCAGATTCGAATTTAATTTGAATCAGGAGCTAGGGTTTGCAAAACGTGCTAGCATGTTCATCTTGCAAACATGATCTAATCCAATTAGACCCTTGATCAATTCCCTTGTGTGTGACCCATTGGGTTCCTTATCTTAGCCAGCAGTAGGTGCAGGTGCAAGTTGACCTAACCTGATTAGAATACCTCTAATCCAATTTAGGTTCAATTTAGTGCTAAACCTAACTTAGCAATCAGAACCTTTCTGATGCTTTGATCTAATCAAACTCTTTGATCTGATCAACCCACAAGACATGATTGACGTCTAGCAACGTATCATGTCTACCCGGAAGATGAGGGATGTATTGGACAAATCCAAACATACCCTTTAGTGGCAAGTTACTGTGCAATTCAATCCCTCAGTCATACTACATCCTGAATAAGTGCATGAGTATGGATCAATATCAAACTCAATCACTTATTCATGTCTCTCTCAATCTTTTATATGATAATTCAAACAATGAAACATTAGAAACTCTTTCTAATATTCATTTTGCTTTGATCAAAGGCTTCTTGAATCATCATAAGATTAGAGTAAGTAGGATGTTACCTTCTCTTACTAGAAGTGACTGATTCCTTGTTGACCTACTCACAACCTTCGTACAAAATCTACCATATCCAAAATACCCCGTACACAACGCAATGTCGTGAATGAGGGTAAACCAAAACATAGCTTCAGGTGCACAAGATACCATGGTGATCTCAGGTCTAAGGATCACTTGCACAACTCCCACTATGAGAACCATCTTTTGATAATTAAGTAAGAATCCATAAGATGTTCTCATGGCTGGTCATTTCAGTGAACTCATTCCTCTAATGAGCACCCACATCTTTGTATTAGTGTCTCACATAAGTGATTGTGAGATCAATCACCCTCTACATTGAGCATACATAAGATGTGCCAGTCTTTTCGGTAATATTGATCCCCGACTCAATATACCAATTTGACTGGAAATATTCTAAATTAGGATTTTAGGATTTTAGGTCTCACTGGTATGATCTCATCATAATCCTAAAACCAATATCCTAATTTATGGGGTTCATCATCCAATAATAAAATAGATAAGCAGCAAATGATGAAACACAATGCCTTTATTAATATATATCGAGTGTCAAAGTACATGATTTGGAGGATTACAAAGAGAAACCCATCAAATGATTGGCTTATAGGGCATCTACTCTTTCACGTATATGTCACACAACGACCTAATCTCGATAATGCTGTCGTTCTAGTAACAGCATATCATTTGATCACGAACAGTTTTAAAGACTTGAAGATAAATCCTTCTTTATCATAAAATAAGTCCTAAGGACTTCATCATATAAGAGTTTATTTGAAGATATGCAATGAAATGATGAATAATGCCAAATAACACTTTATTAATTTGTCAATTCATTTACAAATTCAATCATCAACATACTAATGATTGACTCTTAGGATACAATTCCCAACAACTTCCACTTAACCTAAAGCCAATCGGCACAGTATCTAATATCCATCTTCGACTTGTATTTGGTAAACTCTTTGATGTCGATGACTTTGGTAAATGGGTCAGCCAGATTTTCTTTTGTACCAATTTTCTATAGATCAATGTCACCTCGTTCCATAATCTCCCGAACCAGGTGATAGCGTCGCAGAATATGCTTGGTCCGCTGAAGTGCTTTAGGTTCTTTTGCCTGAGCTATGGCTCCAGTATTATCACAAAATATAGAAACTGGACCATCAATGGAGGGTGCCACTCCAAGCTCGGTGATGAACTTGCGCAACCATGCAGCTTCCTTGGCTGCATCAGATGCTGCGATGTATTCTGCTTCGCATGTAGAATCCGCCACTGTGTGCTGCTTGGAACTCTTCCAGCAGATAGCACTATCCTTAAGAGTAAAGATATAATCCAACACACTTTTGCTATCATCTCGATCTGACTGGAAACTGAAATCAGTATATTCCTTAAATTTCAAGTCAGAATCACCATAGTGTTGCCCAAGGAGACAACCCAAGAGGGGGGGTGAATTGGGTTTTGATTAATTATTGACAAATTAAAACTTGATTAGTAAATAATTAAATCTAATGCAAGCAGGTTAATTAAGCTACTTGATGAGGTGATTGGAAGAAACAAATAGTCAATGCAAACACAAGGAAATTTTATAGTGGTTCGGAGCCAACCCTTGCTCCTACCGCAGCAAGCCCTATGTGTCACGAGCAGGCATTGGCCACGAGGCTGATGGCTGACTATTCGTCTAACAGATCAATCTTGACTGAATCCACTCCCCAAGCTTCACTTGGGAGTTCACTATAATTCCTTGGATTACAGCTGGTTGTTTTACAAGTTCACAACCCAACTTGTTGTTTTTGCGAGATCACAACGAACTCGGTCGGTTTCACAGGCTTACCGACTAGAACCATCCGATTATTTTTTCGGGATCACAATCAAACTCTTACACTGTTGGTTTTAACTTTGGCTCACCAACAAATCTTACAACCCTTGATTCAATCCCTGATTGAATCAAGTAAGAAAAATAGTTTGGAAAAAGATACAAGGAAAGCTTCTTAAAAAGCAAATATGAATCAATATGAATAGAGTAAAGTTAGAAGCCCTTAAACAGATTTCGAAAGAGGAAGAAAGGGCTTCTCGAACTCTGAGTCTCCTCTTTGAGTGCACTGAAGATTTGATGTTAGAAGAAGAGCCTTGAATGCGAAGGAAAAACTTCTAGAAATGAATTGAATGCGCCGTTTCTTCCTTCTTTTGCTTGTCTTTTCTCTCAATGGACTCTTGGTAGTTGGAAACGACTTAATGCACAGATGGAGTAACTCTCTTGTTGTCTACTACTGTTTACTCTGACTATTTAAACAGTTCCTTTTGAAAAATAGTCATTAGACACTGATTTGTAACCGTTCTGCACAGTCTGCACCTCCTGACAATGTATTCGTTGGGGTTGGAGTCGACTCGCTCGATCTGGAGTTGACTCGACTGTTGCTGGAGTCGACTCATGCTTTACTGGAGACGACTCGCCCACTGTTCAGGATTTGAATTAAAGTGTCGTCCCAACCTGGAGTCGACTCGGTCCAACCCTGGAGTCGACTCGCCAAGATCTGGAGATGACTCGGCATTTTGGAGACGGCTCATTCTCAGGATTCCAGAGATCTATTTTTCTGCATTTCTCTCTCGAGTCGACTCGGATCCTCTTGGAGTCGACTCGGCTCTCAGAGCCCCAAAAATCAATCCTCTGTCTGTTGATCTAAGCTGCCTCGGAGTCGACTCGCACTTTGTTGGGGTCGACTCGGCTGACTTGGGGTCGACTCTCAAATTCTCGGAGTCGACTCGTTCACAGGGTCACTGAGTTTGGTTTTCTGCCTTTCAGTCCGCTTTCCTCTAAGAGTCGACTCTGGCATGATTAGGAGTCGACTCGCCAAACGTTGGAGTCGACTCGCATACTTCTAGAGTCGACTCGGTAACAGGATGTAGAAAATACCTCTCTGTCTTTCTGTCTGTTACTCCTTAGAGTCGACTCAGATCTATAGAGAGTCGACTCGTCAAGCATCGGAGTCGACTCGAAGTCTTTTGGAGTCGACTCGGTAACAGGGTCTAGAAAACACCTCTCTGTCTTTCTGTCTGTTACTCCTTGGAGTCGACTCGGATCTGTAGAGAGTCGACTCGTCAAGCATCGGAGTCGACTCGAAGCCTTCTGGAGTCGACTCGGTAAAAGGGTCTAAAAAATATCGTTCTGTCTTTCTATCTGTTACCCTTTGGAGTTGACTCGGAACCATCGGGAGTCGACTCGGCAAGCATCGGAGTCGACTCAAAATCTTCGGAGTCGACTCGGTGACAGGGTCTGAAATTCATCTTTCTGTCCTTCTGTCTATTCTCAGTCGGAGTCGACTCGTAGTGTACCGAAGTCGACTCGAGCTTGTGCCAGACCCTCTGAAACACTTAGAGTCGACTCACAATCTTCCGGAGTCGACTCGAGCTTCAGACTTTGGCTCAATTGAGTTCAACACTTAGCCAAATTACTTTGAACCAAGGCTCGATGCTCTTAAAGATAAATAATTCACATATATTCGCCTGAAACACTAGATTGAAATCATTAGTACAACATGAAATAAACTCAAATGCTTTGAGCTCATCAAAATCAAATAGGGGTATAATCAATCACTCCACAATCTCCCCCTTTTTGATGATGACAAAACATTAAGTATTTGTAAAGTGAATTGCTCAACCAAGAGGTGATTTATAGTAAAGTTTTGAAATGAATTCAAATGTCTAGTCATTTAATTTATCCAAAATTTAAAGGTATGAATCAGTAAATCCTGAAATTAAAGCTCCCCCTTTCATTTGGAATTATATAAGCTTTCAAATCATGCAATCAATTATTCGGCTTATATGTGTTTAATGAATTTGCTTTCTTAAGATTTCAGATTCTCCCCCTCAACATGTGCATTCAATTTTGTTTAAGTTTTCTGAATTTTCTTTTAAATGTTTTGAAACTTTAGAGCTTAAATTCTTACTTTCAGAGGGAAGATCTGACAATTTGTTCTTGAGTATGATTCAACTAATCTCCGAATATCCCTTGAATAGATTCTGGAGATCACTCCTTGAGGAACCCCAACAGAGAGATAATGAGCCTCGAGGTATCAAGTCCACTAAGAACAAATTACATTTTGCTTTAAGAATTTTCTTTTATTTAGTGATTCCCTTTACATTTCAATTCATCATATTTTCTCCCCCTTTTTATCATCGTAGCAAAAAGGCACATAACACAGAAAGAGATAATAAGTCAAATTGCATAGATTTTTGAAGGAAAATTTCTATTCATTACAGTAAGTACAAAAATGAATACATATCAGAAAAGTCCTTAAGGGACTGTACATCATAAAATCAAAAATACACTAGGTCGTTTAGTAGTGGATGATGTGGCTTCCGTACTCAGTCTAGTATGTCGCATGAGCAAGCTTATCCCCTCAGATACATTTCCTAGTTGTGCGATGATCTCCGAGGTGGCCTTAGATTGTATCTCAGTTAGCTGGGTCACATTCTTCTGAATAGTGTCAAGCTTGAATATTAAGGCATTTGCAAGCCTTTCCGCACCTTGACTCTGGCTTCCCATCTCTTCTCTGATGCTGTCTCGCATCTTCCTCGTGTCTTCCTTTATGTCGCTAAGGCTCCAGTATTGACCCTAGACTAGGCTCCTTATGTTGGACATTTCCTCCTTAAGGTCTGCTATCATCATGGATACCGCTGCTGTGGAGGGAATGACGTCAGTGGAGGGTGCACTGTGTGAACCTCTCAGCTCCCTCACTATGTCACCTCTCAGCTCCCTCACTATCTCATCTCTCAGCTTCCGGAGCTGCTCAGTGCTGATCCTGACCTCTAGGGGCTGCTGAGGTGGTAGAGATGTAGATGGTCCAGCTGAAGTGGATGGTTCAGTTGGGAATGAGGGACCAGAAGTGGATGAAAAAGTGGAAGGAGCTATGTAGTGGTCCTGGTCATGGTCAGGGCTAGGTGAATGGTGAGTAGTAGGGTCAGATGGTGTAGATGAAGATATTTTTCTAACCTAGACACCCTCTACTTTATAGAAGCCCATTCTGTGAAGAGTCCCCTCACCCATATGATCAGTGTGTTAGATGTATGCCCTAGAAGCCAATTTTGGCTGACACATTATTAATTCTGGGACATAATTTATACTTGACTTTATTATTATTGAATAAATGAAAGGCATCTTTTTCATTCATATTGTTATTGTGTCTATGAATTGTCCAAGAAATTAATAAGATGATGATGCATATTCTCAATAGTTGAGAATTTGAGCCATGTATCATTAGTGATTAATTTCTAAACGCTCCTGATCGGTGGATCATCACGAGGACGGTGATCGATCCAATGAGATCAGTGCACACATTACTTTTCCTATGGACGGACGAGACTCGAGTCCACGGTGTGGAGACACTGAAGTAATAGTGCAGGTGCTTGTTAGAGAACAAGGATACTGAGCGTGACCAAAACAAGAAGTCACTTGGATATCTATCCACTCGTCAGTGACTTGCTTGATGTTGCAGTAGTGTGACTGGTCCTTTGACCTACGGTGCTTCGGCCACTCACAGTAAGGTTATTGTAGTTTGACTGCACACATGCATGGTCTCTAGCCATATGGGTCCATGCAGTATAGATTGGCTGCAGTAGGTTCACTGTAGGAGTAGGGTATGCACCTATAAGGAATCTATCGACCTTGATAGATAAGGAGAGTTTTCCACTCTCGAACTTAAGTCGAATAAATCTTTACATACGACAGACGATGGGGTTTGACGAGTTGTCCATGACCTCCGTCCTGTAGGGATCCACGATAGTAGGACTGTATCACATGATAACTGCACCTAGAGGTTCATCATTCTATTCTACTGGGTAGCCACTACATGCTGCTAGGTGTCACTGGTGGATGGTGGGACTCATAGGGATTATCTCGATGATCGATAAACTCTAATGAGTAGGGTTGGAATCGTTCCAAGCCATTGAAAGGAGTTTTCAATGATATTGTGATAGAGATCACAATATATCTCACTACTAGTCAGAGTAGAACCTATGGGGTCACACACACTAGAGGCATTGACCGATCCGATGGTTGAATCATGATTAGGAATCATAAGTAATCAATTCGATTGATAATAAGTTGAAGAAGGAACAAAGGGAATTAATTAATTGGACTTAAAACAAGAATCCTACTTGGAGTAGGATTTTTAGAGTCCTAATTGGATTAGGACTAGGATTCCTACTTGGACTGGGATTCCTACTTAGACTGGAAATCCTATTTGGAGTAGGACTAGGATTCTTACTTGGAGTAGGATTTCTATAATCCTAATTAGATTAGGAGTTTTGAATTAAATTTGGATTCCTACTTGGAGTAGGATTCCTAGAGTCCTAATCGGATTAGGACTTCGAATTCAAATTAGAGTCCTAATTGGATTAGGACTAAAATTAAATAAGTCCTAATTGGATTAGAATTTCTTAAGTCCTAATTAATTATTAATCTAATGAATTAACATGACTCCTAATTGGATTAGGATTGAAGAGTTCAATTGAGTCATGGTTCATTCAAGTTCTAATTGGATTAGGACTAGCATAGATTAAACCCAATTGATTCATGATTTGGTTAAAGCCTAATTGGTTAGGACTTAGCCATAAGAGGGACACCTAATCCTCCTTAGAGGAGGATTAGGGCATCATAAGAAGGAGGGGATCACGCCCCTCCTCCTTATCTTCTTGGTGCGGCATGAAAAGAGGGCGGCGCCCCTCTTAGGGAAGTCATCAAGAGCTCCTAAATGTTAGGAGCTCCACATGTCTTTAAAAGAGGGTGTGGGCGGCAGCTAGGGCAAGAAATTGAAGCCCTCTCCTCCCTTGTGCCATGGCCCTCTTCCTCCCCTTTGCCTTTAGCCGCAAGCAAGGAGGAAAGCCAAAGGTGGTTGGCGGATCCTCCTCCCTCCTCCCTTCCTTCTTCCAACGCAGGAAAGGAAAAGGCTGAAATCAGGCTTTGGTTCTTCATAAGTCTTCATCCTTCTTCTTCCTCCTCCCAAGCACAATCAAGGGTTAATTAAGGGGAGGACATCAGCCATCAAAGTTATCTCTGCAAGGGAGCTAGCACCCCGGGGAGATAGAAAGCTTAGATCGGTTCCTGCTTCGTGTGGATACCCGTGGAGGCTGGGCACTTGAACGGCTTCAAGCGAACCTTCATCCAAAACCACGATCAACAGTTTGCGGTGATCATCTACCCTCACAAGGTGAAGATCTGATCTTCTAATATTTTTAAAAAGTTTTTAATCCTTACCTAACTACGAACGGTTTTTGAACAACGTTCAAGTGATGAACGGTTGATCCCGCGCATGCCTCTATCGCTGCATCTGAAATTTTTGAAATTTTTTCTGCGGCATGGGCGGGTTCTAACAGTGGTATCAGAGCCTAGGCATTGTAGATTAAGGTAAGGATTAATTATCTAAAGGCATCTTAGATCTGAAATTTAAAAGGTTATGCATGCTGAAAATTTTCAGCATGCAGATTTTTCAAGGGTGTTGATTTTTGCATGCTGATTTTTATGTAATAAAATGATGATTCTAATTGCATTGTTAATGAGATTACAAGGTTTAGAATCATGATTAGCATGATCAGCAACCTATTTCATAACATAATCAATTAAGTTTTAGATCTGAAAATTATAATTGTTGCATGTGGTGATGATCATTGGATTCAAACCCTTTTGGTATCAATTGTAAAGACCTGCGATGTGATCTGCAATGTTATGTAATTTTTCAGATGCTTGCATGCATCTTATTTGATTTTTTGAGAGGCCTGCGTGCCTCCTAAAAGGGGATGTAATTTATTATTATTTTTATTTTATATCTGGTTGTATTTCTATCATGTGATGTGCGTCAACGATCAAGTCGAAGAAAGTACATGAGATGAACGGCGATCTGAGCGGTTGATGCCGATAGGATCAAGAGTTGATCAAGGATCGAATCAAGGAGGCTTGGAACCAATTCAAGAGTT
Organism: Phoenix dactylifera; assembly: GCF_051530095.1. Taxonomy (NCBI): domain Eukaryota; kingdom Viridiplantae; phylum Streptophyta; class Magnoliopsida; order Arecales; family Arecaceae; genus Phoenix; species Phoenix dactylifera. Next base: position 13,407,950 of record NC_143192.1, read on the forward strand.
GAAGACCAGTTGATCGATTGACGTGCATGTGCTTGTAATATGACCTAATTAGAATCCATGATCATCACCTATTTAAAGTTTAGCTTTAATTATTGCTGCGATTATAACTCCCTGCGATGTGCCGTTTGCATGTGATGTGAATGAGAACGGGGTAGATAGGTTTACATGTGATGTTGCAAACCCAATGAGACCTAAACTAAAACCTCCTCAATCAAGTTGAGAGTGAACCAACATGAGCGAGTCATATTAGATTAATTGATCTAATTGGTGTCTAGGAAAGCATGAAAGGTGGTTACTTAATTAGGACCTTACTCTCTGAGTAAGAGGAGCCTCCCACCTGCTTACCTGGCCAATTATTCGATTACCTATTATGAAGAGCTCAAGTTGCAAACACTAAGACCTGATTAACCAATATTAAGTCTGTTGCCCAAGGGGACAAGCCAAGAGGGGGGGGGGGGGGTGAATTGGTTTCTTTTACTTTTAACTATCTTACTTGTGTTAAATGATGAGTTAGTAAACTTAAACAAATCACAATACAAACAACAAGAAGTATAGTGGTTCGGTGCTCTCCTTAGCACCTACGTCCACTCCCCAAGCGACCCTTTGGGAATTCACTATAATCCCGCGGATTACAGTTGGATTGTTTTCCGGGCTCACAATCCAAAAACCTTTACACTTTGGTTTTCCGGGTTCACCAAAAACCTATGTTGGTTTTACGGGCTCACCAACGAACCTTTGTTGGTTTTACGGGCTCACCAACGAACCTTTACAATTGGTTTTCCGGGTTCACCAATCAACCTATTCCATTGGTTTTGCGGGCTAACCAACCAACCTTTACAAGTAGTTTAACAAATAAAGAAAGAAGATTTAAACTCCTAGATGAGCAAATAAAACAATATAATCTACAAAGAAGAGTTTAGAAAGTATTTATCGCTTGTAGTGACTTCTCTCTTCTTTGTCAAGGATGCTTCACTCTTCAAGGGAGGATGGAGCTCTTGATGACTCTTTGAATCTGCTCAACCCCTTTCTTTGATTCTTGAATGAAGCACTTGGATGAAGAAGATTAGGGCACTTTCTCTTTCTTGTGTACTCTTTGATATTCTTTTAAAAAGATGTTCTATCTGATGAATAGTGCCCCTTTAAATAGTTTCCTACATCCATTGGACAAGCCCCAATGGTTAGAATTCAAAAACTAGCCGTTACTCACTGTTGGAAGGACAAAAAGTACATCTGCAGAACTAGCCGTTATGCTTCTGTCCGTGTTTGGGTTGGCTCAACCTGTCCTTGGGTCGACCCAACTTTCACTTGGGTCGACTCAAACTTTCCTTGGGTCGACCCTCTCAGAACCACAGAAACTTGCAATTCAGCCTTCCTTCACTTGGGTCGACCCAACCTTCCTTTGGGTCGACTTAAGGTTCAGTTGGGTCGACTCAACTTCTTCTTGGATCGACCCTAACAGGGTTTCCAGAGAACCTTTTCTGTCTTCTGTTCTGTCTTGCCTTTGGGTCGACCCTCTCAGGGTTTGGGTCGACTCAAGCTTGGGTCGACTCAACTTCATCTTGGGTCGACCCTCTCAGTATTTCCAGAGAACCATTTTTCTGAGTCTTTGAGAGGCTTGAGGTTTGGGTCGACTCATGCTTTCCTTGGGTCGACCCAACTTACTGTTCATCTGTGCCATTTTTGCAGAAGTGTGCCAAATGCTTTCTTGATGTGCCGGGGTCGACCCAATCATCCTTTGGGTCGACTCAATCCACACTTTGCTGCATCTCAAGATTAGATTTATTCAAATAAACAATGAAATGTATCTATATCAATTTATACAAATATACTGAGAGTAATAGACTTACAAATGAAGTATCGATTTAACTTATAACATACTCTAGATAATTGCTTGTTAATCATCAAAATAACACTATCATCCTCAATCTCCCCCTTTTTGATGATTACAAAATAAAGAGTATGATCCTATTGATACTTATCTTAAAATCAGTTTTTGAAAGGGCTTAACTTGCTGAATTTCAGCTTTTCATATATAAGAGTGAAGTCTCCCCCTATATCATTCAAATGTTGCCAATTTGACGTTTTGAATTGCTCTCCCTTTCATTTATAATTCATTAAAGATGAAACTCCAAAAGTTTGAGATAAAACATGAGTTTCAGGTTATGTATCGAGGTGTGAAAGGTGCGTGCCAAATTCTGAAATTCTATATGCCAAATTCTGAAATTTGATAGAAATTTTTGATTTGATTATTTTCATTGTTGCAAATTGCTCTCCCTTGGATGTATATGCTTTCCTATATGATTTTCAATTTGTTTTACAAGTTATTTCATTATTTCTCCTTCTTTCTTTACTTCTCCTCTTATCACTCTACCTTTACTTCTCCCCCTATTACTCTTTCTTTACTTCTCCCCCTTTTTGTTATCATCAAACAGATGCATGGGAAAAGACACAATAAATAACAAACATTCAAACTTCATTGATCAAAATAGGAACATTTTAGTACATTCATGCCCAAAAACAAAAACAAATACAATGTTCCTTAATCAAAGTTTAAAGATACATGATAAAAGCAAAATACATATGAGACTAGATATCTAGCCTAGGCTCTAAACAGAAATGCTAATATCAGCCTAGGGAGTATCTAATGGCTGGGATCTAGTCCTCATCCTCCTAGTGTACGTGGCGAGGGGAGGTCGAGCCTGGTGAGACTGTGTCTGGCGTGGAGCACGACGAGCTGGATGACTCTGTGCCGATATCTCTGACTCAGCAGCCTGTGGCACAGATGGTCCATGGGTCTCTCTCTCTCTCCGGAGTGCTCCTATCTGCTGCCTCAGATCACTGATCTCAGCAGACATGATGTCCAGTCGGCTCGTCAGCCCATCAGTAATAGTCCTCGCCTGAGCTGACGTACTATCTAATCTGCTCGTCAGCCCGTCAGTGATAGTCCTCGCCTGAGCTGACATGATCTCAGTCATCCTACTCCAGAACTCATCGGTATCTCTCGGAGGAACAGATGACGATGGTCCAGCCTCTGAAGGTGTAGTAGGATGATCCATATGCTCCTCATCCTCAGGGATAGGGTCTCCATGATCTGATGCATCACCCTCTGGTGCCTCACCCTGAATCCCTGCTCCAGTATTAATCCACTGCCCGTTCACTTTCTCATATCCCATGCGTATAAGTGTCCGTGCAGTGTATGTGTCAGTATGAAGCAGACTCCTGGATGCCTCCCCCTCGACAGATATACCGTGCTGTCGAAAAATCAACGTGAGTATCATACCATAAGGTAGTGATACTCTGGAGTTGCAGATCACTTTCCTTATCTGCTTCAGTATCATGGCCGGGAGATTCAGGGAAATACCCTGAATAATATACTCCATCACTACTAGATCTCGCTCTGTGATGAGATCGAATCTCCCGCTCTTTGGAAATAAAATTCTATTTATGATACTGAGCAATAATCTCATTTCAGCAGATAAAGAGCTTGCTATTACCTTTTTTGAGAAGTCAAAGTCCTCATTTTTCATAATCAACTGCAGAGCTCTCATCTTGTTTTCTGGCTTTTCCGAAGTGGCTCCTTCGCAGGGAAGATGAAGTAGCTCACTTAAACTCTCCTCGGAAACTCGAACCCTAACTCCTCGTGTTAGATGAATGCCCTAAAAGCCAATTTGGCTGACACATTGTTGATTCTAGGGACATAATTTTGTACTTGACTATTTATTATTGAATAAATAAAAGGCATCTTTTCATTCATATTGTTTATGTGTCTATGAATCGTCCAAGGAATTAATAAGATGATGATACATATTCTCAAGAGTTGAGAATTTGAGTCATGTATCATTGTGATTAATTTCTAAATGCTCCTGATCAATGGATCATCATGAGGACGGTGATCGATCCGATCAGTGCACAGATCACTTTCCTTCTGGATGGACGAGACTTGAGTCCACAGTGTAGGGACACTGAAGTGATAGTGCAGGTGCTTGTTAGAGAACAAGGGTACTGAGCGTGACCAAGACAAGAAGTCACTTGGATGTCTATCCACTCGTCAGTGACTTGCTTGATGTTGCAGTAGTGTGACTGGTCCTTTGACCTGCGGTGCTTCGGCTACTCACAGTGAGGTTATTGTAGTTTGACTGCACACATACATGGTCTCTAGCCATATGGGTCCATGCAGTGTAGATTGGCTGCAGTAGGTTCACTGTAGGAGTAGGGTATGCACCTATAAGGAATCTATCGACCTTGATAGGAGAGGAGTGATCCTATGTGATTTGTTAGACTGAGTTCTAAGACCTTGGCCAGGGCAGTAATATAAAGTGGAAAAAGAGTTTTCCACCATCGAACTCAAGTCGAATAAATCTTGACATATGACAGACGATGGAGTTTGACGAGTTGTCCATGACCTCCGTCCTGTAGGGATCCACGATAGTAGGATTGTATCACACGTTAACTGCACCTAGAGGTTCATCATTCCATTCTGCTGGGTAGCCACTACATGCTGCTAGGTGTCACTGGTGGATGGTGGGACTCATAGGGATTATCTTGATGATCGATAAACCCTAATGAGTTGAGTTGGAATCGTTCCAACCCATTGAAAGGAGTTTTCAATGATATTGAGATAGAGATCACAATATATCTCACTACCAGTCAGAATAGAACCTATGGGGTCACACACACTAGAAGTATTGACCGATTCGATGGTTGAAATCGTGATTAGGAATCACAAGTAATCAATTTGATTGATAAGAAGTTGAAGAAAGGAACAAAGGGAATTAATTAATTGGACTTGAAACAAGAGTCCTACTTCGGGTAGGATTCCTAGAGTCCTAATTGGATTAGGACTGGGAATCCTAGTTGGAGTAGGACTGAAATTCCTACTTGGAATAGGATTCCTACAATCCTAATGAGATTAGGAATTTTGAATTAAAATTGGATTCCTACTTGGAGTAGGATTCCTAGAAATCCTAATTGGATTAGGACTTCGGATTCAAATAGAGTCCTAATTGGATTAGGACTAAAATTAAATACATCCTAATTGGATTAGGATTCCTTAAGTCTAAATTAATTATTAATCTAATGAATCAACATGACTCCTAATTGGATTAGGATTGAAGAGTTCAATTGAGTCATGGTTCATTCAAGTCCTAATTGGATTAGGACTAGCATAGATTGAACCCAAAATTGGCTAATCCTAATTAGATTAGGATTAAACCATGAGAGAGGCACCTAATCCTCTTTGGAAGAGGATTAGGCTAACCAAGTAAGAGGGGCATCAGCCCCTCTCCAATTGGTTAGGGCGACAAGAAGAGAGAAGGGGCCGGCGCTCCAAAGAAAGAAGGTTGTCAAGGGCTCCTAAGTTGTAGGAGCCCTTGATGCTTATAAAAAGGGACCTAGGGCTGGCGCCCTAGGAGTGAGCTCTCTTCCTCCTCTTGCTGCCGCCACCAGCCCCTCTCCTCTCTTGGTTCAGCCGCAAGCAAAGGGAGAGCAAAGTCCAAGCGTTGGCGTCATCCTCTTCCTCCAATCCTTCTTCCAACGCAGGGAAAAGAAAGAAGGCTGCAGAAGCTGTGTTCTTCATCCTTGAGTTCCTCCTTCTTCTTCCTCCTCTCAAGTGCAATCAAGGGTTGATTGAAAGAGAGGAGATCAGCCATCAAAAGCTATCTTTGCAAGGGAGCTAGCACCCCGGTGAGATAGAGAGCTTGGATCGGATCCTGCTTCGTGTGGATACCCGTAGAGGCCGGACGTTTGAACGGCTTCAAGCGAACCCTCTTCCAAAACCACGAATTCAGATTTGTGGTGATCATCTACCCGCGCAAGGTGAAGATTTGATCTTCCTAATAGTTTTAAAAGTTTTAATTCTTACCTAATTACGAAAGGTCTCGAAACAACGTTCATGCGATGAACGTCGAACCCGTGCATGCCGATTCCGCTGCCATCTGAAAAATTTTTGAAATATCAGCGGCATGGGCGGGTTCCCAACACCTCGAACTTCCGAAATAAGCCCTCCCATTCCAGTTTTAAGGAAGGCATAGAACTCCCGAACTAATCCGGGGTAGATCATCACATCTAGGGAGCAAAGATACTCCCAACCTTGCCTTTGGATCCATTCCCTCAATCTAAACCCTTCTTGATCAAAGAACTCAGAATGGATCCTTCTCCCCGTTGTAACCGGTCTCGCTGCAAATCTTGCAAGTATAACTGAGGGGGAAGGAGGAGGAGGTGGCTCCGCACGTGCCTCACGTTGTGGAGACACTGTAGATGGCTCCGTAGGTTACCTTTCCTCACGTTGGATCCGTGAGACTCTTCCGGATCTCTTGGCTACGGCTCTTTTGGGTCCCATTTCTCCAAGATTTTAAGGTAATCTACTGTTTGGAGGAGTTTGGAGGAGTTTGGAGAGTGGAGATTAGAGTATTCAGAAGAGGACAAGGGCAAACAGTGCCCTAATAGTGCTCTCGGGTCCCCCTTTTAACAGTGGGGTCTCGACGTTGGGTCGACTCAAAAAATTTCTTGGGTCGACTCAACGTTGGGTCGACCCAAGTGCAGAATTTTTCTTTTCTCTTCCTTTTTGCTTCTAAAAATTTTTCTTGCTTCCAATCCTTATAAATTCTTTCTGGGACAATGATACATGAGTAAGGAATCTATAGATAACAAGTTTGACTCATGTTTCATGGGTTTTTAGAAATTGGAGGAATGTATCATGAGACTACTTGCTCCCTTTTATATTTCTTCAATAAAAAGGATCGCATATGCCTAATTCCCTCCTTAGCGTGCAGAATCTATCTTCACTCAAGGGTTTTGTAAATATGTCGGCTAATTGTTTTTCAGTGCATATATGTTCAATACATATGTTTCTATTTTGCACATGATCCCTAATAAAATGATACCTTATTTCTATGTGTTTGGCTTTAGAATGCTGAACTGGATTTTTAGTAAGATTGATGGCACTAGTGTTATCACATTTAATAGGAATATTATCTAGCTTAACTCCATAGTCCTCTAGTTGTTGCTTAAGCCATAGTACTTGAGCACAACAACTACCAGCAGCTATATATTCAGCTTTAGCTGTGGACAGTGCCACTAAATTCTGCTTTTTGCTAAACTATGATACTAAGTTATTTCCTAAGAATTGACATGTGCCACTTGTGCTCTTCCTATCTAATTTGCATCCAGCAAAATCAGCATCTGAATATACAAGCAAATCTAGACAGGAGTCTCTTGAGTACCATAATCCTATATTGGTAGTTCCTCTTAAATATCTAAGAATTCTTTTAACAGCACTTAAATGTGACTCCTTAGGATCCGATTGGTATCTAGCACATATTCCTATACTAAATACGATGTCGGGTCTACTAGCAGTAAGGTAGAGCAAGGATCCAATTAGTCCTCTATAGAGTTTAATATCAATACTCTTCCCTTTTTCATCTTTGTCTAGCTTACTAGTAGGATTCATTGGAGTGCCTACTCCCTTATGATTTTCATTCCCAAACTTCTTTAGTATTTCCTTTGTATACTTAGTTTGATGAATGAAAATGCCTTCCTTAGTTTGTTTGATTTGTAATCCTAGAAAGAAGCTTAGTTCTCCCATCAAACTCATTTCGAATTCTCCATGCATTAAATCAGCAAATTCTTTGCACAGAGTATCATTTGTGGTACCAAAGATTATGTCATCTACATATATTTGAACCACTAATAGATTTTTGTCCTTTCTTTTGAGAAATAGTGTTTTATCTACATTTCCTCTACTAAAGTCATTATTAAGCAGAAATTTGCTTAATCGATCATGTTGACCCCCTTATAGATTTTGATGAATACAAAACACTAGAGTAAAATTCCATTATATCTTAACAATTTAATTGAGGAATTCATGTGTCTTATTAAGAATATTGTTAAGAAATGTCTAGGCAAGTTCCCATAATTTTTATGAATTTATTGAAGAATATTTTGAGTTAAAGAAAACAGATCAGGGACAGCCGAGACGTCTCCGGATAGTTTTAGAGACGTCTCTGGCACAAACAGGAAGAACCGGCACACTTGGAGACGTCCCCGACACCTGCCGAGTCGTCCCCGCGTTAGCGGAGTCGACTCTCTCAGTAGCGGAGTCGACTCTCTCAGTGGCGGCAGAAAGGCAGTTTTCAAGAGATATGCGCGAGACGTCCCCACAGTAAGCCGAGTCGTCCCCGCAAGTAAAAAGGAGACTTTCCGAGTCGTCCCCAAGATAGCGGAGACGGCTCTCTCAGGGTTTTCCAGAGAATGGTTTTTTGGGTGATAAGGAAGCGGAGTCGACCCTGAGACAGCAGAGTCGTCCCCATGCATAAAGTGCAGACAACCCGAGACGTCCCCTGAAGGAGCGGAGTCGACTCTCTCAGAAAATACCAGAGGACATGTTCTTCGGAGATAAAGAAGAGGAGTCGTCCCCAGATCAGCGGAGTCGTCCCCAGATCAGCGGAGTCGTCCCCATTGAAAAAGTGCAAACAAGCCGAGACGTCCCCTGAAAGTGCCGAGTCGACCCCATACAACGGAAAAAGTAAAATCTTGTAGCCGAGACGTCTCCCGTTGAAGCGGAGACGTCCCCGGAGTGACTGGGACGCGACTGACAGCTTTTCAGGTTTGGTTTGAATTTCAAATCCTTCTTTCTTTGTCTCTAACGGCTATATTTGCTTTTTGGGCTATAAAAGGGACCTCTTAAGTGCTTCTCAACAACTCTTCACCAACCCAAAGCTAGATCATTCAAGAGAGAAGTAAGAAAGAAAAGTTCAAGGGAGTGAGTGCATTCAAGTGAAGAAATCAAGTGTTTTCAAGCTTCCCAAGTGATTTCAAGCTCAATCACTCTCGTGCGCTTGGGATTCAAAGCTCACACTCAATCCTACGCGCTCCACATCAGAAGAATCAATATCTCCCACGCTTCCAACGGCAAAAGGATTCTTCCGGGTTCTATTGTTCATAATTGCAATATTTGCTTTTTAGAGCTTTTCCTTTCTTTTGTAAACTCTTTCGTTGTGGTGCTTGTTCCAGTCAAGGGACTTGGAACAAGGGAAAGGCGTCCCAAGCCTAAGTGAAATTGGGGGTTTTAGGGTTTGTTGTGAACCCGGTGTAAAACAACGAGTTGGGTAGTAAACTCGCAAAACTACCGTACTGTAATCGTGGATTATAGTGGAAATTTCCAAAGGTGATTTGGGGAGTGGATGTAGGAGCAGTGGAAGCTCCGAACCACTATAAAACCTTGTGTTTGCGATTGACCTTTCTCATTCCTCCTTCTTTACTTTAGTGCATATATTCGTGTGTTTTATTTTTAATTAGTCAAAAGTTTTTAAAACACCCAATTCACCCCCCTCTTGGGTGACCATCTCTGGGCAACAAGTGGTATCAGAGCTGGTGCTCTGTGTATTTCTTGAAAGACCTAACCGTCTTAGCCAAAGATCTAGATGGCAACACCCTTTAACAATGTCCCTGCCGAGGGGCAAGCAACCAATAGACCTCCACTCTTCAATGGGACAAATTATACCTATTGGAAGACTAGAATGAGAATCTTCATTCAAGCACAAGACTATGCCTTGTGGAGGGTTATAGTCAAGGGACCACAAGAACCATCACATGTGGTTAATGGCATTCGAGTTCCCAAACCTGAGGAGGATTGGGATGAGAATGATGATAGGATGGCTCAACTCAATTCTAGAGCCATGAACTCACTATTTTGTTCTTTAGATGTAAATGAGTTCAATAGAGTCTCTACATGTAGTTCCGCTAAGGAAGTATGGGATAGGCTTGAAGTTACCCACGAGGGTACAAATCAAGTCAAAGAGTCCAAAGTGAACATTCTAGTTCACAAATATGAATTGTTTAAGATGGAACCTAATGAAACCATCACATGCATGTTTACACGTTTTACCGAAATTATTAATGGCCTAAAAAGCTTGGGCAAATCTTACACTAACCCCGAACTTGTGAGTAAAATTCTCAGGTCACTGCCAAAAGTATGGGAAGCAAAGGTCACGGCGATTGTAGAAGCCAAAGACCTCAACACTTTGGGGCTAGAACAACTCTTGGGCTCATTGATGACGCATGAGCTCACGATGAAGCAGCATGAAGAAGAGTTGCCAAAGAAAAAGACAATCGCACTCAAGGCTACCTCAAGTGTATGTGAAGAAGAGAGCAGTGAGAGTGAAGAAGAAAGTCAAGATGAGGACTTGGGTTTGATAGTAAGGAAGTTTAAAAAATTCATGAGAAGAAAGAAACCCTTCCCAAGAAAGAAATTTGGAGGGAGAAATGATTGGGAAAAAGAAAAGGAAAAAGAAAGAGACCCAATCTTATGCTATGATTGCAAGAGACCGGGACATATTCGTTCCGAATGCCCTCAACAAAAGAAGTATTTTGGAAAGAAGAAGAAGAAGGCATTGAAGGCAACATGGGATGATAGTGACACATCATCCTCCGAGGAAGAGAAGGAAGAGACCGCCAATCTATGCTTCATGGCGTTCGAAGACGACGAGGTATGTCAAAATCCAACCATAAATTTTACTTTAGAAGAATTATATGAGGCTTTTCAAAAACTTATGGGTGATTGTAGTATGTTAGGAGCAAAGAATAAAGAATTAAAAGCCTCCAATCAAAAACTAAAGGAAAATATTGAAAACTTATTAATTGAAAAGGAGAGCATTAAAAATATTAACACTACTAACCTAGAAATCAAAAATTCAAAACTGAGCATTGAAAATGAAAAGGCAAAAACACTAATTAAGGAATTAAATCTAAAAGTAAAATCCCTACTCGATAATAATACCTCACTTGCACAAAATGTTGAATCTCTTAAAAAGGATAAGGAAGAACTAGTCAAAGAAAATTTGAATCTTAAGAATGAGGTACATAAATACAAACCAATTGTTGAAAAATTTACACAAAGCTCTGAAAAATTAAATCTTATTCTTTCAAATCAAAGAGCTGTTTTTAATAAAGCCGGATTAGGATATAAAACTAATGAGCAACAAAAGTATCTAAAGAATTTCTTTGTAAAAGCAAAAGACGTAAAAACTGAAAAACCAACATGCTTTCTTTGTGGAAAGAATGGACATAAAGCCTACTCTTGTATTCAAAGAAAAATCCAAACTAACAAGAATACATTTGTAAAAGCTAAAAGCATAACTAAAGTATGGGTGCCTAAGGGAACCAACTACACTAACCACGAAGGACCCAAGAAAACTTGGGTACCTAAGAGCTTCACATGATCATTTTGCAGGTATGCCTTGCAGCCGGGAATAAAAAGAGAATGTGGTATCTTGATAGTGGTTGCTCAAGGCATATGACCGGTGACAAGAGTCTCTTCGTCACCTTGGAATCAAAAGAAGGAGGAGTAGTCACATTTGGAGATAATGCTAAAGGCCGAATTATTGGTATGGGTAAAATCTCCATATCACCCTCCTCATTTATTGATAATGTATTGTTAGTTAATGGACTAAAACATAATTTATTAAGTATAAGTCAATTTTGTGACAAGGGATTTAAAGTGTCATTTGAATCATCACTATGCATAATTAGTAGTCCAAATGATAATGAGATCATACTCACAGGACATAGGCATGGAAATGTTTACATGGTAGATCTTGATGATCTCACCATGAAGGATGGCCAATGTCTTGTAGCCATGAATCCCAAAGTCAATGAGACTAGTTGGTTATGGCATCGTAGGTTAGGGCATGCTAGCATGGACTTAATCTCCAAATTAATTACAAAAGATCTAGTCAAAGGACTACCAAAAATAGACTTTGAGAAGAATAAAATTTGCGCTGCATGTCAATTAGGGAAACAAACAAGAAGTTCCTTCAAGTCTAAGAATATAGTCTCAACAACAAAACCCTTAGAACTAATTCACATGGATTTGTTTGGACCCACTAGAACTGCTAGTCTAGGGGGTAAGAAATTTGGTCTTGTAATTGTTGATGATTTTTCACGTTTTACATGGGTTTCATTTCTTGCACATAAAGATGAGTCCTTTCCTGCTTTTATCAAGTTTCATAATAGGGTTTCGAATGAACTCAATCTTAAACTAAAAGCAATTAGGAGTGATCATGGTACCGAGTTTGAAAATCAGCACTTTGAAAAGTTTTGTGACGAAAATGGTATCAATCACAATTTCTCGGCACCTAGGACACCCCAACAAAATGGGATGGTAGAAAGGAAGAATCGCACACTAGCAGATATGGCTCGTACCATGTTGTGCGAATCGGATCTACCAAAGTATTTTTGGGCTGAAGCAATAAATACTTCATGTTATATCTTAAATCGTGCTTTAGTTAGATCCATCTTAAAGAAAACACCGTATGAGTTGATAAAAGGTAAGAAACCAAATATAAGTTATTTTCATGTTTTCGGTTGTCGATGCTTTATTTTGAACAATGGAAAGGACAATCTCAGTAAATTTAGTGCTAAATCAGATGAGGGGATCTTCTTAGGTTACTCCTCATCTAGTAGAGCATACAGGGTCTTCAACAAGAGAACTCTCGTTGTTGAAGAATCCATTCAGGTTGTTTTTGATGAAACTAATGGAGATTCTTCTAGAAAAGAAGAAGATGGTGATGTAGGTATACTTGAAGACCAAATGAAGGAACTCTCCACTCAAGACAAACAACATGAGGATGAGATCAAAGAAGATACAAATCAGCGAGATGAAGAAGATCAACCTCCATCAAGAAATCAAGATCTTCCTAAAGAATGGAGGTATGCACATGGTCATCCAAAGGATCTAATCCTTGGTGATCCTTCACAAGGTATAAGAACTAGATCCTCTTTAAGAAACACTAGTAATTATCTTGCCTTCGTTTCGCAAATAGAGCCTAAATCACTAGAAGAAGCTGAAAAAGATGATAATTGGATGAATGCTATGCAAGAGGAATTAAACCAATACGAAAGAAATGAAGTTTGGACTCTAATGAAAAGACCCCCTAATGTTTCAACTATAGGCACCAAGTGGGTGTATAGAAATAAACTAGATGAATATGGAATAGTAATAAGAAACAAAGCTAGGCTAGTGGCCAAAGGATATAATCAGGAGGAAGGAATAGATTTTGATGAAACTTTTGCTCCTGTTGCTAGGTTAGAGGCTATTAGACTGCTTTTAGCATATGCATGCTTCATGGATTTTAAACTCTATCAAATGGATGTAAAAAGTGCATTCTTAAATGGCTATATAATGGAGGAAGTTTATGTAGGACAACCTCCAGGTTTTGAAAATCACTTACATCCAGATTATGTGTATAAATTGCATAAAGCATTGTATGGACTTAAGCAAGCTCCTAGGGCATGGTATGAAAGATTAAGCAATTTCCTAATTGAGAACAAATTTAAGAGATGAAATGTAGACAAAACCCTCTTTATTAAAAGAAAAGGAAATGACTTATTGCTTGTACAAATTTATGTGGATGATATAATTTTTGGTGCTACTAATGATAGTCTTTGTCAAGAGTTTGCCAAGCTTATGCAGGGAGAATTTGAAATGAGCATGATGGGTGAGCTCAACTTCTTCCTTGGGCTACAAATAAAATAATCAGAGGAAGGCATCTTCATCAGTCAGTCCAAATACATCAAGGAAATGCTGGAAAAATTCAAGATGAAGGATGCAAAGGAAATCAGCACACCCATGAGCTCAAGTTGCAAGCTTGACAAAGATGAAAAAGGTAAAAGTATAGACTGCAAATTGTACAGAGGTATGATAGGCTCTCTACTTTACCTTACTGCTAGTAGACCAGATATATTATTCAGTGTTTGTATGTGTGCTAGATACCAAGCATATCCTAAGGAATCACACTTGCAAGCTGTTAAAAGAATATTTAGATATCTAGTAGGGACATCTAATGTAGGTTTATGGTATTCTAAACAATCTGACATAAACTTAATTGCTTATTCCGATGCTGATTTTGCCGGGTGCAAACTCGACAGAAAAAGCACAAGTGGCACATGTCAACTCTTGGGTGCCAATTTGGTTTCTTGGTTTAGCAAGAAACAAAATTCAGTTGCCTTGTCCACAGCTGAGGCTGAGTACATTGCAGCTGGAAGCTGTTGTGCCCAAGTTCTTTGGATTAAGCAACAACTTGAAGACTTCGGTATCAAAATGGATAATATACCAATTAAATGTGATAATACAAGTGCAATTAACTTAACAAAAAATCCTGTCCAACACTCTAAGTCAAAGCATATAGAGATTAGGCATCATTTTATTAGGGATCATGTGCTGAAAAATGATGTGATGATTGAATATGTATATACTGAAAATCAATTAGCTGATATCTTTACAAAGCTCCTTTGTAAAGAAAGATTCAATTTCTTAAGGAATGCCTTGAGCTTGTATGATCCTAGCAAATGAGTTGAATTTGTATTGCATTGCTTTGCTACTCAAACTAATAATCAACCTCAAGGTAAACATAAGTGAAAACATGAATTCATCTAAGCTAAATGACGAACTGTTTGACTTTCCGGAGGATGGTTACCCTCCCTTGGACTCTTCATGGAGATATTTTCAGAGCCTATTTCATAGGTATTCGAAATTTGGTCAAACACTCCTCATCTCAATATTAATAATTCAAAAATCATTATCAAATTATTATAGGATGTATCATTAAGGGGGAGGATCACAAACAAATTCACTCTAAGTTTATCAAAAAAATCATGTTGATTAGGGTGATTAAACAAAAATTGGGAGAAGATAGAATTCAGTCTGAAATTTTTCAGTGCCGGAGACGTCTCTGGCAAATCGCAGAGACGTCCCCCCAGGGGAGACGTCTCGCCTTAGTCGCGGAGACGTCTCGGGGACCGAAGGAGGGCTTTTTAAATAGGTTGAAATCGCTCGAGCCGACTCGAGCTTTCTCCTTCATTACCGACCAAAACGAAAAACCCTAGCCTCCATTTGCTCTCCACCTCAAATCCTAGCCTCCGTTTGCTCTACATCACAAACCCTAGCATCCATGGCACCAAAGAAGGCTAGGACGACCCGTGGAAGGCGACCTAGGGTAGCGGCCGACGGTGAGGAACGATGGGAAGAACCCTCCGCACCGTCTCCTCCGGTTGCTCCGCCAACCACGACTATTTCCTGTGCAAATCGCACAGTCACGACAGGAAGGTACATAGATTTCTCCTTTTTAGATCATGAGGGGTTCTCTATTGGAGAGAGACTCCGAGCCCAAGGGTGGGAACACTTTTGTACCCTCAATACCTCGACCTACCCCGGCCTAGTTAGAGAACTTTTTAGCAATATGGCCTTAGGGGACCTAGGGTACACTGGATATGTCCAAGGGACATTAGTAGAAGTCAATGAAGATGTCCTATCCACTGTCTTACAAATTCCTAGGGACGGTGAGGCTCCAACCTCACATCCCCAAAGGGAGTCAGCCCTAAATTTACTTTTAGGAAGAGAGGACTGCGGCCCTCTTGATGTTGTCAATTCCCAGGACCTAAATGCAGAGATGAGACTTCTCTTAAGTATTGTCAACCGGGTCCTATTTCCTAAAACCGGTCGCTTCGATTTTGTTTCGGAGCGAGACTTAGTTATAATGCACCATATCCTACTAGGGATCCCTCTAAACCTCCCTAGACTCATGCTAAATTACATTGCCCTATGTCATAGGTATTCTAGGTTTAGTATACCCTATGGCATGATCTTTACCTTAATCTTTAAACACTTCAAGGTTCCCATTCCAACAAATGAACCTGCAAAGCCCTTGAGAAACACCGACTATTACAATGAGGGCACAATGAGAAGAATGGAATTTCATAAGATAGATGGATCGTGGGTCAAGGTACCAAAGAGAAAAACCCAAATCCTAGAGCCTGAGATCCCACATCATGAGTCTGACCATCACTCTCCTCCACCTAGCCACATGGATATCCCTGATATTCCCTCCAGCTCAGCTGGACCTTCCACATCCATGCCACCACCTCCTCCAGTTAGTGGGCCCTCCTTTCTGTCAGAGGATCAGATGCGCACCTTAGCATCTGCCATTTGCCAGCAGATGAGGGAGGAGATGAGATCCATGATCTCCACAGAGTTGGCCCCCATCAGAGCTTCACATGAAGGGCTTCTACAAGAGATGAAGGATATTAGAAGTCAAATTGAAGCTACAACACAAGAAATAATTGGTGTGGGTGCCACCCAAACTATCAGATCATTAGAGCTCAAGGACAGCTTGAAGAGCATTTCCAAGAGTCTTAAAGAGCTAACAAAACCAGATGGCAATGTGAGCACCTTAGTTGCCCAACTCAGAGGAAGAATTGAAATGGCAACTATAGAGTTTGAGGCACTTGTGGCAGGTTTCCACAAGTCACAGGGAGATCAATTTAAGACCCTCATGGATTCCTTCAACACATTCATAGATGCAGCTTGTAAGGTTTATGAACAAAATACAGCTGGTAGGGCCCATGAGCAACGTCGCCGATGATGGATATCTTGTAGGATCTTCTTTTTGTAAATCCTAGGCTATTTTTGAAACACTTATGTATTAGAAATCAATACTTGTAATGATTTCTTCTTTTTGACTATGTACTGACTTCAAAGGTTCACAATGATACATGAATACAATCCCTTTTGAAAACTGTGTACATTGCCAACTCTATGTATGTGTTTCTATGAATGTGAATGTGCCTCTTGATGTGTCATAAGAATCTCATAACATACATTAAGTATTCAGATTTGGCACAACGTATCAAAGCATATGAAACAGGGGGAGCACAACCTGAATATCAAAGGGGGAGTAAAATGAACACTGAATATATTGAATATAGAGATAATTTGTCCCCTTCATTGTTGATGACAAAAAGGGGGAGTAGATATTGAATGTAGAGATAGTGAAAGGGGGGAGCAGTTATATATATGGATATTGAATATGGAATGCAAAATTTATAATCTTACTCCAAAGTTGATTTAGAAAGGATAAAATTGAAGAATATTGACCTTAAGATAATTGCCCTTCTGGAAAAGAAAGGGGGAGTCAAAAAGAATCTAGCTTTCAATTATCCTCAGCATCAATACTTCATTTTAACTTGATTCAAATTCAGTTGATATGCTAAAATCATTTAAGAACTATAAAGATCAATCTTATGCACAAGGAAAGAACTGAAAATTGAATACTTTGAGTGATGCACATTGTATCTAGTTCTAATCAAAACATTATACTTGTACATCTGATCAAATACTGTGTATATGTTTAAATCTCAAATTTTGCATATACTCAGTGTTTTGTCATCATCAAAAAGGGGGAGATTGTTGACCCCCTAATAGATTTTGATGAATACAAAACACTAGAGTAAAATTCCATTATATCTTAACAATTTAATTGAGGAATTCATGTGTCTTATTAAGAATATTGTTAAGAAATGTCTAGGCAAGTTTCCATAATTTTTATGAATTTATTGAAGAATATTTTGAGTTAAAGAAAACAGATCAGGGACAGCCGAGACGTCTCCGGATAGTTTCAGAGACGTCTCTGGCACAAACAGGAAGAACCGGCACACTTGGAGACGTCCCCGACACCTGCCGAGTCGTCCCCGCGTTAGCGGAGTCGACTCTCTCAGTAGCGGAGTCGACTCTCTCAGTGGCGGCAGAAAGGCAGTTTTCAAGAGATATGCGCGAGACGTCCCCACAGTAAGCCGAGTCGTCCCCGCAAGTAAAAAGAAGACTTCCCGAGTCGTCCCCAAGATAGCGGAGACGGCTCTCTCAGGGTTTTCCAGAGAATGGTTTTTTGGGTGATAAGGAAGCGGAGTCGACCCTGAGACAGCGGAGTCGTCCCCATGCATAAAGTGCAGACAACCCGAGACGTCCCCTGAAGGAGCGGAGTCGACTCTCTCAGAAAATACCAGAGGACATGTTCTTCGGAGATAAAGAAGAGGAGTCGTCCCCAGATCAGCGGAGTCGTCCCCATTGAAAAAGTGCAAACAAGCCGAGACGTCCCCTGAAAGTGCCGAGTCGACCCCAGACAACGGAAAAAGTAAAATCTTGTAGCCGAGACGTCTCCCGTTGAAGCGGAGACGTCCCCGGAGTGACTGGGACGCGACTGACAGCTTTTCAGGTTTGGTTTGAATTTCAAATCCTTCTTTCTTTGTCTCTAACGGCTATATTTGCTTTTTGGGCTATAAAAGGGACCTCTTAAGTGCTTCTCAACAACTCTTCACCAACCCAAAGCTAGATCATTCAAGAGAGAAGTAAGAAAGAAAAGTTCAAGGGAGTGAGTGCATTCAAGTGAAGAAATCAAGTGTTTTCAAGCTTTCCAAGTGATTTCAAGCTCAATCACTCTCGTGCGCTTGGGATTCAAAGCTCACACTCAATCCTACGCGCTCCACATCGGAAGAATCAATATCTCCCATGCTTCCAACGGCAAAAGGATTCTTCCGGGTTCTATTGTTCATAATTGCAATATTTGCTTTTTAGAGCTTTTCCTTTCTTTTGTAAACTCTTTCGTTGTGGTGCTTGTTCCAGTCAAGGGACTTGGAACAAGGGAAAGGCGTCCCAAGCCTAAGTGAAATTGGGGGTTTTAGGGTTTGTTGTGAGCCCGGTGTAAAACAACGAGTTGGGTAGTAAACTCGCAAAACTACCGTACTGTAATCGTGGATTATAGTGAAAATTCCCAAAGGTGATTTGGGGAGTGGATGTAGGAGCAGTGGAAGCTCCGAACCACTATAAAACCTTGTGTTTGCGATTGACCTTTCTCATTCCTCCTTCTTTACTTTAGTGCATATATTCGTGTGTTTTATTTTTAATTAGTCAAAAGTTTTTAAAACACCCAATTCACCCCCCTCTTGGGTGACCATCTCTGGGCAACAGATCATACCAAGCCCTAGGAGCTTGCTTTAATCCATATAATGCCTTATGTAGTTTAAACACATGATTTGGCAATTCATGATTCTCAAAACCAGGAGGTTGTTCTACATATACTTCCTCCTCAATAAAACCATTTAAGAATGCGCTCTTCACATCCATTTGATACAATTTGAAATCCATGAAACATGCAAATGCTAGAAGTAATCTAATAGCCTCTAATCTAGCTACAGGAGCAAATATTTCGTCAAAATCTATTCCTTCTTCTTGGTTGTATCCCTTAGCTACAAGTCTAGCCTTATTTCTTATAACTACTCCATTTTCATCTAATTTATTTCTAAATATTCATTTTGTTCCAATTACTGAGTTATGCTTTGGTCTTTCAGTTAATGTCCATACATTACTTCTTTTAAATTGATTTAATTCTTCTTGCATGGCATTTATCCAATTAGTATCTTTTTCAGCTTCTTCATAAGTCTTAGGTTCTAATTGTGAAACAAAAGCAAGATAATCATTTAAATTTCTAAGAGATGATCGAGTTCTTACCCCTTGAGATGGATCACCAATGATTAAGTCTTTAGGGTGTCCATATGCATACCTCCATTCTTTTGGCAAGTTTTGAGATTGTGGTGGCACGCAATCATCTCCCTTATCTTGAATTGGCACGTCATTAATATTCAACTTTTCAAAGTCAATAATTCCTGTATCATCATCAATAATATTTTCTTTCCTAGCAGACTCACTATCAGACTCATCAAATATAATATTGACTGACTCTTCCACTACTAGAGTTCTTTTATTGAATACTCTGTATGCCCTGCTAGATGTGGAGTATCCTAAGAAGATACCTTCATCTAACTTGGCATCAAATTTACTTAGATCCTCCTTGCCATTGTTTAAGATGAAACATCTACATCCAAATACTTTAAGATATTTAGCAGTTGGTTTCTTATTCTTCCAAAGTTCATAAGGAGTTTTCTTGGTTATTGGTCGTATCAAAACTCGATTTAGAATATGGCAAGCAGTGCTTATAGCTTCAGCCCAAAAGTACTTTGGAAGATTTGACTTACACAACATTGTGCGTGCCATTTCTGCCAATGTCCTATTTTTCCTTTCAACAACCCCATTTTGTTGAGGCGTTCTAGGTGCTGAAAATTGATGTGAAATACCATTTTTAGTACAAAATTCTTCAAAGTGTTGATTTTCAAATTCAGTACCATGATCACTTCGAATTGCTACTAAGGTGAGTTTCTTTTCATTTATGATATTATTATATAGTTTCAAGAATTCTGAAAATGCTTCATTCTTATGTGCCAAAAATGAAATCCATGTATATCTTGAAAAATCATCAACAATAACTAGTCCATACTTCTTCCCTCCTAGACTCGCAGTTCTAGTGGGTCCAAATAAATCCATGTGTATGAGTTCAAAAGGCCTAGTTGTTGATACTATATTCTTTGATTTGAAAGATGATTTAGTTTGTTTTCCCAATGAACATGGTCCACAGATTTTGTCTTTTTCAAAAATCAATTTTGGCACATCCTTTATCAATTCCTTCTTGACTAGTTTTGAGATTAATTCCATACTAGCATATCCTAGTCTACGATGCCAAAGCCAACTTGTTTCATTTTTCTTTTCTTCATTAGTAATTAAGCATAATCCATTTTTCTTGCCTAAATCATGAAGATCTACCAAGTAAATATTTCTTTGCCTTTGTCCTACAAGTACAATGCTATTATCTTTAGGATTTGTGATTATGCATACAGATGCTTCAAATGTGACTTTAAACCTTTTATCACAAAATTGACTTATGCTAAGCAAATTATGTTTCAATCCCTTAACTAATAAGACATTTTCTATAAAAATAGATGGAGTAATGAAAATTTTACCCTTTCTAATGATATGCCCTTTACCATTGTCTCCATAGGTTACTACTCCACCCTTCTTTGATTCCAAGATGACAAATTGATTTGCGTCACCGGTCATGTGTCTTGAACAGCCGCTATCTAGATACCATCGTTTTTTTACTTTATCAGCTGCAAGACACCCCTGCAATCAAGATCAAGAAAGAGCTTTAGATACCCAAACTATGTTGGGTCCTTTAGGGTTGGTACTTGATGTTCCTTTTGGAACCCAAACTTTCTTGAATTTAATCTTTTGATTATTATTTAATTTGTTTTGACTGGACTTTCTATAGTTCCATTCATATGCTCTATGTCCTAATTTATTGCAGCAATGACAAGTAATATTTTCACTTTTAGCTTTTACAAAAATGTTCTTTAAGAATTTTTGTTTCCTATTTGTTTTATATCCTAATCCAGCCTTATCATATACAGCTTTTTGACTATCAAGAATCATATTTAATTTGGTAGAACTAAGTGTAAATTTATCTACCAAGGATTTATATTTTTCAGCATCTTCTTTTAACTTGATATTTTCAGCAATTAGATTCTTGGTTTTATTTGTAAGTTTCCTACTTAATGTTTCATAGTTATGAAACAGTTTTAACTTATCTTTGATAAGAGATTGATTTTCTTCTTTTAGAACTTTATTTTTATTGATTAGTTTCTTATGTTCTTCCATGAGTTCTAAGAATGCATCATGTAATTCATCAACAGTAAAATCACAGTCAAGTTCAGAATCTACCTCATCGTCATTGGCCATATGACACATTTGGGCCGTCTCTTGATGATCTTCCTCTTCAGAACTTGACTCCTCACTTTCACTCCATTCAGCCACGAAGTTCTTCTTTTTCAGTTTTCTTGCCATCCATTTCAAATCTGGGCAATCTATCTTATAATGCCCGGGTTTGTTACACTCATAGCAAATAGGAGTTTCTTTTTCCTTTTCTTTGTCCTTACCCTTTTCTTTGCTTGAGCTACCTTTGAGGAAGGGTTTCTTTTTATAAAATCTATTCTTACCTCTCATAAATTTTCTGAATTTTCTTCCAAGCATAGCCATCCCTTCTTCATCAAATTCCTCATCATCATCTGAATCTTCCGATTCAGTTTGTTGTTTAAAGGTGGTAGTCTTTAGGGCAATTGGCTTTCTTCTCTTGACCTCATCTTCCGAATTTTGCCTCATTGTCAACTCATGGGTCATGAGTGATCCTAGAAGTTCTTCTAATTGCAGCGTGTTGAGGTCCTTAGCTTCCTGAATTGCGGTTACCTTGGCCTCCCAAATTCTTGGTAGAGACCTGAGAATTTTTCGCACCAATTCAGAGTTAGTGTAAGACTTTCCTAAACTCTTAAGCCCATTTATAATTTCAGTAAAACGAGTAAACATATCAGTTATGGACTCAGTAGATTTCATTTTAAACAATTCATACTTGTGTACTAATATGTTTATTTTTGACTCCTTAACTTGATTGGTCCCTTCATGAGTGACCTCAAGTTTGTCCCAAATTTCTTTAGCAGAGATGCAAGTAGATATTCTATTAAATTCACTTACATCTAATGAGCAATAAAGTACATTAATAGCTTTTGCATTTAACTGTGCCAATCTTCTATCACTTTCATTCCAATCCATTTCTGGTTTGGGTATGATAGTGCCCTCTATATTAAGTGTGGGTGTGTGAGGTCCTCTAGTAATGATATACCATAATTCATAGTCTAAAGCTTGAATGAATATCCTCATCCTAGCTTTCCAATATGTGTAGTTTGTGCCATTAAATAGAGGTGGTCTATTTGTGGATTGCCCCTCACTCATAGAACATCCCACTTGGGTTGTCATGATCTTTAACTCTTGATTGTGAGATCAATGAGTACTATTGGAGCACCTTGCTCTGATACCACTTGTTGCCCAAGGTGACAAGCCAAGAGGGGGGGGTGAATTGGTTTCTTTTACTTTTAACTATCTTACTTGTGTTAAATGATGAGTTAGTAAACTTAAACAAATCACAATACAAACAACAAGAAGTATAGTGGTTCGGTGCTCTCCTTAGCACCTACGTCCACTCCCCAAGCGACCCCTTGGGAATTCACTATAATCCCGCGGATTACAGTTGGATTGTTTTTCGGGCACACAATCCAAAAACCTTTACACTTTGGTTTTTCAGGTTCACCAAAAACCTATGTTGGTTTTACGGGCTCACCAACGAACCTTTGTTGGTTTTACGGGCTCACCAACGAACCTTTACAATTAATTTTCCGGGTTCACCAATCAACCTATTCCGTTGGTTTTGCGGGCTAACCAACCAACCTTTACAAGTAGTTTAACAAATAAAGAAAGAAGATTTAAACTCCTAGATGAGCAAATAAAACAATATAATCTACAAAGAAAAGTTTAGAAAGTATTTATCGCTTGTAGTGACTTCTCTCTTCTTTGTCAAGGATGCTTCACTCTTCAAGGGAGGATGGAGCTCTTGATGACTCTTTGAATCTGCTCAACCCCTTTCTTTGATTCTTGAATGAAGCACTTGGATGAAGAAGATTAGGGCACTTTCTCTTTCTTGTGTACTCTTTGATATTCTTTTAAAAAGATGTTCTATCTGATGAATAATGCCCCTTTAAATAGTTTCCTACATCCATTGGACAAGCCCTAATGGTTAGAATTCAAAAACTAGCCGTTACTCACTGTTGGAAGGACAAAAAGTACATCTGCAGAACTAGCCGTTATGCTTCTGCCCGTGTTTGGGTCGGCTCAACCTGTCCTTGGGTCGACCCAACTTTCACTTGGGTCGACTCAAACTTTCCTTGGTTTGACCCTCTCAGAACCACAGAAACTTGCAATTCAGCCTTCCTTCACTTGGGTCGACCTAACCTTCCTTTGGGTCGACTCAAGGTTCAGTTGGGTCGACTCAACTTCATCTTGGGTCGACCCTAATAGGGTTTCCAGAGAACCTTTTCTGTCTTCTTTTCTGTCTTGCCTTTGGGTCGACCTGTTAGATGTATGCCCTAGAAGCCAATCTGGCTGACACACTGTTAATTCTAGGGACATAATTTTGTACTTGACTATTTATTATTAAATAAATAAAAGGCATCGTTTCATTCATATTATTTATGTGTCTATGAATCGTTCAAGAAATTAATAAGATGATGATGCATATTCTCAAGAGTTGAGAATTTGAGCCATGTATCATTGGTGATTAATTTCTAAATACTCCTGATCAATGGATCATCACGAGGACGGTGATCGATCCGATCAGTGCACAGATCACTTTCCTTCTGGATGGACGAGACTTGAGTCCACAGTGTAGGGACACTGAAGTGATAGTGCAGGTGCTTATTACAGAACAAGGGTACTGAGCGTGACCAAGACAAGAAGTCACTTGGATGTCTATCCACTCGTCAGTGACTTGCTTGATGTTGCAGTAGTATGACTGGTCCTTTGACCTGCGGTGCTTCGGCAGTGAGGTTATTGTAGTTTGACTACACGTATACATGGTCTCTAGTCATATGGGTCCTTGTAGTGTAGATTGGCTGCAGTAAGTTCACTGTAGGAGTAGGGTATGCACTTACATGGAATCTATCGACCTTGATAGAAGAGGAGTGATCTTATGTGATTTGTTAGACTGAGTTCTAAGACCTTGGCCAGGGCAGTAATATAAAGTGGAGAAAGAGTTTTCCACTATCGAACTCGAGTCAAATAAATCTTGATATATGACAGACGAAGGGGTTTGACGAGTTATCCATGACCTCCATCCTGTAGGGATCCACGATAGTAGGACTGTATCACACGATAACTGCACCTAGAGGTTCATCATTCTATTCTGCTGGGTAGCCACTACATGCTGCTAGGTGTCACTGGTGGATGGTGGGACTCATAGGAATTATCTCGATGATCGATAAGCCCTAATGAGTAGAGTTGGAATCGTTCCGACCCATTGAAAGGAGTTTTCAATGATATTGTGATAGAGATCACAATATATCTCACTACCAGTCAGAGTAGAACCTATGGGGTCACACACACTAGAGGCATTGACCAATCCGATGGTTGAATCGTGATTAGGAATCACAAGTAATCAATTCGATTGATAATAAGCTGAAGAAGGAACAAAGAGAATTAATTAATCGGACTTAAAACAAGAGTCCTACTTGGAGTAGGATTCCTAGAGTCCTAATTGGATTAGGACTAGGAATCCTACTTGGACTGAGATTCCTACTTGGACTGGGATTCCTACTTGGACTGGTAATCCTATTTGGAATAGGACTAGGATTCCTACTTGGAGTAGGATTCCTACAATCCTAATTAGATTAGGAGTTTTGAATTAAATTTGGATTCCTACTTGGAGTAGGATTCCTAGAGTCCTAATCGGATTAGGACTTCGAATTCAAATTAGAGTCCTAATTGGATTAGGACTAGAATTAAACAAGTCCTAATTGGATTAGGATTTCTTAAGTCCTAATTAATTGTTAATCTAATGAATCAACATGACTCCTAATTGGATTAGAATTGAAGAGTTCAATTGAGTCATGGTTCATTCAAGTTCTAATTGGATTAGGACTAGCATAGATTGAACCCAATTGATTCATGATTTGGACTAAACCAAATAGGAGCCCTAGATGCCTTTATAAGGCTTTGAAAGGAGGTGCCCTAATGATAAGTGAAGCCCTCCTCCTCTCCATCACGTGGCCACCCTCCTCTCCTCTCTTTTCAGTCTTCCTCCACCGTTTGGTTCCAACGCAAGGAAGAAAAAGAAGGCTGCAGGGCTTCGTTCCTCTTCTTCTCTTCATCCTTCTTCTTCCTCCTCCCAAGCACAATCAAGGATTGATTGAAAGGGAGGATATCAGCCATCAAAGTTATCTCTGCAAGGGAGCTAGCACCCCGGGGAGATAGAAAGCTTGGATCGGTTTTCTGCTTCGTGTGGACACCCGTAGAGGCCGGGCACTTGAACGGCTTCAAGCGAACCTTCATCCTAAACCACGAACTTCAGTTTGCGGTGATCATCTACCCGCACAAGGTGAAGATCTGATCTTCTAATGTTTTAAAAAGTTTTTAATCCTTATCTATCTACGAACGGCTTTTGAACAACGTTCATGCGATGAACGGTTGATCCCGCGCATGCCTCTTCCGCTGCATCTGAATTTTTTTTAAATTTCAGCGGCATGATCGGGGTATACTAACAGTGGTATCAGAGCCTAGGCTTCGTAGATTAAGGTAAGGATTAATTATTAATAGGCTTATTAGATCTGAAAATTAAATGATCATGCATGCTGAAAATTTTCTGCATGCAGATTTTTCTAGGGTGCTGATTTTTGCATGCTGATTTTTATGTGATAAGATGATGATTCTAATTGCATTGTTAATGAGATTACAAAGTTTAGAATCATGATTAGCATGATCAGCAACCTATGTCATGAGATAATCAGTTAGTTTTCAGATCTGAAAATTATAATTGCTGCATGTGGTGATGATCATAGGATTGAAACCCTTTTGGTATTAAATGTAAAGACCTGCGATGTGATCTGCAATGTCATGTAATTTTTCAGATGCTTGTATGCATCTTATTTGATGTTTTGAGAGGCCTGCGTGCCTCCTAAAAGAAGATGTAATTTATTATTTATTTTACATTTGGTTGTATTTCTGTGATGTGATGTACGTCAACGATCAAGTTGAAGATAAGGCATGAGATGAACAGGGGTCTAAGCGGTTGATGGTGATTGGATCAAGAGTTGGTCAAGGATCGAATCAAGGAGGCTTGGAACTAATTCAAGAGTTCAAGACCAATTGATCGATTGACGTGCATGTGCTTGTAATACGACCTAATTAGAATCCATGATCATCACCTATTTAAAGTTTAGCTTTAATTATTACTGCGATTATAACTGCCTGCAATGTGCCGTTTGCATGTGATGTGAATGAAAGCCGGGTAGATAGGTTTACATGTGATGTAGCAAACCCAATTGAGACCTTAATTAAAACCTCCTCAATCAAGTCGAGAGTGAACCAACATGAGCAAGTCATATTAGATTAATTGATCTAATTGGTGTCTAGGAAAGCATGAAAGGTAGTTACTTAATTAGGACCTTACTCTCTGAGTAAGGGGAGCCTCCCACCTGCTTACCTGGCCAATTGTTCGATTACCTCTTATGAAGAGCTCAAGTTGCAAACACTAAGACCTGATTAACCAATATTAAGTCAATAGGTCTTCCACTGTAGTAGAGCTGCTAAGGCCTTTCTGATGTTGATTTGTCTCGGCTGGATACAGTGGTCAAGTTGCATCGGGGGGCTGGACCTCTCTATAGACATGAGATGTTGTAGAGTAAAGGTGGGGTTGGGCACCAATAACTGTTAGGTGAGGACCCAATGACGACTTTATTCCTACGGTTATACGGTGGGTTTGACTTAACTAAGAAATGGAACCAATAACTGTTAGGTGAGGTTTTCATGGCTTAGAGACCAAGTTGCACTGCAACATGCTTGAGAAGCATTGTACAAGAGTTGTACATTCATCAATCTATGTGTCACCAATAACTATTAGGTGAGGTGGCATGTAAATCGGTGGGACCGCAGTACCCACTAGAAACCCTAGTCGTGTGGGATTTTCGTTTTTCTATCAGGGGAGTGTGAGGAATTCGAGAAAATAGTGGGAGTTACATTTGTTCTAAAAGACCTTAGAACAGATTAGGATCAAGTACAAAAGTCTAACTAGAATCTTTACTCTCTAAGGATTATAAAGTCAGCCTATAGACTCTTAACTCATATCCTATAGAACAACCGTTTGACCAAACCCAATTATAAAGACTGGCTCAGCAAATTTCAAAAATAATTCTGAATTGTGAGAAATTCGGATATGTGCTAGACCATGGAATCCCCGTGTTACCAATCCGTCCGATCACTGATCAGCGTAAGACGCTTGTTAAGTGGACGAACAATGACAATAAAATTAGGTGCTGCACAATGGTATCCATGTCCAATGAATTACAATGCTAGCATGAGAACATGAGACTGCCAGGGACATATTAAATCACCTGCAAGAGTTGTATGGTGATCAGAGTCGCGCAGCATGTTTTGAAGTGTCCAAGAGGCTCTTTAAGACAAAGATGCATGAGGGGCAGTCTGTCCACGATCATGGTTTGACCATGATAAAGGACTTGAAGAAGCTTGAGAAGCTCGGCATGACCATGCACAAGGAATTGCAAACGGTTTTGATCCCACAATTCCTTCTAGCTTCATATGAACAATTTATAGTAAATTACCATATGAACAAGATTGTATGCACCAAAACAGAATTGTTAAAAAAATTGGTAACTACCTTAGGGACCTTGAAGAAGTTCAAGGGGCATCGTTTTCACTGTCAAGTTGGTTTCTACTTTCAAGAGAGAGTCTATTTGGAAGAAGAAGAAGCCTGCGAAGAAATAGAAGACTAAGAAAACACCAAGTAAGGAAGTTCCAAGAAAAAGGCCAATTGCAAGGAAAAGTGTTTCCATTGCATCATGGACGGCCATTGGAAGAGGAACTGTCCTACATACATGGGAAGCATAAAGAGCATGAAGGGTGACAGACCTTTAGAAGGTATGTCAGATATTGCTAGCAGAAATTTGATTTCTGTATTTTATTTAACATAGAAAGATTTTTATTTGAAAAAATAAATTGATTCAACATGGTTTTATGATTGACAGTCTCTATCACATACCTATGGATGTATGTTGCCCAGAAAGACAACCCAAGAGGGGGGGTGAATTGGGTTTTAAAATAAATTTGCAGTTAAAACATTTGTGGATGACTAATTAATACTTTTGCAAGATGATTAATTAGTTGCTATGTGCTGTGAGTGAAATGAGAGTGAGAGAGAGAGACACAAGCAATCACAAACACAATGTTTATAGTGGTTCGGAGCTATCCCTTGCTCCTACGTCCACTCCCCAAGTCTCACTTGGGAATTCACTATAACCCCTTGGATTACAGCCGGTTGTTTTACAAGCTCACAACCCAACTTGTTGTTTTACGAGCTCACAACGAACTCGGTCGGTTTTCCCAGGCTCACCGACTAGAACCACCCCGATTGTTTTCCCGGGATCACAATCGAACCCTTACACGTTGGTTTTACCCTCGGCTCACCAACCAACCTCTACACTCTTGATTCAATCCCCTGATTGAATCAAGCAAAGACAAGATGGAAAGAACAAAGACAAATAGAAAAACAGAGCTTCTAAAAAGCAGATATACAGCAATATAAACTAGAGAGAAGTTAAGAGCCCTTAAACACGTTTGAGTTGGAGTAGAGTAGGGCTTCTTGAACTGTGAGTCTCCTCTTGAATGTCTGGTCGACTTGAAGGCAGGAGGAGACTTCTTTAAATGCTGGGAAGAGGTAGCTGGATGGAGTTAATGGCGCTCTTCCTTCTTTTCTGTTGAAAACCAGTTGGCCGAGATAGGATGCTTGATTTCTTTGAGTGGAATAGTGCTTCTCTGCCTTGCTACAGTCCTCTGTGGCTATTTAAGCCATCCCCCACGGAAACTAGCCGTTAGACACTTTTTTCTGCCCGTTCTGCACACTCTGCACATCCTGACAATATGTCCATTGGGGTCGGAGTCGACTCGCGCGATCTGGAGTCGACTCGGCTGTAGCGGGAGTCGACTCATGCTTTTCTGGAGTCGGCTCGGCAACTGTTCCGGATTTGAATTAAAGTGACCTCCGCGACTGGAAGTCGACTCGACTTAACCCGGAGTCGACTCGCCAACTTCTGGAGCTGACTTGCCATTTTCGGAGTCGGCTCATCCCATGAAGTCCATGGAGCTAATTTTTCAACTTGGCCCACTCGAGTCGACTCGACAATCCTGGAAGTCGACTCGGCGCTCAGAGCCCGAACTCCCGATCTTCTGTCTTTTGGCTCGTCCAGTCTTGGAGTCGACTCGAACTGTTCCGGAGTCGACTCGGCTCTCAGTTTCCGAAACACAGCCTTCTGCCTTTTTGATGTAGCGCTGCCTTGGAGTCGACTCGAGCTGTCTGGGAGTCGACTCGGCTCTCAGAGACAATAATTTGGTCTTCTATCTTTTTGGGGTCGCGCTGTCTCGGAGTCGACTCGCGCATTGCGGGAGTCGACTCGGATCTCAGAGTCCGAAAATTGCTCTCAGACTTTTGCCTTGTGTACCACTGAGAGTCGACTCTCGCTTTCTTTGGAGTCGACCTGCCAACCATCGGAGTCGACTCGCGTTCCACAGGAGTCGACTCGAATCTCAGGGTCGAAAATCGCTCTCTGACTTTTCTGTCTGTAACTCCTTGGAGTCGACTCATACTACTCCGGAGTCGACTCGGTAATCATCGGAGTCGACTCGCGCACTTCAGGAGTCGACTCGCTGACAGGTTTTGAGTTGAGTCTTTCTGTTCGTCTGTCAGTTCTCAGTCAGAGTCGACTCGTAATGATCCGGAGTCGACTCGAGCCCGTGCCAGTGATTCTGATACGCTTGGAGTCGACTCGTAATATTCCGGAGTCGACTCGAGTCTCAGACTTTGGTTCTAACTGACTTCTTAACTTATCCAAAATATCTTGAACCAAGTCTAGAAACACTTAGACAAGATTTTCACTGAAACACTCAATTGAATTCATTAGTAAGCAAAAGATATACTCAAATGCTTTGAGCTCATCAAAATCAAATAGGGTTTTAATCAATCACTCCACAATGTATCTGTGAATATATCTGAGCAAACAGTGAATACCATAGGATCTAATAGATCCAAAAATGAGATAAATCTAAAGTATTTATGGCACCTTAGGCTTGGCCATATAGGAGAAGACAAAATAAACAAATTGGAGAAACATGAGCTTTTGGGCTCATTGACTTTCGAGTCATATTTGATTTGTGAATTCTGCCTTCAAGGAAAAATAGCCAAATTATCCTTTGTAGGACACAGGGAGGTCCACTGAAATACTTACCCTAGTACACACTGATGTGTGTGGCCCATTCGATGTGCAGGCTAGGGGTTGTAATTTTTTACTTCATTTTACCGATGATTACTCACGGTATGGATATGTGTATGAAACACAAATATGAAACTTTTGAAAGGTTCAAAAAGCTTAGATATGAAGTAGAAAAATAAGCACAAAAACTCATTAAGGTTCTTCGATCAGATCGAGAAAGTGAATACCTTAATGGAGAGTTCCGTGATTATCTCAAGGAGAATGGTATAGTTTCATAATGGACTCCTCCTGGTACACCTTAGCTCAATGGAGTGTTAGAGAGGAGGAATCGGACTCTATTGATATGGTCCAGTCCATGATGAGCTTTACTGATTTACCCTTGTTTCTTTAGATAGATGCCCTATTTTCAGCTATTTACTTGTTGAATAGAGTTCCTTCTAAATCCGTTCCTACCACACCGTATGAGATATAGCATGATAAGAAACCAAGTCTTGGTCATCTCAAGATTTGGGGATGTCCGGCCTATGTCAAGCGACAACAGGCGGACAAGTTAGAGGATAGGACAATTAATGCTCGTTTTATTGAATATCCTGAAAGAGTTATTAGGATACAATTTTTCATCCCAAAGGATCACAAAGTGTTTGTGAGACGCCATGCTATCTTCTTGGAAAACCAGTTTATCCTTGATAGAGGCAGTGGGAGGAAAATTGAGCTTGAAGAGAAAGTCTCTGAAAAACAACGAGTCATGGATCCTATCGAACCCATTAATACAGAGCCAGTACACGATGTCCCTCAACCACCTTGCAGATCAAGTAGGGTCTCCCATCCTCCCGATAGATACTTAGGTATACTAGAAGAGGATACCGAGGAAATGTTCCTAGTGGGAGATAGGGATCACACGTAGGATCCCAAAACCTACGACGAGGCGATATCTGATATCGATTCCGAAAAATGGTTGGAAGCTATGAAGTCAGAGTTAGACTCCATGCATTCCAACCAAGTCTGGACCTTAGTAGATCCACCAGAAGGTATTGTACCTATTGGATGCAAATGGATCTACAAAAGGAAGATAGGTTCGGATGGAGAGGTAGAGACCTATAAAGCAAGGCTTGTGGCGAAAGGGTATAGTCAGCACGAGGGCATTGACTATCAGGAGACATTTTCACCTGTAGCCATGCTAAAATCCATCCGAACATTGCTTGCCATTGCAGCATTTCATGATTATGAAATCTGGCAAATGGATGTGAAAACAGCTTTCCTAAATGGATATCTTGATGAAGATATATATATGGAACAGCCTTTGGGTTTCACTTCCAGTGATGGAGATCACAAGGTCTGCAAGCTGCAAAGGTCCATCTATGGACTAAAGCAAGCATCTCGGAGTTGGAACACTCGTTTCGATGACGCAATCAAAACGTTTGATTTCATCAAAAATGAAGAGGAACTATGTGTTTACAAAAGGGTTAGTGGGAGTGCTGTCGTATTTCTCGTACTATACGACATCCTCCTGATAGGGAATGATATTCCCATGCTAACCTCGGTCAAGGTCTGGTTGTCAAAAAGGTTCTCCATGAAAGACCTTGGGGAAGCATCCTATATTTTGGGAATAAAGGTCTATAGAGATAGATCTAAAAGGATGCTTGGCCTATCACAGAAAATGTATATAGAGGAAGTGCTGAAGAGGTTCAGCATGGAAAACTCTAATAGGGGTCTCTTACCCCTAAGGCATGGAATTAATCTCTCCAAGAAGATGTGCCCCAACACATCTGAAGAGATTCAACGCATGAGCAAGATCCCCTATGCATCAGCAATAGGGAGCCTCATGTATGCCATGCTATGTACATGACTTGATATAGTACATGCTGTGAATGTCACGAGTATATGTCAATCAGATCCAGGCAAAAAGCACTGGATAGCTGTGAAAAACAGTCTTAAGTACTTGAGAAGAACTAAGGACATGTTCTTGGTCTTTGGGAGAAGATCAGAGTTGAAGGTAGAAGGATGCACACATATTGATGATATAAAGTCTACATCAGAATATGTGCAATGGTGGTTCAGTAAATTGGAAGAGTTCCAAACAACCGATCATTATAGATTCTACCTTAAAAGCTGAATGTTAAGCCGTATCTAAGGGTGCAGTGGAAACCTTCTAGTTAAAAGTTCATTGCAGAGTTAGGTGTAATGTCATTAGATGCCATAACACTTTACTGCGATGACATTGGCACCATAGCACTAGCTATGGAGCCAAGGTCTCATCAGAAGTCCAAGCACATATAGCGGCGCTTCCACCTCATACGCGACTATGTTGAGAAGAAATATGTAGAGGTGCAGAGAGTAGACTCCGCAGATAACGTGGCAGACCCGTTCACTAAGCAGCTAAGTCAGCAAAAGACTGAAGCCCACCTTAAGAAGATGGGGCTTAGATATATGACTGATTGGCTTTAGTGCAAATGGGAGATTGTTAGATGTATGCCCTAGAAGCCAATCTGGCTGACACACTGTTAATTCTAGGGACATAATTTTGTACTTGACTATTTATTATTAAATAAATAAAAGGCATCATTTCATTTATATTATTTATGTGTCTATGAATCGTCCAAAAAATTAATAAGATGATGATGCATATTCTCAAGAGTTGAGAATTTGAGCCATGTATCATTGGTGATTAATTTCTAAATGCTCCTGATCAATGGATCATTACGAGGACGGTGATCGATCCGATTAGTGCACAGATCACTTTCCTTCTGGATGGACGAGACTTGAGTCCACAGTGTAGGGACACTGAAGTGATAGTGCAGGTGCTTGTTACAGAACAAGGGTACTGAGCGTGACCAAGACAAGAAGTCACTTGGATGTCTATCCACTCGTCAGTGACATGCTTGATGTTGCAGTAGTATGACTGGTCCTTTGACCTGCGGTGCTTCAGCTACTCACAGTGAGGTTATTGTAGTTTGACAACACGTATACATGGTCTCTAGTCATATGGGTCCTTGTAGTATAGATTGGCTGCAGTAAGTTCACTGTAGGAGTAGGGTATGCACTTACATGGAATCTATCGACCTTGATAGAAGAGGAGTGATCCTATGTGATTTGTTAGACTGAGTTCTAAGACCTTGGCCAGGGCAGTAATATAAAGTGGAGAAAGAGTTTTCCACTATCGAACTCGAGTCAAATAAATCTTGACATATGACAGACGAAGGGGTTTGACGAGTTATCCATGACCTCCGTCCTGTAGGGATCCACGATAGTAGGACTGTATCACACGATAACTGCACCTAGAGGTTCATCATTCTATTCTGCTGGGTAGCCACTACATGCTGCTAGGTGTCACTGGTGGATGGTGGGACTCATAGGGATTATCTCGATGATCGATAAGCCCTAATGAGTAGAGTTGGAATCGTTCCGACCCATTGAAAGGAGTTTTCAATGATATTGTGATAGAGATCACAATATATCTCACTACCAGTCAGAGTAGAACCTATGGGGTCACACACACTAGAGGCATTGACCGATTCGATGGTTGAATCGTGATTAGGAATCACAAGTAATCAATTCGATTGATAATAAGCTGAAGAAGGAACAAAGAGAATTAATTAATTGGACTTAAAACAAGAGTCCTACTTGGAGTAGGATTCCTAGAGTCCTAATTGGATTAGGACTAGGAATCCTACTTGGACTGAGATTCCTACTTGGACTGGGATTCCTACTTGGACTGGGAATCCTATTTGGAATAGGACTAGGATTCCTACTTGGAGTAGGATTCCTACAATCCTAATTAGATTAGGGTTTTGAATTAAATTTGGATTCCTACTTGGAGTAGGATTCCTAGAGTCCTAATCGGATTAGAACTTCGAATTCAAATTAGAGTCCTAATTGGATTAGGACTAGAATTAAACAAGTCCTAATTGGATTATGATTTCTTAAGTCCTAATTAATTATTAATCTAATGAATCAACATGACTCCTAATTGGATTAGAATTGAAGAGTTCAATTGAGTCATGGTTCATTCAAGTTCTAATTGGATTAGGACTAGCATAGATTGAACCCAATTGATTCATGATTTGGACTAAACCAAATAGGAGCCCTAGATGCCTTTATAAGGCTTTGAAAGGAGGTGCCCTAATGATAAGTGAAGCCCTCCTCCTCTCCATCACGTGGCGACCCTCCTCTCCTCTCTTTTCAGCCACCAACAACAAAGGGAAGAAAAGGATCTTGGTGGCCTCCTTCTTCCTCCACCGTTTGGTTCCAACGCAAGGAAGAAAAAGAAGGCTGCAGGGCTTCGTTCCTCTTCTTCTCTTCATCCTTCTTCTTCCTCTTCCCAAGCACAATCAAGGATTGATTGAA
Organism: Phoenix dactylifera; assembly: GCF_051530095.1. Lineage (NCBI taxonomy): Eukaryota > Viridiplantae > Streptophyta > Magnoliopsida > Arecales > Arecaceae > Phoenix > Phoenix dactylifera. The sequence continues at coordinate 13,442,882 of NC_143192.1, forward strand.
AGGGAGAATATCAGCCATCAAAGTTATCTCTGCAAGGGAGCTAGCACCCCGGGGAGATAGAAAGCTTGGATCGGTTTTCTGCTTCGTGTGGATACCCGTAGAGGCCGGGCACTTGAACGGCTTCAAGCAAACCTTCATCCTAAACAACGAACTTCAGTTTGCGGTGATCATCTACCCGCACAAGGTGAAGATTTGATCTTCTAATGTTTTAAAAAGTTTTTAATCCTTATCTATCTACGAACGGTTTTTGAACAACGTTCATGCGATAAACGGTTGATCCCGCGCATGCCTCTTCTGCTGCATCTGAATTTTTTTTAAATTTCAGCGGCATGATCGGGGTTTACTAACACGACCCTCTCAGGATTTGGGTCGACTCAAGCTTGGGTCGACTCAACTTCATCTTGGGTCGACCCTCTCAGTATTTTCAGAGAACCATTTTCCTGAGTCTTTGAGAGGCTTGAGGTTTGGGTCGACTCATGCTTTCCTTGGGTCGACCCAACTTACTGTTCATCTGTGCCATTTTTGCAGAAGTGTGCCAAATGCTTTCTTGATGTGCCGGGGTCGACCCAATCATCCTTTGGGTCGACTCAATCCACACTTTGCTGCATCTCAAGGTTAGATTCATTCAAATAAACAATGAAATGTATCTATATCAATTTATACAAATATACTGAGAGTAATAGACTTATAAATGAAGTATCGATTTAACTTATAACATACTCTAGATAATTGCTTGTTAATCATCAAAATAACACTATCATCCTCAAAGTCCATAGATCTTCCACCGTAGTAGAGCTGCTAAGGTCTTTCTGATGTTGATTTGTCTCGGCTGGACACAATGGGCAAGTTGCATCGGGGGGCTGGACCTCTCTATAGACATGAGATATTGTAGGATAAAGGTGGGGTTGGGCACCAATAACTGTTAGGTGAGGACCTAATGACGACTTTATTTCTACGGTTATACGGTGGGTCTGACTTAACTAAGGAGTGGGACCAATAACTGTTAGGTGAGGTCTTCATGACTTAGAGACCAAGTAGCACTGCAACATGCTTAAGAAGCATTGTACAAGAGTTGTACACTCATCTGTTTATGTGTCACCAATAACTGTTAGGTGAGGTGGCATGTAAATCGGTGGGACCGCAGTACCCACTAGAAACCCTAGTCGTGTAGGATTTCCATTTTCCTACCAGGCGAGTGTGAGGAATTCGAGAAAATAGTAGGAGGTACATTTGTTCTAAAAGACCTTAGAACAGATTAAGGATCAAGTATAAAAGTCTAACTTGAATCTTTACTCTCTGCAGATCATAATGTCAGCCTCAAACCCTTTGACTCGTATTCTTGAGACCAACCGATTGACCGGTACCAATTACAAAGACTGGCTTAGAAATCTCAAATTGTTCTGAGTTGCGAAAAAATAGGCTATGTGCTCGACAATGATATCGCTGCATTACCAGCACGTCCGACCGTTGATCAGCGTGCGACACATGAGAAGTGGACAGACGATGACATTAGGGTCAAGTGCTATATCATGGCATCCATGTCCAATGAACTACAATGTCAGCATGAAAATATGAAGACTGCTAGGGACATACTGGCACACCTGCAAGAGTTGTATGGTGAGCAGAGTCGCACAACCCATTTTGAAGTGCCCAAGAGGCTCTTCAAAGCAAAGATGCGCGAGGGGCAGTCCGTCCATGATCACGGTCTGACTATGATCAAGGACCTAGAGGAGCTTGAGAAGCTCGGTATGAACATGCATAAGGAATTGCAAGTAGATCTGATCCTTCAATCCCTTCCTGATTCATTTGGACAGTTTATAGTAAACTACCACATGAATAAGATTGAATGCACTAAGACTGAACTGATAAATATGTTGGTAACTGCTGAGGGAGCCTTGAAAGGTTCAAGGGGCAATGTCCTTGCTGCTGAGTTGACTTCTGGTTCCAAGAGAAAGTCTACTTGGAAGAAAAAGAAGCCTGCTAAGAAGCAGAAGAAAGACAAGAAGCCAAAGAAGAAAGTTCAAAAGAAAAAGGCTAATGACAAAGGAAAATGTTTCCACTTCAATGTCGACGGCCACTGGAAGAAAAACTGTCCTTCATACCTCGAGAGCCTGAAGAACAAGAAGACTGAAACACATTCAGAAGGTATAGACTTGCTCATAATTGAAACTAATCTAATGGTTTCTTCTTTTTCTAGTTAGGTTATAGATTCTGGTTCTAGTGCTCATTTGTGCACTACCATGCAGGGTCTAAAGAAAAGTAGAAGGCTGGCGGAAGGTGCGGTAACCCTTCGGGTTGGCAACGGGGCAAAAGTTGTGTTGACCCTCTAATGGATTTTGATGAATACAAAACACTAGAGTATAATTCCATTTATCTTAACAATTTAATTGAGGAATTCATGTGATTAATTAAGAATATTGTTAAGAAATGTCTAGGCAAGTTTCCATGATTTTTAAGAACTTATTGAAGAATTTTTGAGATGAAAGAAAAAGTTCAGGGACAGCCGAGACGTCTCCGGGTTGTCTCCGAGACGTCTCTGGCACAAACAGGAAGAACTGGCACGTCTGGAGACGTCCCCGGTACCTGCGGAGTCGTCCCCGCAAGTAAAAAGCAGACCAGCGGAGTCGTCCCCTAGATAGCGGAGACGACTCTCTCAGAGAATTCCAGAAGACTTGTTTTTCGGAGATATAACGGCGGAGACGTCCCCGTAAAGCGCGGAGACGTCCCCGGAGCGCGGAGACGTCCCCTGAAAAAGCGGAGTCGACTCTCTCAGACAATTCCAGAGGACTTGTTTTTCGGAGATATAACGGCGGAGACGTCCCCGTAAAGCGCGGAGACGTCCCCGGAGCGCGGAGTCGTCCCCGAAGAAGCGGAGTCGTCCCCATGCAAAAAGCGCAAACAAGCGGAGACGTCCCCGTAAAGCGCGGAGACATCCCCGGAGCGCCTGGGACGCGACTAACAACTTTTTCAGGTTTGATTTGAATTTCAAACGTCTCTTTTTTTGTGTCTAACGGCTATATTTGCTTTTTGGGCTATAAAAGGGACCTCTTAAGTGCTTCTCAACAACTTCTTACCAACCCAACACAAGATCATTCAAGAGAGAAGAAAGAAAAAGAGGTTCAAGGGAGTTAGAGCTTTCAAGAGGAGAAATCAAGTGGATTCAAGCCTTTCCAACTGATTTCGTGCTCAACCACTCACTCCCATTCGGCATTCAAAGCTCACATCCAAGCCAACGCGAGCCACATCGGAAGAATCACCATTTCCCACGCTTCCAACGGCTAAAAGGGTTCTTCCGGTTTTTATTATTTCTCATTGTTATATTTGCTTCTTAAGAGCTTTCAAATCTTTTGTAAAACATTGATTATTGTGCTTGTTCCAGTCAAGGGACTTGGAACAAGGGATAGGCGTCCCAAGCCTAGGTTAAATTGGGGGTTGTAGGGTTCGTTGTTAGCCCAGTGTAAAACAACGAGTTCGTTGTGATCTCGCAAAACAACAAGTTGGGTTGTGAGCTTGTAAAACAACTGACTGTAATCTGGAGGATTATAGTGAAATTCCCAAGAGGTCTTGGGGAGTGGATGTAGGTGCTGGGGTGCACCGAACCACTATATGTTTGTTGTGTTTGTGATGCTTTTTGTCATTGTCTAACTTGCTCACCTACTTACTTAGATAAATTGCTTGCTTAACTCTTATCCGTGCATCCTTTAGTTGCAAGCATATTCAATTTACTTAATCAAGTCTCATTCAATAAATCAAACTATTGCTAAGTTTAAATTTCACTGTGCATCTATACAACTTAGCATAATTAATTGAAAAGTTTTAGAAGTAGTATAAAAGTTTTAAAAGACCCAATTCACCCCCCCTCTTGGGTTGTATCTACTGGGCAACAAGTTGCTGCTGTGGCTGTGGGCACCTACCATCTGCGACTACCGTCTGGTTTTAGTTTATTACTTAGAGACTGCTATTATGTACCTGCTGCTAGTAGAAATTTGATTTCTGTTTCATGTCTAGCACAGAAAGGTCATATTTTTACATTTGACAGAGACTGCTATTCTATTTATTTCAAAAATAAAATAGTCGCACGTGGTTTTATGCTTGACAGTCTCTATCATTTGCATATGGATGTATCTATAAATGTGTCTGAGCAAGAAGTAAATGCCAAAGGATCCAAAAGATCCAGGGATGAGATAAACCAAAAATATTTGTGGCACCTCAGGCTTGGCCATATTGGAGAGGACAGAATGAACAAAATGGATAAAGATGGGCTTCTCGGCTCATTGACTTCCGAGTCATATCCAGTTTGCGATCCTATCTTCAAGGAAAAATGGCTAGATTGCCCTTTGTAGGACATGGGGAGAGGACCACTAAAATACTTACCCTGGTACACACAGATATATGTGGCCCATTCGATGTGCAAGCTAGAGGACGTTATTCGTACTTTATTACCTTTACCGATGATTATTCACGGTATGGGTATGTGTATCTTATGAGACACAAATCTGAATCTTTTGAAAAGTTCAAAGAGTTCAAAAATAAAGTAGAAAAACAAACTAGAAAATCCCTTAAGACTCTTCGATCAGATCGAGGAGAAAAATACCTTAGTGGAGAATTCCGGGACTATCTCAAGGACAATGGCATAGTCTCACAATGGACTCCTTCGGGTACACCTCAACTCAACGGGGTGTCAGAGAGGAGAAATCGGACTCTATTGGATATGGTCCGGTCCATGATGAGCTTCACTGATTTACCTATATTTCTTTGGGGAGATGCTTTACTTACTGCAATATATCTACTGAATAGAGTTTCCTCTAAATTCGTTCCTACCACACCGTATGAGATATGGCATGGTAAGAAACCAAGTCTTGGTCATCTCAAGATTTGGGGATGTCCAGCCCACGTCAAAAGACTACAGGCGGACAAGCTAGAGGCTAGGACCATAAGTACTCATTTTATAGGATATCCTAAAGAGTCATTAGGATACAATTTTTATGTCTCAGAGGATCACAATGTGTTTGTGAGCCGTCACGCCTTCTTCTTGGAAAACTAGTTTACCTTGATAGAGGCAGTGGGAGAAAAATTGAGCTTGAAGAGAAAGTCTCTGAAAAGCAACGAGTCATGGATTCTATCGAATCCATTCATACAGAGCCAGTACACGATGTCCCTCAACCACCTCGCAGATCTAGTAGGATCTTCCATCCTCCCGATAGATACTTAGGTATACTAGAAGAGGATACCGAGGAAATGTTCCTAGTGGGAGATAGGGATCACATACAGGATCCCAAAACCTACGACGAGGCGATATCTGATATCGATTCCGAGAAATGGTTGGAAGCTATGAAATCAGAGTTAGACTCCATGCATTCCAACCAAGTCTGGACCTTAGTAGATCCACCAGAAGGTATTGTACCTATTGGATGCAAATGGATCTACAAAAGGAAGATAGGTTCGGATGGAAAGGTAGAGACCTATAAAGCAAGGCTAGTGGCGAAAGGGTATAGTCAACGCGAAGGCATTGACTATCGGAGATCTTTTCACCTATAGCCATGCTAAAATCCATCCGAACATTGCTTGCCATTGCAGCATTTCATGATTATGAAATCTGGCAAATGGATGTGAAAACTGCTTTCCTGAATGGATATCTTGATGAAGATATCTATATGGAACAGCCTATGGGTTTCACTTCCAGTGATGGAGATCACAAGGTCTGCAAGCTGCAAAGGTCCATCTATGGACTAAAGCATGCATCTCGGAGTTGGAACACTCGTTTCGATGATGCATTCAAAACGTTTGATTTCATCAAAAACGAAGAGAAACAGTGTGTTTACAAAAAGGTTAGTGGGAGTGCTGTCGTGTTTCTCGTATTGTACATAGACGACATCCTCCTGATAGGGAATGATATTTCCATGCTAACCTCGGTCAAGGTCTGATTGTCAAAAGAGTTCTCCATGAAAGATCTTGGGGAAGCATCCTATATTTTGGGAATAAAGGTCTATAGAGATAGATCTAAAAGGATGCTTGGCCTATCACAGAAGATGTACATAGAGGAAGTGCTGAAAAGGTTCAGCATGGAAAACTCTAAAAGGGGTCTCTTACCCCTAAGGCATGGAATTCATCTCTCCAAGAAGATGTGCCCCAACACATCTGAAGAGATTCAACGCATGAGCAAGATCCCCTATGCATCAGGAATAGGGAGCCTCATGTATGCCATGCTATGTACACTACCTGATATAGCCCTTGCTGTGAGTGTCACAAGCAGATATCAGTCGAATCCAGGTGAAGAACACTGGACAGCTATGAAGAATATTCTTAAGTACTTGAGAAGAACTAAAGATTTATTCTTGATTTTTGGAGGATCATCAGAGTTGAAGATAGAAGGGTACACAGATTCAGACTTCATGACTGATGTCGATGATAGGAAGTCAACATCTGGATATGTATTCTTGTGCAATGGTGGTACGGTGAATTGGAAGAGTTCTAAACAACCGATCATTGCTGACTCTACTATGGAAGCTGAATACATCGCCGCATCTGAAGCTGCTAAGGAAGGCTTCTGGTATAAAAAATTTATTGCAGAATTGGATGTGATGACATCAGATGCCATAACACCCTACTGTGATAATAATGGCGCCATAGCTCTTGCTGAGGAACCAAAGTCTCATCAGAAGTCCAAGCATATAGAGCGGCGGTTCCACCTCATATGCGACTATGTTGAGAAGAAGTATGTCGAGGTGCAGAGAGTAGACTCCGCAGACAACGTGGCCGACCCGTTCACTAAGTAGCTAAGTCAACAAAAAACTGAAGCCCACCTTGAGAAGATGGGACTAAGATATATGATTGATTGGCTTTGGTGTAAGTGGGAGATTGTTAGATGTATGCCCTAGAAGCCAATTTTGGCTGACACATTATTAATTCTGGGACATAATTTGTACTTGACTTTATTATTATTGAATAAATGAAAGGTATTTTTTTCATTCATATTGTTATTGTGTCTATGAATCGTCCAAGAAATTAATAAGATGATGATGCATATTCTCATGAGATGAGAATTTGAGCCATGTATCATTAGTGATTAATTTCTAAACGCTCATGATCGATGGATCATCATGAGGACGGTGATCGATCCGATGAGATCAGTGCACACATTACTTTTCCTATGGATGGACGAGACTCAAGTCCATGGTGTGGAGACACTGAAGTAATAGTACAGGTGCTTGTTAGAGAACAAGGGTACTGAGCATGACCAAGACAAGAAGTCACTTGGATGTCTATCCACTCGTCAGTGACTTGCTTGATGTTGCAGTAGTGTAACTGGTCCTTTGACCTGCGGTGCTTCGGCCACTCACAGTAAGGTTATCGTAGTTTGACTGCACACATGCATGGTCTCTAGCCATATGGGTCCATGCAGTGTAGATTGGCTGCAGTAGGTTCACTGTAGGAGTAGGATATGCACCTATAAGGAATCTATCGATCTTGATAGATAAGGAGAGATCCTATGTGATTTATAAAACTGAGTTCGTAAGATCTCGGCCGGGGCAGTATGCACAGTGGAGAAAAAGTTTTCCACTCTCGAACTTAAGTCGAATAAATCTTCACATACGAAAGACGATGGGGTTTGACGAGTTGTCCATGACCTCCGTCCTGTAGGGATCCACGATAATAGGACTGTATCACAAGATAACTGCACCTAGAGATTCATCATTCTATTATACTGGGTAGCCACTACATGCTGCTAGGTGTCACTGGTGGATGGTGGGACTCATAGGGATTATCTCGATGATCGATAAACCCTAATGAGTAGAGTTGGAATCGTTCCAATCCATTGAAAGGAGTTTTCAATGATATTGTGATAGAGATCACAATATATCTCACTACCAGTCAGAGTAGAACCTATGGGGTCACACACACTAGAGGCATTGACCGATCCGATGGTTGAATCATGATTAGGAATCACAAGTAATCAATTTGATTGATAATAAGTTGAAGAAGGAACAAAGGGAATTAATTAATTGGACTTAAAACAAGAATCCTACTTGGAGTAGGATTCCTAGATTCCTAATTGGATTAGGACTAGGATTCCTACTTGGACTGGGATTCCTACTTGGACTGGGAATTCTATTTGGAGTAGGACTAGGATTCCTACTTGGAGTAGGATTCCTATAATCCTAATTAGATTAGGAGTTTTGAATTAAATTTGGATTCCTACTTGGAGTAGGATTCCTAGAGTCCTAATCGGATTAGGACTTCGAATTCAAATTAGAGTCCTAATTGGATTAGGACTAAAATTAAATAAGTCCTAATTGGATTAGTGTTGCCCAAGGTGACAAGCCAAGAGGGGGGGGTGAATTGGTTTCTCTTGATTTTAACTATCTTACTTATATTAATTGATGAGTTAGTGGAATTAAAACAAATCACAATACAAACAACAAGAAGTATAGTGGTTTGGTGCTCTCTTAAGCACCTACGTCCACTCCCCAAGCGACCCCTTGGGAATTCACTATAATCCCGTGGATTACAGTTGGATTGTTTTCCGGGCTCACAATCCAAAAACCTTTACACTTTGGTTTTCCGGGTTCACCAAAAACCTATGTTGGTTTTACGGGCTCACCAACGAACCTATGTTGGTTTTCCGGGCTCACCAACGAACCTTTACAATTGATTTTACGGGTTCACCAATCAACCTATACCGTTGGTTTTGCGGGCTAACCAACTAACCTTTACAAGGGGTTTAATAACCAAAGTAAGAAGATTTAAGCTCCTAGATGAGCAAATATAACAATATAATCTACAAAGTAGAGTTTAGAGAATAGTTATCGCTTGATGTGACTTCTCTCTTCTTTGTCAAGGATGCTTCACTCTTCAAGGGTGGATGGAGCTCTTAATGACTCTTGGAATCTGCTCAACCACTTTCTTTTGACTCTTGAATGAAGCACTTGAATGAAGAAGATTAGGGCACTTTGTCTTTCTTGTGTACTCTTTGATATTTTTCAAAAGGATGTTCTCTCTGATGAATAATGCCACTTTAAATAGTTTCCTTCATCCATTGGACAAGCCCCAATGGTTAGAATTCAAAAACTAGCCGTTACTCACTGTTGGAAGGACAAAAAGTACTTCTGCAGAACTAGCCGTTATGCTTCCGCCCGTGTTTGGATCAGCTCAACCTGTCCTTGGGTCGACCCAACTTTCACTTTGGTCGACTCAACCTTTCATTGGGTCGACCCTCTCAGAACCACAGAAAATTGCAATTCAGCCTTCCTTCACTTGGGTCGACTCAACATTTCTTTGGGTCGACTCAAGGTTCAGTTGGGTCGACTCAACTTCCACTTGGGTCGACCCTCTCAGGGTTTCCAGAGAACCTTTTCTGTCATTGCCTTTGGGTCGACCCTCTCAGTGTTTGGGTCGACTCAAGCTTGGGTCGACTCAACTTCCTCTTGGGTCGATCCTCTCAGTGTTTCCAGAGAACTGTTTTCTTGAGTCTTTGAGAGGCTTGAGGTTTGGGTCGACTCATGCTTTTCTTCGGTCGACCCAACTACTGTTCATCCGTGCCATTTTTGCAGAAATGTGCCAGATGCTTTCTTGATGTGCCGGGGTCGACCCAATCATCCTTGAGGTCGACTCAATCCACACTTTGCTGCAACTCAAGGTTAGATTCATCCAAATAAACAATGAAATGCATTTATACAAATATACTGAGAGTAACAGACTTATAAATGAAGTATCGAATTAACTTGTAACATACTCTTGATTATTGCTTGTTAATCATCAAAATAACACTATTATCCTCAATCTTTCCCTTTTTGATGATTACAAAATATAGAGTATGAGCCTATTGATACTTATCTTAAAATCAGTTTTAAAAGGGCTCAAGTTGCTGAATTTCAGCTTTTCAAATATGAGAGTGAAGTCTCCCCCTATTTTATCCAAATGTTTTCCAATTTGACTTTTTGAATTGCTCCCCCTTTCTTTTATATTTCATTAAAGATGAAACTTCAAAAATTTGAGATAACGCATGAGTTTCAGATTATGTATCGAGGTGTGAAAGGTATGTGCCAAATTCTGAAATTCTATGTGCCAAATTCTGAAATTCAATAGAAATTTTAGATTTGATCATTTTCATTGTTACAAATTGCTCCCCCTTAAATGTATATGCTTTTCCATTATAATTTTCAATTTGTTTTACAACTTATTTCTCTTTTCTTACACATCTTATTTCTCTTTCTTTACTTCTCTCCCTTTTTGTTATCATCAAATAGGTGCATGGGAATAGATACAATAAATAACAAACATTTAAACTTCATTGATCAAAATAGAAACATTTTAGTACAATAATGCCAAAAACAAAAGCAAATACAATGTTCCTTAATCAAGGTTCAAAATACATGATCAACACAAAGTACATATGAGAATTAGATACATATCCTAGGCTCTAAACAGAAATACTAATATCAGCCTAGAGAGTATCTAATGGCTGTGATCTAGTCCTCATCCTCCTAGTATAAGTGGCGAGGGGAGGTCGAGCCTGATGAGACTGAGTCTGGCGTGGAGCACGGTGAGCTGGATGACTCTGTGTCGAAATCTCTGACTCAGCTGCCTGTGGCACAGATGGTCCATGAGTCTCTCTCTCTCGCCGTAGAGCTCCTATCTGCTCTCTCAGATCACTGATCTCAGCAGACATGATATCTAGTCTGCTCGTCAGCCCATCAGTGATAGTCCTCGCCTGAGCTGACATAAGCTCAGTCATCCTACTCCAGAACGCATCTGTGTCTCCCGCAGGAACAGATGACGATGGTCCAGTCTCTGAAGGTGCAATAGGATGATCCATATGCTCCTCATCCTCAGCGATAGGGTCTCCAATATCTGGTGCATCACCCTCTGGTGCATCACCCTGAATCCCTGCTCCAGTACGAACCCACTGCCCGTTCACTTTCTCATAGCCCATGCGAATAAGTGATCGTGCAGTGTATGTATCAGTATGAAGCAGATACCTGGAGATCTCCCCCTCGACAGATATGTCGTGCTGTCGGAAGATCAAGGTGAGTATCATACCATAAGGTAGAGATACTCTAGAGTTGCAGATCACCTTCCTCATCTGCCTAAGTATCATGGCCGGGAGATTCAGGAGAATACCCTGAATAATATGCTCCATCACTATTAGATCTCGCTCTGTAATGAGATCAAATCTCCCGCTCTTCGAAAATAGAATCCTATCAATGATGTTGTGCAACAACCTCATCTCTGCAGAAAGAGAGCTCGCTATAACCTGCTCCGAGAAGTCGAAGTCTTCATTCTCAAGAATTAACTGCAGGGCTCTCAACTTGTTTTCTGGCTTTTCTGGAGTTGCTCCTTCGCAGGGGAGATGAAGCAACTCACTCAAACTCTCTTTGGAAACTCGAACCCTAACTCCTCAAACTTCCGATATAAGCCCTTCCATCCCAGTTTTGAGGAAGGCATAGAACTTCCGAACTAGTCCCGGGTATATCACCACATCTAGGGAGCAAAGATACTCCCAACCTTGCCTTCGGATCCATTCCCCCAAACGAAACCCTTCTTGATCCAAGAACTCGGAATGGATCCTTCTCCCCGTTGTAACCGGTCTCCCCGCAAACTTTGCAAGTTGTACTGAAGGGGAGGGAGGAGGAGGTGGATCTACACGTGTCTCACCTTGTGGAGACACTGTAGACGGCTCTGTAGCTTCCCTTTCCTCACGTTGGATCCGTGAGACTCTCCCGAATCGCTTGGCTACGGCTCTCTTGGGTCCCATTTCTCCAAGATTGTGAAGTAATCTACTATTTGGAGATGATTGGAGGAGATTGGAGAGTGGAGAATAGGGTTTTCGGAAGAGGACAAAGGGTAAATAGTGCCCTAGATAGCTCACGGGTCCCCCTTTTAATAGTGGGGTCCCAACGTTGGGTCTTGGGTCGACCCTATTCTGGGTTGGGTTGACCCAAGTTCAGAAATTTTTCCTTTCTCTTCCTCTTCGCTTCTAAAAATTTTCCTTTCTTCCAATCCTTACAAATTCTTTCTGGGACAATGATACATGAGTAAGGAATCTATAGATTACAAGTTTGACTCATGTTTCATGGGTTTTTAGAATTGGGAGGAATGTATCATGAGACTACTTGCTCCCTTTTATATCTCTTCAATAAAAAGGATCACATATGCCTAATTTCCTCCTTAGCGTGCAGAATCTATCTTCACTCAAGGGTTTTGTGAATATGTCAGCTAATTGTTTTTCAGTGCATATATGCTCAATACATATGTTTCCATTTTGCACATGATCCCTAATAAAATGATATCTTATTTCTATGTGTTTGGCTTTAGAATGCTGAACCGGATTTTTAGTGAGGTTGATGGCACTAGTATTATCACACTTAATAGGAATGTTATCTAGCTTAACTCCATAGTCCTCTAGTTGTTGCTTAAGCCATAGTACTTGAGCACAACAACTGCCAGCAGCTATATATTCAGCTTCAGCTGTTGACTGTGCCACTGAATTCTGCTTTTTGCTAAACCATGATACTAAGTTGTTTCCTAAGAATTGACATGTTCCACTAGTGCTCTTCCTATCTAATTTGCATCCAGCAAAATCAGCATCTGAGTATGCAAATAAATCTAGACAGGAGTCTCTTGAGTACCATAATCCTATGTTCGTAGTTCCTCTTAAATATCTAAGAATTCTTTTAACAGCACTTAAATGTGACTCCTTAGGATCTGATTGGTATCTAGCACATATTCCTACACTAAACACGATGTCTGGTCTACTAGCAGTAAGGTAGAGCAAGGATCCAATTAGTCCTCTATAAAGCTTCATATCAATACTCTTTCCTTTCTCATCTTTGTCTAGCTTACTATCAGGATTCATTGGAGTGCCTACTCCCTTATGATTTTCATTCCCAAACTTCTTTAGTATTTCCTTTGTATACTTAGTTTGATGAATGAAGATATCTTCTTTAGTTTGTTTGATTTGTAATCCTAGAAAGAAACTTAGTTTTTTCATCAAACTCATTTCAAATTCTTCGTGCATTAAATCAGCAAATTCTTTGCAAAGAGTATCATTTGTGGCACCAAAGATTATGTCATCTACATATATTTGTACCACTAATAGATTTTCGTCCTTTCTTTTGAGAAACAGTGTTTTATCTACATTTCCTCTACTAAAGTCATTACTTAGTAGAAATTTGCTTAATCGATCATACCAAGTCCTAGGTGCTTGCTTCAATCCATATAATGCCTTATGTAGTCTAAACACATGATTTGGCAATTCATGATTCTCAAAACTAGGAGGTTGCTCTACATATACTTCTTCCTCTATAAAACCGTTTAAGAATGCACTTTTTACATCCATTTGATACAATTTGAAATCCATGAAATATGCAAAAGCTAGAAGTAATCTAATAGCATCTAATCTAGCTACAGGAGCAAATGTTTCATCAAAATCTATCCCTTCTTCTTGATTGTATCCCTTAGCTACAAGTCTAGCTTTATTTCTTACAACTAACCTATTTTCATCTAATTTATTTCTAAAGATCCATTTTGTTCCAATTACAGAGTTATGCTTTGGTCTTTCAGTTAATGTCCATACATTACTTCTTTTGAATTGATTTAATTCTTCTTGCATGGCGTTTATCCAATTGGTATCTTTTTCAGCTTCTTCATAAGTCTTAGGTTCTAACTGTGAAACAAAAGCAAGATAATCATTTAAATTTCTAAGAGAGGATCGAGTTCTTACCTCTTGAGATGGATCACCAATGATTAAGTCTTTAGGGTGTCCATATGCATACCTCCATTCCTTTGGCAAGTTTTGAGATTGTGGTGGCACGCAATCATCTCCCTTATCTTGAATTGGCACGTCATCAATATTCAACTTTTCAAAGTTAATAATTCCTGTATCATCATCAAGAATATTTTCTTTCCTAGCAGACTCACTATCAGACTCATCAAATATGATATTAACTGACTCTTCGACTACAAGAGTTCTTTTATTGAATACTCTGTATGCCCTGCTAGATGTGGAGTATCCTAAGAAGATACCTTCATCTGACTTGGCATCAAATTTACTTAGATCCTTCTTGCCATTGTTTAAAATGAAACATCTACATCCAAATACTCTAAGATATTTAGCAGTTGGTTTCTTATTCTTCCAAAGTTCATAAGGAGTTTTCTTGGTTATTGGTCGTATTAAAACCCGATTTAGAATATGGCAAGCAATGCTTATAGCTTCAGCCCAAAAGTACTTTGAAAGATTTGACTCGCACAACATCGTGCGTGCCATTTCTGCCAATGTCCTGTTTTTCCTTTTAACAACCCCATTTTGTTGAGGCGTTCTAGGTGCTGAAAATTGATGTGAGATACCATTTTTATTACAAAATTTTTCAAAGTGTTGATTTTCAAATTCAGTACTATGATCACTTCGAATTGCTACTAAGGTGAGCTTCTTTTCATTTATGATATTATTATAAAGTTTCAAGAATTCTGAAAATGCATCATTCTTATGTGCCAAAAATGAAACTCATGTATATCTTGAAAGATCATCTACAATAACTAGTCCATACTTCTTCCCTCCTAGACTCGCAGTTCTAGTGGGTCCAAATAGATCCATGTGTATGAGTTCAAAAGGCCTAGTTGTTGATATTATATTCTTCGATTTGAAGGATGATTTAGTTTGTTTTCCTAATGAGCATGGTCCATAGATTTTGTCCTTTTCAAAAATCAATTTTGGCACATCTTTTATTAATTCCTTCTTGACTAGTTTTGATATTAATTCCATACTAGCATGTCCTAGTCTACGATGCCAAAGCCAATTTGTTTCATTTTTCTTTTCTTCATTAGTAATTAAGCATAATCCATTTTTCTTGCCTAAATCATGAAGATCTACCATGTAAATATTTCTTTGCCTTTGTCCTATAAGTACAATGCTATTATTTTTAGAATTTGTGATTATGCATACTGATGCTTCAAATGTGACTTTAAACCCTTTATCACAAAATTGACTTATGCTACTAAGTAGGTTATGTTTCAAATCCTTAACTAATAAGACATTTTCTATGAAAGTAGATGGAGTAATGAAAATTTTATCCTTTCCAATGATATACCCTTTTTCATTGTCTCCATAGGTTACTACTCCACCCTTCTTAGATTCCAAGGTGACAAATTGATCTACGTCACCGGTCATGTGTCTTGAACAGCCGCTATCCAGATACCATCGTTTTTCCACTTTATTAGTTGCAAGACACCCCTCATCGTCATTGGCCATATGACATATTTGGGCCGTCTCTTGATGATCTTCCTCTTCCGAACTTGGCTCCTCACTTTCACTCCATTCAGCCATGAAGTCTTCTTTTTCAGTTTTCTTGCCATCCACTTTAATTTCGGACAATCTATCTTATAATGCCCGAGTTTGTTACACTCATAACAAATAGGAGTTTCTTTTTCCTTTTCTTTGTTCTTACCCTTTTCTTTGCTTGAGCTACCTTTGAAGAAGGGTTTCTTTTTATGAAATCTATTCTTACCTCTCATAAATTTTCTGAATTTTCTTTCAAGCATAGCCATTCCTTCTTCATCAAATTCATCATCATCATCTGAATCTTCCGACTCAGTTTGTTGTTTAGGGGTGGTAGACTTTAGGGCAATGGTCTTTCTTCTCTTGACCTCATCTTCTGAATTTTGCCTCATGGTCAACTCATGGGTCATGAGTGATCCTAGAAGTTCCTCTAATTGCAGTGTGTTGAGGTCCTTAGCTTTCTGAATTGCAGTTACCTTGGCCTCCCAAACTCTTGGTAGAGACCTGAGAAATTTTTGCACCAATTCAGAGTTAGTATAAGACTTTCCTAAACTCTTAAGCCCATTTATAATTTCAGTAAAACGAGTAAACATATCAGTTATGGACTCAGTGGATTCCATTTTAAACAATTCATAGTTATGTACTAGTATGTTTATTTTTGACTCCTTGACTTGATTAGTCCCTTCATGAGTGACCTCAAGTTTGTTCCAAATTTCTTTTGCAGAGATGCATGTAGATATTCTATTAAATTCACTTACATCTAATGAACAGTAAAGTACATTAATTGCTTTTGTATTTAATTGTGCTAAACTTCTATCACTTTCATTCCAATCCATTTCTGGTTTGGGTATGATAGTGCCCTCTATATTAAGTGTAGCTGTGTGAGGTCCTCTAGTAATAATGTACCATAATTCATAGTCTAAAGCTTGAATGAATATCCTCATCCTAGCTTTTCAGTATGTGTAATTTGTGCCATTAAATAGAGGAGGTCTATTTGTGGATTGCCCCTCACTCATAGAACATCCCACTTGGATTGTCATGATCTTTAACTCTTGATTGTGAGATCAATAAGTACTATTGGAGCACCTTGCTCTGATACCACTTGTTGCCCAAGGTGACAAGCCAAGAGGGGGGGTGAATTGGTTTCTCTTGATTTTAACTATCTTACTTATGTTAATTGATGAGTTAGTAGAATTAAAACAAATCACAATACAAACAACAAGAAGTATAGTGGTTCGGTGCTCTCCTAAGCACCTACGTCCACTCCCCAAGCGATCCCTTGGGAATTCACTATAATCTTGCGGATTACAGTTGGATTGTTTTCCGGGCTCACAATCCAAAAACCTTTACACTTTGGTTTTCCGGGTTCACCAAAAATCTATGTTGGTTTTACGGGCTCACCAACGAACCTATGTTGGTTTTCCGGGCTCACCAACGAACCTTTACAATTGGTTTTATGGGTTCACCAATCAACCTATACCGTTGGTTTTGCGGGCTAACCAACTAACCTTTACAAGGAGTTTAATAACCAAAGTAAGAAGATTTAAGCTCCTAGATGAGCAAATATAACAATATAATCTACAAAGAAGAGTTTAGAGAATAGTTATCGCTTGATGTGATTTCTCTCTTCTTTGTCAAGGATGCTTCACTCTTCAAGGGTGGATGGAGCTCTTAATGACTCTTGGAATCTGCTCAACCACTTTCTTTTGACTCTTGAATGAAGCACTTGAATGAAGAAGATTAGGGCACTTTGTCTTTCTTGTGTACTCTTTGATATTTTTCAAAAGAATGTTCTCTCTGATGAATAGTGCCACTTTAAATAGTTTTCTTCATCCATTGGACAAGCCCCAATGGTTAGAATTCAAAAACTAGCCGTTACTCACTGTTGGAAAGACAAAAAGTACTTCTGCAGAACTAGCCGTTATGCTTCTGCCCGTGTTTGGGTCGGCTCAACCTGTCCTTGGGTCGACCCAACTTTCACTTGGATCGACTCAACCTTTTCTTGGGTCGACCCTCTCAGAACCACAGAAACTTGTAATTCAGCCTTCCTTCACTTGGGTCGACTCAACATTTCTTTGGGTCGACTCAAGGTTCAGTTGGGTCGACTCAACTTCCACTTGGGTCGACCCTCTCAGGGTTTTCAGAGAACCTTTTCTATCATGTATTCTGTCATTGCCTTTGGGTCGACCCTCTCAGTGTTTGGGTCGACTCAAGCTTGGGTCGACTCAACTTCCTCTTGGGTCGACCCTCTCAGTGTTTCCAGAGAACTGTTTTCTTGAGTCTTTGAGAGGCTTGAGGTTTGGGTCGACTCATGCTTTTCTTGGGTCGACCCAACTACTGTTCATCTGTGCCATTTTTGCAGAAGTGTGCCAGATGCTTTTTTGATGTGCCGGAGTCGACCCAATCATCCTTGGGGTCGACTCAATCCACACTTTGCTGCAACTCAAGGTTAGATTCATCCAAATAAACAATGAAATGCATTTATACAAATATACTGAGAGTAACAGACTTATAAAATAGAATCGAATTAACTTGTAACATACTCTTGATTATTGCTTGTTAATCATCAAAATAACACTATCATCCTCAATTAGGATTTCTTAAATCCTAATTAATTATTAATCTAATGAATCAACATGACTCCTAATTGGATTAGGATTGAAGAGTTCAATTGAGTCATGGTTCATTCAAGTTCTAATTGGATTAGAACTAGCATAGATTAAACCCAATTGATTCATGATTTGGTTAAAGCCTAATTGGATTAGGACTTAGCCATAAGAGGGACACCTAATCCTCCTTAGAGGAGGATTAGGGCATCATAAGAAGGAGGGGATCACGCCCCTCCTCCTTATCTTCTTGGTGCGGCATGAAGAGAGGGCGGTGCCCCTCTTAGAGAAGTCATCAAGAGCTCCTAAATGTTAGGAGCTCCACCTGTCTTTAAAAGAGGGTGTGGGCGGCAGCTAGGGCAAGAAATTGAAGCCCTCTCCTCCCTTGTGCGGTGGCCCTCTTCCTCCCCTTTGCCTTCAGCCGCAAGCAAGGAGGAAAGCCAAAGGTGGTTGGCGGATCCTCCTCCCTCCTCCCTTCCTTCTTCCAACGCAGGAAGGAAAAGGCTGAAATCAGGCTTTGGTTCTTCATCAAGTCTTCATCCTTCTTCTTCCTCCTCCCAAGCACAATCAAGGGTTGATTAAGAAGGAGGACATCAGCCATCAAAGTTATCTCTGCAAGGGAGCCAGCACCCCGGAGAGATAGAAAGCTTGGATCGGTTCCTGCTTCGTGTGGATACCCGTAGAGGCCGGACACTTGAACGGCTTCAAGCGAACCTTCATCCAAAACCATGATCATCAGTTTGCGGTGATCATCTACCTGCACAAGGTGAAGATCTGATCTTCTAATGTTTTTAAAAAGTTTTTAATCCTTACCTAACTACGAATGGTTTTTGAACAACGTTCATGTGATGAACGGTTGATCCCGCGCATGCCTCTTCCGCTGCATCTGAAATTTTTGAAATTCTTTCCACGGCATGGGCGGGTTCTAACACAGTGTACCTGAGAGAGCGTGTGGGTTCTCTCTCAAGGATAGGGACCTCTGATTCCCTAAAGATAAGTGTAAAGAGCATACCGTAGGGAAGACTTAGCCTAGGCTTATCTAAGGGTTCACAGAGATACTGATAAGTGCTAAATAATAAATAAATTTATTTATTTTACATAGCACTTATTATTATTTTTATGCACATATTTTAAATATAAACATAAAAAAATTATGTTACCTTCATCATTGCATTTTAATAAATTATTAAAGGTAATTCGAGTTTTACTTATTTATTAATTGAGCCTAATGTATGCAGGTCGAATCTAATATATGCAGGTCGAGTCAAACTTATTTCGGGTGATCCCTGAACCCGAATGACACGCACCCCGGTCCAGCCCCACTCCCCTGTTTCTTTGCATCCAATCGAGTTCAAACTTTCGTTACATTGTACTATCTGGTCATTATCACATCCGCGATTAGCTATTCAAAGTCTTCCTAAAATTCCATGTGCAAGCCATCCACGTATCAAGTCTTATACATCATCTCCCTATTCTTCCACCACATCTCAGCCACGTCATAATGTCTTCTAAGCATTCCCACTCTACCCTGTTCCATGTCCAAAGAACAGGGTCATCCCAAGACTTCTCAGCCGACCTCATGTCTCACGATATCATCTCCAACAAAAATCCTTTTTCCTCCACGTCTCCTCCCAGATTTCATCTTTCCATCGTATCTCTATCCCATGCTCATCCCAGCGTTCCGGATCACATTCTCCACAACCGGAACAGAGCCGAGACCCAAGGATGATTTCCTTATCCGAACCCCATGAAACAACCAAAGCCACGTCTTCATCTGGATTATTTCCCAGCCGAGATCCTCTCAGTTCACGCTCGTCCTGGCCAATCGCATATCATCTTCCACCTCCCACCAAATCCCGAGTCTCCAACGTCCACTTCATCCTCTTCTCCTGATCACATCTACAAATGGATTCCCCTATTTCAACTTCCACGTCCTCGACCAAATCCCGAGTCCCAAGCATCCATTCAGCATCTCTCAAACCCCCGCGTCCAAGCATCTCAACAACCAACTCATCTTCATCTCCCATGCTTCCGATTCTTCTTCCCAAACTTCACGGAAACAGAACACAACAGCATTCAACCATTCTGACTTCATCCTCCCAAGCTTCACGTGCTCTTCCCCTGTTTCGGAACCAACCATCAGCGTAATCCGCTCCCAAGCTTGATCCGAGTTCATCCCGAGCTTCACGGCATCCAGCTTATCCCCTGCATCCAAGAGAATCCACCCTTCATCCCGTTGTGATTCATCCTCACCCGTGAGCCATATCCTCCTTATCCCACGGATCAACCATCAGCCAAATGGACATGTTCCCAACCGAAAGCCATATCTTCTCCCGTCCGTGTCATCTTCCCATCATTTCTTCATCACAGAACCAACTCCAAGCTTCATCCCGTTGTGACCTCATCCTTATCCTATCTCCTGATTTTTATCAGACGCCCGAGCTGCCGAATCCCAAGGTTCATCTCCCAGCCATCTTCTGGATGAGAACCAGCAACCACATGAGATTTCCAACGTCCGCAAGCCAGCCTTCATCCCAGCCGAATCCAAACTCCCCTGCTTCAGCGGAACAGAGGCGGAGTCTTCCCATCAGTCCATGGATAAGCTTCCCAGTATTCGCGGAACAGCACCTTATCTTCATCTCCGAGAGCATCCAACTGAGCGAGGGATCACGGATCAATCTTCCTTATCCACGGAAGAGTTCCAGCTAAGCTAATCTTCATCCTCTCAACCATTCGGATCAGCCACAAAAGAGGAGAGAGGGGGAGATGGCAGCCTATAAAAGGCCAAGGCAGGAAACAGAGAAGGCATTCTTCTCTTCCATTCCTCCTTCCCCACCGGGGGGGGGCAATCCCTTCTTCCTCACCGAAGGGAGTCGGCTGATCATCTTCTCAGAGGGCGGGGAGAAGCTACGTTCCCACGAAAGAATAAAAAAAAAGAGAGAAAGGAGAGGGAGAGAATACTTTGTGATATTTTGGGAATAGAGAGAGTGGGATGGAAGGAAAAGATTTTTATATAAAGATGGAAGCCTGTTGCTGTGCTTCTGCTGCCATCCACCACTGCATGGAAGGCTGATCTCTTTTCCAGGGCTGGATGCAGCCCTAACAAAGGAAGACGGGTTTTATATTTTATTTTATATTCTTGAGGTTGTATGAACTTATTGTTTTTAATGGATATCTTCTTTTGAATCATATTTAATTTCTGTGATTTTAAGTATGATGTTCATACAACTGTTATTCATGATCACTAGGTAAATATAAGATAGTCCATACTTAGGGAAGATGCGATGTGCTGCCACCTTAGATTAGGGTAGACATTTCATGCTAACTGAAGATGGATTATGCCCAAATTACTTTTGTGAAATTTTATTCGAATGCTTATTAGGCTTGTAGCCAATTTGCATGTTTATCCAAGAATAAATTAAAAATATAATTAATCCTTGTTTCGATGTTAGTAGTGAATTTCTTGCCCTAGATTTCCTCAAACTGATATCATTTTAATTGCATTTTTTTATTCAAATTTCTTAGTTTAATTTTCATCACAAATTTCCTTTTTCAAATATTTTTAAAGAAAAATAACTATATCCCAATCCCTGTGGATCGATACCCGTAATCACTATCCTACCAGATACCGTGCTATTGCGCCGTTGTCGGGGATTGCTAGCATAGTTGTTTTTATTTTCATAAAAAAAAACTTTCAAAAAAATATATATAAAAATATTTAAAATAAAATAAAAATATTTTTTTATTTTATTTTTGTTACTTTCCTTATCTCCTTCTTCTCTTTTACTAATTTTTGATTTTGGTATTATTTAATCAGGAATCGAAGAAGACATCTGGGACGATCAAAAAGAAAATTTCTGGAAAAGGAATGTTGTAGAGATTTGCCTAAAAAAATTAAAAAAAATTTGCTGGGGAAATTTTCTTTGGTAACCTCTAAACCTTTCTTATTTAAATTGATTCCCAGTTTGCCTGAAATTTTGTGGTGATTGTTTGATTTTAATTTCAGCGAAAGTGTGAATGCATGGTTGATACACATACACCAATTAATCCGCACATAGTAAGGGCAATCACCCCAACAAGATAAGAACTGGATTTCATCACCAGATTCTTGCCCAAATTAGGTGAATCAATTCTCACATAGTTACCACTTTAATTAAAATCAATTAGACGTTGGCCCCTAGGGACATTCGAGCTCAGTAGGACGAAGATCACCGAAAGTTGTACCAATTTCGCTCTGTGGCTCAGTTGATGTCTAGGCAAGCTTTGTCCCTTTAAGGGAGACAGTTCATCTGTTCGAGGCAAGTGGTTTTTAAGTGGGACCTTTGCAACGCATCGTGACCCCCCCACTTACCTGGGAGCTTATCTGGTCAACTCAGTCATTAGACCGGATTGGAGGCTTAGGTGCCCTCTTCAAACCAGTTAGGAGCTGTCAAGTGATTTTAGGGCAAACATAAGGAATTGATGTATTTTTCTTTTAATGCATGCTTGGCCCATTTTGACTTCGATATAGACAAGACCATAGAAGCAGTCAACTTTTTACCTGATAATCAGTCTCTCATAAATTTTCTTCTTTGGAGAACTCAGCATGAACCCGGTATGATTTGATAAGGATGTGCTGTGTCTGGCTGAAGACGTAAAACTTAGCGCTTGTTGGGAGGCAACCCAATTTTCGTAGGTTATTTTTGCATTGCATTAACAGGATCCCTCATATTATTGATGCAATTACGGTAAAATGCTTCTATCCTCCATTTGCATCATATTCTCGTCCAAACTAAAATAAAATAAATAAATAAAAAAATATATAAAAAAAATAAAAATAATAATATAATATTCAAAAAAAACAAAAAAAAATTGAGGACAATGTCTGATCTAGGTTGGGGGGTATAGGATTCAAATTTTTGAAGAAATTTTTTGCATTTTCGAATAAGTTTTTCAAATTTTTGATTTAAAAAAAAAAACTAATTTCTATGCCTTAGTGCTGAAATGATAAACACACGAAGTATATAAAATCTAAAAGCCCAATGATTAGTCAGGAGTAAGACAATTTAAGTTCTTTTTATTAAAGATTCTTTTAGCAAGTTGTAAGATCATTTTTTTACTTTGGAATTTCACAACACACATGGCCTGCACTTCTAAGGGTTAGGTTCAACATTATGTTGTTAAGTCGGGTAGCAACCTTGAGTCCTGATGAATCATACCTATCTAATTCACTATTATCCCATATTTATTTTAAAAAAAAAAAAAGAAGTGAATTCAGTCAGGTACATTGAAAAGGGCTACATATTGACAAAGGTCAGCGGGCTTGCAATGATGAACCCGAGCATAGGTCCGTAGGGGAGTCTTGATGCCCAACACCTTATGCCATCTGGTGTGGGAGTGTTGACTGAATGCTCGCTACATGGAGGAATTATTACAAGAGTAAAAGTGCGTAATTTATTTATAAATTAAAAAAAAGAAAATAATATTGACCTTGAAAAAAGACGATAGTGTGAAAGCCGTCGTTGTAAAAATTCGAGTAAACTGGAATATTACAGATAAAGCCCATGAGGTATTAAAGTAAACATCCACAACTCTCAAAATCCTGCAAGATAGGATGATTTTCAATCAGTGAATAGGTCTTATCTGACCAATTCTTGGAACCTATTAGCTTTAGCAGTATTTTGGAGAATCTAAAGCCTTAGCTTGTGTATGGTCCATATATCACCGAGCACCCAAGTATAAATAAGCCTTACAACTCTCTAACGGAAACTTAATAACTTCAACTTAAGTTGCATACTGACCTAGGATTTGGGCTGACTTAGTAATTAAAACTTTGTGTGCTTTTGAAATTCTTGGCACTTATGCATTTGAAATTAGATTTTATAAAACAATAAACTCCTTGGGTAAAGACAACAGTTTGTGGGTATCTGAGCCGGAAATCCTCACGAAACAAAACTCGTCCACTAGGGCCACCTAGGGGTTTAAAGCCTTATTGCATGCGGTAAATGCAATCGCGATTCCTGCGAAAGTGAGTTAGTTTTTATTTTGCTCGAGGACTAGCAAAATGTAGGTTGGGGGGTGTGATAAGTGCTAAATAATGAATAAATTTATCTATTTTACA
Organism: Phoenix dactylifera; assembly: GCF_051530095.1. NCBI lineage: Eukaryota > Viridiplantae > Streptophyta > Magnoliopsida > Arecales > Arecaceae > Phoenix > Phoenix dactylifera. The sequence goes on from NC_143192.1 coordinate 13,466,862, forward strand.
TAACACTTATTATTATTTTTATGCACATATTTTAAATATAAACATTAAAAAATTATGTTACCTTCATCATTGCATTTTAATAAATTATTAAAGGTAATTCGAGTTTTACTTATTTATTAATTGAGCCTAATGTATGCAGGTCGAATCTAATATATGCAGGTCGAGTCAAACTTATTTCGGGTGATCCCTGAACCCGAATGACACGCACCCCGGTCCAGCCCCACTCCCCTGTTTCTTCGCATCCAATCGAGTTCAAACTTTCGTTACATTGTACTATCTGGTCATTATCACATCCGCGATTAGCTATTCAAAGTCTTCCTAAAATTCCATGTGCAAGCCATCCACGTATCAAGTCTTACACATCATCTCCCTATTCTTCCACCACATCTCAGCCACGTCATAATGTCTTCTAAGCATTCCCACTCTACCCTGTTCCATGTCCAAAGAACAGGGTCATCCCAAGACTTCTCAGCCGACCTCATGTCTCACGATATCATCTCCAACAAAAATCCTTTTTCCTCCACGTCTCCTCCCAGATTTTATCTTTCCATCGTATCTCTATCCCATGCTCATCCCAGCGTTCCGGATCACATTCTCCACAACCGGAACAGAGCCGAGACCCAAGGATGATTTCCTTATCCGAACCCCATGAAACAACCAAAGCCACGTCTTCATCTGGATTATTTCCCAGCCGAGATCCTCTTAGTTCACGCTCGTCCTGGCCAATAGCATATCATCTTCCACCTCCCACCAAATCCCGAGTCTCCAACGTCCACTTCATCCTCTTCTCCGGATCACATCTACAAATGGATTCCCCTGTTTCAACTTCCACGTCCTCGACCAAATCCCGAGTCCCAAGCATCCATTCAGCATCTCTCAAACCCCCGCGTCCAAGCATCTCAACAACCAACTCATCTTCATCTCCCATGCTTCCGATTCTTCTTCCCAAACTTCACGGAAACAGAACACAATAGCATTCAACCATTCTAACTTCATCCTCCCAAGCTTCACGTGCTCTTCCCCTGTTTCGGAACCAACCATCAGCGTAATCCGCTCCCAAGCTTGATCCGAGTTCATCCCGAGCTTCACGGCATCCAGCTTATCCCCTGCATCCAAGAGAATCCACCCTTCATCCCGTTGTGATTCATCCTCACCCGTGAGCCATATCCTCCTTATCCCCCGGATCAACCATCAGCCAAATGGACATGTTCCCAACCGAAAGCCATATCTTCTCCCGTCCGTGTCATCTTCCCATCATTTCTTCATCACAGAACCAACTCCAAGCTTCATCCCGTTGTGACCTCATCCTTATCCTATCTCCTGATTTTTATCAGACGCCCGAGCTGCCGAATCCCAAGGATCATCTCCCAGCCATCTTTCGGATGAGAACCAGCAACCACATGAGATTTCCAACGTCCGCAAGCAAGCCTTCATCCCAGCCGAATCCAAACTCCCCTGCTTCAGCGGAACAGGGGCGGAGTCTTCCCATCAGTCCATGGATAAGCTTCCCATTATTCGCGGAACAGCACCTTATCTTCATCTCCGAGAGCATCCAACTGAGCGAGGGATCACGGATCAATCTCCCTTATCCACGGAAGAGTTCCAGCTAAGCTAATCCTTATCCTCCCAACCATTCGGATCAGCCACAAAAGAGGAGAGAGGGGGAGATGGCAGCCTATAAAAGGCCAAGGCAGAAAACAGAGAAGGCATTCTTCTCTTCCGTTCCTCCTTCCCCACCGGGGGGGGGGGGGGGGGGGGCAATCCCTTCTTCCTCACCGAAGGGAGTCGGCTGATCATCTTCTCAGAGGGCGGGGAGAAGCTAAGTTCCCACGAAAGAATAAAAAAAAAGAGAGAGAAAGGAGAGGGAGAGAATACTTTGTGATATTTTGGGAATAGAGAGAGTGGGATGGAAGGAAAAGATTTTTATATGAAGATGGAAGCCTGTTGCTGTGCTGCTGCTGCCATCCACCACTGCATGGAAGACTGATCTCTTTTCCAGGGCTAGATGCAGCCCTAACAAAGGAAGACGGGTTTTATATTTTATTTTATATTCTTGGGGTTGTATGAACTTATTGTTTTTAATGGATATCTTCTTTTGAATCATATTTAATTTCTGTGATTTTAAGTATGATGTTCATACAACTGTTCTTCATGATCACTAGGTAAATATAAGATAGTCCATGCTTACGGAAGATGCGATGTGCTGCCACCTTAGATTAGGGTAGACATTTCATGCCAACTGAAGATAGATTATGCCCAAATTACTTTTGTGAAATTTTATTCGAATGCTTATTAGGCTTGTAGCCAATTTGCATGTTTATCCAAGAATAAATTAAAAATATAATTAATCCTTGTTCCGATGTTAGTGGTGAATTCCTTGCCCTAGATTCCCTCAAACTGATATCATTTTAATTGCATTTTTTTATCAAATTTCTTAGTTTAATTTTCATCACAATTTTTTTTTTTAAATATTTTTAAAGAAAAATAACTATACCCCAATCCCTGTGGATCGATACCCGTAATCACTATCCTACCAGATACGTGCTATTGCATGGTCTTTAAAGTTGACTATCAGATACCTATAGATTAGCTTTGGAAAGTTTAGGAGAATGTTATGTAGAATGTAGAACATCAATGCTAGGTCCTTTTCTGAGACAAAGTCAAACCGACTAGTCTTAGAAAAAAGGGTCCTAGATATGATGCTCAGGAGGAGTCGTATTTCAGCCGAAAGCTGATTTGCAGACACCTCCTCTACGGAGGATTGGGGGTGGTCTCCCTAAAATGGCCGTAAGGGCCTCTGTCCTGTCTGTGGGATGTGTGGGAGCGATCCCATCGCGAGACAAGTGGAGGACCCTAGCAATGAGATCTTCTGAAATGAGAATGGGGACATTGGCTACTACCCCTTGGACACCACTGCCACCCCTTGTGACGGTCCCATAAAATTTTCTAACTAACCCTGGGTAGGTAGAGAGGTCAAGAGAATAAAAATATTCTAAGTTTTGGGCTCTAAGGTGATGCCCTAGGTTGAACCCTTCCCGGGAGAGAAAGTCAAAGTTGACTCGTCTCCCGGTAGAGACAACCCTCCCGACGCATGGTTGCGAGGGAACCGTCCTCGGCGTAGAAGGAATCGGAGGTGGTGGCCTCACAGGTTCGTTTCTCACCTTGGACCGTCTCTCGGCGCTGCTCGCGGAGAGAGGTCTCTTCCGGCTTGGGACAACTGCTTTTCTAGGCATTTTTGACCTAATACGGAAGGATGAACTCGAAGGACGGAAGAAAACAAGGAAGAAATGATGGAAAAAAGGGTCGGAAACGATGTAGGAGACGACTCTAGGTTTTTGAATAGTGGCGGCCGAGAATAGAAGTGGAGAAAAGGATATTTCACTTAGGGTTAAAAGTCGGATTTCCGACCTCGAGTCGACTCCTGAACATGCGCGAGTCGACTCGACCTCGAGTCGACTCCTAAACATGTGTGAGTCGACTCGCCCACGAGCCAACTCTAAAATCTATTCGAGTCGACTCGAACTCTGGCACATAACCAAAAACTCAGTTAATTCCGTGCCAGAGGAGAGAGATATGAAAATTTTTTGAACTTAAGGAGTGATTTGGTGACCATAGACGAGAAATCCTATATCCAACTTAAGCTAATCATCAAAATCAATGAATTATAGGAGAGTATCACAAAAATGGATCAATCACTCCTAACCCTCTTCTAAGGATACAAAATCGATCTTCACTCAAGGGTTTTGTGAGGATATCAACAAGTTGATCATCAGTGCAAACAAATTCAAGCATTACATCACCATTTAACACATGATCTCTTATGAAGTGATGTCTTATCTTAATATGTTTAGATCTTGAGTGTTGGATTGGACTTTTAGTTAGATTTATGGCACTTGTATTATCACAATTTATGGGAATCTTATCTTGTTTAATGCCATAATCTTCAAGTTGTTGCTTGATCCATAAAATTTGAGCACAACAACTCCCGGCAGCAACATATTCAGCTTCAGCCGTAGATAGTGCAACCGAGTTTTGTTTCTTGCTAGACCATGAAATTAAGTTCTCTCCTAAAAATTGACATGACCGCTAGTGTTTTTTCTATCAAGTTTACAACCAGCAAAGTCTGAATCAGTGTACCCTATTAAGTTTATGCTTGATTCTTTAGAGTACCATAGATCTATATTTTTTGTTCCTATTAGATATTTAAAAATTCTCTTAACTGCAATTAGGTGTGATTCCTTAGGATTAGATTGATATCTAGCATACATGCGTACACTAAACATGATATCAGGTCTACTTGCTGTAAGATATAGTAAAGATCCTATCATACCTCTATACAGCTTTTGATCTACTGATTTACCTGATTCATCTTTGTCTAGTTTGCATGATGAGCTCATAGGAGTGCCAATTGACTTGTTTCCATCCATATCAAACTTCTTTAGCATTTTCTTGATGTATTTAGCTTGATTGATGAAAATCCCTTCCTTGGATTGTTTGATTTGAAGTCCGAGGAAGTAGTTCAATTCTCCCATCATGCTTATCTCAAATTCACTCTGCATTAATTCAGCAAACTCTTTGTAAAGACGATTGTTAGTAGCACCAAAAATAATATCATCTACATAAATCTGCACTACTAATATATTTTTATTTTTCTTTTTCAAAAATAGGGTTGTATCAACATTTCCTCTAGAAAATTCATGGTCTAATAGAAATTTGCTAAGTCTTTCATACCATGCTCTAGGGGCTTGTTTTAGACCATAAAGTGCTTTATTTAGTTTATAAACATGATTGGAGTATTGATGATTTTCAAAACCAGGAGGTTGTTCTACATAAACCTCCTCATTAATATACCCATTCAAGAAGGCACTTTTTACATCCATTTGGAATAATTTAAAATCTTTATTACATATAAATGCTAGTAACAATCTAATTGCCTCAAGTCTAGCTACAGGAGCAAAAGTCTCATCAAAGTCTATACCTTCTTCTTGATTATAGCCCTTTGCTACTAGTCTAGCCTTGTTCCTAACTACAACTCCATTTTCATCAAGTTTATTTTTGTATATCCATTTAGTTCCTATTATTGAGTATTCAGTGGGTCTTTCAACTAAGTTCCATACTTTATTTCTTGAAAATTGGTTAAGTTCCTCTTGCATAGCATTTATCCAATTTACATCACTTTCAGCTTCTTCAATGTTTTTAGGTTCTAAATGTGAAACAAATGCAAGATGATTATTTAAGTTTCTAAGAGAGGCTCTAGTTCTAACTGGTTGAGATGGATCATCTAAGATTAATTCTTTAGGATGACCGTGAGCATACCTCCAAGCCTTTGAAAGCCCATGATCGGCAATTACCTCTTGGCTTGTTGAAGTTTCTTCAACTTGCTTGGGTTCATCCTCTTGTAAAGTCATGTGATCCATCTTTTCTTCAATTATTCCTGCATCATCATCAAACACTTCTCTCTTGCTGGAGGAAGCATCATTAGACTCATCAAAAACAACATGGATGGATCCTTCAATAACAAGGGTTCTTTTGTTAAAGACTCTATAAGCCTTACTTAATATAGAATATCCCAAAAAGATACCTTCATCAGATTTGGAATCAAATTTACCTAAGTTATCTTTGCCATTATTATGAATGAAACACCTACAGCCAAACACATAAAAGTAGTTTACTTTGGGCTTTCTATCTCTCCAAAGTTCGTAAGGTATTTTTCTTATAATTGGTCTTAATAGAATTCTATTTATTATATGACATGATGTGTTAATGGCTTCTCCCCAAAAATACTTTGGGAGGTCACTTTCACACAACATGGTCCTAGCCATTTCCTCTAGGGTTCTATTCTTTCTTTCCATAACTTCATTTTGTTGTGGTGTCCTAGGTGCAGAGAAATTATGAGTTATTTCCTTTTTACTACAGAATTCATCAAATAGATAATTTTCAAATTTCGTTCCATGATCACTCCTAATTGCTATAACTGAACTATTTTTTGTATTTGTTACCTCCTTGTGAAATTTCTTAAAAACTGAAAATGCTTCATACTTATGAGCTAAAAACATGATCCATGTGTATCTAGAAAAATCATCAACTATAACAAGTCCATACTTGTTTCCACCAAGGCTTGTGGTCTTAGTTGGTCCAAAAGATCCATATGAAGTAGCTCAAGGGGTCTAGTTGTAGAAACACAATTTATGGACTTAAAAGAACTTCTAGATTGTTTGCTAAATTGACATGCTTTACAGATTTTGTTTTTCTCAAATTTCAGCTTTGGCAAACCAATCACGGAATCTCTTTTAACTAATTTAGATAATGTGTCTATGTTTGCATGACCTAATTTACGATGCTATAACCAACTTGCCTCACTAAGCTTAATATCATTATCTACTAAGCAGTGGTTGTTTCTAGCAAGATCTTCAAAATCTACTACATAAACATTGTCACATCTTAGTCCTTTGAAAACTAAACTATTATTAGTTGAGTTGGTTATGATGCACATAGATGGCTTAAACAATACGTCAAAACCTTTATCACATAATTGACTAATGCTAAGTAAATTGTGCTTAAGACCATCTACAAACCGAACATTATCAATAAAGGTTGAAGGTGTGATTTGTATCTTACCAATATCCATGATGTGACCTTGGTTATCATCTCCAAAAGTCACCACACCTCCTTTCTTAGGTTCTAGGGCGAAGAATTGCTCCTTGTCACCCGTCATGTGTCTTGAGCAGCCACTATCCAAGTACCAACAGTTTTTATTAAGCTTAGCTGCAAGACACTCCTACACAAGGAAATCATATAATCTTAGATACCCAAGTTTCTTGGATTCTTCAAGGTTAGCTATTTTGGTTCCTTTTGGAACCCAAACCTTTTTAATTTTTCTTTTAGCTTCTATTTTTCTATTGTTGCCCAAGGTGACAAGCCAAGAGGGGGGGTGAATTGGTTTCTCTTGATTTTAACTATCTTACTTATGTTAATTGATGAGTTAGTGGAATTAAAACAAATCACAATACAAATAACAAGAAGTATAGTAGTTCGGTGCTCTCCTAAGCACCTACGTCCACTCCCCAAGCGACCCCTTGGGAATTCACTATAATCCTGCGGATTACAGTTGGATTGTTTTTCGGGCTCACAATCCAAAAACCTTTACACTTTGGTTTTCCGAGTTCACCAAAAACCTATGTTGGTTTTACGGGCTCACCAACGAACCTATGTTGGTTTTCCGGGCTCACCAACGAACATTTACAATTGGTTTTACGGGTTGACCAATCAACCTATACCGTTGGTTTTGCGGGCTAACCAACTAACCTTTACAAGGAGTTTAATAACCAAAGTAAGAAGATTTAAGCTCCTAGATGAGCAAATATAACAATATAATCTACAAAAAAGAGTTTAGAGAATAGTTATCGCTTGATGTGACTTCTCTCTTCTTTGTCAAGGATGCTTCACTCTTCAAGGGTGGATGGAGCTCTTAATGACTCTTGGAATCTGCTCAACCACTTTCTTTTGACTCTTGAATGAAGCACTTGAATGAAGAAGATTAGGGCACTTTGTCTTTCTTGTGTACTCTTTGATATTTTGCAAAAGGTTATTCTCTCTGATGAATAGTGCCACTTTAAATAGTTTTCTTCATCCATTGGACAAGCCCCAATTGTTAGAATTCAAAAACTAGCCGTTACTCACTGTTGGAAGGATAAAAAGTACTTCTGCAGAACTAGCCGTTATGCTTCTGCCCGTGTTTGGGTCGGCTCAACCTGTCCTTGGGTCGACCCAACTTTCACTTGGGTCGACTCAACCTTTCCTTGGGTCGACCCTCTCAGAACCACAGAAACTTGCAATTCAGCCTTCCTTCACTTGGGTCGACTCAACATTTCTTTGGGTCGACTCAAGGTTCAGTTGGGTCGACTCAACTTCCACTTGGGTCGACCCTCTCAGGGTTTCCAGAGAACCTTTTCTGTCATGTATTCTATCATTGCCTTTGGGTCGACCCTCTCAGTGTTTGGGTCGACTCAAGCTTGGGTCGACTCAACTTCCTCTTGGGTCGACCCTCTCAGTGTTTCCAGAGAACTGTTTTCTTGAGTCTTTGAGAGGCTTGAGGTTTGGGTTGACTCATGCCTTTCTTGGGTCGACCCAACTACTGTTCATCCGTGCCATTTTTGCAGAAGTGTGCCAGATGCTTTCTTGATGTGCCGGCGTCGACCCAATCATCCTTGGGGTCAACTTAATCCACACTTTGCTGCAACTCAAGGTTAGATTCATCCAAATAAACAACGAAATGCATTTATACAAATATACTGAGAGTAACAGACTTATAAATGAAGTATCGAATTAACTTGTAACATACTCTTGATTATTGCTTGTTAATCATCAAAATAACACTATCATCCTCAATCTTTCCCTTTTTGATGATTACAAAATATAGAGTATGAGCCTATTGATACTTATCTTAAAATCAGTTTTAAAAGGGCTCAAGTTGCTGAATTTCAGCTTTTCAAATATGAGAGAGAAGTTTTTCCCTATTTTATCCAAATATTTTCCAATTTGACTTTTTGAATTGCTCCCCCTTTCTTTTATATTTCATTAAAGATGAAACTTCAAAAATTTGAGATAATGCATGAGTTTCAGATTATGTATCGAGGTGTAAAAGGTATGTGCCAAATTCTGAAATTCTATGTGCCAAATTCTGAAATTCAATAGAAATTTTAGATTTGATCATTTTCATTGTTACAAATTGCTCCCCCTTAAATGTATATGCTTTTCTATTATAATTTTCAACTTGTTTGACAACTTATTTCTCTTTCTTACACAACTTATTTGTCTTTCCTTACTTCTCCCCCTTTTTGTTATCATCAAATAGGTGCATGTGAATATACACAATAATTAACAAACATTTAAACTTTATTGATTAAAATAGGAATATTTTAGAACAATTAATGCCAAAAACAAAAACAAATACAATGTTCCTCAATCAAGGTTTAAAATACATGATCAACACAAAATTGTTGCCCAGTAGATACAACCCAAGAGGGGGGGTGAATTGGGTCTTTTAAAACTTTTATGCTACTTCTAAAATTTTTTGATTTACTATGCTAAGTTGTATAGATGCACAGTGAAAGTTAAACTTAGCAAGGGTTTGATGTATAGACTTCGACTTGATTAAATATGCTTGCAACTAAAGGATGTGCGGATAAGAATTAAGCAAGCAATTTATCTAAGTAAGTAAGTGTGTTAGTTAGACAATAACTAGAGGCATTACAAACACAAAGGACATATAGTGGTTCGGTGCACCCCAGCACCTACATCCACTCCCCAAGACCTCTTGGAAATTTCACTATAATCCTACCGATTACAGCCGGTTGTTTTACAAGCTCACAATCCAACTTGTTGTTTTACGAGCGCACAACGAACTCGGTCGGTTTTCCCAGGCTCACCGACTAGAACCAACCCCGATTGTTTTTCCGGGCTCACAATCAAACCCTTACACGTTGGTTTTACCCTCGGCTCACCAACAAACCTAAACCCCGTTGGTTTTCCCTTTGGCTCACCAACAAACCTTAACCCCGTTGGTTTTCCCTTTGGCTCACCAACAAACCTTACACCGTTGGTTTTCCCTTTGGCTCACCAACAAACCTTAACACCGTTGGTTTTTCTTTGGCTCACCAACAAACCTTAACACCGTTGGTTTTTCTTTAGCTCACCAACAAACCTTAACCCCTTGATTCAATCCCTTGATTGAATCAAGTTACAAGATATTAAAACAAAGTATAAAACAAAACAAAGCTTCTTAAACAAGCAAATATGACAATATAAACAAATAGAGTAAAGAGAAGCCCTCAAACGAGTTTTGAAGATGGAGGAGCTCGGCTTCTTCTTTACTTGATCCTCCTCTGATTTGGCATGAAGTAGAGGATCCCCGAGGCAGCACACGGATGGAGAGGAAGCTTTCGGATTCACTTGGATGCTCTTCTTCTCTCTATTTCGTTTTGGATGGCCCTTTTGTGCTTATGGGAGATTTCCTTTGTAATCTCTTTGAGATCTCTTTCCTAGATGATCTCTCCCACTTTCATGATTTCTCCCCTAGCTCTCTTCTTGTTTTTATAGCTTTAGATGGCGTGGAAACAAGAATATAGCCGTTAGAGACAAAAATAGAGCCATTGGACACAGTCTGCACTTCCTGACAATATTACCGTTGGGATCGGAGTCGACTCGCGCGATCAGGAGTCGGCTCGCCTGTTGCAGGAGTCGGCTCGTGTTTTACCGGAGACGACTCGCCCACTGTTCCAAATTTGAATTAAAGTGCATGCCTTGACTGGGAGTCGACTCGGCTTAACCTGGAGTCGACTCGCCAACTTCTGGAGCTGACTTGGCAATTTCGGAGTCGGCTCATCCACTGAAGTCCGTGGATCCAATTTTGAATTTTGTCCTCTCGAGTCGACTCGACTGTCCTGGGAGTCGACTCGAATCTCAGAGCCCGAACTCCCGATCCTTTGTCTTTTGGCTCGTCCAGTCTTGGAGTCGACTCGAACTTCCTTGGAGTCGACTCGGCTCTCAGTTTGCGAAACACAGCCTTCTGCCATCTTGGTGTAGCGCTGCCTTGGAGTCGACTCGAGCTGTCTGGGAGTCGACTCGAATCTCAGAGGCAGTAACTTGGTTTTCTGTCTGTTGATGGTCGCGGAGTCTCGGAGTCGACTCGTGCAATGCGGGAGTCGACTCGAATCTCAGACCCGAAAACTGCTCTCTGACTTTTCTGCCTGTGACTCCTAGGAGTCGACTCATACTTCTCCGGAGTCGACTCATACTTCTCCGGAGTCGACTCGAATTCCACTGGAGTCGACTCGAAGACTGTTCTTTTGAATTTTTCTTTTGATTTTACTCCTCCAATTTGAATCCTTTGAACTTTAAACTTGGGCCAATAAATTGTAGCTTTCTTCCAACTTGAGAGCTTTGGAGGCCTTCTTGTGTTCTTCCAACTTGCTATGTTCCTTGCAAAATAAATATCTTTCTCCTTGCAACATAAACATCAGTATCTATACTTCAAGGTTTTGTGATCATCAAAATCAATCTATGAATCAATCTTTGGGTCATCAAAAATACATATGAGAACTAGATACATATCCTAGGCTCTAAACAGAAATACTAATATCAGCCTAGGGAGTATCTAATGGCTGTGATCTAGTCCTCATCCTCCTAGTATAAGTGGCGAGGGGAGGTCAAGCCTGATGATTTGAGTCTGGCGTGGAGCACGGTGAGCTAGATGACTCTGTGCCGAAATCTCTGACTCAGCTGCCTGTGGCACAGATGGTCCATGAGTCTCTCCCTCTCTCACCGTAGAGCTCCTATCTGCTCTCTCAGATCACTGATCTCAGCAGACATGATATCTAGTCTGCTCGTCAGCCCATCAGTGATAGTCCTCGCCTGAGCTGACATAAGCTCAGTCATCCTACTCCAGAACGCATCTGTGTCTCCTGCAGGAACAGATGACGATGGTCCAGCCTCTGAAGGTGCAGTAGGATGATCCATATGCTCCTCATCCTCAGGGATAGGGTCTCCAATATCTGGTGCATCACCCTCTGGTGCATCACCCTGAATCCCTGCTCCAGTACGAACCCACTGCCCGTTCACTTTCTCATAGCCCATGCGAATAAGTGGTCGTGCAGTGTATGTATCAGTATGAAGCAGATGCCTGGAGATCTCCCCCTCGACAGATATGTCGTGCTATCGGAAGATCAAGGTGAGTATCATACCATAAGGCAGAGATACTATGGAGTTGCAGATCACCTTCCTCATCTGCCTAAGTATCATGGCCGGGAGATTCAGGGGAATACCCTGAATAATATGCTCCATCACTACTAGATCTCCCTCTGTAATGAGATCAAATCTCCCGCTCTTCGGAAATAGAATCTTATCAATGATGTTGTGCAACAACCTCATCTCTGCAGAAAGAGAGCTCGCTATAACCTGCTCCGAGAAGTCGAAGTCTTCATTCTCAAGAATTAACTGCAGGGCTCTCAACTTGTTTTCTGGCTTTTCTGGAGTTGCTCCTTCACAGGAAAGATGAAGCAACTCACTCAAACTCTCTTCAGAAATTCAAACCCTAACTCCTCGAACTTCCGATATAAGCCCTCCCATCCCAGTTTTGAGGAAGGCATAGAACTTCCGAACTGGTCCCGGGTATATCACCACATCTAGGGAGCAAAGATACTCCCAACCTTGCCTTCGGATCCATTCCCTCAAACAGAACCCTTCTTGATCCAAGAACTCGGAATGGATCCTTCTCCCCGTTGTAACCGGTCTCCCCGCAAACTTTGCAAGTTGTACTGAAGGGGAGGGAGGAGGAGGTGGCTCTACACGTGCCTCACCTTGTGGAGATACTGTAGACGGCTCTGTAGCTTCCCTTTCCGCACGTTGGATCCGTGAGACTCTTTCGGATCGCTTGGCTACGGCTCTCTTGGGTCCCATTTCTCCAAGATTGTGAAGTAATCTACTGTTTGGAGATGATTGGAGGAGATTGGAGAGTGGAAAATAGGGTTTTCGGAAGAGGACAAAGGGTAAACAGTGCCCTAGATAGCTCACGGGTCCCCCTTCTAACAGTGGGGTCCCGACGTTGGGTCGACTCAAGAATTTTCTTGGGTCGACTCAACATTGGGTCGACCCTATTCTGAGTTGGGTTGACCCAAGTTCAGAAATTTTTCCTTTCTCTTCCTTTTCGCTTCTAAAAATTTTCCTTGCTTCCAATCCTTACAAATTCTTTCTGAGACAATGATACATGAGTAAGGAATCTATAGATTACAAGTTTGACTCATGTTTCATGGGTTTTTAGAATTGGGAGGAATGTATCATGAGACTGCTTGCTCCCTTTTATATCTCTTCAATAAAAAGGATCACATATGCCTAATTCCCTCCTTAGCGTGCAGAATCTATCTTCACTCAAGGGTTTTGTGAATATGTCAGCTAATTGTTTTACAGTGCATATATGCTCAATACATATGTTTCCATTTTGCACATGATCCCTGTTGCCCAGATAGACAACCCAAGAGGGAGGGGTGAATTGGGTTTTTAATATAATTTGGCTAATTAAAACTTTGTGGATGATTAATTAAAAACTATAGCAAGTTATTTAATTAACGCCTAGTGCTGTGAGTAATGTGCGGGGAAGAAGATGAGAGACAATGCACTACAAACACAAAGTTTTATAGTGGTTCGGAGCTAACCCTTGCTCCTACGTCCACTCCCCAAGTCTCACTTGGGAATTTCACTATAACCCCCTTGGATTACAGCCGGTTGTTTTGCAAGCTCACAACCAAACTTGTTGTTTTACGAGCTCACAACGAACTCGGTCGGTTTTCCCAGGCTCACCGACTAGAACCAACCCCGATTGTTTTCCCGGGCTCACAATCAAACCCTTACACACGTTGGTTTTAACTTGGCTCACCAACCAACCTTAAACCCCTTGATTCAATCCCCCGATTGAATCAAGTAAATACAAGAGATAGAAGAAAACAGAAAATAGCTTCTCAAAAAGCAGATTTAAGACAATATAATCGTAAAGGAGTTAGAAGCCCTCAAACGCTTTTAAGCTGGTGAAGAGGTATGGCTTCTGGAACTCCGGTCTCCTCTTGAAAGAGTGGTCGACTTGAATGCAGGAGGAGGAAGCTTTGATTGTTGGGAAGAAGTTGTTGGAGCAGTAAATACAGATCTTCCCTTTTTCGTTTAAGAGCACTTGGAGAGCTTGAAAACTTGAATGCTTGGAGTGGAATGTCTGTTCTCTTCCTTGCTACAGTCCTCTGTGGCTATTTAAGCCAATCCCCACGGAAACTAGCCGTTACTCTGCTTTTTCTGGCCGTTCTGCATACTCTGCGCAGCCTGACAATATGACCGTTGGTGGGTTGGAGTCGACTCGCGCGATCAGGAGTCGACTCGGCTGTAGCAGGAGTCGACTCACGCTTTTCCGGAGTCGACTCGGCAACTGTTCCAAATTTGAATTAAAGTTGCCGTCTTGACTGGGAGTCGACTCGTCTTGACCTGGAGTCGACTCGCCAACTTCTGGAGTTGACCTGGCAATTTTTGGAGTCGGTTCATCCACTGAAGTCCGTGGATCCAAATTTGAATTTTGTCCACTCGAGTCGACTCGACTGTCCTGGGAGTCGACTCGAATCTCAGAGCCCGAACTCTCGATTCTCTGTCGTTTGGCTCATCCAGTCTTGGAGTCGACTCGAACCTCCTTGGAGTCGACTCGGCTCTCAGTTTCCGAAAGTTGGTCTTCTGCCTTTTGACGTGTAGCTTGTCTTGGAGTCGACTCGAGCTGTCTGTGAGTCGACTCGAATCTCAGAGGCAGTAACATGGTCTTCTGTTTGTTGATGGTCACTCAGTCTCGGAGTCGACTCGTGTACTGCGGGAGTCGACTCGAATCTCAGAGTCCGAAAATCGTTCTCTGACTTTTTCCTTGTGTTCCTCTGAGAGTCGACTCTTACCTTCTTTGGAGTCGACCTGCCAACCATCGGAGTCGACTCGCGTTCCACTGGAGTCGACTCGAATCTCAGACCCGAAAACTGCTCTCTGACTTTTCTGCCTGTGACTGCTTGGAGTCGACTCTTACTTCCCTGGAGTCGACTCGGTGAACATTGGAGTCGACTCGCGCACTTCAGGAGTCGACTCGTTGACAGGTTCTGAGATGAAGCTTTCTGTTCTTCTTTCTGTTCTCAGTCGGAGTCGACTCGTACTAATCTGGAGTCGACTCGAGCTCGTGCCAGTGAACTTGATACGCTTGGAGTCGACTCGTGATACTCGGGAGTCGACTCGAGTCTCAGACATTGGTTCATGCAGACTTCTTAACTTATCCAAAATACTATGAACCAAGTCTAGAAACACTTGGACAGGATTTTCACTGAAACACTCAATTGAATTCATTAGTAATCACAAGATATACTCAATTGCTTTGAGCTCATCAAAATCAAATGGGGTTTTAATCAATCACTCCACAATCTCCCCCTTTTTGATGATGACAAAACTTTGAGTATATATAAAATGAATTGCTCATAAAACAATGAAGTAAAATCCATAAATGAATTCAAATGTCTGATAATTTAATTTATCCAAGTTTGAAAGGAGTGAAACATTAAATTTCGGAGTTAAAGCTCCCCCTTTCATTTGGAATTATATAAGCCTACATATTATGCAATCAATTGTTTGGCTTATATGTCATTAATGATTTAGCTTGATTAAAATTCAGATTCTCCCCCTCAACATATGCATTCAACTATGTTTTGATTCTCTGAATTTTCTTTTAATGCTTTGAAGTTTTTGAACTGAATTTTATCTTTTTAGAGGAAAAATCTGTCAATTTGTTCTTGAGTAGGATTCAGCTAATCTCCGAATATTCCTTGAATAGATTCTGGAGATTACTCCATTAGGAGCCCCAAAAGAGAGATAATGAGCCTCGAGGTACCGAATCCACTTAGAACAAATTTGTGTGTGTTTTTAAGAGTTTATCATTATATTTATTTCCATTGATTTCTTTTACATATTTTTTAATATTTCTCCCCTTTTACATATTTTACCATATTTTATACATATTTCTCCCCCTTTTTGTCATCATACCAAAAAGGAGGTAATCACACACAATCAACAAATGGCACATCAAATGGCACATAATTGAAGATAAAATGTCTACTCATTGTATTGATATGAATGTGAATACATTTGAGAATACAATAAGTAAAGCAAAACAAGACAAAACACAAAAACATCTATGGCCTCCTCGAGGATGAGGCTCCCCCTCTCGAGGATGCATCTCCTCCTCTGGAGGATGTGGCTCCTCCTCTCGAGGATGTGGCTCCTCCTCTCAATCGGCTTTGCTCCATGAGGAGGGTGACTGCATCTGTCACATGGCCAAGCTGTGCGATGATAGACGTGGTGGCTCTGCTATGTGTAGTGGAGAGCTCTGTCACCGACGCCTGAAGCCCAGTCACCGATGTCTGAAGTGCGTCCAGCTTGTCGATGAGTACATTCGACAAGCGCTCGGCCCCCTCGGTGGTGGTGTGCATGTCACGACCTATCTCCTCTCGCATCTGTCGAGTGGAGCTCGTGACCTCACTCATGCTGTGGAACTGGGCCTGGACCAAACTCCGGATATTGTAGATCTCTTCCCGTACATGAGCCGTCATGTCAGTCACGGCTGTCAAGGAAGGGACCAACTGAGAAGATACGGGTGCAGGAGTGGGAGCAGGCACCGCACCTCGGAGCTCCCGAAGCAGCTCGTCCCTCAGATCTCGGACGATCTCCTGCCGCAGCTCCCGGAGCTGCTCTGGATCAATCCGAACCTCCATAGATGGTGTAGCTGAGGAGGAAGGTCCGGCAAAGGTGGTAGGACGGATCCATCCCAGTTCGGGCGAGAAAGGGAGGAAGGAGGAGGACACGGAGAGGAGGAATCCAAACAACAGCAGTCCTTCTTCCGATCTTTCCAGCCGGGCGAGGGAGGAGAGGAGCTAGCCGGGTGAGAGGAGGAGGAGACGCGAGAGAGAAGAGAAAACAGAGCACTCTGTTTTCTCAACCAAATTTAAAAAAAAAAAAGAAAAAGGGATTTATGCTTATTTTATTTATTCTATGCTAATCCTTTTTATGAAAATGTTTGCATCTCATATGGATAGCTAAATTTCTTTAAGCTAAGGCTAGGGAAAAGCCTAGCATTCTCTTCATGTATTTCCTTTAATCATCAATTGGATTTTAATGTTTTTGATTTGATTTATGGTGCAGTAGATTGATAGAAAATATTTCAAACTTACATATTTTCTTTGATTTGTTATTTCCCCCGGGTATAACAGATGCTTAGAAATCCCTGTAGTTTAAAATAGAATTACTGTAATGCTGCCCATAAAACTAAATCTATTTAACTGAGATAATAGATGATTTTAGGAAAAACATGATGAAGTGCTAGGCTGAATCCTGATGCCTTAGTTATATTTTGTTAATCCGAATATTATTTAGCCTTTAGTTTTTGTTCACTGTCAAATCCCTGTGGATTCGATCTCGGACTCACCGAGAATATTACTTTGCTACACCCTATACTTGGGGTATCCTACGTTTAATTTTTCTTTTTAAAAGAGCAAGATTAAAATCGTAGCAAGTTTTTGCTCTGTTTTCTCTTCTCTCTCGCGTCTCCTCCTCCTCTCACCCGGCTAGCTCCTCTCCTCCCTCGCCCGGCTGGAAAGATCGGAAGAAGGACTGCTGTTGTTTGGATTCCTCCTCTCCGTGTCCTCCTCCTTCCTCCCTTTCTCGCCCGAACTGGGATGGATCCGTCCGGCTGGGAATAATGCCGATAGAACCTCCTCCTCTTCCTCTCCCGTCCGCCTGTGTAGGAATGAATCCGTGCGGCTGGTTCTCCTCCACCAGATGGCTCCTCCGGATGGCTCTCCCCCTCTTTTATAGACGCCTTCAGCATGTTGAAGGGAAGACAGAAGGACGCTGGAGGATTGCGGATGGTTTCAATTGCTTGAAACTCTTCGGCTGCAGGAACGGATGGGGGGTTGTTGAGGCGGGATGCGAACGGACGCTGCTGGGAGCGGATGAAGCTGGGATTTGAATGCTTGGGACTCTTCGGCTGCAGGGATGCGAACGGATGGATTGGCTTTGGAGTTCCCTTACTGCCGTTGAGAGCCACGGACGGTTGGAAGACGATGGGAAGCTCCTCACGCGTACTCTGTTCGTTGGGGAGTTGCTAAGGTGGGATGCAAGAAAGAGCCGGTTTGGGAGCGGATGAGACTTGGGACTCTTCTCCTCCCGATGACTGCTTTCCTCGCTTCTCTTCCGTCGGCTCCTCGCTTGGATGAACTGGGAAGAACAGGGGAAACGAAAAGATGCTAATAAGATGCCATTTGGAATTGAAGAGCTAGTTTAGCTTAGGTCTCTTGGGTCTGATTTAAGTCCCTTGGATTTGGTTTAGGTCCCTTGGATGAGATGCCATGATGCTTGGAATTAAAAAGTCCGTTTCCACGGTCGGTTGGGAAATTAGAAAAATTCAAAGCCCCCATGCTGTGGATGTTTGGAAAATTTATTGAGCTTGGGCTGCCAGGCATTGGGTTCAAATCCAGAGTTACTGGGTTTCTTGGATGAATTTCACTCAAGCACAAATAAAACATTAATTAATTAATTTTATTAATAAAAATTAACTATAATACTAATTAAGATAATATGAAAATTTCACTTTTGTACTCTCATCAGTAGGAGCAGGAGGAGTGGATGGGAGGTCTGGATGGTCTGGAAGGTCTGGGTAGTCTGAATCTGGCTCAGGACTGGGTGATGGTCTGGTGGTCTGAGCAGTGAGAGTAGACTTCCTAACCCAGATCCCTTCTCTCTTCCGAAATCCCATCCTGTGCATAGTCCCCGTACACAAGCGATCAGTCCATCGCAAGGCACGAGAGGGTTCCCTCTTAGGAATGGAAATCTCGTACTGCCTAAAAAGAAGAGTGAATAACATCCCGTATGGGAGTGAGAGCCTAGGTCTATCTAGGGGCTCACACATATACCTATAAATTAGCTTTGGAAAGTTGATCGGGGTGTCCTGAAGGATATAAGACATAATAGCTAAGTCCCTCTCATTCACAAAATCAAATCTCCCTGTCTTAGGGAAGATGGACCTGGACAGAATGCTCAAAAGGATTCTTACTTCAATAGGAAGTGAACTAGCAGATACCTCATCTAGGGGGGACTGAGGTGGATGCCCTAAGACGACCGTAAGGGCCGCAACTCTATCCTCAGGGTGTGCGGGAGCCACCCCTACTAATGGAAGATGAAGGATATGGGCAATGAGGTCCTCTGTGACACGCAACGGGACACCTACTACCGTACCCTCGATACCTCCATCTCTCCGATGGACGGTACTGTAAAACTCTTGAACTAGGCCAGGATAGGTGGGAAGGTCCAAGGTGAGGAAGTACTCTAGGCCCTGGGCTCTAAGCCTATCGCCTATGGTGAACCCCTCCCGGGAGAGATAGTCGAAATCGACAAACCTCCCGGAGGTGACGGCCTTCCCGGCCAACGGCCTAACGAGAACCACCCTAGGCGGGGACCGATCCGGAGGTGGTTGCCTCGCGGGATCGTGCCGCGCCTTGGAGCGTCGCTCGGGACCGGCCTCGGGACGGGACCTCTTCCTAACGACGGTCTTACGAGGCATCTTGACTTAAACGGGAAGAAAAATACCTAGAGGACGGTGAAGAACCGACAGAGGAAGCTCGGGACGGACCGGAAATGACCTAGGAACGGACGGAAACTCAATGTCCGGCGAAGAATCGACGGGAAAAGGTCTTGGAGACAATCGGGGATGACCTAGGAGTCGGCTCTAGGGCTTTGTGAACAGTGGCGGCTTGAGGAAAAGTGTTTGCGAAACGACAAACCTAGGGTTAAAAAGTCGGATCCCGACTGCGAGTCGACTCCCCTGAGTCGCGAGTCGACTCGACCTCGAGTCGACTCCAGAATATGCGCGAGTCGACTCTCTGTTAGCGCATGTAGACTTCGAGTCGACTCCCGACAGTGTGCGAGTCGACTCCCCCTCAGCTGCCAACTTTGCGAGTCGACTCCCGCTAATGCGCGAGTCGACTCCCCCTTAGGAGCCGGCTCTGAAACTTACTCGAGTCGTCTCTAACCTTGGCACGCACCTAAAAACCATGCCATAATCGTGCCAAATGAGGGAAAATCACCTAATTAAGGACTGATTTGATGATCACTGCATAGAAACTCTATTTTAACCTCATTCTAATCATCAAAATCAATTAATCTAGTGAAAAACTTCCACTAGGATGGATCAATCACTCCTAATCCCCTTCTAAGCACACTAAACCTCTCTTCACTTAGGGGTTTTGTAAAAATGTCTGCTAATTGATTATCAGTACACACAAATTGGAGTGACACATCACCATTCAATACATGATCTCTTATGAAGTGATGTCTTATCTCAATGTGTTTAGTTCTTGAGTGTTGAATTGGATTTTTAGTTAGATTTATGGCACTTGTGTTATCACAATTAATGGGAATTTTATCTTGTTTAATGCCATAATCTTCTAATTGTTGTTTAATCCATAAGATTTGAGCACAACAACTTCCGGCTGCAACATATTCAGCTTCTGCAGTGGATAATGCAACCGAGTTTTGTTTCTTGCTAAACCATGAGATTAGGTTTTCTCCTAGAAATTGACAAGACCCGCTGGTACTTTTTCTATCAAGCTTACATCCAGCGAAGTCTGAATCTGTGTACCCTATTAAGTTTAGGCTAGATTCTTTAGAGTACCACAGCCCTATGTTCTTAGTTCCAATTAAGTACTTAAAGATTCTTTTAACTGCAGCTAGGTGTGATTCTTTAGGATTAGCCTGATATCTAGCACACATGCACACACTAAACATAATATCAGGCCTACTTGCAGTAAGATACAGTAAAGAACCTATCATACCTCTATAAAGTTTTTGATCTACAGATTTACCTGATTCATCTTGGTCTAACTTGCATGATGAGCTCATGGGGGTGCTGATTGACTTGTTTCCCTCCATATCAAACTTCTTGAGCATCTCCTTGATATATTTTGCTTGATTGATGAAGATGCCTCCTTCAGATTATTTGATTTGAAGCCCGAGGAAATAGTTCAGCTCTCCCATCATGCTCATCTCAAACTCACTCTGCATCAAATCAGCAAATTCCTCGCAGAGGCGATTGTTAGTAGCACCGAAAATGATATCATCAACATAGATCTGTACTAATAACATATCCTTATTTTTCTTTTTCAGAAATAATGTTGTATCTACATTTCCCCTAGAGAATTCATGTTCTAATAGAAATTTACTAAGTCTCTCATACCATGCTCTAGGTGCTTGTTTTAGTCCATAAAGCGCTTTGTTCAGTTTATACACATGATTAGGGTATTGATGATTTTCAAAACCAGGAGGTTGTTCTACATACACCTCCTCATTAATAAACCCATTTAGAAAAGCACTTTTTACATCCATTTGATATAGCTTGAAGTCCTTAGAGCATGCATATGCTAATAGAAGTCTAATCGCCTCAAGTCTAGCTACGGGAGCAAAGGTTTCATCAAAATCTATGCCTTCTTCTTGATTATAACCCTTTGCTACTAGTCTAGCCTTATTCCTTATAACAATTCCATTTTCATCTAGTTTATTTTTATATATCTATTTTGTACCTATTATTGGATATTCAGAAGGTCTCTCTACTAGATCCCACACTTTGTTTCTAGTAAATTGGTTTAGTTCTTCTTGCATTGCATTTATCCAATTTACATCATTTTCGGCTTCTTCTATATGTTTGGGCTCAAAGTGTGAAACAAAAGCTAGATGGTTGTTCAAATTTCTAAGAGATGCTCTAGTCCTAACCGGTTGTGATGGATCATCTAGAATTAGTTCCTTAGGATGCCCGTGAGCATACCTCCAAGCTTTAGTTAGCCCATGATCCACTATAGGCTCTTGGTTTGATGATTCTCCTTCAATCAACTTTTGATTACCATCTTGTAATCCCACCTCATCTATCTTTTCTTCAAGTATTTCAATATCATCATCAAGATTGGCTTTCTTACTAGAGGAGATGTCACTAGAGTCATCAAATACAACATGTATAGATTCTTCTATAACTAGTGTTCTTTTATTAAAGACTCTATAGGCTTTACTAGTTGTAGAATAACCTAAGAATATTCCTTCATCAGATTTAGGGTCAAATTTCCCTAGATTATCTTTCCCATTATTATGTACAAAACACCTACATCCAAAAACATGAAAATAGTTAACCTTTGGTTTTCTGTTTTTCCACAGTTCATAAGGTGTTTTCTTTATGATGGGTCTTAATAGAACTCTATTTAATATATGGCAAGAAGTATTAATGGCTTCTCCTCAAAAGTACTTAGGGAGGTTACTTTCACATAACATCGTTCTAGCCATTTCCTCTAGTGTTCTATTTTTCCTTTCCACAACTCCATTTTGTTGTGGTGTCCTAGGTGCAGAAAATTTATGGGTTATCCCCTTTTTACTAGAAAATTCATCAAATAATTGATTTTCGAATTCGGTACCATGGTCACTTCTAATGGCTATGACTGAAGACTCTCTAGCATTTGTTACTTCCTTATGGAACTTTTTAAACATGGAAAATGCTTGGTCCTTATGTGCTAGAAACATGACCCATGTGTACCTAGAGTAATCATCTACTATGACTAGACCATATTTATTTCCACCTAGGCTTGTTGTTCTAGTTGGACCAAATAGGTCCATGTGTAATAATTCTAGAGGCCTAGAGGTAGAGACACATTTTATGAGTTTAAAAGAATTCCTAGATTGTTTGCCAAATTGACATGCTTCACAGATTTTGTTCTTTTCAAATTTTAACTTTGGCAAACCTATCACGGAATCTCTTTTAACTAATTTAGTTATTGTGTCCATGCTTGCATGACCTAACTTACGGTGCCATAACCAACTAGCATTATTATCTTTAGTTTCATTAACAACTAAACATTGGTTATGTTTTGCAAGGTCTTCTAGGTCTACCACATATACATTTCCACGTCTAATCCCTTTAAAAACTAAACTATTATCATTAGTATTTGTTATAATGCACAGTGATGGTTTAAACATAACATCATATCCTTTGTCACATAATTGACTAATGCTTAACAAGTTATGCTTAAGACCATCAACATATCTAACATTATCTATAAAAGTAGAAGGGGTGATTTGAACTTTACCAATACCAATGATGTGACCTTGGTTGTTGTCTCCAAACGTCACAGCACCTCCCTTCTTAGCTTCAAGGGTGAAAAATTGGTCTTTATCACCCGTCATGTGCCTTGAGCAGCCACTATCCAAATACCAGCAATTTTTGTTGACCTTGGCTGCAAGACACTCCTACACAAGCAAATCATGTCATCTTAGGTACCCAAGTTTTCTTGGGTCCTTCATGGTTAGTCAAGTTGGTTCCTTTTGGAACCCATACCCTTTTAATTTTTTTTTTAGTTTTACTTTTCCTAAAATTACATACATTTGCTTTATGGCCTACTGTACCACAACAAAAGCAGGTTATTTTCTTAGTTTTTGTTTCCCCAGCTTTAACAAAGAAGTTACTAAGAAGTTTTTGCTTATTCCTTGGTTTATATCCTAAACCGGCTTTATTAAACACTGCACGTTGACTATTTAGTATCATGTTTAATTTTTCAGAACTATAGGTAAATCTTTCAACTAAGGGTTTGTATTTGTTAAGTTCTTTAGTTAGTGTCTGATTTTCGGCTTTTAGATCATTAAGTTCTTTAGTAAGATCCTTATCTAAGGTTTGTTTATATTTTTTAAGTTCTGAAAATTCCTTAGTTAGTTTTTCATTTTCTTTAGTTAGGGTGTTGGTCTTTTGAGTTAAAAGTTGGTTGCTTGTTTTAAGTTCTATATTTTCTTTGGTGATTAAATCCTTATCCTTAACTAATTTATCGTATTTATGTAGGTATGATTGATTGGTTATTTTCAGTTCTTTATTCTTAAGATTTATAGCCTTATATTCTACCATTAATTCATTAAATGCATCATAAAGTTCATCAAATGAAAAATCATAGTGCGTATCGGAAGTTACCTCATTTTCGTTGGCCATGAAACAAAAATTGGCCTTCTCTTCTTGTTCTTCATCCGATGATGAAGATGATGCGTCGGAGTCCGATAGGGTGGTGACAAGGGCTTTCTTCTTCTTCTTGTACTTGCTGCTCTTCTTTAGTAAGGGACACTCAGCTCGGATGTGTTCCGGCTTTTTGCACTCATAGCAGCCGATCCCCTCACTTTCCCTTTCCTTACCTTTGTCCTTGCGGTAGGAATTTGAGGGGCCTCTCCTTTGATGATAGGACTTCTTGTGGTTGATGAATTTCTTGAACTTGCGCACAAGAAGAGCCTCACCACCATCTTCCTCATCTTCTTCTTCTTCACTGCTGCTGCTGCAAGACAAGTCCTTGTTAGAAGAAGTAGATTTTAAAGCTATTACCTTTTTCTTATGGGAGGACTCTTCCTCGTTGTGTTGTTTCATGGTAAGCTCATGCGTCATAAGGGATCCAAGGAGCTCTTCAAGTGGAAGCTTGTTCAAGTCTTTAGCTTCTTGGATTGCCGTCACTTTAGCTTCCCACGACCTTGGTAGACACCGAAGGATTTTCCTGACAAGTTCACTGTTAGTATAGTTCTTGCCAAGGCTTTTTAGGCCATTGACAATATCAGTAAACCTAGTGAACATGCATGTAATTGTTTCGTTAGAGTCCATTTTAAATAGTTCATATTTATGAACCGAAATATTTATTTTGGACTCTTTCACTTGATTCGTGCCCTCATGGGTCACTTCAAGTCTGTCCCAAATCTCTTTTGCAGAATTGCAAGTAGAGACCCTATTGAATTCATTACGGTCTAAGGCACAATAAAACACATTCATAGCTTTAGAGTTTAATTGTGCCTTCCTCATGTCATGTTCATCCCAGTCCATTTCTAGTTTAGGTACCTTAACACCATCTACGTATATGGATGGGATGTATGGCCCATTTACTACAATGGACCACATCTCATAGTCTTGGGCTTGGATGAATATTCTCATCCTAGCCTTCCAGTATGAGTAGTCAGATCCATTGAAGAAAGGGGGTCTTTGGGTGGACTGACCCTCAATGTGAGAAGATCCAAATGGGGTTGTCATTTTGATCTTTTAACTCTTGAGTGGAAGAGTTTTTGGCTCTGATACCACTTGTTGCCCAGATAGACAACCCAAGAGGGGGGGTGAATTGGGTTTTTAATATAATTTGGCTAATTAAAACTTTGTGGATGATTAATTAAAAACTATAGCAAGTTATTTAATTAACGCCTAGTGTTGTGAGTAATGTGCGGGGAAGAAGATGAGAGACAATGCACTACAAACACAAAGTTTTATAGTGGTTCGGAGCTAACCCTTGCTCCTACGTCCACTCCCCAAGTCTCACTTGGGAATTTCACTATAACCCCCTTGGATTACAGCCGGTTGTTTTGCAAGCTCACAACCAAACTTGTTGTTTTACGAGCTCACAACGAACTCGGTCGGTTTTCCCAGGCTCACCGACTAGAACCAACTCCGATTGTTTTTCCGGGCTCACAATCAAATCTTTACACACGTTGGTTTTAACTTGGCTCACCAACCAACCTTAAACCCCTTGATTCAATCCCCCGATTGAATCAAGTAAATACAAGAGATAGAAGAAAACAGAAAATAGCTTCTCAAAAAGCAGATTTAAGACAATATAATCGTAAAGGAGTTAGAAGCCCTCAAACGCTTTTAAGCTGGTGAAGAGGTATGGCTTCTGGAACTCCGGTCTCCTCTTGAAAGAGTGGTCGACTTGAATGCAGGAGGAGGAAGCTTTGATTGTTGGGAAGAAGTTGTTGGAGCAGTAAATGCAGATCTCCCCTTTTTCGTTTAAGAGCACTTGGAGAGCTTGAAAACTTGAATGCTTGGAGTGGAATGTCTGTTCCCTTCCTTGCTACAGTCCTCTGTGGCTATTTAAGCCAATCCCCACGGAAACTAGCCGTTACTCTGCTTTTTCTGGCCGTTCTGCATACTCTGCGCAGCCTGACAATATGACCGTTGGTGGGTTGGAGTCGACTCGCGCGATCAGGAGTCGACTCGGCTGTAGCAGGAGTCGACTCACGCTTTTCCGGAGTCGACTCGGCAACTGTTCCAAATTTGAATTAAAGTTGCCGTCTTGACTGGGAGTCGACTCGTCTTGACCTGGAGTCGACTCGCCAACTTCTGGAGTTGACCTGGCAATTTTTGGAGTCGGCTCATCCACTGAAGTCCGTGGATCCAAATTTGAATTTTGTCCACTTGAGTCGACTTGACTGTCCTGGGAGTCGACTCGAATCTCAGAGCCCGAACTCTCGATTCTCTGTCGTTTGGCTCATCCAGTCTTGGAGTCGACTCGAACCTCCTTGGAGTCGACTCGGCTCTCAGTTTCCGAAAGTTGGTCTTCTGCCTTTTGACGTGTAGCTTGTCTTGGAGTCGACTCGAGCTGTCTGTGAGTCGACTCGAATCTCAGAGGCAGTAACATGGTCTTCTGTTTGTTGATGGTCACTCAGTCTCGGAGTCGACTCGTGTACTGCGGGAGTCGACTCGAATCTCAGAGTCCGAAAATCGTTCTCTGACTTTTTTCTTGTGTTCCTCTGAGAGTCGACTCTTACCTTCTTTGGAGTCGACCTGCCAACCATCGGAGTCGACTCGCGTTCCACTGGAGTCGACTCGAATCTCAGACCCGAAAACTGCTCTCTGACTTTTCTGCCTGTGACTGCTTGGAGTCGACTCTTACTTCCCTGGAGTCGACTCGGTGAACATTGGAGTCGACTCGCGCACTTCAGGAGTCGACTCGTTGACAGGTTCTGAGATGAAGCTTTCTGTTCTTCTTTCTGTTCTCAGTCGGAGTCGACTCGTACTAATCTGGAGTCGACTCGAGCTCGTGCCAGTGAACTTGATACGCTTGGAGTCGACTCGTGATACTCGGGAGTCGACTCGAGTCTCAGACATTGGTTCATGCAGACTTCTTAACTTATCCAAAATACTATGAACCAAGTCTAGAAACACTTGGACAGGATTTTCACTGAAACACTCAATTGAATTCATTAGTAATCACAAGATATACTCAATTGCTTTGAGCTCATCAAAATCAAATGGGGTTTTAATCAATCACTCCACAATCCCTAATAAAATGATATCTTATTTCTATGTGTTTGGCTTTAGAATGCTGAACTAGATTTTTAGTAAGGTTGATGGCACTAGTATTATCACACTTAATAGGAATGTTATCTAGCTTAACTCCATAGTCCTCTAGTTGTTGCTTAAGCCATAGTATTTGAGCACAACAATTGCCAGCAGCTATATATTCAGCTTCAGCTGTTGACAGTGCCACTGAATTCTGCTTTTTGCTAAACCATGATACTAAGTTGTTTCCTAAGAATTGACATGTTCCACTAGTGCTCTTCCTATCTAATTTGCATCCAGCAAAATCAGCATCTGAGTATGCAAACAAATCTAGACAGGAGTCTCTTGAGTACCATAATCCTATGTTCGTATTTTCTCTTAAATATCTAAGGATTCTTTTAACAGCACTTAAATGGGTCTCCTTAGGATCTGATTGGTATCTAGCACATATTCCTACACTAAACACGATGTCTGGTCTACTAGCAGTAAGGTAGAGCAAGGATCCAATTAGTCCTCTATAAAGCTTAATATCAATACTCTTTCCTTTCTCATCTTTGTCTAGCTTACTAGTAGGATTCATTGGAGTGCCTACTCCCTTATGATTTTCATTCCCAAACTTCTTTAATATTTCTTTTGTATACTTAGTTTGATGAATGAAGATACCTTCTTTAGTTTGTTTGATTTGTAATCCTAGAAAGAAACTTAGTTCTCCCATCAAACTCATTTCGAATTCTCCGTGCATTAAATCAGCAAATTCTTTGCAAAAAGTATCATTTGTGGCACCAAAGATTATGTCATCTACATATATTTGTACCACTAATAGATTTTCGTCCTTTCTTTTGAGAAACAGTGTTTTATCTACATTTCCTCTACTAAAGTCATTATTTAGTAGAAATTTGTTTAATCGATCATACTAAGCCCTAGGTGCTTGCTTCAATCCATATAATGCCTTATGTAGTCTAAACACATGATTTGGCAATTCATGATTCTCAAAACCAGGAGGTTGCTCTACGTATACTTCTTCCTCTATAAAATCGTTTAAGAATGCACTTTTTACATCCATTCGATACAATTTGAAATCCATGAAACATGCAAAAGCTAGAAGTAATCTAATAGCCTCTAATCTAGCTACAGGAGCAAATGTTTCATCAAAATCTATCCCTTCTTCTTGATTGTATTCCTTAGCTACAAGTCTAGCTTTATTTCTTATAATTAACCCATTTTCATCTAATTTATTTCTAAAGATCCATTTTGTTCCAATTACAGAGTTATGCTTTGGTCTTTCAGTTAATATCCATACATTACTTCTTTTGAATTGATTTAATTCTTCTTGCATGGCATTTATCCAATTGGTATCTTTTTCAGCTTCTTCATAAGTCTTAGGTTCTAACTGTGAAACAAAAGCAAGATAATCATTTAAATTTCTAAGAGAGGATCGAGTTCTTACCCCTTGAGATGGATCACCAATGATTAAGTCTTTAGGATGTCCATATGCATACCTCCATTCCTTTGGCAAGTTTTGAGATTGTGGTGGCACGCAATCATCTTCCTTATCTTGAATTGGCACGTCATCAATATTCAACTTTTTAAAGTTAATAATTCCTATATTATCATCAAGAATATTTTTTTTTCTAGCAGACTCACTATCAGACTCATCAAATATAATATTAACTGACTCTTCGACTACAAGAGTTCTTTTATTGAATACTCTGTATGCCCTGCTAGATGTGGAGTATCCTAAGAAGATACCTTCATCTGACTTGGCATCAAATTTACTTAGATCCTCCTTGCCATTGTTTAAAATGAAACATCTACATCCAAATACTCTAAGATATTTAGCAGTTGGTTTTTTATTCTTTCAAAGTTCATAAGGAGTTTTCTTGGTTATTGGTCGTATTAAAACCCGATTTAGAATATGGCAAGCAGTGCTTATAGTTTCAGCCCAAAAGTACTTTGGAAGATTTGACTCGCACAACATCGTGCATGCTATTTCTGCCAATGTTCTGTTTTTTCTTTCAACAACCCCATTTTGTTGAGGCGTTCTAGGTGCTGAAAATTGATGTGAGATACCATTTTTATTACAATATTCTTCAAAGTGTTGATTTTCAAATTCAGTACCATGATCACTTCGAATTGCTACTAAGGTGAGCTTCTTTTCATTTATGATATTATTATAAAGTTTCAAGAATTCTGAAAATACTTCATTCTTATGTGCCAAAAAAGAAACCCATGTATATCTTGAAAGATCATCTACAATAACTAGTCCATACTTCTTCCCTCCTAGACTCGAAGTTCTAGTAGGTCCAAATAGATCCATGTGTATGAGTTCAAAAGGCCAAGTTGTTGATACTATATTCTTCGATTTGAAGGATGATTTAGTTTGTTTTCCTAATGAGCATGGTCCACAGATTTTGTCCTTTTCAAAAATCAATTTTGGCACATCTTTTATTAATTCCTTCTTGACTAGTTTTGATATTAATTCCATACTAGCATGTCTTAGTCTACGATGCCAAAGCCAACTTGTTTCATTTTTCTTTTCTTCATTAGTAATTAAGCATAATCCATTTTTCTTGCCTAAATCATGAAGATCTACCATGTAAATATTTTTTTGCCTTTGTCCTATAAGTACAATGCTATTATCTTTAGGATTTGTGATTATGCATACTGATGCTTCAAATGTAACTTTAAACCCTTTATCACAAAATTGACTTATACTAAGTAGGTTATGTTTCAAACCCTTAACTAATAAGACATTTTCTATGAAAGTAGATGGAGTAATGAAAATTTTACCCTTTCCAATGATATACCCTTTTCCATTTTCTCCATAGGTTACTACTCCACCCTTCTTAGATTCCAAGGTGACAAATTGATCTACATCACCGGTCATGTGTCTTGAACAGCCGCTATCTAGATACCATCGTTTTTTCACTTTATTAGCTGCAAGACACCCCTGTAATAAAGATCAAGAAAGAGCTTTAGGTACCCAAACTATGTTGGGTCCTTTAGGGTTAGTACCTGATGTTCCTTTTGGAATCCAAACTTTCTTGAATTTAAGCTTATGATTATTACTCAATTTGTTTTGACTGGACTTTCTATAGTTACATTCATATGCTTTATGTCCTAATTTATTGCAGCAATGACAAGTAATATTTTCATTTTTAGCTTTTACAAAGACGTTCTTTAAGTATTTTTGTTTCCTATTTGTTTTATATCCTAATCCAGCCTTATCATATACAGCTTTTTGACTGTCAAGAATCATATTTAATTTGGTAGAACTAAGTGTAAACTTATCTACTAAGGATTTATATTTTTCAGCATCTTCTTTTAATTTGACATTTTCAGCAATTAGATTCTTGGTTTCATTTGTGAGTTTCCTACTTAATGTTTCATAGTTATGAGATAGTTTTAACTTATCTTTGATAAGAGATTGATTTTCTTCTTTTAGAACTTTATTTTTATTGATTAGTTTTTTATGTTCTTCCATGAGTTCTAAAAATGCATCATGTAATTCATCAACAGTAAAATCACATTCAAGTTCAGAATCTACCTCATCGTTATTGGCCATATGACATATTTGGGCCGTCTCTTGATGATCTTCCTCTTCCGAACTTGACTCCTCACTTTCACTCCATTCAGCCATGAAGTTCTTCTTTTTCAGTTTTCTTGCCATCCACTTTAATTCCGGGCAATCTATCTTATAATGCCCAGGTTTATTACACTCATAACAAATATGAGTTTTTTTTTCCTTTTCTTTGTCCTTACCCTTTTCTTTGCTTGAGCTACCTTTGAAGAAGGGTTTCTTTTTATGAAATCTATTCTTACCTCTCATAAATTTTCTGAATTTTCTTCCAAGCATAGCCATTCCTTCTTCATCAAATTCATCATCATCATCTGAATCTTCCGACTCAGTTTGTTGTTTAGGGGTGGTAGACTTTAGGGCAATGGTCTTTCTTCTCTTGACCTCATCTTCTGAATTTTGTCTCATGGTCAACTCATGGGTCATGAGTGATCCTAGAAGTTCCTCTAATTGCAGTGCGTTGAGGTCCTTAGCTTCCTGAATTGTAGTTACCTTGGCCTCCCAAACTCTTGGTAGAGACCTGAGAATTTTTCGCACCAATTCAGAGTTAGTATAAGACTTTCCTAAACTCTTAAGCCCATTTATAATTTCAGTAAAACGAGTAAACATATCAGTTATGGACTCAGTGGATTCTATTTTAAACAATTCATACTTATGTACTAGTATGTTTATTTTTGACTCCTTGACTTGATTAGTCCCTTCATGAGTGACCTCAAGTTTGTCCCAAATTTCTTTTGCAGAGATGCATGTAGATATTCTATTAAATTCACTTACATCTAATGAACAGTAAAGTACATTAATTGCTTTTGCATTTAATTCTGCTAATCTTCTATCACTTTCATTCCAATCCATTTCTGGTTTGGGTATGATAGTGCCCTCTATATTAAGTGTGGGTATGTGAGGTCCTCTAGTAATAATGTACCATAATTCATAGTCTAAAGCTTGAATGAATATCCTCATCCTAGCTCCAATATGTGTAATTTGTGCCATTAAATAGAGGAGGTCTATTTGTGGATTGCCCCTCACTCATAGATCATCCCACTTGGGTTGTCATGATCTTTAACTCTTGATTGTGAGATCAATAAGTACTATTGGAGCACCTTGCTCTGATACCACTTGTTGCCCAAGGTGACAAGCCAAGAGGGGGGGGGGTGAATTGGTTTCTCTTGATTTTAACTATCTTACTTATGTTAATTGATGAGTTAGTGGAATTAAAACAAATCACAATACAAACAACAAGAAGTATAGTGGTTCGGTGCTCTCCTAAGCGCCTACGTCCACTCCCCAAGCGACCCCTTGGAAATTCACTATAATACCGCGAATTACAGTTGGATTGTTTTCCGGGCTTACAATCTAAAAACCTTTACACTTTGGTTTTCCGGGTTCACCAAAAACCTATGTTGGTTTTACGGGCTCACCAACGAACCAATGTTGGTTTTCCGGGCTCACCAACGAACCTTTACAATTGGTTTTACGGGTTCACCAATCAACCTATACCGTTGGTTTTGCGGGCTAACCAACTAACCTTTACAAGGAGTTTAATAACCAAAGTAAGAAGATTTAAGCTCCTAGATGAGCAAATATAACAATATAATCTACAAAGAAGAGTTTAGAGAATAGTTATCGCTTGATGTGACTTCTCTCTTCTTTGTCAAGGATGTTTCACTCTTCAAGGGTGGATGGAGCTCTTAATGACTCTTAGAATCTGCTCAACCACTTTCTTTTGACTTTTGAATGAAGCACTTGAATGAAGAAGATTAGGGCACTTTGTCTTTCTTGTGTACTCTTTGATATTTTGCAAAAGGTTATTCTCTCTGATGAATAGTGCCACTTTAAATAGTTTTCTTCATCCATTGGACAAGCCCCAATTGTTAGAATTCAAAAACTAGCCGTTACTCACTGTTGGAAGGATAAAAAGTACTTCTGCAGAACTAGCCGTTATGCTTCTGCCCGTGTTTGGGTCGGCTCAACCTGTCCTTGGGTCGACCCAACTTTCACTTGGGTCGACTCAACCTTTCCTTGGGTCGACCGTCTCAGAATCACAGAAACTTGCAATTCAGCCTTCCTTCACTTGGGTCGACTTAACATTTCTTTGGGTCGACTCAAGGTTCAGTTGGGTCGACTCAACTTCCACTTGGGTCGACCCTCTCAGGATTTCCAGAGAACCTTTTCTGTCATGTATTCTGTCATTGCCTTTGGGTCGACCCTCTCAGTGTTTGGGTCGACTCAAGCTTGGGTCGACTCAACTTCCTCTTGGGTCGACCCTCTCAGTGTTTCCAGAGAACTGTTTTCTTGAGTCTTTGAGAGGCTTGAGGTTTGGGTCGACTCATGCTTTTCTTGGGTCGACCCAACTACTGTTCATCCGTGCCATTTTTGCAGAAGTGTGCCAGATGCTTTCTTGATGTGCCGGGGTCGACCCAATCATCCTTGGGGTCGACTCAATCCACACTTTGCTGCAACTCAAGGTTAGATTCATCCAAATAAACAATAAAATGTATTCATACAAATATACTGAGAGTAACGGACTTATAAATGAAGTATCGAATTAACTTGTAACATACTCTTGATTATTGCTTGTTAATCATCAAAATAACACTATCATCCTCATCTATGGTCACACACATTAGCTTTATGTCTTACTTTTCCACAACAGAAACAAGTTACATTTTTAGTTTTACTTTCTCCGGCTTTTACAAAAAAAAATTTAAGAAATTTTTGCTTATTCTTTGGCTTATACCCTAAACCGGCTCTATTAAACACAGCTCTTTGATTGTTAAGAATCATTTCTAATTTTTCAGAGCTATAGGTAAACTTCTCAACAATAGGTTTATATTTTTTAAGTTCTTTTGTTAAGTTCAGTTTCTCTATTTTTAGTAAGCTTAAGTCTTTTGTAAGGTTATCTTTTAGAGTTTGATTATTATTTTTAAGTTCTGAAATTTCTTTAATTAGTCTTTCTTTCTCTTTAATTAGAGTACAGTTCTTTAGAGTTAGCAATTGGTTGCTTGTTTTAAGTTCTAAGTTCTCCTTAACAATGGAACCCTTTTTCATAATCAGATTGTCATTTTTATGACTATAAGATTGATTAGTTAGCCTCAAATCTTTGTTTTTAAGATTTATTGATTTATACTCATCCATTAGCTTATTAAAGGCATCATACAATTCTTCAAAAGTAAAATCTAAATGAGTTTCAGATGTTACCTCATTTTCATTTGTCATAAAGCAAAGATTTGCTTTTTCCTCTTGTTCCTCATCCGATGATGATGATGATTGATCGGAGTCTGTCAAAGTGGAGACAAGAGCTTTCTTCTTCTTGTATTTGTTGCCTTTCTTTAGCAAGGGACAGTCGACTTTGAAATGTCCCGACTTCTTGCATTCATAGCATCCGATTTCCTCACTTTTCCTTTCCTTACCTTTATCCTTGTTGAAGAAACTTGAGGAACCTCTCTTCTAATGAAAAGACTTCTTCCGGTTAATGAATCTTCTGAAATTTCGCACGAGAAGAGCCTCTTCATCGTCTCCCTCATTGTCTTCTTCTTCACTGCTGCTACTGCAAGATAGATCCTTGTTAGAAGAAGTAGATTTGAGGGCAATTACCTTTTTCTTATGAGAGGATTCTTCTTCGCTGTGTTGTTTCATTGTGAGCTCATGCGTCATTAGGGATCCAAGAAGCTCCTCGAGTGGCATCTTATTCAAGTCCCTTGCTTCTTGGATTGCCGTGACTTTGGCTTCCCATGACCTTGGTAAAGAGCGAAGAATTTTCTGACAAGATCACTGTTAGTATAACTTTTGCTAAGGCTTTTTAGGCCGTTGACAATATCAGTAAATCGAGTAAACATGCAAGAGATGGTTTCACTAGAGTCCATTTTAAATAGTTCATATTTATGAACTAGCATATTAATTTTAGTTTCTTTAACTTGATTTGTGCCCTCGTGGGTCACTTCAAGTCTATCCCATATCGCTTTTGCAGAATTGCAAGTAGAGATTCTATTGAATTCATTATGGTCTAAGGCATAATAAAGAACATTCATTGCTTTAGCATTTAGTTGTGCCTTCCTTCTATCATTATCATCCCAATCTTTTTCAAGCTTGGGTATAGCAATGTTATCAACATAGATAGAAGGGATATGTGGTCCATTAATTATGATGTCCCAAACATCATAATCTTGAGCTTGGATAAATATTCTTATTCTAGCCTTCCAATAGGTATAATTAGCTCCATTAAACAATGGAGGTCTATTGGTGGATTGCCCTTCACTAAAAGAAGACCCAAAAGGGGTTGTCATCTTAATCTTTGACTCTATTTACGGATTGGAACACTAATCGATATGAGAGCATCTGCTCTGATACCACTTGTTGCCCAAGGAGACAACCCAAGAGGGGGGGTGAATTGGGTTTTGATTAATTATTGACAAATTAAAACTTGATTAGTAAATAATTAAATCTAATGAAAGCAGGTTAATTAAGCTACTTGATGAGGTGATTGGAAGAGACAAATAGTTAATGCAAACACAAGAAAATTTTATAGTGGTTCGGAGCCAACCCTTATTCCTACGTCCACTCCCCAAGCTTCACTTGGGAGTTTACTATAATCTCTTGGATTACAGTCGGTTGTTTTACAAGTTCACAACCCAACTTATTGTTTTCGCGAGATCACAACGAACTCGGTCGGTTTTCACAGGCTCACCGACTAGAACCATCCGATTGTTTTTCCGGAATCACAATCAAACCCTTACACCGTTGGTTTTAACTTTGGCTCACCAACAAACCTTACAACCCTTGATTCAATCACCTGATTGAATCAAGTAAGAAAAACAGTTTGGAAAAAGATACAAGGAAAGCTTCTTAAAAAGCAAATATGAATCAATATGAATAGAGTAAAGTTAGAAGCCCTCAAACAGATTTCGGAAGAGGAAGAAAGGGCCTCTCGAACTCTGAGTCTCCTCTTTGAGTGCACTGAAGATTTGATGTCAGAAGAAGAGCCTTGAATGCGAAGGAAAAACTTCTAAGAATGAATTGAATGCGTTTCTTCCTTCTTTTGCTTGTCTTTTCTCTTAATGGACTCTTGGTAGTTGGAAACGACTTAATGCACAGATGGAGTAACTCTTTTGTTATCTACTACTGTTTACTCTGGCTATTTAAACAGTCCCTTTTGAAAAATAGCCGTTAGACACTGATTTGTAGCCGTTCTGCACGGTCTGCACCTCCTGACAATGTATCCGTTGGGGTTGGAGTCGACTCGCTCGATCTGAAGTCGACTCGGCTGTTGCTGGAGTCGACTCATGCTTTACTGGAGACGACTCGCCCACTGTTCAGGATTTGAATTAAAGTGCCGTCCCAACCTAGAGTCGACTCGGTCCA